>NC_064638.1:244451199-245076199 GCF_023864345.2 Schistocerca serialis cubense | reverse complement strand
TCACACAGCTTCCTTACACTTCTCTCACCTTTATTGATGTATGTTCTTCACACTAATGAACTGTGGTCACAGTTTTCTAGTCTTCAAATAGCGCTTCCAATTGTTCATCTGGTCTGGTTCTAAAGAAGGAAGGTGTCAACCATGGCATAAATTTTGCACTAATTGCTGCTTGAGATGTGCTGTCAGGCTCTTCAAAAAATGTCCCTTGTGAATTTCTTTTACTTTACTAGTACCTCGTAGAATTGTGGCTTTGAATAAGTGAGATTACATTACATGTCAATTTGCTCTAAATATGGACCTGGACAGTTACTATAACTATGGACTGATGTGCACTTAATTGTCCTTTCTACATCTGGGAGAGAGAGAGAGATCTCTATCCCATAGGCACAAGGATAAGTCAGAAAGCTCTGTTACACCCAAAAATTTTAATGAATTCATTATTAGTCAGAATTTTCTATAGATCATTGTATTCTTTCCTTGCCACCTCTTTTAGGAGCACTTGCAGATAGTGTAAAGAGCATTACTAAGGGCCTATAACTCTCTCACCCTGCTTTGACACTTCTTATGCTCAAAGCTGTCTGTCTTATGGTGAATACCTATCCTATCTTGGATAATATCTGTCCTAAAGCAGCTGGACATTCATTAAGTTGTATCTGATTTTTAGAAGACATGCTTTATGTAGTATACAATTAATCAAAGAAACAAGGAAAATTAGCAACGACTCCACCTCACTTATTGTTATCACAAACAGCTAATTCCAATCTGTGTCTTAAGCAATGCCATTTTGATATAAGGAAAGAGAGTTTTTTCATTTCTGTTGCAACACCTTTTTCTCTTAGCAACCATTGCAAAGGCATCACCACACGCAAATCCAACTAGGTTTGTTAAAGTTAGTTTCATTTAGATTATGTGAATCCAAATTCTTTAGCAGAGCTTCTTTTATTGAAAATGTTGTGGAGTCAGTCAGCCCTACAAAATCGCATTAAAATTTTTGCAGAGGATCATTGATCTCAAACAAATTACTAGAGAAAATAATCAACAAAAAAAATCAATTTTTGAAAATAGTCTTTCCTTCACCCCTCTTCCTTCCCCTTCAACCCTTCTGCCAGGAGGAGGAGCCACTGGCTCTGAAAGCTTACAAATTGTAATACCTTTTATCTACATCTACATCTACATTTATACTCCACAATCCACCCAACGGTATGTGGCGGAGGGCACTTTACGTGCCACGGTCATTACCTCCCTTTTCTGTTCCAGTCGCGTATGGTTCGCGGGAAGAATGACTGTCCGAAAGCCTCCGTACACACTCGAATCTCTATAATTTTACATTTGTGATCTCCTCGGGAGGTATAAGTAGGGGAAGCAATATATTCGATACCTCATCCAGAAACACACCCTCTCAAAACCTGGCGAGCAAGCTACACCGCGATGCAGAGTGCCTCTCTTGCAGAGTCTGCTACTTGAGTTTGCTAAACATCTCCGTAACGCTGTCACGGTTACCAAATAACCCTGTGACGAAACACGCCACTCTTCTTTGGATCTTCTCTATCTCCTCCGTCAACCCAATCTGGTACGGATCCCACACTGATGAGCAATACTCAAGTATAGGTCGAACGAGTGTTTTGTAAGCCACCTCCTTTGTTGATGGACTACATTTTCTAAGGACTCTCCCAATGAATCTCAACCTGGCACCCGCCTTACCAACAGTTAATTTTATATGATCATTCCACTTCAAATCGTTCCGCACGCATACTCCCAGATATTTTACAGAAGTAACTGCTACCAGTGTTTGTTCCGCTATCATATAATCATACAATAGAGGATCCTTCTTTCTATGTATTCGCAATACATTACATTTGTCTGTGTTAAGGGTCAGTTGCCACACCCTGCACCAAGTTCCTATCCGCTGCAGATCTTCCTGCATTTTGCTACAATTTTCTAATGCTGCAACTTCTCTGTATACTACAGCATCATCCGCGAAAAGCCGCATGGAACTTCTGACACTATCTACTAGGTCATTTATATATATTGTGAAAAGCAATGGTCCCATAACACTCCCCTGTGGCACACCAGAGGTTACTTTAACGTCTGTAGACGTCTACCCATTGATAACAACATGCTGTGTTCTGTTTGCTAAAAACTCTTCAATCCAGCCGCACAGCTGGTCTGATATTCCATAGGCTCTTACTTTGTTTATCAGGCGACAGTGCGGAACTGTATCGAACGCCTTCCGGAAGTCAAGAAAAATAGCATCTACCTGGGAGCCTGTATCTAATATTTTCAGGGTCTCATGAACAAATAAAGCGAGTTACACGATATCTGTTTCCGGAATCCATGTTGATTCCTACAGAGTAGATTCCGGGTTTCCAAAAACGACATGATACGCGAGCAAAAAACATGTTCTAAAATTCTACAACAGATCGACGTCAGAGATATAGGTCTATAGTTTTGCGCATCTGCTCGACGACCCTTCTTGAAGACTGGGACTACCTGTGCTCTTTTCCAATCATTTGGAACCTTCTGTTCCTCTAGAGACTTGCGGAACACGGCTGTTTAGAAGGGGGGCAAGTTCTTTCGCGTACTCTGTGTTGAATCGATTTGGTATCCCATCAGGTCTAGTGGACTTCCCTCTGTTGAGTGATTCCAGTTGCTTTTCTATTCCTTGGACACTTATTTCGATGTCAGCCATTTATTCGTTTGTGCGAGGATTTAGAGAAGGAACTGCAGTGCGGTCTTCCTCTGTGAAACAGCTTTGGAAAAAGGTGTTTAGTATTTCAGCTTTACGCGTGTCATCCTCTGTTTCAATGCCATCATCATCCCAGAGTGTCTGGATATGCTGTTTTGAGCCACTTACTGATTTAACGTAAGACCAGAACTTCCTAGGATTTTCTGTCAAGTCGGTACATAGAATTTTACTTTTGAATTCACTGAACGCTTCACGCATAGCCCTCCTTACGCTAACTTTGACATTGTTTAGCGTCTGTTTGTCTGAGAGGTTTTGGCTGCGTTTATACTTGGAGTGAAGCTCTCTTTGCTTTCGCAGTAGTTTCCTAACTTTGTTGTTGAACCACGGTGGGTTTTTCCCGTCCCTCACAGTTTTGCTCGGCCGTACCTATCTAAAACGCATATTACGATTGCCTTGAACTTTTTCCATGAACACTCAACATTGTCAGTGTCGGAACAGAAATTTTCGTTTTGATCTGTTAGGTAGTCTGAAATCTGCCTTCTATTACTCTTGCTAAACAGATAACCCTTCCTTCCTTTTTTTTTTATATTCCTATTAACTTCCATATTCAGGGATGCTGCAATGGCCTTGTGATCACTGATTCCCTGTTCTGCACTTACAGAGTCGAAAAGTTCGGGTCTGTTTGTTATCAGTAGGTCCAAGATGTTATCTCCACGAGTCGGTTCTCTGTTTAATTGCTCGAGGTAATTTTCAGATAGTGCACTCAGTATAATGTCACTCGATGCTCTGTCCCTACCACCCGTCCTATCGTGTGTCTTCTGCCACCATTTGGTGATTAGATGACCTAACAAATTACTTGGGCAGGTTTATTACATATAGTAGTAGACTCATCAGTTTGCATACTTCTTTTCTCATTTCTTCTGATATGTGATCAATAAAGTTCACACAACTAAAATTAAAATGCAGAACTCTCCACATATTCAACCCATTAATTTCTTAATGTTAGATGTCCACTGGAAAATCTGTACAAGGTCTATTCATCCTGGCCTCTTACTATTTTTCACGTTCAGCCAGATATTTTCTTTAGTAAAATAAATGTACAGTTCTGAAGTCCAGTGTGTCAGTAACCAAGGTCCTGTCTCAACAATTACACTGTCACTAGTATCACGTATCACTTGTATTTGAACACACAGAACTCATCCTCTTACCTCCAGTAGAGTCACAGACATCCTCAGTTGCTTGTTTCAGTGTATTTCTCAACTGGTTCAACATTTATACCATATGTTTTGCTACACATATATTACTCATGTTTTCAAACTGTTAGCTAGATGGCTGTAAACACATGCACAATACCATAAAGTATGAACAGAAGAGAATGGCAGCCACTGGCAAGAATAATGCTTGCCTCCAGATGTGCTTCTTGAAAAGCAAAAACAAAAGTCAAAGCAGATGCTCATAACTGAAGACCTATTCAGGCCAACCAACATGTAGTCCAAACATTAAAAATATCACTGAATATTAGGACGCATATGCATGGCCAGTTTAATAATGCTCTGTCATCATTAACAAACATATCCTTTTCTTGAATAGGAAATGTTCTATTTTATGATGATATAATTTCCCATACTGCCAATACAATGTATTGGATCACATACTTTTCCCTGTGGGTACTGGCCCACTCAAGCAGTGGTCAGTCTAATATAACACAATACCTTGCTACAAATACTTTCCTGTAACCAACCTTTTCACATTACATGCACCAATTCTGAGTTCTCACGAGAAACAAGTGAGCTTGAGTTTGTCAGCAATTTAAGATGACAGCACATCCTCTCCTATCACCCCTTCCACCCCCCAAAACCCTGTTATCGGGACCCTCAAAGAGTTCAATCAGTTCATCAGCTGAGTGACTACAACTCTATACCATAGTGAGTCTATCAGGAATTGAAAAGCTATCTTAGGTGAATGGACTGGAAATAGAACTGTATTAGTTAGGAGAGTTGCCTCTTTATACCCCTTTCCTGTGAATTAATTGACAATATTCAGTTATTAAATAACTACTGGAACCTTCTTTTAATGTTCAGAAGATCCCCTGAGCTCCCTCTAATGCCAAGTAGAGCATTGAAGCTCCTGCATCATCTGGTTTGTGGGGTGCGAAGGAGCCTTAAATGACTCACCACTATTGTACACCAATTTCTCTATTCCTGCAGAAGGGGCATGAAATGTGCAGTTGGCCACCAATTTGAAGTGAACAGGAACGTGATATTTAAAATGTTTATTTCCTGGATTGGCTCAGTAATTCTATTCACTTGCTGTTGAGAAACCACTGACAGCCTGTTTCAGCAGCTCATCACATGATGCTGTTCTCAGCATGGTCCCCATCAATACCTTGGCAAAGCTCCAGTTGCAATCTTTGCCAGTAGGGCTATAAGGTAGGATGATGTGCGACCACCTCTGACAGTTGCAGCCAAGGGCCAGGTTAGAGACACCTCATTCTCTAGGCTGCTGGCTCCCAATCCGCTAACATCTCACACTCCTGCTTTCCTAGGTTCCCTTCACAACTTTGGCTGTAATAGTCTCTCCAAGGCAACATCCCTCGGTGCAGCATATGGTGCATGGGGACAATCCTTTAAAAATACAGTAAACTGCAAGGGGCTTTTACCAGTTTAAATCTTGATTCTCTTTCCCCAGTTGCATAACTATCCAGGATGCCAACCTGTCTGCTATCCTTGCCATATCCTGCACGGTAAAGCTACCTGCATTTTTGAGGCATCCAAGTCATCCTATGTCAGCAATGTCCTTAGTTCACTGGCATGGGAGGAATGGAAGTAACAGCTAGAAACATTTAAATGTAATGTTGTTTAATGCTTTATCTTCCATTTTTTTCAAAGCCATAAAAACAACAACAAATGCATCTAATCCTTATTTTAATTACATCATTCTCGGGAAAAAAAAAATCATAATTTGTCATCATAGGTCTTACAGGTTGCATCACTTGCATTTTACAATAATAATGTCACTTGCCAGGTTATAAATCATAAAACAACAATGGTAATATAGCACCTGAAACAGATTTGTTATTTGATCTCCAGTCTCTCACTTGGTGAAAACAGTTTACTTAGCTTTCTTAATTGTCTTTTACCAATGACATGACACCTTGAATTTTGTGGAAGTTGATGAAATTTTACGACCACACAAGTTGCGCATAAGAAAATTTTTTTCTCAATAAAAATTTCCTTTTTGACTATAGAGTAACCAAAAAGACTTAGCAATACCAGTAAATGGGATTGACTCTTTTGTGAACGAGCTCTCCCTTCTTGCACAACAGAAGCTAGTGATTTATTCTCACAGCTCGTAATTGCTTGAGCATACACAATCTCTGTTCCAAAATCAGTACTTTTCTGGATTTCCTCACCACACTCCTTCAAAAGGTTCTGATGATAACTGCATTTCAGATATTCAACCAAAATTTTGGGACCAGTCTCATATAAATGTACAGGAAACCTTTTCCAGATGACTGTATACAACTGAAATGAGTACCTCCTACTTCGTGCACTGCATCTAGCTCAGCTGTATTCAAATAAAGTCTGTTAGTAGCTTTCTGACATGCTGATTCAGTACCTGCCCGTGTGTACTTATTTTAATCTTAGTCTTGTACATTTCTTGCTGCGCAACTCCCAAGGGTACTCGTTGCAACGTCCATCCTGTTTATGCAATGCAATAGATAAATCTATGTCCTGGTTATACACAGCTACAGTCTCATTACATTTTTCACAGAAATATTCAAAATTACTTGCTTGTTCTTTAATGAATTCAGTTGGTTTTATAAGCACATTTTCATCATGAGATATTGTCTTCTTCATTTTCCTGACTTCATGGTTGACCTTTTCTCTCTGGTGCTGTCCATGCAGAACTTGTCCATCACCTTCTGAACTCCACTTTGGTACTCTTTGAAGCACTTTTTCACTACAAGATTCCTTCTGTCCTACAGTACTTGTTTCACAAATGGAACTTTTCTGTTGGTTATGTTCATTTACCACTTTTGTGAGACTTTTACTCTCAGTACTTGGTTTAGAAAGCTTTTTATCATCATCATTGTCATCATCATCATCATCATCATCATCATCATCAACATCATCACCACCACCATTATCATCATCATCATCATCATCATCATTGACATCACCATCATCATCTTCTTCTTCATGAACAACAACAGTGGCAGCTGTAATCTCATTTTTCAGAGTAGAAAGTTCATTGTAAAGCATATCCAGCATGCCACCAATATTGAATAATCTTTTACTAACAGCATCAACTGATCTTTCTGCTTCAAAATATGGCAGCAGAGCTTCATAAATCCTTATGCAAGAAGTAAAAGTATCAGTTGTGTGGCATGCAAGCTTATAGAATGAACCGTTTTTTGACAGCACTGGAGAAGACATTCTGACATCCACGCTTGCAGAAAGACTGCTTCCTGATGAAATTAATGACTAACAGAACCTGAAACAAACACCAGAAAATTGGCATTAAGAATAATCTAAAACTTTATTCAGAACTAAGTTGCTATGATTGTCGACTTGAAATATGAGATGCCTACTTAAAAACTGTTTTCATTTCCTTTGCCACTCACTGAAAGTGTTTGGCACATGTTAATCCCAATTATTTTAACTTTTAGTTATGTTCCGGATTCTCCAAGTCCCATTACATGCTAAAATACATGTAATGAAAAATCATGACTACTTTTACACAATAATTATGACTGTAGACCAGGAACATAACTTGACAGGGGTTTGCCTTTACAAATGTCTGCTTGTGTCTGTGTATGTGCGGATGGCTATGTGTGTGTGTGTGTGTGTGTGTGTGTGTGTGTGTGGTGTGTGTGTGTGTGAGTGAGTGCGCGTGCGCGCGAGTGTATACCTGTCCTTTTTTCCCCCTAAGGTAAGTCTTTCCACTCCCGGGATTGGAATGACTCCTTACCCTCTCCCTTAAAACTCACATCCTTTCGTCTTTCCCTCTCCTTCCCTCTTTCCTGATGAAGCAACCATTGGTTGCGAAAGCTTGAATTTTGTGTGTGTGTTTGTGTTTGTTTGTGTGTCTATCAACCTGCCAGCGCTTTCGTTTGGTAAGACACATTATCTTTGTTTTTAGATATATGATTATGTCAATGATTAATTTTGTGACGGTCACCTGAAATAGCTTGCTGTTCCAAAAAGCACTGATATTGTGAACAACACTATTGAAAAAGGAGACCATTTAGCATACCATGAAGTAAAGACATCCTTATATGCCTCAAAGATTGTGGCAGCACATTCAGTTTTGCAGAAACATTTAGCTGTCAAAAAGATCTGGTTATGATGGATTCCAGACAAATTAAATGATGCTCAAAAATGGGCGCATGTCAATTGGTGTTAGGAAACACTCAAAAAATTCAGCCAACAATGTACTGAATCTCTAGATATCATCTTAACAGGAGACAAAACTTCAATGTATGCATACAATCTAGAAACTAAACATAAGTCAGTTGTCTGAGTATTCCAAGGTGAACCGAAGCCAATAAAAGCGTTCCATTCACAAAGCACTTTCAAGAAAGGAAGGAAGATTACGGTTTAATATCCCATCAACATTGAAAACATTAGACATAGCGTACAAGCCCTGATTGTTTCAAGGTCAGGGAAGAAAATCAGCCATGCTCTTTCAAAGGATCTGTGTGGAGCCATTCAGAGAAATCATGGAAAATCTAAATCTGGATGGCTGGACACAGTTTGGAATTATCACCCTGAATGTGAGTGCAGCATGCTCAACACTTCCAAGATATTGATGACTTGTTTCTTTGGTTACATTAGGCACGTCGTGCTTCTAAGTTCAAAGAACAGTTAATGTCAAATTTTATACAATAATTTCTTTGCCACAAGTCATCAACAAAATCTGGAAAAACAACAAAAAGTCACATTATTCTTCAGGATGATATTGCTACTTGAGTGACAGCTTATCAAATAAATGATTAGTTAAAGGAGAAAAATATTGTACGGAAGTCTCATTGCTGCCCATTTTCTCATAAGTTATCTGCTAACAACTTCTTTTTGTTCGCTTACATTAGACAATCACCTCCAGAAACTGTTGAAATCTTTCCAAAATTTCATCTTTTAGTTATCATCTTAAAAATGGAAAAAAAAAACTTTCCAGAATGAATACATGAAAAAGTGTATAAATTATGAAAGTGAATATTTGTAGAAACAATAACATTGTAAGCACAAAAAAAGTTTTTCTTTCATAGCTTTTGTAAAATCTTAGAAGGTGGCTCTCATATTGGGTGTGTTTATGCTGCCAGCTCCCAGCTTGCTGGCATGGCCCAGCAATGATGAATCAGAGACTCTATGTCTTACTGCTCCATTTAACCAGCACCATCACTGTCCACTAAGATCCTTTCCAGGAAATGACATCAAGCAATTTGTGTTTTGCACTGTGACCATCATCAATGTCCTGCAACTTGAGCTGTGATTGTCTGCATCAAGGCCACTCAGTGTCACGTTTGACTCTCCTAACACCCTACTCGATATGTGAACACCTGCAGGGTATTTACTTCCAGCAGGCAATGAGGCTGCAGTGTAAATATGAAGTGCCAACAGTGAGGTTGCAGTGTAAATACATCATTAGTCACTCTCTATTCTGCTCCAGTTGTGGATGGATCAAGGGTAAAATGACTGCACACTTTTGTAACAGTCATAATCTTTCTAATATTACTGATATGATCTCTACACAACACCTGATACAGGTAGTAGAATTGTAGAATTTATCTCTGATACCAACTCACATAGTCTACACAACAGGCCTTAGGAAGAAAAACCACATTTCTTCTGGTTCCCATTTAATTTCTGTGAGAATCTTAATTACAACTTCTGTATGGACAATATCAACCTTGACAAAATCTTACTGGCTTATATCCGGATTCCTGTAGGCCTATTGTCTTACAGTAGTCTTGAACAGCCACAGACACTTGTCTTCAGATTCTTACCAGGTGCTGTGCTCTTCCTCAGAAAACTTTCAAGTTTTATATTTGTCTTTCCTATTACTGTTGAAATGTCCCTTCCATTTTATACTTCTAAATTCTACGTCACCCCCATGTATTTAATCATATGATGCTATCTAGATATTTATCACTATTGGTGTAATTTAATATTGGATTTCTCTGCACTGTGCAAACCACTGCAAAGTGAAGATCAGAGGGTATGTTTGACTGTATCTCAACTGTAACGGTTATTAGTGCTTTTTCCCATTCCATTCATGTATGGAGCATGGGAAGAGTGATTATTTAAATGCCTCTATGCATGCTGCAATTAGCCTGATCTTATCCTCAAGATTGCTTTTCAAGTGATATGTAGACATTTGTAGTATGTTCTTGTCATTGTTTAAAGCTCGTTCTTGGAACTTTGTTAGTAGACTTTATCTGTCCCACTAAATACGTCAGGTGTACACTACACATCAGAGGCTGCTACTCAGGCAGCTGACTACATGTGAGGAGCACTCAAGGGTTTTTTAAATGAGGCGACTCCCCATCCAATCCAGATAATGATGGCTGCTCGAAAGCCAGAAATATCAGTGTAAGATCGAAATAAATGCCTCCCACAGGTGAGAGTATTAAAATCCTAATGGTAAACTGCCAAAGCATTCGTAACAAAGTGCCAGTGTTTGAAGTGCTCATGAAAAGCTGTGAAGCTCAAATGTTACTAGGGCTATTCAAAGTGTACAGAGAAGGGCAGCAAGAATGGTCACAGGTTTTTTTTAATCCCTGGGAGTGTGTCACAGAGATACTGAAGGAACTGAAATGGCAGGCTCTCGAAGACAGATGTAAACTATCCCACGAAAGTCTATTAACAAAGTTTCAAGAAATGGTTTTAAATGTTTAAGTATATACTACAACCCCCAACATATTGCTTGCACAGGGATCATGAGGGTAAGATTAGAATAGTTACTGCATGCACAGAGGCATTGAAACAATCATTCTTCCCACACTCCATATGTGAATGGAACAGGAAGAAACCCTATTAACTAGTAAAATGTGATATACCCTCTGCCATGGACCTCACAGTGGTTTGTAGAATATATATGTAGATGTATCTGGATACTTTGCATCTATCTTGAAGAGTCTGTCAGTTCATTTCTCTCAACATCTCTGTGACACTCTCCTGTGGGTCTACCAAACCTGTGACCGCTGGTGCTGCCCTTTTCTGTATATGTTCAATGTCCCCAGCTAGTCCTCTTTAGCACGAGTCCCATGCACTTGAGCAGTATCCCCCCCCAATTTTATACTCCTGTACATCTAAAGCAGATAGCCAATCTTTGCACCACTTTGAAATCTTAAAAAGTCTGACTGAACATTTGTGCAGCTTCATTCACACTGCATGTCATTGTAGAAAACTGCATCATCTGTGAAAAGTCTTGGGTCACTATTAACATTGCTCTGCAAGGTCATTAATACAGAAGATGAACACACCTCCCTAGGGTACACACGAAGTTACTTCTATATGTCTGTATGACTGTACATCCAAGATAACTTGCTGCACCCTCCCTGCCAAAAAATCTTCACTCTAGTCACAAATTGCACTTGATACCATCCAGTCACAGTTTTGATAATAAGTGCGGGTGTGGTACTGAGTCAATTGCTTTTTGGAAATCAAGAAAATATTGCATCTATGTCAGTCAGTCTATTGATCCATGGCTCTCACAGGTCACAGGGAAGTTACTGAAAGTTGCACTTGACAATTATGAGCATGTTCAGTCATAGAGTTCAAAATATGGGTTGTTGGTAGCTCTTGGCAAAAGACTACAAGAATGAACGTGACCATAGAGTAAAAAGTGCTCAAAACAGAGTTGCTTATTGCAACAGAAGCACTTCATGAATGTCCGCATGAAGCAGTCTTCCACGTTGTACTTCATCTGAATATCAAAAATACGTTCAGGCAATGTTTGAAACCTCTCTGTCCCGAAGCCATTTTATCCAGCTACAGTCCAGGAATACCAAACAAAGTCCTCAAAGACTGGAGAACAGAACTGAAGGTGTAAAATACACAACAGAATTGAAATTGAATCCCTCGATGGTGATGTGAACTGTTAGTCATTAAGGATACTGTGATTTTCTGTCTGCTTCAGCACCACCTTGAACTGTCAGAAAAATAAAATATCAAATGGCTGAATGTAAGGTGTCCACCTGGGACGAATGATCTTGACTGTATGTGCCATGTTTTGCAGTAGGATAGTATCGATATGAGTCCTGTCACAGTATCCCCTGAGTGAATCAACTAGAAGAGGAGACTCCTTCACTGCCTGTGGGAAATAGAAATCTTGAAAGAATTGTGTCGGGATTTGTTTCATGATTAGGCCAGACTTCGAGGCACCTTTGATCAGATTTTGCGATTTCAACATTTGTTGTACTACTCACACTCCAAACTGACCTCTAGGTTCCTGGTAAATTACATGTATCTTTGAAAACACTTGTCCACTTGCCGACATAACAGGTTAGATGGTGTAAGAACGAGTTGTTATCTGCACTGAGCTTCTTACTGACCTCTTTCCCTTGAAATGCTGAGTTCGCGATGAGTGAAGTTCTTTCTGTACACCACTTTAATCAGTATTACAAATCTGTATACGTTTCATCTGTACACCACTTTAATCGGTATTATAAATCTGTATACGTTTCACGGTGTTCATGAAGGACATTACCTCCTTGAAAAACTTGTCCCGCCTTTCACTCAAGTTATCATCTGTATTCCACACTTTGTTATTGCTCAAGTACCAAGATGGTATTTCCATTTAAACCTTGCAACCCATCCATGGATATATCCAGTGAAACGAGTCAGTCCTATTTCGTGGGCCTTGTCCAAATCCCAAGCATGAATATCCCTGTTGTGCACGTTAGCACTTACAACACTTCTCACCAACCTGAATTTTTCAGCTACATAATCATGAAGCATGTGAAATTTTGTGCGCTGGCCATCCTCTCCTTTCTCCACCACATGATGTAAATATCATAGATGGTGTATGTCTTGCACAATACTATATCATTTGTACAGGGTGCACCCATCTGCAGGTGGTTGCTCATGTCGGCACCAATGATGTGTGTCGCTAAGGATCGGAGGAAATCCTCTGGCTTCCGGTGGCTATCTGATTTGGTGAAGACTGCCAGTCTCGCTAGCGGGATGAAAGCAGAGCTCACCATCTGCAGCATCGTCAACAGGACTGACTGCGGACCTTTGGTACAGAGCCGAGTGGAGGGTCTGAATCAGAGGCTGAGGCGGTTCTGCGACCATGTGGGCTGCAGATTCCTCGACTTGCACCATAGGGTGGTGGGGTTTCGGGTTCCGCTGGATAGGTCAGGAGTCCACTACACGCAACAAGCGGCTACACGGGTAGCAGGGGTTGTGTGGCGTGGGCTGGGCGGTTTTTTAGGTTAGATGGCCTTGGGCAAGTACAGAAAGGGCAACAGCCTCAACGGGTGCGGGGCAAAGTCAGGACATGCGGGGACCAAGCAGCAATCGGTATTGTAATTGTCAACTGTCGAAGCTGCGTTGGTAAAGTACCAGAACTTCAAGCGCTGATAGAAAGCACCGAAGCTGAAATCGTTATAGGTACAGAAAGCTGGCTTAAGCCAGAGATAAATTCTGCCGAAATTTTTACAAAGGTACAGACGGTGTTTAGAAAGGATAGATTGCATGCAACCGGTGGTGGAGTGTTCGTCGCGGTTAGTAGTAGTTTATCCTGTAGTGAAGTAGAAGTGGATAGTTCCTGTGAATTATTATGGGTGGAGGTTACACTCAACAACCGAACTAGGTTAATAATTGGCTCCTTTTACCGACCTCCAGACTCAGCAGCATTAGTGGCAGAACAACTGAGAGAAAATTTGGAATACATTTCACATAAATTTTCTCAGCATGTTATAGTCTTAGGTGGAGATTTCAATTTACCAGATATAGACTGGGACACTCAGATGTTTAGGACGGGTGGTAGGGACAGAGCGTCGAGTGACATTATACTGAGTGCACTATCCGAAAATTACCTCGAGCAATTAAACAGAGAACCGACTCGTGGAGATAACATCTTGGACCTACTGATAACAAACAGACCCGAACTTTTCGACTCTGTATGTACAGCACAGGGAATCAGTGATCATAAGGCCGTTGCAGCATCCCTGAATATGGAAGTTAATATGAATATAAAAAAAGGGAGGAAGGTTTATCTGTTTAGCAAGAGTAATAGAAGCCAGATTTCAGACTACCTAACAGATCAAAACGAAAATTTCTGTTCCGACACTGACAATGTTGAGTGTTCATGGAAAAAGTTCAAGGCAATCGTAATATGCGTTTTAGACAGGTACGTGCCGAGTAAAACTGTGAGGGACGGGAAAAACCCACCGTGGTACAACAACAAAGTTAGGAAACTACTGCAAAAGCAAAGAGAGCTCCACTCCAAGTTTAAACGCAGCCAAAACCTCTCAGACAAACAGAAGCTAAACGATGTCAAAGTTAGCGTAAGGAGGGCTATGCGTGAAGCGTTCAGTGAATTCGAAAGTAAAATTCTATGTACCGACTTGACAGAAAATCCTAGGAAGTTCTGGTCTTACGTTAAATCAGTAAGTGGCTCGAAACAACATATCCAGACACTACGGGATGATGATGGCATTGAAACAGAGGATGACACGCGTAAAGCTGAAATACTAAACACCTTTTTCCAAAGCTGTTTCACAGAGGAAGACCGCACTGCAGTTCCTTCTCTAAATCCTCGCACAAACGAAAAAATGGCTGACATCGAAATAAGTGTCCAAGGAATAGAAAAGCAACTGGAATCCCTCAATAGAGGAAAGTCCACTGGACCTGACGGGATACCAATTCGATTCTACACAGAGTACGCGAAAGAACTTGCCCCCCTTCTAACAGCTATGTACTGCAAGTCTCTAGAGGAACGGAGGGTTCCAAATGATTGGAAAAGAGCGCAGATAGTCCCAGTCTTCAAGAAGGGTCGTCGAGCAGATGCGCAAAACTATAGACCTATATCTCTGACGTCGATCTGTTGTAGAATTTTAGAACATGTTTTTTGCTCGAGTATCATGTCATTTTTGGAAACCCAGAATCTACTATGTAGGAATCTACATGGATTCCGGAAACAGATATCGTGTGAGACCCAACTCGTTTTATTTCTTCATGAGACCCAGAAAATATTAGATACAGGCTCCCAGGTAGATGCTATTTTTCTTGACTTCCGGAAGGCGTTCGATACAGTTCCGCACTGTCACCTGATAAACAAAGTAAGAGCCTACGGAATATCAGACCAGCTGTGTGGCTGGATTGAAGAGTTTTTAGCAAACAGAACACAGCATGTTGTTATCAATGGAGAGACGTCTACAGACGTTAAAGTAACCTCTGGCGTGCCACAGGGGAGTGTTATGGGACCATTGCTTTTCACAATATATATAAATGACCTAGTAGATAGTGTCGGAAGTTCCATGCGGCTTTTCGCGGATGATGCTGTAGTATAAAGAGAAGTTGCAGCATTAGAAAATTGTAGCGAAATGCAGGAAGATCTGCAGCGGATAGGCACTTGGTGCAGGGAGTGGCAACTGACCCTTAACATAGACAAATGTAATGTATTGCGAATACATAGAAAGAAGGATCCTCTATTGTATGATTATATGGTAGCGGAACAAACACTGGTAGCAGTTACTTCTGTAAAATATCTGGGAGTATGCGTGCGGAACGATTTGAAGTGGAATGATCATATAAAATTAACTGTTGGTAAGGCGGGTACCAGGTCGAGATTCATTGGGAGAGTGCTTAGAAAATGTAGTCCATCAACAAAGGAGGTGGCTTACAAAACACTCGTTCGACCTATACTTGAGTATTGCTCATCAGTGTGGGATCCGTACCAGATCGGTTTGACGGAGGAGATAGAGAAGATCCAAATAAGAGCGGCGCGTTTCGTCACAGGGTTATTTGGTAACCGTGATAGCGTTACGCAGGTGTTTAATAAACTCAAGTGGCAGACTCTGCAAGAGAGGCGCTCTGCATCGCGGTGTAGCTTGCTCACCAGGTTTCGAGAGGGTGCGTTTCTGAATGAGGTATCGAATATATTGCTTCCTCCTACTTATACCTCCCGAGGAGATCACGAATGTAAAATTAGAGAGATTAGAGCGCGCACGGAGGCTTTCAGACAGTCGTTCTTCCCGCGAACCATATGCGACTGGAACAGGAAAGGGAGGTAATGACAGTGGCATGTAGAGTGCCCTCCGCCACACACCGCTGGGTGGCTTGCGGAGTATGAATGTAGATGGAGATGTAGATGTATACTGTATTGGAGCTTAATCTTTTAGTTTTCTCAAAACCTGGGATGCAATTATCTCCTTTGCCTTTTCAGAGGATATATCATCCTACTTCTTCCTTTTCGGTGGGCTTTGCAGATAAGCAGACAATTGGCTTCCATCACTTCGTAACAACTCTTCTTCACTATCAGGTTCTGGATCATCCTTAAGTTATCCACAATCATATGGGTCTTCTTGATTGTATTCATATACTTCAATATAGTCAACTGTGTTTTTGTGCTGTATATTACTACCACTGGTTGTCACTCACCCATCATGTTAATTATGAGTGTAGCTGCATTTTTCTGCTTTGTTGTAATTTCTGTGAAGCTTCTTTTTTATGTGTAATGGCTAACAATCATGCTCACTATATTTGCAGGATTCATTATGACACTATTACATTGATAGTGAGAGTAATGTGACACACTACAAAATTGGTAACACCACAAATGGGTAGATTAACTGCCAAGGTTGATGGAACACATATGGTGGTCACTATTACAGTGGTTTCCTCGATCTTATATGTAATGTCTGTATAGTACCCTTGTATGTCACATCTGACACTTCATCAAATGACCTTCAATATGGTGCGGCGTGTGTCAACCATAGTATATGCTATAAATAACTATGTTAGCTACAGGAAGAAGAATTACATGATATGCTGAGTGGAATGAACAATGTAATGAGTACAGAACACGGATTGACAGTAAATTGAAGAAAGGTGAAAGTAATGAGAAGTAGCAGAAATGAGATCAGCGAGAAACTTAAGAAACATTAGGATTGATGGTCACAAAGCAGATGAAGTTAAGGAATTCTGCTACCTAGACAGCAAAATAACCAGTGATGGATGGAGCAAGGAGGACATCAAAAGCAGACTAGCCCTGCCAAAAAGGGCATACCTGGCCAAGATAAGTTTGCTAGTATCAAACATAGGTCTTAATTTGAGGAAGAAATTTTTGAGAATATACATCTGGAGCACAGCATTGTATGGCTGTGAAACAATGACTGTGGGAAAACAGGAAAGAATAAAATCAAAACATTTGAGATGTGGTGCTACAGGCGAAATTTGAAAATTGTGTGGATTGATAAGGGAAGGAATGAGGAGGTTCTGTGCAGAACTGGAGAGGAAAGGGATATGTGGAAAACACTGACAAGGAGAAGGGACAGGATGATAGGACATCTATCAAGACGCCAGGGAATGACTTCCATAGTACTACAGGGACCTGTAGAAAACACAAACTGTAGAGGAAGACAGAGATTGGAATACATCCAGCAAATAATTGAGGAAGTAGGTTGCAGTAGTCTTACTCTGAGATGAAGAGGTTGGCACAGGAGAATAATTCGTGGTGGGTCATATCAAACCAGTCAGAAGACTGATGACCCAAATAAAAAGCTACAGGAACACTGCCTGCAATGACCATAGTCACAATATCATTTTAGGTGTAGTCCACAGTGAGTGGAATATCATCTTCATAGATTACAGTGTAATTGGTGATGGCACATAGTTTACACATTTTTGTGATCAGCACCTAAAACGTATTAATACAAATCACAACTTGACTGCAGTTCAGTGTGTCATGTGAAGTAAGAGCAAGTTGAGTTTTGTATAACTGATGTTTTTGGAATCTGTGCTGGCTGGCATGGAGAAGGTGATTCTGTTCGAGATACCTCATTATGTTTGAGAACAATATATGTTCTGAGATTCAACAACAAATGGATGTCAAGGATATTGGATGGTAGTTTTTTTGGATCATTTCTGCTACCCTTCTTGCAGATTGGTGTGGCCTGTATTATCCTCCTACTACTGGGCACAGTTTTTTGCTCAAGGGATCTACCATATATTATAATTAGAAGAGGGGCTGACACAGTGGCAAATTGGACACAGTATTCGACAGGAACTTCACTGGACCCAGTGGCTTTTTTCAATTATTTCAGCTCTTGCCACTGACACTAATATCTGTTTCACTCATCCTTTCAGTGGTCTGGGAATTGAATTGAGGCAATACCCCTGGGTTCTCCTTTGTAAAGGAATATTTGAAAACAGAGTTAAGCATTACCGCTTTTGATTTACTGCTCTCGGTTTCAGTTCCAATCTTGTCCACAGGTGACTGGACAATAACTTTGGTGCCACTATGCCACTAACAGCCTTTAAGTACGACCAGAATTTTTTTTTTTTTTTTTTGTCTAGTTTGCTGAACATATAAATCTTGCTACACTATTAGGTGCCCTTTATACTTTGGTATTCATTGTTGCTATAACTGCCTCATGGGCACTGATACTAGTTTCAATGAGGACATCCTCAAAGAGATGATGTATCTACCATATTCTTACCATGAATGGGATTCTGAACTATCTGTTCTAGGTAGTTTTCAGAGAAGGCATTTAGTAATTTTCCACTGGATTTGTTGTCACATGTACCACTAACAATACTATAATTATCTGAATAGAATGCTGGGTGATTAATGTCATCTCCAATGATTATGTACAAGCGAACTGACATTTTCTCTTAAGTTTCCAGTTATATCAGGGGTGAGTCTGGCTGTCGATAGGAGGACCCAGTTTTCATCTTATACCCATCTTTTATTCTGAATATTACTCAAACGAACTCACATGCAGCTTCAGTTTCTGTCAGTGGATTTCAGTCTCTTATCTGCTGTGACAAATACATCTGCTACATTTCGCATTTGCCTTTCTTTTCGGTATATGATAAATTTTCCCCAAAGACCTCACTACTGTCAATTTCAGGCTATAATCAGCTTTCTGTGCTTAATATTATGTAAACTTCAGTGCATTTTAAGGGTGTTTTCAAACTCTGTCACTTTGCTGCAAATGATTCAGCAGTTACACACTAAGATTTTGATAATCTCACCTGCACGAGGGATTTCTTTGGATCTTACACTGGGTTTCCTACAGCAATTGGATGGTCACCTAATCCAAAAAATACCGGTGTGCACCCAACACAAAGTCAGCTTCCTGTGTAGTTGTCTGACTCCCGTGGGGGGACCCTTCAACTCTTAACCTTATGGTGCAAGTCTAAGAAGTCACAACATAGCTTGCGACAGAAGCTTTGGAGTCTCTGGTTCAAGCCTCCCACTTGATTCAGAATGAGGGGGCATGATCTGTTCTGGGAGGAATGCTGCAGATTGTGAGCCGCATTGAAACTCTGTGAGCAAAGCTGGTATTCTCAGCCTCCTCTGATAGTCAGTGGAATGATTCAAGTACAACCTTGGAGCCCAGATGACAGACATTTGTTTGTCCCAATGTGTGCCACATCTGCACTTGGTTGCACCCTGTTCCCTCAATGGCTGCTGGAATAGCCTCTTCAACATTCTAAATGAAGCCTCCAGGCATAAACAGTGAGTGCACCTGATGTTCCTTCACATCCCTTGCCATTATTTCCCTATGGGTACCAGTATTTGTCATATGTTTCAACTGTGGACGATCAATAGACTCCTACCCCTTTGCATTCATTGCTCTTATACACAGGACACAGCATGTTTCCCCACAGGAGAAGTGAATCTCACTGGCTCAGTTTCAGTGGAAGACTGGATGCAACATCTTCAGATCTGCCTAACATCTGTCTTCCCTGTGGAGGGTGCCTGGACTTACTGTACCATTGACACACCACTCACAGCAAACGGACAAGTAATCATGGATGGTTTATTTACTGCAAGAGAGACAGTATCCACAGGAGAGGACAGTACTTGAGGTACCTTTGGTATCTCTTGTACACTACTCTTGGTAGCCCTCGCAACTCATCCATTTGCAGCAGCTTCTAATCCCTTGGGAGTAGTCAAAGGCGATTTGCGATTGCTTACAAACAGTAACCAACTCATCCCCTGCCTGAGAACAGCAAATACAGTGGGGCTGCATTTACTTTCTAGTGTAATATTTTACAAAGCAGTAAACAAAGAACTTATACTTGGTGCAGCAGAGCTATTTTGCAGAATGGTTAACAACCAATTCTACGCTGAAGTTGTTGTTTTACCAGTTGCCTTTTCGAACTAAAGTGATTTACGGTCAAAAACAAAATATCTGTTACAACAGAAAACTTTGCTAAAAGTTTTATTGTTTCTAGGCAACGTTTTTCTGATGATCGTCACAAATTCGACAGTTGTATTAATTTATGCTATATGCCGACAACCTACACTCCTATTAAAAGGGAGAACTAATGTGACACGATATGTAACTAATTAACAGTGGTACCCCACCACAATATTATTGTACTTGGACTCCCATGGATTATCGGAAACATGCGGTGACTTTACAGTAAACTAGCACAGCGGCGACTAAGGAAAACGCTTGGCACCGTGAATAACTTCAGGGAAGTTGTGCATACATAATCAAGTGTTACGGCGTTCCCTCGTGAAACATCGTGCGATAAGTCGACTGAAGCGCTCTCAGTCCCAGCTGCAATGGGTCTAATCCAGACCACCTACACTATATTATTGGTCTAATATTGCGGTCGGCTAATAACTGTCACGGCTAATAACAGTCAAACACATGCACCGATTTATTACGAAATAAGATTATGCACAACACTCGTAATTTACAAAAATGTTTGCAATCGTTCGAAACTTCTCAAAAATATACCTTCTCCCGTAAATATATAATGAAACTGGAGTACCGTTAGTTGTGAACGAGGGTATAATAGGCACAGTTAAGTTTGCCGTTGACGATATAATACTACACATACCACCTTTTTAGAAAGCACAGATTATGTTTACAACTGACAATTTAGTACTACACAACAAATCACGATACCCGCACGAATTTTGATAGAATCAGCGCAAAATTACTTTTAAATTTTGCGTTAAGTTTTTGTTCCTAGGTTTTCGAAACGAATTTATGCGACATGTTCCTAGGTTTTCGAAATGAATTTATGTGACACATCTCATTTTACTCGAAGGCAAACGAAATGCCAGGATTCGGCTTATAGACTTCAGTATAGGTAAATAAATGTGCGAATTGAATGGATTTTGCAGTTTAACTGATTTTTTAACCGTGTCGTGCCAGAGATGAACACTGCAGCTACAGTAGGCCTATATCTCACAAAAACGACGTGAAATGCAGAGAACAGGAAACGCACATCCGCAAGGAACGGCTAACACCCAATATTGTCCACACCATTGTGTTTCCGTACAGATGATAACTGTTTTGTAGACAGCAGCGTAGTGGCGTCATTCCTGAGTGCTGCTGAACCAATTTGATGAACTGTTCAGTGTTCACTTGTTACGCTCGTAATTTTGTTAACAGTCGAATAATGGTAAAGCGGTAAGATCCAAACATGTAACTGCATCTTTGGATGTAGAGTTTAATATCTTGCTTCTCTTTTTACCATCTTCCGATCTGACAGTAAATTGATAGGTGGCAGATTGGATGATAGATTTTTTGTTCATGTACCGTAATTCATAATTCAGATGGCATGAGAACTTTGTAGGACTTCCTGGCAGATCTTACGCTATGATTGGCACCGAAAATCGGCCTGGACTTTGAACACAACACTTTTTATAGGTGCACGGGTTCCATAAAATATGCTGGGTTAGTTTTTCATGATTCTGTTCGAAGTTAGAGTTATCTCCAACAGTTTTTTAATCTTTTATTAACTTAATCGGTACAAATTAATCTACTGTGTAATTAACAATGAATTTCAGACCTGACTACGGGTCTTCTATGACTACGAGACCTCAACTAAATGTTTCCAGTTCATATGTAATGTGACTGAATAAAATACTTTTTTTTTTTATTTTCAAGCAGCATTAGTTGAGGCAGCTATCACTATCATCATCTTGCAGTTACAACTGCTGATGGGTTTGGTGTTGTGTCATGTGCAAAGTGGCGATTATATTAGCTTTAACAGTTATTGTCACTGTCTTCAGGAGTTAAAGGTACTGAGTGCCAAGAATGCCAAGGTGATGTCTGTCCATACAGCACAGCAGCAGGATCTAGAAGTTTCACTAATATTATAATCTAACATTGCTGTGACTCCAAAATGTTCTGTATTTCCTTAACATAATGCAGGAGTGATAATGTCCTGCACACATATGGACACCATGCCATTCCCTGCAGACAGTAGTAACTCCAGATGATGGTGGTGATTAACTGTCAGAATCTCTGTAGCTCTATTGACATGGCTTGAAAACAGAGGATTTTATTTGATTATACAACTGAATATGATTTCAAGTATACAATGTTAGTGACTGTCTATCAGTTGTACGAAACAGAAATAAATTTCTCTCATTGTTCCTGTGATTTCAATGATAAGTAAAGTGCTGCAAAAATGTCTAAGTATCTATACTCATAGATGTATATCTTTTTGAAAAATTATCTGTAATCAAGTAAATATTAGGCTGCTAATAGCAGATGAACAGCAGCTATATAGGTTGTACCAGAGTGAGCAGCAGCTTTTTCAGAGTAACAACTTTGTTTCTAATTGACTCAAATAAAATTTAAGGACATAAGCACAGTTAGCACTAAGCTATAGTCATTTTATCACTAAAATAGTATCAAGGGTAAATTTCTATGACTTTCTTGCCTTTTTTAAAACTATACATTGATCCATTCCACATCCCTGAACATTCTTCTTCTTGATGGGATCTAAAGTACATGATTAATGTTACATAATCCACTTCTATAGCAAATAATTAAGATTTTTTATTTCCTTGTCATTGTATTTAGTGGGGATGTTGAATGTCTTATGACCAACAGAGATAAGTACAGTGATTGACAAATGTATTTCCAGATGATTTTTAAGTAGAGCCCATTGGGAGAAAGTAAGAAAACCACAAAAATACTAAAAAGCAACAATTGTCTGACAACAATGGTGAAGAAATGAAAGACAAACAATGATAAATAAAAGTTCACTGAAATGAACCAGTCACCATGTGGGGGTCCATAGTGCTGTAGGCTAATGAAGCAGGTTGTATCCTTTCCTTAACAACAGTTCCCATCTAGAGAGATGTACAAGAGATGCCACAGGACTTATTAGGGTGCTTCGTGAAAAACATACAGAAAGATGAAAAGATCTAGAAAAGGCATTTGATCAAGTGAAATGGGGCAAGGCGATGGAAATTCTGAAATTGAAGAAGATTCACTATAAGAGAAGGAGACTAACTAACAGGGTATATACAAGGCAGAAAGCAACCGAGGAGCTAAGGAATGGTATGAAACACTGCTTTGAAATTGGAAGAGGAGTAAGATAGGGTTGTTGTGGCCTTCACCTACTCTATTTACCATATATACTGAAGATTTGAAAACAAAGAAACTAAGACGTAGAGGAGGAAGGGATATACATAGAAGGTCAGTAGATCAGCTGCATCATTTCTGCTTATTAGATGGTACTGCTTCGAGATAAGAGAATTTCTGTTCAATGAACACTATAAGGGCCTGAAGATGGATTCCTAGAGAAGCCTAAAAAATGAAAATTAGCACAAAGCAAACACTGATGATGAGACCACATGTTAAAGATGATATGAAAGTGGAAAGGTAAAATTTAAAAATCAAACAATGGAAAATCCAGGATGGAATGTAACAATATTATGAGAAGGAAAGTTGCTACACACAGTATAGCAGAGATGCTGAGGCGCAGAAAGGCACAACAAAAAGACTCTCACAATTATAGCTTCTGGCCATTAAGGCTTTCCTCAACAACACACACACACACACACACACACACACACACACACACACACTCACTCACTCACGCAACCGCATCTCACGCGCGGGTGTGTGTGTGTGTGTGTGTGTGTGTGTGTGTGTGTGTGTGTGTGTGTGTGTGTGTGTGTGTGTGTGTGTGTGTGTGTTGATGACGAAGACCTTAATGGCCGAAAGCTGTAATTGTGAGAGTTGAAATTGTTCAAATGGCTCTGAGCACTACCATGCCCTAGTCAGGATTCGAACCTGCGACCGTAGCGGTCGCACGGTTTCAGACTGTAGCGCCTAGAATCCCTCGGCCACATCGGCTGGACAGTTGTGAAAGTCTTTCTGTTGTGCCTATCTGTGGCACAACATCTCCACTATATGGTGAGTAGCAATTTTCCTGCTCATAATGAAGGTAAAATTTAGGTATTAAACAACCTCCCTCCCCCTGGATTTTTCAATACCGGCATGGACGTAAACATTAGGCTTATCTACCAGACAGTTTGTCACCACACTCACATTTTCGTCTTTCACATTCGTTGGCTTTGCCAACTCACAGCTAAACTGTCACCTTCCAACCTAACCTAGACCTCAGGCTCCGCTACAGATCAGTCTGTCCCCACAAGCAAAATTTCAGGTCCAATATGTTACTTTAGCTGTAAAAAGAACAATGGTTAAACTGAATAAGTTGCAATGTATAGATATTTGGGGAGCACACTAATTAATAACTGGACAAAAGAAATAAGATCAAGAACTGCAATGGCAAACCAAACTTTCTAGAAAAAGAAACATTCATTATGCAGCAAAATAGGGTTGGTTAAATGCTTCGTGGGGTGTGTCTTTCTGCAATGGGTGAGAAAGCTGTACACTGAAGAAGAGAGAAAGAGACATAATTGAAGCATTTGAGATGTGAGTTTGGAGAAGAATGAAGAAAATAAAATGGGTGGATAGTGAAGATGAGTGATTTAATGGAAAGGGTGGTTGAACAAAGAACTCTCCTAAATCTGGTTACAAAAAGAAAAGCAAACCAGGAGGGAAATATACTGCAAGGAAAAGGAATTCTCACAAGAGCTATTGAATGTACAGAGGAAGGCAGAAGAAAATAGGGAGGACAAGAATAAAAATGCTGCATGTACAGAGGAAGGCAGAAGAAAATAGGGAGGACAAGAATAAAAATGCTGCATGAAGTTCAAAAGAGGATCAGACTACGGAGCAGTTGGGTTGGAACAGGATCAGATGGACACAGCAATGGTGTCAGGAACATGCCACAACGCAGAATACCCATTAAAATGATGACAGACTCGCCCTTACAGGTTTTGTCTTCCTTGTACAGCAAACTCTAATTGCAGTTTTAATTTTATATTTCTAATCCAATCCTGAATATTTCAGGAGTTTAGGTTATTTGTTTTCTAGTATCTCACACAGAAATATTGTATAATTCAAGCGTGACAAGTTTGAAAAAGAACAGTTAGAAGAACCTTAAAAGTGAAACTAAACAAGCCAACAGCTTCTTGTATTAAAAGAGGTTTTTGGAACCTAGTCCAATGCAACTACATGGTTCCATGAGCATACTAAGGTGATAAACATCAAATGCGAATAACAACTGTGAAATGATGATGAAAAGTGCGATTATAATAAACTGTATCAGGTTAGGGAAGGGGCACTCAAGAACCGAAGTAACTTTTTTTACTCTTGTTGTTGCTGAGAACCTCTGCACGCACTATTTGTTTTGTCGTTGAAGCTTTGCAATTTCATTAACCGTTGTCAATCTATTTTACAGTAATTGTCGTTATTATGTCTTTACATATCGATTGCCAATTCTTTTCTTTAACCTTCCGGTGGGCGCGCCTGTGGAACTCGCACGAGCAAGGCGCGTGCAGCACTGACTGCTGCCTCCAGAAAATCGGCTTTTCCGCTCATGTAGCAACCCTGTTTTCGATGTGATTGCTACGAGGAAGTAAATGACATCTGGCGCATGGATTGTGTTGACAGTAAAACCGACTGCAGGTATAATAATTCAAACGCCTTCACTACCACTTATCACATACACATCAACGTCTCACTGGAGGGTTAAGTGCAAGTCACGGAGTTTCAGTAATTCTGTTTCAAATTTCAGCAGTTCTATTAGGCACTGCATTTATCATAACTGTAACCTGTGACAATATTACAATACCTGATAAGTAACAAGCACGAAAAAGAATGCACACCCGAACAGCTCAGAGTTTTCACAACGACCCACTCACAAACTTGAGTCTGTACCTATTGTGTATCCCTGGTACTCCCCCGACATGCAACTGCTACGTCTCCGGGGACCCGAACGCTCACGAGAAGAGCCGAAGATTTGCGTGACAGCAGACGAGAAACACTTTTTTCCGCGGTTTGATGACACCTTCGCAACACGGATAAGGCGCTGATTACAATAAG
Source organism: Schistocerca serialis cubense (assembly GCF_023864345.2). Lineage (NCBI taxonomy): Eukaryota > Metazoa > Arthropoda > Insecta > Orthoptera > Acrididae > Schistocerca > Schistocerca serialis. The sequence goes on along the minus strand of NC_064638.1, from coordinate 245,050,109 downwards.
AATTTGAGGAAAAACAGAAACCAACCTCGTTATAGGCAAATCCAGGAAAGATCAGTGTATCGCTCTACAATCAAGGGCGCTAACATTTTAAAATATTTGCGAGGTGTGTGGAGAATAGCTTAGCCAATATCGTAATTTGATATGTCGCGGAAGAAACGCACGTTTATCGGTTAATGGTGCTAGTATGAAAAAGAAATGCCCACTGTGTGATCTGTCAGTCTTTTCTGGCCGGTAGTACACTAACAAATTTTTCTGAAACAGGTGGTGTCTCAAATATATTCGACATACCGAAGTGTAATAGGGAACTTTTGTCAAATGTTGCCTATCGCCAAATTTATTTGATCAAATCTAGCGCATCCTCTTAGATTCGATCAAAGAAATCGACCGTCTTTCAAGTATGTCGTTCGGCTGGCATGTGTAAACACACTGTGAAAAGATCGTGGGTTGTGTATATGGAGTGACGTTCAAAATGCAAACGAGGTCGCATTCCGGAGCTTATTGTGGAGCAATAAATAAGGATACGTGTAATACTCTGAGATGAAATAAGGTGTACTTCCTTTTTTTTTTTTGGCAGGGAGACACTGAAATGCACCCTCTTTCTGCAAAACGAATTGGAATACTCTCTTTATCACGGACTGAAAATTAGCACATTACGCTTCTGCCATGTTGCGCATGACGTCACAGAAGAAGACTTTGCGCCCGTTTTGTATGTTGGAGTCTGTGTGGTTTCGTGAGTTGTCGTTTTCACTTAGTTGCTTTTGTGTAGTGGGTTATTTGCAAGTGGAAGTGTCTTGAATATGTGTAAGTAATGCCAGGTTGTTCCGTTGTTGTCCGTAATTCTCACAATCGCCAATTAAGGGGACGAAGTAGTCCTTCATGCTTTCCCTCACTATGCAAGTATACAAAGGATTTGGCCGTAGAAATGCTATAGAAAAGACACTATGAGTGTTGCAAATGCTAGAATATGCTCTCATGATTTAAAAAGAATGATAATGTTAGAGACTTCCGTTTGGAACTGCTAATATACCGCGGAAATGAGTGCTGAAGAGCGTTGTATTTACGTGGAACTGCTAATATACCGCGGAAATGAGTGCTGAAGAGCGTTGTATTTACGTCGTGTAACTTGCGTTGTAGTAGTACCGGCAGTCCTAGCACACCACTGGTAGCAGAAGAAGGGAATGAACCTTTCAACAAATGTGAAGTCCACAGAGAATACATATGGAATTTAGAAGAGCTTTCACCGTGGAAGAAGAGCGCTGTCAGATGTTCAAAGAAATGACGTCTTCAGTGAAGAAAGTAATCGAAAATGCACTTGTGTCTCGTGAAATTAATCGAATATGTTCTTCCAATCAAACCACAAGTTTGTTACGTGTGTCTAAAAGGGCCGGCCGCGGTGGCCGTGCGGTTCTAGGCGCTGCAGTCCAGAGCCGCGGGACTGCTACGGTCGCAGGTTCGAATCCTGCCTCGGGCATGGATGTGTGTGATGTCCTTAGGTTAGTTAGGTTTAAGTAGTTCTAAGTTCTAGGGGACTGATGACCTAAGTCCCATAGTGCTCAGAGCCATTTGAACCATTTTTGTCAAAAAGGGTGTGCGTCAAGAAGAACATTATTTTGCAATTCGTTTTTTTTGTGCACCATTGCGCAGAAAAGTTACAATCATTACTGGAAAAAAAAAAATCGGATATCCTCTATCTGCAGTATCAGCCTTGCGTTCTTGGATAACCACAGTTTCAGTGGCCACAAGTTGTTTTGAAGGTTGTTCTAGTTGGATTAGCTAACTCAGATGCTTTCTAGAAATAAGACCCTTGTATAATTTCTTGAGTGAAAACAACAGTGCCCATCTGTTAGTTGCTTTAAACTTGTGATGAATACGAAATGAAAATGAGCTTTATGTAGGTCGTGTTCAGTCGTTAAAACTTTTATCAGAAAAAATTACGAGCTCATTTCGAACATTTACTTTGACAGAATACTGCTTTTTTTAATCTGTTTCGATACGACATATGCTTGATTTTTTTTTTACAAAAATCAGCAGTATCTGTTCAAAAGATGGTTAGGTTATTGGACATAGAGGCAGCATTCTAGCAATAGCAGAATATGAATCTACATTTCATCGTTTCATTACTTCAGTAGAAACTGAAACGTACCACAAATACATCGCGTCAGTGCGCAGCCCCACACGTTTCCCGTCGCCCACGAGAATACAGCAGTTGGCGCGTATGTCTCAACACGTGACACTGCAGCTGTCTCCTGCGGGGAGTGAGTAACTATTTCAGAAGAGTTTAATTATCCTTAAGTGATCAAGTTCTCGATAGTACACGACGAAGTTAAGACCTACAGTGGGTACCTTTTCATTGACATATTGATTTTCCATGGGTCCTGCACAGATCCGAGTGTTCGTGAATTGTCGCAGAGAAGCCCACTAGCGTGAAGTCACATGTTTGTTGCGAGGGCTATTCGTGAGGCAGACGCTGTTCGTTAGTGACGTCACAGCATGAGTCAGTAGCAGCACAGCAGCACAGAACCTTATTTTTCTACAGACATGGCGTTTCATCGATGATGCAGCAACAGTAGCTGAAAGTGAATTGGAACTGAGTTTTGTACTAAATGTAATGAAAAAGCAACACAAGGGGACGTGTTAGAAGAATAAACTGTATGTTGCAGCCAGGAAAGAGAAACTTGATAGGTAAATGCAAGGTGTGGAAGCAGGGACAAGGCCAAAAAGGTCTTTTATAAGAATAAATAACAGCTAATGTCCAAGAATGTAAAAATCGTGCCTAGTTTTGATGCATCAAGATGAGTCTGAAGTCAGTAAATAAATTCGCAAATGGAACTATAATCGGCGTGAAGCATTAGAAAGCAAACATGCAGATATAATCAGTTTCTTTTCAAATGGCTCTGAGCACTATGGGACTTAACATCTATGGTCATCAGTCCCCTAGAACTTAGAACTACTTAAACCTAACTAACCTAAGGACAGCACACAACACCCAGCCATCACGAGGCAGAGAAAATCCCTGACCCCGCCGGGAAGTTTCTTTTGAACCCAAACGTATCAGGCAACAGGTCATTTCTCACACTAAAGCGTTTTCGGCGAGAAGAATCACCGCCCTGTTTATTGATTGGGGAACGATGAAACTAAAGACAATTAACAACAGCAGTACACAGTAAATATCATGCGGTTATTTTGTTACTACAAGCCAAACATTCTGAAAGAACTATGACGAAATATTTGACGCCATTGTAATCTGTAACAAACGTTTTTGTCCTACGTCGAAAATCTTTGTCAAAGTTATATCAATATTTGATCAAATTTCTTTGTCAAGGAAATTCGGTAGTGTAAGACTGGCCTAAGAAATGCTGTTTTGTTCGCTTGGCAGTGAAACATGATTTGACGATCACGTCAAAAGACACTGAGTTTGAATTTTCTCAAAAATTCGATAACTGGAAGCAGTAGAGCGAAAGAAACGTGATTCACTTAATGTAAAAAAAATTGTGGATCTTATTAAACTGCAGATAGATTCACATGATTATTTATTTATTTATTATCATCCCAATGTTCACATTTGTGATATAGAATTTGTCAGGATACATTTCAACAACTAGATAATATCTTAACAAAAAATTTTTCTATGCTGAATTCATATGAATCCATCTTATGTTTAATACAATATACAACTTATAAGTGTTTTTATAACATAATTTCTTATGTGCTTGACAGACCTATTCCTTGATGTCGTGATTTCATTTGTCACATTTATGATATCATATATTCTTATACAGTTGAGCAGAGCTATTCACTTATACTGTAGCGACATTTGTTAAGCATGTTGTTCTTAATCTTGCAAATTCTTGAAATTATTCTAAGTAGAAAACATTCTGAAAGGTCTTCATGTTCTCTTATTTTTCCCTATTGGACATAATTTTTTTTTACATTCAGTGTTAGCTTGTTTGCACTAAACCATTTTTGTATATCTTGTAGGACATGTCCACAGTACTGTGCAATGACTGCTTCGTATCACTAACTATTAAATTAGTATCATCAGCAAATAACATGATTCTAGCTTTTCTCTCTGACGCCTGAATATCATTAATATAAATGAGGAACAGCAAGGGGCCTAATACACTTCCTTGGGGTACTCCTACTGTGACCTCCCTTGAATCTGATCTTAGTTTAATTTTTTTGGTTAATATTTGGTGCTGTAATTTCAACCACCTGCATCCTCTTTTCCAGATACGACTCAAAGTGTCTGCCCTGCCAGTCTGATGTAACCAAGACTAGAGATAGTAGCTGCGAAGTCGAATATGTGGCTACTCACGTAGGTTATCAGAATTTTAAATGATATAGGCCTGACGGAAACAGGAAAAATGTTTGCTGTTGACATCGCCATGGAGTTCAGTTCTGTGCAATACACGATAAAACAAGAGAACCGGCTTCCAAGTCTGAGTGAATCCATCGGGTAACAAATATGATAAATATGGCCTCAGATGTGTACTGTCTCATTTCCCAATGGTTGGCATTAGGAGAAACTAGCATTAGAGAGTAAACTAGATTTAGAGGCATTCATATACTATCAAAGATAATATTATGTCACAAAACTCTGGTACTGCAAAAGGTTATATATTTTTAATCATTGTGTATTGGATTAGGAGATTAGAATAAAGGGAAATGGAGTAACATCACAAAAGTGAAGCTATTGCCAAACATATTGGTTTGCTCGTAATATTTGTTGTCAAGTGTGTATGCATTCCACATTGCAGTGGTACTTTATACTACATCAAAGTAATCAGAACTAATTACTAGTTAGATGTATGAAACCTAAGAGGGCAAGTGTCCCACAGTACTTTAACTGAGAAACTCACTTTCGGGGCTCTACAAGATGCTACCACTGGCTTCAGTTGATGGCTGTGCTGAGCACAGGTAGTGCCACCTCCCCTTATTCTAACCTCCTTGGTACTGAGAACATTATTTATGGTAAAATATTATGTACTGGAAATCATTGTGCATTCTGTTAGGCCTGTATGTATCATGGAAACTCCTAAAATAGCTGGTTGTTGTATAACAAATAACATTTATTTGTTCTCACATAAGATAAAACAGAAACAAGAGTAAACTACTTTCACCATGCTGAATCCAGCAAAGATAGTTTTGTATAGTGAGTGATGGGTTTGCACACTCATTGTGGTGAAGTGGATTGGTGAGGTCGCCACATCAGCCTCCTCACCCCAGTCTCCCCCCCCCCCCCCCCCCCGCCACTTTCCTTTTAAACTGGGTGCCCCAGTATGTGGAGGATAGCAGTAGTATAGTGGGGTTTGTAGCGCAATTGGATATTCAATTGATATGCAAATTAATTAAATTGATCACTTAGTCACCCATCCCCACATCCTCCTCAGATGACGTCACGTGTTTTTCTCACCTACGTGTGCCCCAGCCCCCTCAACCACCTAGCCTGCTGGCGGGAATTTCGAATTTTGGCGAGAATTTCGAATTTTCGTGGGAATTTCTTTGTCCTAGGGCTCTACTGATATCGCACCCCACTCCCCAACTTGGAAGAGGCGGGAAATGAAGAATGGCGGTGCCCTTTGCGGTACTCGAACCCTGATCCTCCTGGGTGGAAAGTCCAAGTGCATCCCCTAACATATGGAAACTGTCCAGATGTGGGAGAGGAAGGTTAAGTTAGTGTACTTGATTTATTTTGGTTGGGAAACTGACGCAAATATCTGTCCGAATTACGTGATTAATTACGAAGATAGGGTGTAATTACACAACTATATGCATAGCGCTACACAAGGACGGCATAAAAGCGCAATACAGCTCAAAAACTTGCGACACCATACAACTGGTGTTACCCTGCTGGGAAAAAATTTCGCAATACCACTCGTAACTAGCGACAGACAAACTTTACCCTACACCTACAAGCTGGCGGGAAAGAGGCAGGGGTGTAAGATACTATCTATATTCTTTTTGGTGGGAAATACGTTCAACTGACGAGATGCTAGTGTTGGACATAGCGGAGTTTAAAAAGTGCATTACCTGTAAGCATACAGGTTTGACGTTAGAGTTCACTACAGATGCGAAACCAGCACTTGTAATGAATGGATCAATATGCAGCACATGTACTGGGGGAAAACCGTCGTCCTAAAAGACTGCAGAGTGCAGAGGGGGTGGTAGCTGAATGTGTGTTCTTCCCGATGTACAATCACAAACCAAGGCCTTCTCATTTCCCCTCACACCTCCCCCTCGCCCTCCCCTCTCTTTGATGCTCCGCCAAGTGTCTCACGCCCCCGCTACCATCCTCTAAGGCCACTGCCCCAATCAGCTTTCCACCATGTGGCTGCCACCTTAAGGCGAGGCTCCTACACCTGCATAATAGCGTGTATAGTCGACTAAACAATAGGAGATAAAAGGACGGCCGCCTCAAGTGCAACTTGTTCCTCTAAAATTTAGTGACAGGGCCCCCATGCACCACCACCCTCAACCATCTGGCCGCCACCTTAAGGTGAAGCTCCTACACCAACACAGTAGTGTGTATAGTCAACTAAATAATAGGAGATAAAAGAATGACCGCCTCAAGAGCAACTTGTCGCTCTAAAATATACCGTCGGAGCACCCACACGACGCCCCCCCCCCCCCCCCCCTCCCAGACAGCGGGATTGTGTCTGGCGACCACCACAGCAGACCTAACCCTCCCTCTCACCTCGCCCACAGCAGCCCGCCGTTCTGCGACAGAACAATTGTATTTGACATCAACGCATCTATAATCAAGCATCTATTTCAAAGGCAAAACACATTTGCGACCGTAATAAATGACCTCTTTCCATGAAAGGTAAATTCCATTTTCTTTTAGTTTTGTGAGCAAAATCAGTATAGTTTTTACGTTAGACTGCAGTCGCATCTCATTATCATTTTGTAATGTCCAGCGAAGTGTACTGCCACCGATCACAAATGATCAGCAGAGACATGCCTACATTACGTAAAATCGGGAAAAAACCACTTTGACTATTTTGATACGCGAATTACCAATCGCCACAGAATGTCCTCATTATTTCGAAACCATCATTAGAGTAAAGAAAAAGCGAGAATTTAAAGTCCAAAGAAAAGAAACTATATTAAGCAATTTCTTCCATCTTGTTGAACAAATTACACGACCTGAGAGCATCTCTTGCGTTCATTGTCTGCAAATAAACTCTCATGTACGTGTGTATTACAGCCATTTCAGACAATCTTTCACGCCATTGGTACACATGTTGGAAAAAAACCACACTTATTTAACGTTTGACAACAAGAAGCTGTAATTCAAGAGAACGTATTCCCCTTTTACGAATGCGATGCTATATCATACCAGTGTTTAAGAAACAAATCGTGAGAGCCTATCTCGCCCTGTGTAGGTGGGTGATTGAAATTTCGTTAAAAGGTATCGTGGCAACGAAAAAAAAAGAAACGCTTGTCAAGAATCATTCTGTGGTGCCCTAGCCATCTCCTCCGCCCACCAGGCGTCATGTCATTGATATCAATTTGGTAGGCTAATTACTTAAATTGATCATGAGAGTCAATTTTTTTTTAAGCAGTCAGATTACACTCGCCAAATAGGACAATTGGGAATCCACAGAAGGAACACGATGTTCTTTTCGAGGAACACTATTTAGAAATGTCACCTGAAGCTGACCACAGAGGGTTTCTACAACCCACAACATACATTTCGCATAAGGACCGCACTATTAAAAACACAACCATCACCCTGCATGAAAGCAGTCTTGAGTCTACAGGCACACACGGTCACTGATAGAGCTACGCTTTCAGGCAGAAATGCCTTCCGCAATTTGGAAACAAGTATATCCATTCAACCACATATTTGCGTTGGATTCTGTAGAACTCCTCCCGAACAGGCCATGGAGGCCCAAAGGTACCGACCGGCCGCCGTGTCATCTTCAGCCCGCAGGCGTCACTGGATGTGGATATGGAGGGGCATGTGGTCAGCACACCGCTCTCCCGGCCATATGTCAGTTTCCGAGACCGGAGCTGATACTTCTCATTCTAGTAGTCCTCAGTTTGCCTCACAAGGGCTGAGTGCACCCTGCTTGCCAACAGCGCTCAGCATACCGGATGGTCACACATCCAAATGCTAGCCTAGCTTGACAGCGCTTAACTTCGGTGATCTGATGGGAACCGGTGTTACCACTGTGGCAAGGCCGTTGGCTGGATCCTGTGGAGACATCTTTTAATGATTACAGCCACTGGTGAATCATATTCGTGCCACTCTCGTATCTCGAAACGAGTCACCCTTTTTTTTTTGTTCTGAACCTATGTGCTAAGGATCCCATACACCAAGAATTCCAGTGCTGTTTTTAGACAGTCCCTTGCAACTTGTAACTGCTCCTAAGTCTCTGCTCTGCCCTCTCTGCAGCTTAGTCCATGTGATTATCCCAATTTAAGTCCAACCTGTACGGAAGTCGGAGAGCGCTATATCTAAGACATACTGCATCCTGTGGGGAAAAGGATGAGCTGAGTTAATGCGACAGGAACGTGTTTTGACCACTCAGTGGAAATGGGAATGTGGTGTCATAGCTCCACCAACCATGTACTATGTGTAAGGCCAGCTCCAAAAACCCTGCAACACGAGGTAGTAGAAGATATAGTACGAGCAATTATTTGTTGGGAAAATTAGTAAGTCTACACGTCATAAATGGCATGGAGGAAGGACGAAGATTTTGCAACACATCTCCAAACTACATACAGGTAGTCCGAAGGAGATGTGTGTCCCTCAGGGTGCATTTATATCTATCACCCATATATATGTGCTGATCCCACTAAATATACAGGTACTGGTTCATTGGAGCAAGTGGTTCATGATCGAAGTTGCTTCCTCAGACCAGTAAAGTTTCATCACCTGTACTGTAGGACGACTATATCCAACAGACTGTCAATCACAAAAGAGGATTCCTGTATTGCTCCTTCATAAGCAGTTTAATACATTGTTTTTTTTTTCGGTTGTAACACAGCCAATCAGAGTACACTGCCATACACTTTGTTTTTTCTACCACGACTTAGAGACTCGTGTCAGCTGCTGCTAAACCGACATCGACAAGTTTCAATCCTCTGGCTCTCACAGAAAACTGAACATCGCATGTCATAAACTACACAGCTACACACCACAGGCTGGTAGAAATAAAACACAACATGATTTTTCTCATTGACAAAAATGTCTAAGACATCGCAACATATGGAAACTGGGAGAGTTTGCAGTATTGTAAAGCGCTTCCAACAACTATTCGAAGGTGATTACCTGTACAGTTAATCTCATCTTCCCATCGAAAGAGTAGCGGATGTCTCGGTGCTCCGTTTCGAAAAGCATTGTCCTTCATTTTTCAGTCATGTACATGATTACTGTTCCGGTGTTGTGGGGCTCTGTCGCTATATTTTAGGCCAACAAGTTGCACTTGAGGCAGCTTGAGGTGGCCTTCCTTTTATCTCCTATTGTTTAGTTGACTGTACACGCCATTGTGCAGGCTTAGGAGCGTCGCCTTAAGGTGGCAGCCAGATGGTGGAAAGCCTTAGAGGGTGGTAGTGGGGGCGCGGGACGCTCGGCGGAGCATCATAGAGCTGAGGTGTGAGGGGAAGTGAGAAGGCCTTGGTTTATGGCAGTTTGTGGTTGTACATCGGGTAGAACGCACGTTCAACTACCACCCCCTCTGCACTCTGCAGTCTTTTAGGACGATGGTTTTCCCCCAGTACATGTGCTGCGTTATGACCCATTCATTACGAGTGCTGGTTTTTCTACGACAATTTCGAAGTGTAATTAGATTTGTACCGCATTTTTTCCCATCAGTTGTGGTAGCGTGTATTGGCTTCGATTACCCGGGCTGCAGGATGGTTTTTGAACAGGCATCTATAGTGAACTCTAAGGTCAAACAGTGATAGATACTGTATGCTTACAGATAATGCACTTTTTAATTCCTCTCTGTCCAACACCAGCATCTCGTCAGTTGAACATATTTCCCACCAAAATGAATAAAGATAGTACCTTACACCCCTGCCTCTTTCCCGCCAGCTTGTAGGTGTAGGGTAAAGTATGAGTGTGTCTGTCGCTAGTTACGAGCGGTACTGCGAAATTTTTTCCCGCACACCATATGTATGGTATCGTCAGTTTTTGAGCTGTATTGTGCTTTTATGCCGTCCTTGTGTAGCGCTATGCATATAATTGTGTAATTAGGCTCAATCTTTGTGAATAATTACTTAATTAAGATCGATATATAAGTAAAGTACCCTAACGTAACCTTCCTCTCCCACATCTGGACAGTTTCCATGTGTTATGGGGTGCACTTAGGCTTTCCATCCAGCAGAATCGGGGTTCGAGTCACAGAAACAGCACAGCCATTTTTAATTTCGTGTCGATTCTTGGTTGGGGGGTAGGGTGGGATGTCATCGGAACCCTGAGACAAGGAAATTCCCGCCGAAATTCTAAATTGCCGCCAGTAGGGTTTGTTAGAGGAGGGGGTAGGGGAGGAGGGGGCTGGGATACACGTGCAGCTGAGAAGAACACATGACATCATCTGTGGGCGGGGGTTGGCATGATGGATGGTGGGGATGGGTGGAGGTGTATGGGGCAGGGGTGATTAATTGATCAGTTTAATTAATTTGCATATCAATTTGATATCAAAAATGCGCTACAAACCCCACTATACTACTACTGACCTTGCACTGGATTTGTTAGCCTGTTATCGTGAAAACAGCTGGTGCAAGCAAGTGTTGTGTCTGTTCTGTATTTGTTGCTTTGGTGTCCTCTTCTGGTGCTGAATTGCTAAGACACACTGTGTGTATTTTTTTAAGGTTGAAAATTGCCAAATTCAAAGCTGGAGAAGTGGACAACAGTGCCATAGCTGTATTGATTCATTTATTGATCCATTTCGTCTACAGTTGCACAACATGGAAGAGATCTTTGGATTTTTGTGTCAATATTAACAATGTTCTATATAATTATACCTCTGTGCATAATAATGCACATTAATACATCAGTTAATAGTGAATACTTAAATAAATGTTGTTATGCTATATGAAGAGAGATAATATACAAATGTTCTCCTGCATGAGACTACAATGGGTTAATATACAAAATATGCTATTTGAAGAGAGATAATATACAAATGTTCTCCTGTATGAGACTACAATGTATTAATATACAAAAAAGTTTTGCATCACCTCAGTTCCAAGAGTTCCAGAACTTGTACAGAAAACTGGAATAGAAGTCAACATAAATATCATTTCCACCCTTTTTATTGCTTATGAAAACCACACATTCCATGTTGTACCACCACACAGCGAGAAATTCAGAGTTGGTGGTCCAGATTGCTGTACACACTGGTACCTCTAATACCGAGCAGCACATCCTCTTGCATTGATGCATGCCTGTATTCGTCGTGGCATACTATCCACAAGTTCATCAAGGCACTGTTGGTCCAGATTGTCACAGTCCTCAATGGCGATTCGGAGTAGATCCTCAGTGTGGTTGGTGGGTCACGTCATCCATAAACAGCCCTTTTCAATCTATCCCAGGCATGTTCGATAGGATTCATGTCAGGAGAACATGATGGCCACTCTAGTCGAGCGATGTCGTTATCCTGAAGAAAGTCATTCACAAGATGAGCACGATGGGGGCGTGAATTGTCGTCCATGAAGATGAATCCCTCGCCAATATGCTGCCGATATGTTTGCGCTATCAGTCAGAGGATGGCATGCACGTATCATACAGCCATTATCGCGCCTTCCACGACCACCAGCGGCATATATCAGTCTCACATAATGCCACCCCGAAACAGCAGGGAACCTCCTCCTTGCTGCACTCGCTGGACAGTGTGTCTGAAGCTTTCAGCCTGACCAGGTTGCTTCCAAACACGTGACCGATGGTTGCCTGGTTGAAGGCATATGCGACACTCATCAGTGAAGAGAACGTGATGCCAATCCTGAGCAGTCGATTGGGGATGTTGCTGGGCCCATCTGTACTGTGCTGCGTGGTGGCATGGTGTCGTGGTTGCAAAGATGGGCCACGCCATGGACGTCGGGAGTGAAGTTGTGCATCATGCATCCTATTGTTCACGGTTTGTCATAACAGGATGTCCTATGGCTGCACGAAAAGCATTATTCAACATGGTGTCGTTGCTGTCAGGTTTCCTCCGAGCCATAATCCGCAGGTAGCAGTCATCCCCTGCAGTAGTAGCCCTTGGACAGCCTGAGTGAGGCATGCCATCAACAGTTCCTCTCTCTCTCTGTATCTCCTCCATGTCCGAACAACATCACTTTGGTTCACTCCGAGACACCTGGACGCTTCCCTTGTTGAGAGCGCTTCCTGGCACAAAGTAACAATGTGGACATGATCGAACCACAGTGTTGACTGTCTAGACATGGGTGATCTACAAGCAACATGAGCCATGTACAGGGTGAGGCAGTGAAACGGCACGATTTTGTAAAACCACCAAAGATTTATTTACAAGTAAAATCATAATAGTTGAACATGGATCTCAAGTACAAGAGTGGAAATTAAAGATTTAACTTAAAAACAATCATTTTTTAAATATGGTGTCAGTGAGGTGTCGTCCTTGGTTTTGCACACATTGTCTAAGCCTGAGATGAAATTGTCCCATGACGTTTCGTAGCATCTGTACTGGAATGTTGTTAATTTCCTGTCGAATTCGCTCCTTCAGGTCTTCTTTTGTTCTTGGTGGATTTTCCTGGAAGACTTTGCACTTGAGGTAGCCCCAAAGAAAAAAGTCTGGTGCCATCAGATCTGGTGAACGGGCAGGCCAGGGGAAATCGCCATTCCTGCTGATTAGACGTCGTGGAAATGCAAGTCTGAGCAATTCCATTGAGACATTAGCAGTATGGCTTGTTGCACCATCTTGCTGGAAGAGTGTTTCAGCATCTGGATCATGTCGATCAATTCCAGGCAGACCAAAAATGGTCAACATGTCAGCATAACGTCCAGAGTTTACAGTCACTGTGTTGCCATCTTCATCTTCAAAAAAATAGGTCCCCACGATTACACGAGATGACATTGCGCACCAGACTGTTACTTTTTCAGAATGGAGAGGTTTTTCATGAAGTTCGTGCGGGTTATCTGAGGACCAATATCTGAAGTTTCACTTATTTACATACCCACTAAGATGAAAGTGGGCTTCATCACTCATCCATAAGTTATGCACTCTTTCTTCATTTCGTTCAATAACGTTAAGCATTGACTGGCAAAAGCGTATACGGTTATTGTAGTCATTAGGTTTAAGGGCTTGCACTACCCGAATTTTGTATGGATGATAGTGAAGGTCACTCTTCAAAATCCGTCTTACTGATCGATTGCTGAGACCAATTCTGCGCTGTGCCGTCTCGCGGATTTTCGCGGACTTCGTCCCAACGCTTCGCGCACCACGATTAATGTTCTCGGGTGTCCGGATTGTTTTTGTGCTGCCGCCTCTTTTCTTTGTTGTGCTAGCAGTAGCTTCAAAGGTTTTAACCCAAAGGAGAATGGCTTTCCTTGATGGCACGGGAGCCCTTGGCGGCAGGTTGAATTCACGACGAAAGGCGCGTTGAGCACCAACCACACTATCCGCGTTTTTGTAATATGCCTTTACGGCATATGCACGTTGCGCACTCGACCAACGCTCCATGGCTACTGAAACTTCCACCACTCTAGACGCCCAAGGTCACTTCCCCCACTCTCGCAACCCCCCTCCGCGCCCGACAACCACTATCGAAATCGTGCCGTTTCACTGCCTCACCCTGTACCTCCCTCCTGGTGGAGTGACTGGAACTGATCGGCTGTCGGATCCCTTCTGTCTAATAGGTGCTGCTCATGCATGGTTGTTTACATCTTTTGGTGGGTTTAGTGAAATCTCTGGTCGAAGGGACTGTCTCTGTGACACAGTATCCATAGTCAACGTCTATCTTCAGGAGTTCTGTGAACTGGTGTGATACAAAACTTATTTTGATGTGTGTAGAAAAATTTATTTTTGTAGATATTCACATACTGTGTAAAAGCAGTGATCAGCCAAGTATAACTTCACTTTAGATTTGAAGTGACCACTGTTCTGTATGTGTTAAATGGAATCTACTAATGCATTGTATAGTTTGACACTAGGATGGATAAGACTGTTTTGAAATAACTTTGTGTTGGCACTTTGAACATGGACACCTAGTTTTTGTTTTGTATCATGGTTGTGTATTGTGTGACTTTGAGTGATGAGTGCTCTTTTTGTGTGTAAGTTTTGTTTTAAATATATTATGTTTTCAAGTATGTAAATACAAGGAAGAGGCAGGATCTTACTTTTTTTAAACAATGGTCTACATGATTTGCGATCATCTACTCCTCCCATTATTCTGACAATTATTTTTAAAATTTTGAATGTTTTGATAGCATCTCAAGAAATTCTGCAGAACATAATCCCATACCAGAGGTGAGATTGTACAACTGCATAAGATACATATTGAAGAGTGTTGTAACGGGTACAGTTTTTTAATGTACACAACACAAAACAAGAAGTACTTAATTTTTTGTTCATTTGCTCAATATGTGCTTTCCATTTTAAGTTTTGTTGTGGATGAAGTCCGAAAAATTTGGTACAGGCTGTTTTTGTAATTGTCTCTCCATATAGCTCTAGATTGGGTGATATCAAATTTTTTGTTTGTGCTATGTTTATATCCATAGCTACAGTTTTTCCAGTGTTTATTATTAAGTCATTTTTACCAAAGTAACATGTTAACCTGTCAGTGGCTTCTCTTATGTTTTTGACAAGTCTTTCTTCTGAGTTTCCTGTAATTAAAACGTTTGTATCATCAACAAATTGTGATATTTTGCTGCTGGCATTGCTTATGTTAAGGTCATTTACATAGAGTAAGAACAGAACAGGTCCCATTATTGAACCTTGTGGCGTACCATATTTAACAGTCAGTAGTTTGGAATTATATTTCCTAATGACATTATCCCTTTCCTGATATATTTCCACATATCGTTCCCTGTTCTTAAGATAAGAGCTGAGCCAGTTGTTAGCTCTTCCTCTGGTGCCTAGATTTTCTAGCTTGCATAGCAATTTATTATGATTTGTGGTGTCAAATATCTTTGACAAATCTAAAAATATGCCCATGGTAAGTTTTCTGTTGTTTGTAGCAAACAGTGCACGTGCAACACAGTGGTCACATATCCTTGTTTGACAGCACACTGGTAAACAGATGGGATGGCACATTGCGATAATAATTTGTAAAGCGAATTTCAGTTTCTGTTGATAGCTTCTCTGAAACAATAAATTGTCACAGTTCCTGTTCACTCGAATTTGGAGCTCATTTAATATCCATAATAATTAGCAGTTGCCTTTACGATATTGGCAAGTGTTGACAATGAAGATTTAACTTAATTAATTTACTTTGTAATTTCTTTGCACATGCTTGCTTATAGCCATCTATCTTTGTGCTAGTTCTAGGGTTTCAAAGTAATGTGGAATCCAATTAACATTTCTCTTCTGAAATATGAATAACGTGTGCTATCGAAATCACTTAGCCGGCCGGAGTGCCCGTGCGGTTCTAGGCGCTACAGTCTGGAACCGGGCGACCGCTACAGTCGCAGGTTCGCATCCTGCCTCGGGCATGAATGTGTGTGATGTCCTTAGGTTAGTTAGGTTGAATTACTTCTAAGTTCTAGGCGACTGATGACCTTAGAAGTTAAGTCGCATAGTGCTCAGAGCCATTTGAAATCACTTACCTCTCCTTAGGACCTAGATGTGTGTTATTTATTAGTTAATTGCTTGGACATTTCTTTGAATGATGTCGACATTCTATTAGGAAATGTGGAAACATTAGAAGTAACAGGAAATTAATCTCATGGTCCCATAAATTATGGTTCAAACGATGATGTACTAACTAAAGTCCAGAACAGAAATGGAGTACCTTCCTAGCACTGTGGTGATGAGGGAATAACTTATAAAGCTATGGTGACATTCATTCACGAGACCACTTACATGACTGCAATATGAGGAATCAGTCGAAACAGAATGCAGAGCCATCAGATATTCTGTCACAGTGACAGATGAGTTTAAATGTCTCTACATTCACCTTTGGACTGCACTTTGGAAACGCTCCACAATGCCGCCAAACTCTTCCAGTTTACTTTTGTTGTAACCGTTTTTTATTTAAAATCATCCAGTATGTGTGGTATGTTATGATACCAGCAACCACAACATGATTTACACCATGCGATGTCTAGTTTTCTGCGAGAGGCAATGGATCAGAATGTGGTAATGTTAGTTTAGAACCTGACACAAACCTCAAAGTCGTGGCAGATAAACAAAATATACGACAGTATAAAAAGCATGTTACAGTAGAAAAAAAGCAATTTTTTAAACAAAGACACAGGGTCACAGGGAGTGTCTCTTGCGACTTACAGTATAGTATGTGGGATATGGTCATCCTCCTGCAGTACAGGTGATGAAACTGTAAACTGGTCTGTGCAATGGATCAATACCTGTATATTTAATAGGATCGCTACATGCGTTTGGTGCAGGCACCCATACTAATTTGTTTTCGATATATGGGAGGAGAGAGATGCAGTAAAAATCTTATCGAGTTCTCTATCTGGTGAAGTTAGTGCAGCTTTCATAGTTCATAGTTTTCTCTGTTGGACGCTACAGAATAACGAAGATAGAATGTTGGGGTGATCAGCGTGAATGGACTCTGAGGGACACAAAAATCTGCTTCGGACTGCAGTATCTGTATGTAGTTTGGAGAAGCACCACAATGCAGTAACAAAATCGTCGTCCTTCTCCCAGTTCCCGTACTGTCTTTAATACTACCTAGTGTTGCAGGAGCAGGCTTCGTTTGCCGCTGACCTTACACGTTGTGCACAGTTGGCAGAGCAATGACATGTTCCCGTTTCCATCAAATGGTCAAAACACAGTCATGTCACGCTAACTCGGCTTCGCCTGTTTCTACATGGATTGTAGAAGGTGGTAGATATAGATTTCTCTGACATCTACTCAGTTCCGACTTAAATTGGAACGATCACATGCACAAAGCTGCAGAAATGGCGGCAGTTGCAAGAGGCATAGGGACTATCTATTTTTTTATTGTAGCAGATAGGTTCGAAAAAGGTCACTGGCTTCGAGATATGAGAGTGCCTGAAATATAATTCACTAGTGTCTGTAATCATTAAAGGACTTCTACATCAGATACAACGCAAGTATGTGGTTGAATGGAAAGACTTGATTCCAAATCACAGACATCATTTCTACCAAAAGTGTGACACTAGAGATGTGAAAAGTTAGGGTACATTTCTTACGACCTCAGTCAGCACACCGTCTACTGTCTGTAATCCTTCTCAATCAACAATTTACTGTAGCCCATGAGATATATGACTGAACCTGTGACATGGCATTGAGACAGAATGCATTACAAATACTGGAGATGTATCTAGTGGCGGCATAATGGACTTGCAAATACTGGTTTCATACCATGTTCCTTAGCCGAATCACTTTATAAATTCGGTAATTTTATTACGAGATTGCACAGTAGGCAACATGTAACAGCACTGTTGGTCTGATAATATACACTCCGGCGATCACCATCTATATTCAGTGTCGCGGTATTTATGTGGAAAAACCACTTCATTCCGAGGTAATGCCATGCCTCGATTTATAAAGTCAGTATAGGTTTTAACATGAATACTTGTGTGCACCTATAGAACGAAGACTGCTTGTGATAGTAATTTTTTTAACATCTGGTGGTTTGAAAGACGATTACGTCTCTCTTTCTAAGAAACAGTGGTACCACTCGCAACAAAAACTTATGAGACATTTCGTATCGCCAGCAATCAGTTATTGGTGGAGTATTATACTTAGTAGTAGGGGATGCGTGATAGGTTTGCCCTGAGCATCAGGCTTATAACGTATGTGTGTGGGTTCCAACATGGGCAAAGGGAATGATTATGTCCAGTCGTAAGGAAGTTATGGATACTGTGATAGCAAAGGGGAAAGTATGGCAAGTCATAAGAATGGTACAGATATTTCTATTTCCAGAGCCACAGCTGTCAGCAGGGTGTATTTCTGATACTTTGCTCGTTTTGGAATGTCGTCCAATTGAGACCGCGATCCTAATATGTAACTGTAAGTACAGTGATAAAATATAAATGTGGCCGGTTCCCTGGGTTCAGTTTGTCTGTCCCAGTGGCCTGTGGCGGGAATGATTCACTTTTCTAGCTAACGCTACGGGCTGTCTGAATGGAGAGGCCTGTTGGGGTGCGGGAATGGAGCTGACTTAACTGTGTCGTCCTCTAGATGGCCAAATAGCGAACTAACAATTAGTATGAGATGGATAGCTTTCATGATCGCATGGAAATTTGAGAAGATTCAATATGGAAGTGTGTTTGTGCTGGAACATTATTCCCTCCCACGTCAATTGTGCAGTTGACTGCTGCTATACAATTCACGCCTTTATTTAGTTGAGAGAACATCGACTGTGGTGTATGCATCTAGCAAGTGAAAGACGGGTGGAAGACATGACTGCCAGTTCTCCAGACATGGGAAACACCTTAGTTGACTTTGTAAATTATAGGGATAACTTGAAATCTGTTGCATCACCGACATCAGTATTTTCGAGCAGAAATATCGGTTTCCTCTATTTTTTTCGAGTTTTCACATAAAGATCTTCGCAGGCGGGATAAGTTTCTAGTTACTCAATGGTTTACAGCACACTCCACTTCGCTTAAGTTTCGGGTTTGAAATTATTTCCAGTCTATATCTTTGGAATTATGTTGTGCAAGTGATCGGTAGCATACTGCTATGTTCTTGGTATCGAGAAGTATCACGTACATGGTATAATATTCTGGCAAACCATGTGAAAATACATGTGTTCTCGTATTCTCAGAGTCTGGAGGTGGGTGTGGAAAGCAAGCAAGCAAGCAGGTAAGTCACAGCCAGAAGCAGTGACGCCTTTGTGCCGTGGGGAACCGATCCAGCCTTTGCGGTGTATGTGCGAGTGTCTGGTGGTAGCTACTGCATGTCCTATCGTGAGGGAGGTATATACTCAGCACATCGATAGTCCTAAGGGGAATGAAAGATTTTTTTATGTGGAAAATTATGTGCACTGTGGATACTGAATTCATTCCAGGACCATGGTTATAAAGTGGAGACATATCCGGTACATTGCTCGGTGTCAGACTGCACAGGATTCCTAATATTCAATTGTATTTATACTGATAAATATGTGTCTGGTTCCCAATATTCCTGTGAGTCTGGAGATGGCTGTAGAAAGTGTAACAGCAAGCAAGCAGGTCAGGGCTAGAAACAGCATCTCAGCGGACGCCTTTGTTCCGAGATGGGGCTTGCCCATCCTTTGTACACCAGTTCAGGAGGCCAAGAAAGCTCCCGGCTTATGACAATTTAGCTTGCCCTGGGTGGGCAAATGGTGAACTAATAACCAGTTGCTTTCGGGACCACGTGTGTCAGACGTATATTCTGCGGAAATTTGAGAAGATTCGATACAATGAGTGTTTGCATTGGGGGTATTGATAGCATTCAAACTGCTATCTTTCAAGTTTCTGGGGTGCGGGGGTCGTCCACGGCCGAGTGGCCTCTCTCTGACTGACATTCGCTTCCGCAGCTGCTGTTATGGGCTGCGTTTACAGGAGCAGATTCCTCTGTTGGTGCTGCACAGTGGCACAGTGAGTGTATGGATGTATTTGGCCATCTGTAGACTATTTTTGTGGGGTTTAACTGTCAGTGCAATATGGCGATCTGTACAAAATAGTTTTTTGCCGCTGAAAGTCTCATCTGCAGAAAAAAATGCAGACTGTGTTTCCACATAGGAAGCATCAGTAATTTGGAGGGTAAATTCAGTAAGATCCAATCACAATGCTCCATTCATTCACAAGATGTCCTTCGTGCTGGGGCATAGGAGCCTCTAGAAACTGATTCGAACAAGATAGAGGCAAGGTATCTATGAAAAGTTCTGAGAAAGCAAGTGTTCAAAGACAAGTTGACGCAGACCACCCATCTCTGGCGGGGATCCGTCACTCATCCGCCACTGTGGCATTATGACATCTCCAGACCAGTAGCTGTAGGACACCGAAAGTTCCAGCATTTTTTCTCTTCTATTGGACAGTGGTTCATATTGTGTTTGTGTAATTGTTCCGATTTTCTCGTCTGTGCTTAGACAGAGCTCGCTTTCCAAAAATCAAGAATGCTTTTATGATTAACGGTGTTTTCACGAGCGTGTGCAGACATGATAATGGCTTTTAGCAGTGAGAACATATAACGTTTCTGAGACGTACGTTGAAAGCAGGACGTTACGATTTCCAGGAAGGGAACACGTGATGTCTCGTTAGTACCATCAGGAATAATGTGTTCGTTGTTATTCTGAGCTATTTTCGTAAACAGGTCCTGTTAGGGCAAGAATTTCCGTGCAGACAAGCTGAGACATCACGAAAGCTGCTGCAAAAGGGACTGTTACCTATTTCTTCAACACTTTACTATTTCCGAAAGGTAGACTTGGCTCTTATTTACATATACGTGACATCAGTATAACATTGAGAACCTTTTTGCTGCACCTGCGAGAGTGCTTGGTGGGGTGATCCACTATGTAAACATCTCTCTCAGCAACAGTGCCTAGGTGAACACGTATTTCGGCAGGTATTTCTCAGGTGTCATGTATGAAAGGGATGCCACCGCCTCATCCTTGCAGGACATGAATTGACACCTGCGCATGGTTCAGCAGCTGACAGCTGCACCCTCATTTTGCAGAGGCCGCCAGTGCATCCTGACTCCTGGGAGCATGTGCGGTAGCATCCTGTGCAGTCCACTGGACAGTGGATGGCGGGCAGTGCATGCTTCACACTCGAACGATTTTTAACTCTGTAATTAAATGTGATGTGTGTATCATGACAGTATTCCTTGCGCAACTGGAATAAAAAAGAATGCAAAGGATGTAATTACTTCTCTCATGGCCTGCATCTATCCAAACAGCAGAGAATGATGAGCAAGAAAAATCCAACCCCTGCAAACTGATTTTTTTTATGAACAAACAATGTGCCCTTGAATTTCCCTTCGTGAGATCCTTCCTCTCCACTGCAGAGCTGCCAATCTCTAGGTAGAGGAGGGATGAGGGAGAGGGAAGGGTATGGGCGAGGGGGTGGAGTTACTAGAGGGGAAGGCTTAATTAATTGATCAATTTATTTAAGTAGTCAATGAAACTGATAAGAGCGAGGGGGGCCATTTGAATAACTCAGACCTTACATTGTATCTGTAGCAGTGAGGGGGAGGGGGTGGGTTGGAGGTTTCCTGTGGGGGGATGGGGGAACAATAGGTTAAGTACCTGTCAATCAAAAGGAAGTATCCTTTTAGCAGAACTATGGGTTCAGGACCTGTCAATCAAAGGAGAACAATAGGTTTGCCCCTGAGTGCATACCTGCCCAGATGTAGGCAACCTGCACTAACAATATGCACTCGCTCTCTCTTTGTCCCACTACTTATATCAATAGTAAGTTGGTGGTGATAATGTTATGGCTTATCAGCTTATTAGACAACTTGTAATTAACTTAGAGAAAAAAGTGAAATTCGTCTGATGCACCAATCAAGAAGATTTTTTTATATGTAAGGTAGTGAATAAATGTTTTGTCTTCGTAGGTGAGAAGAGCAAGAGGTGAGAAAAGGCTTTTCCTTCATTGCTGCAGGTTGACAGGAGCAGCATAAATGAATTGTGCATACCTATCTGCATGTGTGATAATGACCTGACCAATTGCAGCAATTTTTGGCATGTTGTCTGTTTCGATTTCCTGTAAACGTACAATTACTTTGCTCCATGAGGATATTGAGTGGGTACTATAAGACGTAAAAAATTAATTCACTTTATTACAACATAGATATGATCCATTTTCACAGGGATGTCGTTAGTACTTATAACTGTCTCTAAACATTAATGTATTCTAGATATGGACAAAATAAAAGTCTGTCACGTGGAGTACATTTTACAGCAACTTTCACATAGAGTTCTGACTAGTACACTGATCAAAATGTCGTACAAGAGATTCACTTTTCTTTTGATGCCTTGCAGACAAAATTCTGTGGTGAACGCTGGAAAACCTGTGAATTCTCTCTTTACCTTTGTCACTTTTCTTTGGCCTGCCTAAGTGGTCCATGCTCCCTGTTTCCATGAAGTCCCTGTAGTATTTGCTCATGGATGGCTAAGAGCTTGATGGTTTCACTTATTGTGTTCTGAAATTATATGAACTTGAGTATCTGAATTTGTTTTAATAAGCCAAGCCACATGCTATGCTTTTTCGTGAGTGGACTCCATTCCTCAGGTCATGCATAGTGCTCTTACCGCTCTGCAACAACAAAGAAATAAGTTTTTCTCGCTTACAGTGCTCTTGTCATCTGGTAAGGCAAAACATATTTGGAATACATTGCATAAGTTTTTGGTCTATCAAGCAAACTTTACTCTTCTAAGTTAATTATAGGTCGAGTTATGTGACACTGAAGTCGTTAAGTACCTTTTGGGACACCATGCAACTTTATGTAATTCTAGACATGTCTTCTACACATTTATGGATCAGGCAATGGCCATGTACCACCTGGCTAACATAGACCAATATGTGTAGCATGATATACAAACACTCATGTGATTATTTTAGGAATTTAGTTAAAATCTTAGAAATAATTCAAAAGCCAAGATCGCTTAAGTACTGTTTACTGGATAACCGGTTTCAACACACTAAAGGTGCCATCATCGGATCTGTGAAGATGTAACATGACAGGTTTCAGGGAGGGCTTACATGAGTTACACTATATACATTACTAGTACCACACACCTGAATGTAGCTTAACATTTATAAACCATTTCGATATAACGATACATGACGCAGAGCAGCTGATATAAAATCACTGTCACAAAAAAATAAAAAACAACTGCTCTCATGGTCATTCTTTTCCATCAGATATGTAAAACCGAAGTCACTAGATAAAACTATTTGGTACATAACTACTCCTCGACTAACAACGGTCGGCAACGCACTGCCCTATTCTGCACTAGTTTACCTGCTGCGATTCTAGTACTTCACAACCGGCCACTAGGTAGCGCTGTCCCAGCAGTGCACACACAGTCCCATAGTATACCACTGATTACTACTACAGTACAACTTTACTATTACTGCTAATCAAATACCCATACAAAGAACACTTTCGTATACACTTACTGTACATACTATACATGCTTTGCATACTGTACATACTATAAAGTACGTCAATTACAGAGTAAAAGCGTCTGAAGTAAAGGCATTATCCATATTAGCACCATACAAATCTAGATATTATCATTTACCATTGTTCATATATGGAAGTCAGGAATTTACACATAGTAAGCTGTTCATAACATGACTTAGATACAATGTGACGAGTGATTAAATCCTATATGCTGGGCTTTACCTGTCTGGGCAGTATGGTCTTAGGTATTGTAAACGCTAAAAGAAGTATTAACGTGCTATAAAAGGCTCTCACCATCTATACACTCATTATGAACGTAGTACGGACCAACTATGAAAACCTGCATAGGTACATAAAATTAAGGAAGGCCAGGGGAGAAACAAACCGAGGGGGCACGGGAACAGGGGGGAAAAACACAGACATGTGCACCAAGATGCACAGCCACTCCACGTGCGCTCCCATCGGCATGGAATTCGTTCCATCCATTCAACTCACCGAATGGGGAGCAATGGAAAACATATCACTACGATACCAAGAAAACCCCATTCTGGACGGTCATACACAAATATATCTGCAGAATATAGAAACGTGATGTTGCCACATTTGGCGGGCAATGGTAATCATCAAGCAACGATTTACTGGCGAGGCTGACCAACTACACGTCAGACCTCATAACGAGCATTTACCATAACATGGCAAGCCACGCCCTACAAAAAACGTGACCAATAAATGACATTAGCAGTACTCTATAGGTGGTTTTCCGAGCATAACAAATACACAACACCCAACATAGTTTGTGAATAGGCCGCACAGGATATCTAGAGCACCGCATCAAATATGTCAAAGAAATTATGGTCCGCCGATTCTAATTGGTCGTTCAACAATTTGCTTGGAAACCTCTTTCTGTTTTTGTAAATTTCGATGTTTTCCAAAACGTTGAGTTTTCTTCCTTTAGGTGCTTTATGCAAGATTTTCATATCTTGTTGTATATCAGTAATTTTATGGTTCGAGTCCCACAGATGGTCCCCCAAAGCGGACTTATTGTGGGCACTCGTGTGCTCACGAAAGCGCGTAAAAAACGATCTCCCTGTTTGCCCCACATAAAATCCTTCACACCCGCCACATTGTAATATGTATACCTCTGTTTTTAAATTTATCGGTGCTGTCTTTAATCGTATGCCTAAGTTTCGAGCGCAAACTATTTTTCATGTTAAATGCCAGGACCATGCCGGACTTACGAAGCTGTCGGTCTATTTTGTCAGAAAACGGGCCTTGAAATGTCATTGGAACATACTTTTTACCCCTACTATTGTTAGATGGCCTTTCTTTCTTATCCCTGCTTTTTTTAATTTTTGTATACAACCTGTCCACCATGGTCGCATCATAACCACTGCTACAAGCTGTATGCTCGAGAACATCTATCTCTTGCGTAACGCCGCTCCGTTGCAACGGCAGCTTTAAGAGCCTATGTATCATTGAGCAAAAATAGGACTTTTTGTACTTAGATGGATGGTTGGATTGCGCATGTTTAACAAGGTCTGTAGCTACTGGTTTCCTGTAAATGCTAAATGTATGACGGCCGGCTGCTTTAGTAATAGTGAGGTCTAAGTGGGTCTTTTGTATCACCTATCACGAGGGCTATAATGTCATCTGCATATCTCTTACGATAAACCGTTTTCTCTCTTAGCGCTATATTATCCCTGTATAACTTACTGTCCAGGTTGTTTATAAATATATCTGCGGCACTCGAACCATAAAATTACTGATGTACAACAAGATATGAAAATCTTGCATAAAGCACCTAAAGGAAGAAAACTCAACGTTTTGGAAAACATCGAAATTTACAAAAACAGAAAGAGGTTTCCAAGCAAATTGTTGAACGACCAATTAGAATCGGCGGACCATAATTTCTTTGACATATTTGATGCGGTGCTCTAGATATCCTGTGCGGCCTATTCACAAACTATGTTGGGTGTTGTGTATTTGTTATGCTCGGAAAACCACCTATAGAGTACTGCTAATGTCATTTATTGGTCACGTTTTTTGTAGGGCGTGGCTTACCATGTTATGGTAAATGCTCGTTATGAGGTCTGACGTGTAGTTGGTCAGCCTCGCCAGTAAATCGTTGCTTGATGATTACCATTGCCCGCCAAATGTGGCAACATCACGTTTCTATATTCTGCAGATATATTTGTGTATGACCGTCCAGAATGGGGTTTTCTTGGTATCGTAGTGATATGTTTTCCATTGCTCCCCATTCGGTGAGTTGAATGGATGGAACGAGTTCCATGCCGATGGGAGCGCACGTGGAGTGGCTGTGCATCTTGGTGCACATGTCTGTGTTTTTCCCCCCTGTTCCCGTGCCCCCTCGGTTTGTTTCTCCCCTGGTCTTCCTTAATTTTATGTACCTATGCAGGTTTTCATAGTTGGTCCGTACTACGTTCATAATGAGTGTATAGATGGTGAGAGCCTTTTATAGCACGTTAATACTTCTTTTAGCGTTTACAATACCTAAGACCATACTGCCCAGACAGGTAAAGCCCAGCATATAGGATTTAATCACTCGTCACATTGTATCTAAGTCATGTTATGAACAGCTTACTATGTGTAAATTCCTGACTTCCATATATGAACAATGGTAAATGATAATATCTAGATTTGTATGGTGCTAATATGGATAATGGCTTTGCTTCAGATGGTTTTACTCTGTAATTGACATACTTTATAGTCCGTATAGCATACATAGTATGTACAGTAAGTGTATGCGAAAGTGTTCTTTATATGGGTATTTGATTAGTAGTAATAACAATTTCCTGTGATATTCTTGTTGCTATGTTTCCCCTTTCCTTAAGTTTTACTTTCTTACGTAGCACTTTCCTTCTTTTCTTGCTTTCTTTGAGTGTGTGCTTTAGTTTTCTTAGGTCTGTCCACATTCGTCCTTTTTAATGTGTGTCAGGGCGCTGATGACCTCGATGTTGAGCGCCCATAAGCCCCAACACACCACCACCACCACAATAGTAAAGTTGTATTGTAGTAGTAATGAGAGGTATACCATGGGACTAAGTGTGCACTGCTGGGTCAGCGCTATCTAGTGGCCGGTTGTGAAGCACTAGAATCGCTGCAAGTAAACCGGCGCAGAATAGGGCAGTGTGATACCGGCCGTTGTTAGTCGAGCAGCGGTCATATACTAAATAGTTTTTTCTTGTGGCTTTGGTTTTACAAATCTGATGGAAAAGAATGACCATGAGAGCAGTTGTTTTTTATTTTTTTGTGACAATGATTTTATATCAGCTGGTCTGCGCCATGTATCGTTATATCCAAATGGGTTATAAATGTTAAGCTACGGCCGGCCGAAGTGGCCGTGCGGTTCTAGGCGCTGCAGTCTGGAACCGCGAGACCGCTACGGTCGCAGGTTCGAATCCTGCCTCGGGCATGGATGTGTGTGATGTCCTTAGGTTAGTTAGGTTTAACTAGTTCTAAGTTCTAGAAGTTGAGTCCCATACTGCTCAGAGCCATTTGAACCATTTGAACATTCAGGTACGTGGTCCTGTACTAATAGTAATGTACATAGTGTAACTCATGTAAGCCCTCCCTGAAACCTGTCATGTTATATCTTCACAGATCCGATGATGGCACCTTTAGTGTGTTGAAACCGGTTATCCAGTAAACATTATTTAAGCAATCTTGGCTTTTGAATTATTTCTACAACAGTTTGATCGCCCCACTACAAACTATGTGTTCATTGTTGGTTAAAATCCTCATCTGCAAACTGAACTTCTTTCTCCTTCTTTTTACTCGTGCTTATTGCTTGTTTCATACTGACTGGTGCCAACTCACAGTATGTTCACTCATATGTTTATTGCTGATTTAGCCTGACCAACTTAGGACCTTACTGCCCTATCTTACATCTGACCAGGAAAAACACACACCAAAAATATTACAAAAACATTCAGAGGAATAATAATAATACAACTAATCGAAATATCCACACCCAATACAAAAAATATACAGAAGGTAACACGAGAAAAAATTGAAAAATACATCCAACTGGCTGAGGAAGTCAAGGACATGTGGCATCAGGATAAAGTTGACATTATGCCAACGATACTATCAACTACAGGAGTCATACCACACAATATCCACCAGTACATCAACGCAATACAGCTACATCCAAACGTATATATACAACTACAGAAATCTGTAATTATTGATACATGTTCAATTACCCGAAAGTTCCTAAATTAAATATAACATATACCGCACAGTTAAATGAAGTCACGCTTGATCAAAGTCCGCGTCACTTTCCATTTTTAACCAGACATAACGTCTGAGAAAAGAAAGAAATAATAATAATAATAATAATAATAATAATATACTTGACATCAATAACGGTAATAATGATTGACAATAGTAATAATAATGAAAACAGTAGTTCACACTAATAATAATAATGATGATAATAGCGGAGAGTATTAAGAATTACATATTAGTTTAGCACATCTGAATATATGTTAGCGTTATACACTCCTGGAAATGGAAAAAAGAACACATTGACACCGGTGTGTCAGACCCACCATACTTGCTCCGGACACTGCGAGAGGGCTGTACAAGCAATGATCACACGCACGGCACAGCGGACACACCAGGAACCACGCTGTTGGCCGTCGAATGGCGCTAGCTGCGCAGCATTTGTGCACCGCCGCCGTCAGTGTCAGCCAGTTTGCCGTGGCATACGGAGCTCCATGGCAGTCTTTAACACTGGTAGCATGCCGCGACAGCGTGGACGTGAACCGTATGTGCAGTTGACGGACTTTGAGCGAGGGCGTATAGTGGGCATGCGGGAGGCCGGGTGGACGTACCGCCGAATTGCTCAACACGTGGGGCGTGAGGTCTCCACAGTACATCGATGTTGTCGCCAGTGGTCGGCGGAAGGTGCACGTGCCCGTCGACCTGGGACCGGACCGCAGCGACGCACGGATGCACGCCAAGACCGTAGGATCCTACGCAGTGCCGTAGGGGACCGCACCGCCACTTCCCAGCAAATTAGGGACACTGTTGCTCCTGGGGTATCGGCGAGGACCATTCGCAACCGTCTCCATGAAGCTGGGCTACGGTCCCGCATACCGTTAGGCCGTCTTCCGCTCACGCCCCAACATCGTGCAGCCCGCCTCCAGTGGTGTCGCGACAGGCGTGAATGGAGGGACGAATGGAGACGTGTCGTCTTCAGCGATGAGAGTCGCTTCTGCCTTGGTGCCAATGATGGTCGTATGCGTGTTTGGCGCCGTGCAGGTGAGCGCCACAATCAGGACTGCATACGACCGAGGCACACAGGGCCAACACCCGGCATCATGGTGTGGGGAGCGATCTCCTACACTGGCCGTACACCACTGGTGATCGTCGAGGGGACACTGAATAGTGCACGGTACATCCAAACCGTCATCGAACCCATCGTTCTACCATTCCTAGACCGGCAAGGGAACGTGCTGTTCCAACAGGACAATGCACGTCCGCATGTATCCCGTGCCACCCAACGTGCTCTAGAAGGTGTAAGTCAACTACCCTAGCCAGCAAGATCTCCGGATCTGTCCCCCATTGAGCATGTTTGGGTCTGGATGAAGCGTCGTCTCACGCGGTCTGCACGTCCAGCACGAACGCTGGTCCAACTGAGGCGCCAGGTGGAAATGGCATGGCAAGCCGTTCCACAGGACTACATCCAGCATCTCTACGATCGTCTCCATGGGAGAATAGCAGCCTGCATTGCTGCGAAAGGTGGATATACACTGTACTAGTGCCGACATTGTGCATGCTCTGTTGCCTGTGTCTATGTGCCTGTGGTTCTGTCAGTGTGATCATGTGATGTATCTGACCCCAGGAATGTGTCAATAAAGTTTCCCCTTCCTGGGACAATGAATTCACGGTGTTCTTATTTCAATTTCCAGGAGTGTAGAAGTGGAATGCATAAAGAAAGAGGAGAAGATTGAAATAACAGTGACGGTGGCTGTTGGGAAAGAAGAGAATTTAAATAAACTCTGCCAGCATGGAGAGAAAAGTTGTGGGGGACGGAGATTGATAAGAGCGAACTGCAGACTAGTGTATGGGAGAGATGGCTACTGTGTAGCGATGTGTCGTCCGCGAACTAATGGGTCCAAAGGAACGGTTCATCAAGATGCACGGAACGAGCGATGAACGAATTCTAAGGAACGGTCTTTTTTAGTTCACTTCGGTCGCGGCTTTCTACTTATAGTTCCCAGGAACGGGAAACGGTCGGTCTCGTTCCAGCCTCGGTCCCGTTTCCATCTGTCTCGGACTCGTCCTTCGCGTGACTACTCGTCGCAGTTCCACTGCCGACTGCCCATAGTTCAGTATAGAGTTGTTCGTTTCGTTCACTGCGTACGCCCATTCTAGATTTGTTTCAAACCTTTTTTTAACTCTGAAGTTCTAGTTCTTTTCGTATTCTATTCAGCGTCCTAGATCGGCAATTGAAATGTATTTTATAATTACGTAAATTACATAAAATTACGTGGTATGTAACACATACTTTTTTTTCCAGGTAACAAAACGGCATACTTTTTTTCAGGTAACAAAACGGCATATCAGCTTACTTCACTATTTCGATAAACAGCAGAAGAAATACTTGTAAAAAGGCTAGATTCTTTGGTTATTACACATGCAAAGAAAGTCGGAACGGCACACACGAGTAGCCATTTTCCATCTTGTTTTGGTCCAAGGTAAAAGAGCATGTTCATTGTTATGGAAAGCAGACCGACTTACAACCAAATGAAGTCCGCGCTCCATAATAGAGTGCCTGGTGTCACATTATGTAAAGAGAATATGACAACTTCTACAATTTTATTTCAGTGGTACAGGGTGGCGCACGAAAAATCGGCCCCGAGTACTAGACTGCACATTGTCGCCTACCAACCGTCATCTGTTGTTTCGAAGTTGTTGTTTGCGTTAGGTTATTTGTTATTTCTTCACTGCCTAATTATTGCATGTTTATCTGTTCTGCTCGTAGCGGTCAACAAATCCTGCATAATTGGCGAGCAGTCTGTACTCGGGGCCGGTTTTTTGTGTGCCACCTTATATTATTTCACTACGATCAGCCACATAACGCTACAGTTGGCTAAAAAAGAGGTTTTGCAGAATCACGAAAATCACAAGTGGTTATTTTAATGGTTCAAATGGCTCTGAGCACTATGCGACTTAACTTCTGAGGTCATCAGTCGCCTAGAACTCAGAACTAATTAAACCTAACTAACCTAAGGACATCACACACATCCATGCCCGAGGCAGGATTCGAACCTGCGACCGTAGCGGTCGCTCGGTTCCAGACTGTAGCGCCTAGAACCGCACGGCCACTCCGGCCGGTCACAAGTGTTTGATAATTCTGTTATGAATAAAAACTCTGTACTCCAGGGCGCAGGTAAGTGCCCCCTCTTGGCGCCTTCCATCTTCAGTCACCTATGCTACCAATTTTCAGTTTTTCATAAGAACCGTATACCAAGCACAAATGAACGGTGAACGAGTAAAAATGAACTGTTCCCAAAAAAAAGAGCGATCACCAGTGAACTAGTTCTCATGGATGAAAGAGTTTGTCCATCTACTACTGTGATAGAAGGTGGGCCATTATCTGTCCCTTGAAATTTGGAAGGAGTATAATTTCTCTGATTTTTTGAGGAAGATTGTTCCACTGTTAGATTTCTGATACAGAAAATGGTTTAGAGAAAAAGAGTGTGTTAACTGATGGTACAGAGAGGATTTTACTTGAGAATGAGTATTTCTGCTGTGCTACTCGGATAGTAATGTAAGTGCTGAAGTTAAATAAGAGGAAGTGGAATGAATTAGAAGACAGTAGTGTGGACATGACAGTCTCTATACTTACTGGTATAGAGCCATGATAATTGTTCGTGGTTTAAATACTGTATATCACAAACATTCAGCACCACTTCTAGCCTGTGTGAGCTTCCCTAGAAATGTCCTTATAGAATGCCATCACCATGTCAATTACAAGGAGTGTTAGTGCTTCTATGAGCTGCTTTTTAAGCTCAAAAGGAAATATTTTTTTACAGTTCTGTGGTTAATGAAGTGACGCTGACACCTTCTTAGAGGCTGCAGTTGTCTTTTCAGTCCAGTCTAAGTGATGGTCCAGAATTAACCTCAACTTTTTTGCAGAAGAGAAAAATATTATTACTGTGCCATTTAGGATTAAGGTTGGAAGAGAATCTCTGAAATGTGTGGTAATAAGTCGTTTGTTAGCGACTAATATTGTTTGCATTTGAAATGGGTTAAGTTTCAGACCTATGCTCCGTGCCTACTCAGATAAGACAACTAAATACGTACGTACATAATGGATGGCTGCAGACAAGTCTGTTGTACTTGCACTTAGATGTAACTGAAGGTCGTCAGCATGAAGATGATACTTGCAGTGGGAAAGAATAGTTGACACGCCATTAACATACAATGAGAGAAGTATTGGGCCCAGATTGGAATGTATACCGCAGAGACAGGCTGGACAGTGAAGGGGGAGGCGTGTTTATAGCGATAAGAAGTGCAATAGTATCGAAGGAAATTGACGGAGATCCGAAATGTGAAATAATTTGGGTAAAGGTCACGGTTAAAGCAGGCTCAGCAGCTGTTGTGGCCGAGCACCTGAAGGATAATTTGGAAAATATTTCGAATAGATTTCCGCACCATGTTATAGTTCTGGGTGGAGATTTTAATTTGCCGGATATAGACTGGGAGACTCAAACGTTCATAACGGGTGGCAGTGACAAAGAATCCAGTGAAATTTTTTTAAGTGCTTTATCTGAAAACTACCTTGAGCATTTAAACAGAGAACCGACTCGTGGCGATAACATATTAGACCTTCTGGTGACAAACAGACCAGAACTATTTGAAACAGTTAACGCAGAACAGGAAATCAGCGATCATAAAGCGGTTACTGCATCGATGATTTCAGCCGTAAATAGAAATATTAAAAAAGGTAGGAAGATTTTTCTGTTTAGCAAAAGTGACAAGTACCTGATGGCTCAACACAAAAGTTTTGTCTCAAGTACAGATAGTGTTGAGGATCGGTGGACAAAGTTCAAAACTATCGTACAATATGTGTTAGATGAGTACGTGCCAAGCAAGATCGTAAGAGATAGAAACGAGCCACCGTGGTACAACAACCGAATTAGAAAACTGCTGCGGAAGCAAAGGGAACTTCACAGCAAACATAAACATAGCCAAAGCCTTGCAGACAAACAAAAATTACGCGAAGAGAAATGTAGTGTGAGGAGGGCTATGCGAGAGGCGTTCAATGAATTCGAAAGTAAAGTTATATGTACTGACTTGGCAGAAAATCCTAAGAAATTTTGGTCGTATGTCAAAGCGATAGGTGGTTCAAAACAAAATGTCCAGACACTCTGTGACCAAAATGGTACTGAAACAGAGGATGAAAGACTAAAGGCCGAAATACTAAATGTCTTTTTCCAAAGCTGTTTCACAGATGAAGATTGCACTGTAGTTCCTTCTGTAGATTGGAATGGTAGATATCGAAATATACGACAGAGGGATAGAGAAACAATTAAAATCGCTCAAAAGAGGAAAGGCCGCTGGACCTGATGGGATACCAGTTTGATTTTACACAGAGTACGCGAAGGAACTTGCACCCCTTCTTGCAGCGGTGTACCGTAGGTCTCTAGAAGAGCGTAGCGTTCCAAAGGATTGGAAAAGGGCACAGGTCATCCCCGTTTTCAAGAAGGGACGTAGAACAGATGTGCAAAACTATAGACATATATCTCTGACGTCTATCAGTTGTAGAATTTTGGAACACGTATTATGTTCGAGTATAATCACGTTTCTGGAGACTAGAAATCTACTCTGTAGGAATAAGCATGGGTTTCGAAAAAGACGATCGTGTGAAACCCATCTCGCGCTATTCGTCCACGAGACTCAGAGGGCCATAGACACGGGTTCCCAGGTAGATGCCGTGTTTCTTGACTTCCGCAAGGCATTCGATACAGTTCCCCACAGTCGTTTAATGAACAAAGTAAGAGCACATGAACTATCAGACCAATTGTGTAATTGGATTGAAGAGTTCCTAGATAACAGAACACAGCAGGTCATTCTCAATGGAGAGAAGTCTTCCGAAGTAAGAGTGAGTTCAGGTGTGCCGCAGGGGGGTGTCGTAGGACCGTTGCTATTCGCAATATACATAAATGACCTTGTGGATGACATCGGAAGTTCACTGAGGCTTTTTGCGGTGGATGCTGTGGTATATCGAGAGGTTGTAACAATGGAAAATTGTACTGAAATGCAGGAGGATCTGCAGCGAATTGACGCATGGTGCAGGGAATGGCAATTGAATCTCAATGTAGACAAGTGTAATGTGCTGCGAATACATAGAAAGAAAGATCCCTTATCATTTAGCTACAATATAGCAGGTCAGCAACTGGAAGCAGTTAATTCCATAAATTATCTGGGAGTACGCATTAGGAGTGATTTAAAATGGAATGATCATATAATCTTGATCGCCGGT
This sequence comes from Schistocerca serialis cubense, assembly GCF_023864345.2. Classification (NCBI taxonomy): domain Eukaryota; kingdom Metazoa; phylum Arthropoda; class Insecta; order Orthoptera; family Acrididae; genus Schistocerca; species Schistocerca serialis. Next base: position 245,016,368 of record NC_064638.1, on the reverse strand, counting down.
AAAGCAGATGCCAGACTGAGATTCATTGGAGAAATCCTAAGGAAATGCAATCCGAAAACAAAGGAAGTAGGTTACAGTATGCTTGTTCGCCCACTGCTTGAATACTGCTCAGCAGTGTGGGATCCGTACCAGATAGGGTTGATAGAAGAGATAGAGAATATCCAACGGAGAGCGCGCTTCGTTACAGGATCATTTAGTAATCGCGAAAGCGTTACGGAGATGATAGATAAACTCCAGTGGAAGACTGTGCAGGAAAGACGCTCAGTAGCTCGGTACGGGCTTTTGTTGAAGTTTCGAGAACATACCTTCACCGAGGAGTCAAGCAGTTTATTGCTCTCTCCTACGTATATCTCGCGAAGAGACCATGAGGATAAAATCAGAGAGATTGGAGCCCACACGGAGGCATACCGACAATCCTTCTTTCCACGAACAATACGAGACTGGAACAGAAGGAAGAATCGGTAGAGGTACTCAAGGTACCCTCCGCCACACACCGCCAGGTGGCTTGCGGAGTGTAGATGTAGATGAACAGCAATTCTTGTGGGATCCCTGATGCTACAGCCCCCCATTAAAACCTTTTAGTTCCAATCATTTCACACTGTTGGCGGAAGGTAAGGCATGAGTTGAACTGTTTTACAGCATATGAAAAGTTTTACTAAAATCCAAAAAACACACAATAGTCGTCTCTTGTTTGTCCATAGCTTGTTTCAGTCGCCTTTATAAGAGAGGTCACGCTACGGTTTTGTTGGAAACCTGACCGGTATTCATCTAAAACATTATTTGACGTTAAATAATTGGTAAGCAGTTCCTGTACTATGTATTCTGAAGCCTTATATAATGCTGGTAGAATGCAAATTGGCCTGTAGCTGGAAGGCTGTTTGGCAGAGTTTTTCTTGGGTAATGTTTTTATGAGACCATGCGTCCAGGATGTTGGGAAGATGCTGGAGATCATAGGATGGTTGACTGTGCGGCTCGTCCCGGCGGAGGTTCGAGTCCTCCTCGGGCATGGGTGTGTGTGTTTGCCCTTAGGATAATTTAGGTTAAGTAGTGTGTAAGCTTAGGGACTGATGACCTTAGCAGTTAAGTCCCATAAGATTTCACAAACATTTGAACATAGAATGGTTGAAAATGTTCTTTATTTTGGGTAATAGAGGATCGACGAAGAAACTGACCAGCTGTACTGTCATATTATCACGTCATATGGCAGCCAAACAAATACAAGCAGTGGACTTCGTGGCCGTCTAAGGTTAAGGTTGAGGTTATTTCTGGAATGAGACCAAACTGCAAGGTCATCGGTCTCATCAGATTAGGGGAAGGACGGCGAAGGAAGTCGGCCGCGCTCTTTCGAAGGAACTATCCCGGAATTTGCCTGGAGCGATTTAGGGAAATCACGGGAAACCTAAATCAGGATGGCCGAACGCGGGATTGAACCGCCGTCATCCCGAATGCGAGTCCAGTGTGCTAACAACTGCGCCACCTTGCTCGGTTGATCGTCTAAGGCTTACTACGTGCAGAAAACAAGTTTTCGTTTCTGCCAACCACTGATACTTTAAGGAAGTCGATGGACTGCACCCTTACGAATTTGTCAACTAAAGTCGTCGGTGTGCCAAAATGGTCATTTAGATCCTCAATAGGAACTAGTGGGTCAGCTGCAAATTTAGGTTTGCATATTCCTAGACCTCACAGATTTTTCCACGCGACATCACGGCTGTTAAAGACCTCAGACAGTGAGTCGGCATACCTGACTTTTGCATTTCTCACAGATTGACTAATTGCTAGTAGGTGAGATGGTTATCAGAGGTCTGGTGCTAATTGTAATTATACGTCCTGTGTAGTGTGTCTGTGACACTCACCAGGTGTTTGAAGTGCTCTGAAAGTCATGCTGCAGGTTTTCTCCTTGCTCTTATTGTTTTCGGAGGAGCTTGTTTACCGCATAAATTAGAAAGGCTCTCGGTGAAATGAGACACTACATTATTTTATGTCGACGTTCTTTCCTGCCATTGTCCGACAAGAAATATCGTAAGTGTCGGCTGTAAGATCAGACATATTCATGCACTTGAATCGCTAGAAGTTACCACTTGCGATTTGTTCTTCGGGCATTGCTACGAGTAGGTCACGAATATTATATCCTGATTGGACAAGCCAGGTGGCGAGATCTGATCTCTGCAAATTACTCTATTTGGAGATTTGGTTGCGAAAATATCGATCAACATACGAGAGTCAACTGTATAGTCAGTTCGACCAAGTGGAATCAGTGTCAGATTTGAGCAGGAAAATAAGCATGTCAGTTTTGCTAAGGAAGGGCTATAATTTAGACCCCTCGGTTTCAGTTATGTGATCTTACGAAGATTCAAGGCTCCAGAGTGAAGAACTAAAACTAGAGAACTGTCCAATCTTAGACGGATTGTATATTACACAGATGAGAAACTTTCTGCTGGGAGGTTTAACTTCAGTGAACCTGTACTCAGGCTGTTTGTCTTCGTTTTTAGATGTGAGCACGACTTTGGGGGACAAATTTGCACATACGAGTATACAGGGTGTTACAAAAGGTACGGCCAAACTTTCAGGAATCATTCCTCACATACAAAGAAAGAAAATATGTTATGTGGACATGTGTCCGGAAACGCTTACTTTCCATGTTAGAGCTCATTTTCTTACTTCTCTTCAAATCACATTAATCATGGAGTGGAAACACACAGCAACAGAACGTACCAGCGTGACTTCAAACACTTTGTTACAGGAAATGTTCAAAATGTCCTCCGTTAGCGAGGATACATGCATCCACCCTCCGTCGCATGGAATCCCTGATGCGCTGATGCAGCCCTGGAGAATGGCGTATTGTATCACAGCCGTCCACAATACGAGTACGAAGAGTCTACATTTGGTACCGGGGTTGCGTAAGCAAGAGCTTTCAAATGCCCTCATAAATGAAAGTCAAGAGGGTTGAGGTCAGGAGAGCGTGGAGGCTATGGAATTGGTCCGCCTCTACCAATCCATCGGTCACCGAATCTGTTGTTGAGAAGCGTACGAACACTTCGACTGAAATGTGCAGGAGTCCCATCGCGCATGAACCACATGTTGTGTCGTACTTGTAAAGGCACATGTTCTAGCTGCACAGGTAGAGTATCCCGTATGAAATCATGATAACGTGCTCCATTGAGCGTAGGTGGACGAAACTAAAATGAGCTCTAACATGGAAATTAAGCGTTTCCGGACACATGTCCACATAACATCTTTTCTTTATTTGTGTGTGAGGAATGTTTCCTGAACGTTTGGCCGTACCTTTTTGTAACACCCTGTATGTTCTGTCGCACCACCCTCTCATCAGTTACACCTGTTATGTTTCAGAAAAATGTAACCATGAGGACTTTCAGAACTGGAAGGAATACTCGGTTTCAGTCATGTCTCAGACAGGAGTATGACATACAAGCTGAGGTCCTGAAATATGCGGCGGAACTCAGTCAGATGGGCTGGTAAGGACTGCACAGTTACGTGACCGAGCTGCAGTGCAGAGCCGTCACCAGTCGTTTCCGCTAAAAGTCAAAAATGGTTCAAATGGCTCTGAGCACTATGGGACTTAACATCTGTGGTCATCAGTCCCCTAGAACTTAGAACTACTTAAACCTAACTAACCTAAGGACATCACACACATCCATGCCCGAGGCAGGATTCGAACCTGCGACCGTAGCAGTCGCTCGGTTCCGGACTGCGCGCCTAGAACCGCTAGACCACCGCGGCCGGCCGCGAAAAGTCGTTGAAGGGTCAGCTGTACCCGTGAAAAGCATGACCCAGCGTCTTGCGTTGCGTGGAGAGTGGAGAAGGGGCCCACACTTTAATGAAAACGGACAGGTAGGGAACAGAGACCAAGGGGGAGAGGGAGACAGAGTTTCAAAGTCATGGACGCTTGCTCGACATAGTACGTGAAAACCGAAGGTGCTTGGGTTTTCCAGAGATCGATAAAACACAGAGATTAAGTGAGCTGTGTATAAAACTTAGAGAAAATTTTAATGAAAGGGTAATTATACTAGGGATAAATAATGTAAAAGAAACAGTAAGAACAACAGATTGTACTGAAAAAGAACGGATTATACTTATACAGGAATGAAATAAAAATGTAAAAGGAAACAGTAAGAGCAACAGGAAAGCAGTACACCTAAGGTTATGTTGCTAATGAGTACAATGATAATTAAACAGTAAATGAATAGTCTGAATTAAAGGCCTGTGAGAATGGTGACATAATAGTGAAATAACTGCCTATATTGGCATTGAAAGTATGAACATCGAATATAAAATTTATAATAATACTAAAAATAAACCTAAACAAACAGATGATGTTTTAAAAGAAAGTACTACAAAAGAAATTGTTCCTTTACAATACAAAATGGCACAAAAATAAACACACAAACTAGATGCGGCAAGAGTTGACATGTTTTTAGCTCCTACAGCACAGGCTTTGATCTCTTCTGCATTGCAGACTGATCTTTTCCCGTTTTCGATCTTCACCGCTATTGTACTGTCGTTTGTCCACTCTTTTTATGCCCAAATCTCGAGATCTCATTGTTCAAAACCTTTGTTCTTTCAGAGGGGAGATCCTCTATTTCGCTCTGAAGATTTCAGATCTTTTGCAGTATGGCACAAACTGCATTATTACTTGGTCTAGGTTTCGAAGATTTTGGCGTCTTACGCCCCACTCCATGACTTCTGTCAGTGTCATTCAGTGCCAGTTGCAGGCATAGCTTCTCTCGGGCGAGATTGGTCACTAATTCGTCTGTATTCTTTCGGTTGTTCTCAGGAATCTCGAACAGTCTGAGATTATTGCGTCTCTGGTATTGTTGAATTTCGTCATATTTCCCGATCTGCTTCTGTTTGAGCAATTGTGCCCCATCGTCAATTTCTTTTGAACATTTGTTCAGAGCCTGGGCCTCACTTGTGTTCGTCTTCGGAGTTTCCTGTACGTTGTCTGTCATGCCGCAGTGACACATCAGTGATGGTCTGTATAATGAGCCCGAGCTTGTCTTGAGACTGGAGCACGGTACTCACTTCAACGGCGATGTCGTGGATGCCGGGTGGTCCGGCCGTAGCTTCCGGTGCCGGCTCGACATCGGCAGTCCCTCCGGACTGACCGTTGGCGACGCCGCGCATTGTTCGACGGTTATCTATTTTTAATGCAGTTCCAGGTTATGGATTTCCTGAATCAAATGCTAATATGACACTAGGTACTCATCACACGATTCTCGTAGTAAATAGAGTAGCCTAAACGCTTAACAGCATCTCCAAAATTCAGGTAAACTGCGAACCAAAGTAATGCGCTTTACTCACTCGCCGCGGTCTTAGTCCTATCCGTGTTTTCATAATTTATTACTACAGTTTCAGTGGCGGCTAGTGAATACATATCATGGGTATTCACAAATTTTTACACTACTGGCCATTAAAATTGCTACAGCAAGAAGAAATGCAGATGATAAACGGGTATTCATTGGACAAATACATTATACTAGAACTGACATGTGATTACATTTTCACGAAATTTGGGTGCATAGATCCTGAGAAATCAGTACCCAGAAGAACCACCTCTGGCCGTAATAACGACCTTGATACGCTTGGGCATTGAGTCAAACAGAGCTTGGATGGCGTGTACAGGTACAGCTGTCCATGCAGCTTCAACACGATACCACAGTTCATCAAGAGTAGTGACTAGCGTATTGTGACGAGCCAGTTGCTCGGCCACTATTGACCAGACGTTTTCAATTGGTGATAGATCTGGAGAATGTGCTGGCCAGGGCAGCAGTCGAATATTTTCTGTATCCAGAAAGACTCGTACAGGACCTGCAATATGCGGTCGTGCATTATTCTGCCGAAATGTAGGGTTTCGCAGGTATCGAATGAAGGGTAACACATCTGAAATGTAACGTCGACTGTTCAAACTGCCGTCAGTGCGAACAAGAAGTGACCGAGACGTGTAACCAATACCCATACCATCACGCCGGGTGATATGCCAGTATGGCCATGGCGAATACTCGCTTCCAATGTGCGTTTACCGCGATGTCGCCAAACACGGATGTGACCATCATGTTGCTGTAAACAGAACCTGGATTCTTCCGAAAAAATGACGCTTTGCCATTCGTGCACCCAGGTTCGTCGTTCAGTACATCATCGCAGGCGCTCCTGTCTGTGATGCAGCGTCAAGAGTAACCGCAACCATGGTCTCCGAGCTGGTAGTCCATGCTACTGCAAACGACGTCGAACTGTTCGTGCAGATGGTTGTTATCTTGCAAACGTCCCCATCTGTTGACTCAGGGATCGAGACGTGGCTGCACGATCCGTTACAGCCATGCGGATAAGATGCCTGTCATCTCGACTGCTAGCGATACGAGGCCGTTGGGATCCAGCACGGCGTTCCGTATTACCCTCCTGAACCCACGATTCCGTATTCTGCTAACAGTAATTGGATCTCGACCAACGCGAGCAGCAATGTTGCGATACGATAAACCGCAATCGCGATAGGCTATAATCCGACCTTTATCGAAGTCGGAAATGTGACGGTATGCATTTCTCCTCCTTACACGAGTCATCACAACAACGTTTCACCAGGCAACGCCGGTTAACTGCTGTTTGTGTATGAGAAATCGGTTGGAAATTTTCCTCATGTCAGCACGTTGTAGGTGTCGCCACCGGTGCCAACCTTGTGTGAATGCTCTGGAAAGCTAATCATTTGGACATCACAGCATCTTCTTCCTGTCGGTTAAATTTCGCGTCTGTAGTACGTCATCTTCGTGTTGTAGCAATTTTAATGGCCAGTAGTGTAGATTCAGGTAAATTTGAGAGTGTGAAATAGCACCTGCAGTATAACAGTAATGATTATGTGAATTTATACAGCTACAGCGACTGCCAGTAATAATAATAATTATAATATTAACTTACCTGAAGAAACAAAGAATCGCTTTTGTGGAATTTTTTTGTTTTGTACATAGCTAAGTACAGTTGAGGGCAAGAACGTAATAATATGTAAGCTTTCGCTACTCTCCGTTTCGCACTTTCGTGTAAGTGGAAGTTTTCGTACTGTATTTTTTGGGGGAAATTTACAGTATCCCTCACATCTGTATTAGTCCAAGAATTAACTTCCTGGCTCAACATTAGGTATTTTTACGTTGCACCTACACAACCTCTTAAGCTTAGTGTAAACTTCTTTGTTAAATGTTCGCATGTAATCACTCTCATTTTATTTCGTCTCTTTCTCAGTCAAGAGATATGTTTTGAGAAGCCTTAGTTCCTTTATGGCTAACTTTTCCTGGTAATTTACTTTTCTGTTGACGCTTTAAATAGATTCAGCAGACTTACTATTAACACTGCACACGAAAGCCGATTCCCGCACACTACACAACGAATTTCAAACAAACACTGCCGTTTGTGGAAATGCTTAAATTGAAGTAGTAATCCAGAATGAGATTTTCACTCTGCAGCGGAATGTGCGCTGATATGAAACTTCCTGGCAGATTAAAACTGTGTGCCGGACCGAGACTCGAACTCGGGACCTTTGCCTTTCGCGGGTAAGTTCTGTACTTTTTTTTGCAGCTTCTCGGTGCAGACGTCGCTGTGTAACACCACAACTTAGGTTTCGTTGACCGAACACGCTGAGTTACCGCGCCGGCATCATCTGAGCTACCCAAGCACGACTCACACTCTTCCTCACAGCTTTACTTCTGTCAGTACCTCGTTCCCAAACTTTGCAGAAGCTCTCCTGCGAACCTTGCAGAACTAGCACTCCATGGCTTAGCCATAGCTTGGGGGATGTTTCCAGAATGAGATTTTCACTCTGCAGTGGAATGTGCGCTGATATAAATCTTCCTGGCAGATCCCGAGTTCGAGTCTCGGTCCGGGATACAGTTTTAATCTAAAGTAGTAATGTCTACCAACATGGTCACTTGACTACAGGTAAAAGATACCCACTAAACTGGTGCACTCTCCTGTTAGGAATACAAATGGAATACTGTGTGATAAAATCCAAAACTTAGTGTATTATGACTCATTCAGAAATCCACAAAACCGGTTTTTCTGTCAGTAGAACTATAACATGCTCCGACATCGGGGTAATTTCACTATATGGTGAGTAAATTGCCATGACTGAGGTGTGTGTGTGTCGTCTAGCGGGATTTTGTTAAGCAAACGGGGATAAAAGTCTACTGCATTGTGCTACCATCTAATGACACTGACGCAAACGTATAGTTGAGTATTGAAGGGCCAAATTTGCACGGTATGGACCGTGCACGTTGTCGTATATGCCCATAAGGCAATTCCATTATGCCGGTTGCGCAGTGTACAACAGTAGATGTGCATGCGACCCTGATGCCAAGGGTTATTTTAATGAAAAAGAGAACATTCTCCGGAGAAGATTCTCAGAAAAAAAGAACATTCTGTGAGAAAGTTCTGAATTTCGTATGAATAAAAAATTCTAAGCATATTCTCTGACGATGGAGTTCCTCCCCGCTACCTCCCCCCCTTCTTGAGAAGGCTCTCGGTGTGTGTTATCTTACATTTCATTCATCTCGCTCAAACAGGTAACTGTACAAATATGGAACTGGCATCAATGTGTTCTGGAAATGCGCTACGCTTCGATTTGACTTTCATGTGGGACAACAGATTATTAAGACTATTAGGAACAGTTTACGAAAACACATGCAAACGAAATTTTAAGATCATGTGACATTTTCATGTACCGGTACTCTGAACTGGACCTCTGTCAGAGTTTTGTAACAAGAGATAATTTTGGTTAAATACGATAGATAGGTCTGCTCCCGTGTCAATTATGTAACCAATTCGTTACGAGAAACAGATCGCTAGATTTGTAACAATCCAGTTATTAATTTTTCTGATCCGCGTGTTTATTTCTAACATAATAAAATACAAGATTTATGCTGTGAAAAGACATGATTATGAACATCTGTAAATGTCAATGAACAGCTGTTTGGTGTATACCTAAGACTTCTTGTGTATCAGTCTGAAAGCATGGATCTGCTAAATAGCAACAAAAATGTTATAATTTTCTCGTCGTTTGAAAGTTCGCCCCCTCTTCTTTCATGATCTTCTAGAAGGAAGTTTGCCAGACAAATAATGCTTCTATTGTTAAATACGTACACACTTTTACAGTGTCTATCTTTAGTATTCTTTCGGACTACGTGTATCTTCTTTTGTCTTCGTAGCAACATAAATTGTGCCACTACTACCAAAAACTTGACCTCAACAGAACTTACCTCTAAGTATGCTACAGACTCACTTCAAAAAATTGAGAATGTTCTTTGCTCGTGAGAAGCTCCTCAAGTTTTATTCATACGAAATCGAATAATTTTCTTTGTTTTGAGCAAATTCCCCCACTCTTTTACTCAAGCGGAGAACATTCTCGGGTAAAGTACATTCTCCGACAGGTTTTATTCATGTGAACCTTAGAATGTTTTCCGAAATTTCGAGTAGAAAGTATGTTCGTCGTTTCATTCATACGATCTCATGTTTCACGGAGTCTGGAGGAGTAGGACTGTAGCATAGCATGATAGACTTAAGTGCTATATATTTCAGATTACCGTATATATGTTATATTTAACAGCATCCAGAGAAAATAAACAATAAATCACAATATGTCAGAAGTCAGGGTGTTCACGTGCTCTTGTGCTCTTACACAACAACTGCCACTTTATTGGTTCATTGTATGTTTTTATCGCTTGTCCCTGTTATTCTTCAGTATGTGTTCAAACTCTGATATTTACTTATTATTTGTATCCTAACTGTGATAACTTCATAGCCGATTGACCATTTGACCTCATGACAGGTCTTACTATGGACATCTAGCATATTTAACTTACTTTTGGTCTTATAGTGCATATGATATATTTAGATTTCATTATTGAATATATGGCACAATGTTGGTGATACGCTTTCCTGACACACATAACCGTTCACTGGTTTATTATGTACATTGTTAGTTTCTTATGATGACTCCTTACTTTTTATCGTGTAACGTTATTGTTTTAAGTATAGTATTTCAGTTTTTTATCTTCTTCCTTTTTACTAGAAGACCTGATAACTTTTTTATGCTTTCATAGTAGATCAGTTGATTGATGTACTTTTCCCATATAACATCTGTTACTGCTTGTTTTATTTCATATTTTCGTTTTTATTCATGTTTTACGAAAAATATTTAGCAGACTACAAGTATTGTTTCCAGGCTACTTTGATGCTTCGCCCTCAAGTTTTATATTTACAGTAGAGCGTCGATTATCTGAAGTAATTGGGGGACATGGGTGTTCGGAAAACTGGTTTGTTCGGATAATCGAACTGTACATGTTTATTTGCCAAACAGAAGTACTGTACAGTAAATTTATTCATAAAAACAGGCATCTCTTTTAGTATTACAAAGTAACATACAAAGGCAACTTCAGTAGGAATATATAGTATTATTTAACAACAATATATACATATTGCATACGCATTTTGCATGAACAATACACACAGTATACAAAATTAACGTTCAAAAAATTCCTTTATTTTGGTCTGTCTAAGCAAGCCTATACGCTTATGAGCAGCTAAGTCATGTACTTTTTTCATCACAGATATCTGAAACTGGTCACTTTCATCTTGGGCTTCAAACTTCATTACAGATATCCGAAACTGGTCACTTTCATCTTGGGCTTCAAACCATCGCAAGGCAGTATCTAAACAAGTGAACGCCTCAGAAGCTGTTGGTATACTTTCATTTTCACTTTCTGGAGCACTGATTGATGAGATGCTGGCGGCGTCATCTTTATCAGTGACGACGTTTACAATCTCGCTGTCCTGCGTGATTTGGTGTCCTGGATCTGCATCGTCGATATTCATCCATTCATGAACGACTTCTTCATCACATTCGTGGAAGTCTATTTCTTTTAGCATACCGAGAATTTCGGACATGTGAAGGCCCCATTAGAAGCAATGTTCCGCCAGCGGTGGCCCAGTGCGGCGACTACTATGGGAAACTTGGTTTGGGAGTGAGGGGGATGATGGACGGTAGGGTGGGAGAGTAACAGGTGCGAGCGAGCACACAGTTCGGTTAAGCGGTCGTTCGATTGACCGACGTTCGGATAATCGACGCTCTACTGTATTTATAGATTCGCCTAATTTTCATAAGATGTCTGCAGGCCCAGTACTGATTCATTGTTTGTCTAAAAGTGATAGTTACAACCTAGGAAAGCGTCAACAAGATACTCATACTCACTAGTTACTGGACGAGCTTCAGTGAAACTGAGAGGTTCCATGCCCACTTTTGTCTGTCGCCTCTCATTTTCATCAATTTTATTAATGTTTTGTGTCATTTCATGGTGGTAACAGGCCGAATAAGGTTATTGTAATGAGACTTCTTGTACTGAGAGCTCAAAATACTCTTCACTTGATTCCTACACGTGTTGGGTTACTTCCCTGGATGGGCTGCACGAGGCGAGCGCCGGAGGACGCAGCACATTGCATTTCCGGTTGGGGGCTGCACTTCTGCGAATACTGAGAGGATCGTACATCATTGGGCTTAAGTGCCTGGTGGAACGACTGATGTCGGTCGAGTTTACGAAACAACCTGCGAGACGGCTGAATGTTGCCGCAGTTCGTGTGTTTACCGTTCCGGCGCGACCGAAACGAAGACTGCTGGCACCAGCTGACTGCATTGTCCTCATGATTCTGATAATACTTGTGGACCATGCCCTGCTGGGCGCGACTGTCTAGCGCCAGGTATATATAAATATTCTTATATATTCATAATGGAATAAAACAGAATAGCATCAGATAACTAAGTAAAATTGTAAAAAACGACGAAAGTGTAAAAAGCAATGTAAAATGATAAACACTCATATTGGGAAAATGGTAATAAAAGAAAATAAAAAAATAGGAGCCTTGTCGCCAATATTCTTATATGTTCGTTTCAGTTTTTTATTCTTTCTTGTTTTAGCGCTTTTTATGGTATTTTCTCTTCCAGTAGCTATGAGAACAGTTGCTGTCTTAATGCATCGTCACAGTTGTTAGATGCTTTCCTCATTTGCATCATAATTCAAGAATACTCATTAGCAAAGTACCGTTATCTGTAGCAACATTTCTCGCTTTCTACAATATTCTGGTTCTGCTTTCACAGATGATACTTCGTTTATTTTGTCTTCATTTAATAGACGAATTGGTAGCATACTGTATTACAGTCTTTTGGCCTCCTTGCTGATCCAGCTGTGTGATATAGTTTTCCATATAAAGGTCGTTTCTCGAATGTTTCCTGTATGCACGTATTTCATATTTTCGTCTAATTTGACTGACCTTTCTGTTTCATTTACGCTCATTCGGTTGGTATAATTGGAGTCACGAATATTGTCGGTCGAGTTTGGGCTTGTTCTGCCCTCTGACGTCACACATTCTCCCACAGCCAATGAGCACTACTGGATTCAAATGGCTCTGAGCACTATGGGACTTAACTTCTGAGGTCATCAGTCCCCTATAACTTAAAACTACTTAGACCTAACTAACCTAAGGACATCACACACATCCATGCCCGAGGCAGGATTCGAACCTGCGACCGTAGCGGTAGCGCGGTTCCAGACTGTAGCGCCTAGAACCGCTCGGCCACTGTGGCTGGCACTCTACTGGGAATGCTTTAGCTAATGCGAGTATTAAATGTGATAGCAGCGTGTTAGTGAACTTCTATACCATTTGTTGCCCGACAGACATAATTTGCTGGATATACGCTTTCTTCAGGTGCAAAGCGCGCACATTGGCGTGCAGCAACTGTCACATGGAATCTGCTACAATGCAATCCCCGTCCTCGCCCTGACATGCGCAAACCGCCATCGTTCGTTGATCGGACTATAGTGAGTGTGTATATCTTTTCGACACTTTTCCAGGTTGTAACTATAACTTTTAGGCTGGTGCATCGCGTTGTCCTCATGACTTTTCTTATCTGTAGATTAACCTAGTTGTCACAGGGTATCTGCATACTCAGTACTCGACCACTTCTCTTTCTTTTGTAGTTGGGCCACATTTTTATACTTCCGGCCGCTGACACCACTCTGATGGTTAATAACAGTAATGCCTATTTTATTGAGCTATTCGTATTATGTAGCACACCTTTGCCTCACAACATTCGTTAGGTAATCATAGTCATTTTCCCAATACGACTGTTTATCGTTTTACGATGTTTTTTTCTATTTTTATCGTTTCTTACAATCTTACGTTATTAATCTGCTGCTATTCTTCGTTTGATTCCATTTAAAAATATAATAAATTACATAACAGAATAGGAGGCTCATCATGCATAACATTACATATTTTTGGACAGTGAATGAAAAGGATTAATGTTTGCATTTCAATGAGCTATGTCAAATAGGTGATTTGTATCTTGTACTATTTGTGCATTCATAGTGTAAACTTGATTCTACCCTCAGTATATTAAATCACTTCTGTTTTCCTTTTACTTGCATATATTAATTTGCATCCTTCTTTTCATTCACATGATATATGTGCATCGTCTCATCTCTTGCATTGTCTCATCTCTTGTAATTTTTACTGTGTAATGCCTTAAAACGACTCTGCTAACGAGTCGAAAGTAGTAGCATAAATGTAACGCTATAAAAATAACAGCTGTTGGAACACTGTGACTCCTAAATGCCATACCAGGAATCAGTACCTCACAGAAGCCCTATTAGTGAGAGAAGGCAATGGTCAATTAACATGCCTCCAGATTCTGATAAATGTCAAATAATTTCACGTTGTGTTATATGAGCTCGTGAAATGGAGGACTTGGCCAGCAGCCCTCGTAAGGTGTACAAGTCCTGTAGCTTCTGAGGCGGAGGCGATGTTTTCACATCGTAGTTCAGATGCCAGAAGAGTGTGAGTCTTCGTGGTCCGCCAAGTTATTTCTTGCAATAGGAAAAAAAAAATCAGAACGTGTGTTCCCGTGTGTGGCTGTGGATTTCTGGTTGAGTCACTCCAGTTTTCTAGGTGAGAGTTGTTCAGCGAGTGTGCAGAGGCTCAGTAGGTAGAGACCTCAAAGTAGACAGTAGTGTTCTTCAATTGAAATGGTTTTGGCGAGGTTTTAATTGAAGCAACAGAGCAGGGGTTCGCAACAGGGGGGTAATTACCCCTCAGGGATAAAATGTAACTTCCTGAGAGGTAAGAGAAAAAGATTTGACTATTTTCCAGTCAGAAAACTAAATTACCTTTAATACATCATTGCTATTATCACTATAAGAGAAAATTGTAATACCGATTATAGAAGTTACCAATAATTACATTTCTTTTCAAAATACTATGTTTAACGTTTGATGCAATGTTGTGGAGGCTACAATTTACTCACATAATACACCTACACACGTACTTTGCCCTCGTACTTGGTACCACGCATCTATACCATTACAATTGAGACATATGCACTGACGGAAAACATCGTAACACAAAAACTAAACCAACATTCATGAGAAAACATAACAGACCCCCACCCTGCCCTCCAACGCGCTCTCACTTGACGCCAGTGAAGTCACAAATGGCGGAGGTTTGGGCTGAGTGGGATACAAGCAAAGGGATTCTGGCTCAGAGGTGTTCTTTGAGTAACTGGTGTGTAACGGTTCATTGCGTCACTGTGGCACCAACTGCTGCTCAGATTCCTGCTACTGACGCACCAGAACCATAGGGGAGATTTTACACAGTATACTGACACCGTAGGTTGTATTTATACAAAAATTTTTTAAAACACATATAGGAATTGGAAGTACAACAACTGCAAAGTTAAAATGTTTATCACAAAAAGCATTAATTTTTAAAAATACAATACTTTAGCACACCAAGTAAACAAATAGAGAAATGTTCACGAATGACTATGGAGGAAAACCATTGCCCAGTATCACACTTCACAAACTCATTAATTACTACTGTAATTACTCATTTTTTGGCTAACAAGCGATACTTCTAATTAATTTATAAGTCCCTCTAAACAAATGGAATGTAAAAAAAGATAACATGGTAATGTTTATGCATTTCAGTTGTCACACTTACAGTAAAGGAGATTTTCTTGGTCCACACAAGCCCCATGAGCCCATCCTTTGCATAATGTGTGCACTGAATCCAATCTTCATTTGTTGATGCCCTGTAAATAATACACTCTGTAGTGCTGTCTTCTTCATTAGTCTCAATTTTAGAGCATCTGTTCTGTGGAATATTTGCCAAGAAGTGACGTTTTCGATTTATTTTCACTTTTCTTTGTTTCTTTTTCTGATCACTGTTCTGAGCCTGGTATTGTATCTTCTTTTCCTTTCTTAAGGCTGCTTTTGCAAGCTTCTCTCCAGATTCCTTTAATTTCTTCTGCAGCATATTTTTATAGGGGCTGTCAGTCAATATTTCGCTTTTTTTCGCTTCTTCTCTTCCTACTGAAAATTTTGTTTCTCGATTTCTCTGACTCTGGAGAAATTCTGTCTGTTACTGTTTGGAGTAAGGAAGAAATGCAGCTTCCATGTCCACTGAAGTACCCAGAAGTGGTTGGAGGAAAAGCAGGAGCAGAACCTGCCGTGGAAAGACTTGTTGACGCAATGCAGGGCAAGGTGGTATCTATTGACCACAATGGCACACTGATGCAGAAGGAGTTGCAATTGCAGCCCCTGGCTCTTCTGAAGAAGCGTTTAGCCGTATGCCATCAAAAACAGTCGGTCTTGAAATAATTGTCGGACTTTCCTCAGGGAAGCGAGTTGCAGCCAGAAAGTCTAAATCCGTGAAGATGTATTTCTTTAATGGGCGGAGCCCAGTGCAGAAAAACCCAGAAGTTGCAAGGTCCATCCTGCAAATAGCCTTGAAAGCAGTCCAACCAAACCAGCAATGTCCCTTTGAGTTATTTTAAGAGGATGATTTTTGTTCGTCTATTTAGCATAGGCTTAATTGTAAGCCGCTTTGAAGAGTCTCATTACTTCACAGTCAAGTGTAATAAAGGGGGCAGAAAAACATCACCTGTGGCGTTCATTGTTAGCAACACAGTCACATTTCTTCCTCTTTCTCCTGACGTGATTTTGCTAACTTGCTTTTTGCCATTTTGGGACAAAACCATTGTGAAATTTTCATGTACCACTGACACACCAGTTTCGTCACAGTTGAAGATTTTTGAGGTGTCCGGTACTGAGCAAGTGATGACTGTCTGATAATGGGCAAATGAGTCAGGTGAGGAGTATCAATTTATCATCATGAACTAACATTTAACCGAAATTAGATTACCCCTACTTATTCACAGTGAAAGTGGTGTTACCACAAAAAATAGTTTGAACACGTTCTACTCACCCAGTCTCGTTTAATACAGGGTGAAATCTTACAATGCAACGCCACCTCTCGAGCACAAAGACACCTCCCAGTCACTGCTCAGACGACAGTGGCACAAACCGGTGAGATCCGTATGGCCACTTCCTGCACATGAGTGCATCTGCCTGCCATCTACAGGAGTTTTTGGGAAACACTGTCTGGTACTGTGTCTCCCCTACGTCGAACATGACGGGCTGTGTACATTCTCCTGACCACCATTGCAGCAATCATGTACAGTGGCTACATTGCTGCCAAGTTGCTTTGCAGTATTGCAGAAGAAACATCCAGCTTCTTGTAGCACTATACATGATCTCAGTCAAACTCAGTGAGGTGTTGATAATAGCGTCTTTGACGGCTTAACCTCATAATACCTGAATAAATTTCTTCACAGAAGAACAAAATCAGAATTTGTGTGTTTCTAGAAGTACCCAAAATACTCAGCAGATGGCAGCACATGTCAGAAGCATTGGCAGCTCCGTGTAGAATCTGCACCTACCAATGCTGGTGTTTGAAAACAGTTACCCTCCCACTTACTAGACACACTTTGGTGTGATGCGAATTGACAACACCTGGAATTAAGGTGATTCAACTTACCACATCCAGTCTCAAAGGTAACTAAAGCTCACGACCGTTACAGCGTGCATTTAAACCAAACCTGATATGGTCCTTTATGTCACACAGCTCCTTCCTGGTATTGTGATTTTTTTCTTCGTCAGTGTACATCACCACTGCTTCACTGTCTGATGAAAAT
Organism: Schistocerca serialis cubense; assembly: GCF_023864345.2. NCBI lineage: Eukaryota > Metazoa > Arthropoda > Insecta > Orthoptera > Acrididae > Schistocerca > Schistocerca serialis. The sequence goes on along the minus strand of NC_064638.1, from coordinate 244,999,294 downwards.
GGCATCTTCAAATTGTGTGTAGTTCCCACAATTGGTCAGATATTGCTTCATTATTCGTTTCACACCAGTAAACGAACTAGTTCACAGCACAATAAAACATTAACTTTGTAATAGGCACTACAGTGCTTTAGGACCCACAAAGTATTGTTATTATTGCTATTACTATTAGTGGTAGTAGTAGTACCAGGGATCAAAGCATTGGCATTCAAAAACCTTCCAATTTCTGCCAGTTCAGAACTAAGGAGTCCAGGGATCAATTGAGTTTAGGCCTAATTATTCCGCAAATATTTTAATTTGGTTCACTTTAAGTGGGGTGCAGGGTGTGGATGAAACAAATGTCGGTAGGGATAGAAGTGATGTCTTTTTGCAAGTGTATATCCTTAGTGTGGATAGGTTTCTTTTTTGAGAAGTGGTGTGGAGCACTCGTGATGCGCCGAGAATTGCGTCATCGATCTGAAAAAAAAAAAAGAGTAGAAATAAACTGTACGACTATCTCTTTGACACATTATTCCGTGGTTTTGTAAGACATCTACAAAAACTAAATATCATCTATTTTTCGTCATTTGAAAAATGAAAGGGCTCAAAGAAAATTGTTTATCATTCTAAAGATTAATGATGGTGGTGGAAGTCAGGATGTTGTGGGGGGGGGGGGGGGGGGGGACGAGAATGCAAGCTAACATCTTAGGGGTAATAGTCTCAGAAAGATTGGGAGCCACTGCAATCGGTTTCCGTGGAAATTCCAGTGCCTTATTTTTATACGATGTTTCCCTCATTAACTTTAACCTGTATTCAAATTTTATCGTTGCGGAGATGATAGGCGAGTGTTTACTAGGGGGCAGTTGGGGACTGTGTACGAACTGTCTGCAGTGTACATATTGCATTCCGGTAATCAGATCTCGACTATTATTGAGAGTAGTTAGACAGCTATAGGGCTCCTAATTATTGGTTTCGAGAGGAAATCTAAATTCCGTCCACCCGCCCATAGGTACCGACAGCTGACCGCCGTGTCGTCCTCTGCCAATGGCGTCACTGGATGCAGAGGAAGCGTGGTGTCTCCTGGCCATTGTCAGTATTCGTGACCTCGACCCGGAACTTCTCGTTTCGGCTGATGAGGCTGAGTGCACCCTGTTCTACTCCTCCCACCACGGAAAAATGTCCCTGAAAGTGCTAGGAATCGAGTGAAGTTTCATGCCTGTTGCACTTGGTCGATCAGTAGAGGGATGGCTTACGCTGTTTGTGGATGACGCTGAAGTTGTCGTCCGTTGATGTCCCATACGTGTTCGATTGGAGACAGCTCTGGTGATCGAGCGGGCCAGGGCAACTTCTCAGCACCCTGCAGAGCACATTGGGTGGCAACAGCGGTATGTGTTCATGAATGGCAGCGCAACAGGTCGAAGTACAAATACGCAGTCAGGATACGTGAGCTAACCACGAGATTGCTCCTGCTGTCAAATGAAACTGCACCACAGACCATAACTCCAGGTGTAGGTCCAGTACGTCTAGCACGCAGACAGGTTGGTTGTAAGCCCTCAATTGGCCTCCTCCTAGCAAACACAGAGTCATCACCATGCCCTTCAGCAAGCTCTCGCTTGACTCTACTGAAGTCGCAAATGGCGGGGGTTGAGACCAATGTAAAGCACGCTACAGAGCGTCTGACTCGAAGCTATCCATGAAGTAACCGATTTGCAACAGTTCGTTGTGTCACTGTGGTGCACTGAGCGAGGTGGTGCAGTGGTTAGCACACTGGACTCGACGACGGTTCAATCCCGCGTCCGGCCATCCTGATTTAGGTTTTCCGTGATTTCCCTAAATCGCTCCAGGAAAATGCTGGGATGGTTCCTTTGAAAGGGCACGGCCGACTTCCTTCCCCGTCCTTCCCTAATCCGATGAGACCGATGACCTCTTTGTTTGGTCTCTTCCCCCAAACAACTCAACCCTCACTGTGGTGCCAACAGCTGCTCAGATTGCTGCTGCAGATGCAGTATGATGCCCCAGAGCTACACGCCTAACACCATGGTCTGCCCTCTCGGTAGTGACACGTGGCTGCACAGAGCACGGTCTTCTTGCGACCGTACGTTCTCGTGACCACCGTTGCCAACTATCACGCACAGTGGCTGCATTTCTGCCACGTCTTTCTGTAGTATCACGGCAGGAACATCCACCTAAACCTATTGTACAACCTCATTCAAACTCAGTTGGGTTTGATAATGGCGTCTTTGCCGCGTTGAAGGCATTCTGAACTAACATCAACTCACCACGCACACTCTCAAAGGTAATTAGAGCTCACGACCGTTACAGCGTGTATTTAAAGCAAACCTGATTTGCGTCTTCATAATGGCGCTAATAGCGCCACTGTTATGCGATTGGTCCCACAATTAAGTATATGTAGAAACACGCCCCCCCCCCCCCCCCAACTTTCGTTTACGTCGCACAACTCCGTCTTGGTTCAAAATGGCTCTGACCATTATGGGACTTAATATCTGAGGTCATTAATCGCCTAGAACTTAGAACTGCTTCAACCTAACTAGCCTAAGGACATAACACACATCCATGCCCGAGGCAGGATTCGAACCTGCTACCGTAGCGGCCGCGCGGTTCCAGACTGAAGCGCTTAGAACCGCTCGGCCACACTGACCGGCACTCCGTCTTGGTGTTGCAATGTTTTTCCGTCAGTGTATTTTAAGATAAAAAACCAAAAAATATGCTGCCAGATTTTCAGGACACATATCTGATACAAAGAAGCACAAAATACGTTATATGAACATGGATGACCTTAAGAAATTGATTTGGGAAAATAAAAATGTATACAGAAAATGGTTATCAACTAAATCACCTCAAGACAGAAAAAATTACAAGAAATCAGGACTTAAGAAACAGAATTAAATCAGAAAAGAACAAGATGTGGGAACAGAAATGCACCCAAACTCAGAGTTTAATAGGTGGATCGCAAAAGACAGAAGTATGGAGAACAATCACTAGTATGAAGAAAACACCAGTAAACAAAGCATTCCTTTAAGCGAATGGAAAAGGCATTACGCAGATCTTCTGACCGGAGACAGACCCCAGTACACTAGAGATGAAGGTGGGACTAATCAAACAGTTAGAAATATGATCATCACGATAGAGGAATTGCGCAGCGCATTACCTAAAAATTAAGAATGGCCGGTCATCTGGGGCTGGAAATACTCCTGTGGAATTATTGAAAGCTGGAGGACACCATTTGAAGAAAAGAATATTACACGTTATGAACAACTGGTGTCAACGAATTGAAGTTCCATCGGAGTGGAAAAGATCATATGCAGTCTTCATTTTTAAGAATGGAAATAGAAGAGACGCTAATTGCTACAGAGGCATCAGTGTGAACTGCACTATGAGCCGCTTATTTGACAAAATTATGTATGAGAAAAGAAGACAGAATGTTGTACACCATATTGGGGAACACCAGTGTGGGTTCAGATAGAAGAGATCCTGTACAGATAGCCTCTTTATTTTACAACAGCTAATGGAGAAATTCATAGCAGTAGGAAAAGAGTTACACGTCGCCTTTGGAGACTTAACTACACCTTATGACATGGTTCCTTGACAAAACTCTGGGAAACTTTGAAAAATATAGGTATGGATGACCATCCTTTACAGATTATTATTGAAATGTACGGATATTAAAAGGGGATCAAAATTATCAGAACCCATTAATGTCATAAAAGGGCTGAGACAAGGTTCCAGTATGTCACCCATCTTGTTCAATTTATATGTAAAAGTGGCCGTCCGAAGGTGGAGGAACAGCTGTGGAGGAATGAGAACTATTATTAACGACGTACAACTGTTTTCGTTAAGTTTTGCTGATGATCAAGCTGTTCTAGCACAAGTTGATTTCGATCTTGAGTTCATGATACAGCCTTTATATCAGGAATATGATAAAAGGGGACTGCAAATGAGTCTGACAAAAACCGAATATCCGGTAGTGAACAGTGACACCAGATTTGAAGTTTACATCAATGACGGAGCAATTATGAAACAGATACAAAAATTTAAATATCTAGAGGCATATATTGACAAAAATGGACTGGATGCGTCAGAAATAAAATTCAGACTACAACAAAGCAGAAAAGTAATAAGGGGTATGAATTCTTCTGGGACAAGAACATCTCTAATAACAATAAGAAAAGCCTGGCTAGACTAATGGTTGAATCTGCTCTATGCTATGGGTCAGAACTATAGATTTTAAATGCTGACCTGAAAAGAAGAATAAGAGCTGTGGAAACGAATTATTTTCGAAGGAGTGCCAGAATATCAAGAGTTGAAAAGAAAACTAATGACGAAGTGAGAGCTCGAATGAAGGCAGATGAAACACTGATAGAATTGAAAGAAAATATCTAAAGTGGTATGTACATCTGTCGAGAATGCCAAATCATGGCTGGCCAAAGAAAATTTTTGAATGGAAACCACCTGACAGACGTAAAGATGGAAGACCACTACATTCTTGGAGTGACCACATCAACAGAATAATGGGGATACGCAAGGAGGAGACACTCAGTAGAGAGGATTGGCAGAAGATAGGATTGCAACAAAATGTCATTATCAATTGATCTCTGTATTAATTAATCCTGTACTAATAATAATACACTCCTGGAAATTGAAATAAGAACATCATGAAATCATTGTCCCAGGAAGGGGAAACTTTATTGACACATTCCTGGGGTCAGATACATCACATGATCACACTGACAGAACCACAGGCACATAGACACAGGCAACAGAGCATGCACAATGTCGGCACTAGTACAGTGTATATCCACCTTTCGCAGCAATGCAGGCTGCTATTCTCCCATGGAGACGATCGTAGAGATGCTGGATGTAGTCCTGTGGAACGGCTTGCCATGCCATTTCCACCTGGCGCCTCAGTTGGACCACCGTTCGTGCTGGACGTGCAGACCGCGTGAGACGACGCTTCATCCAGTCCCAAACATGCTCAATGGGGGACAGATCCGGAGATCTTGCTGGCCAGGGTAGTTGACTTACACCTTCTAGAGCACGTTGGGTGGCACGCGATACATGCGGACGTGCATTGTCCTGTTGGAACAGCAAGTTCCCTTGCCGGTCTAGGAATGGTAGAACGATGGGTTCGATGACGGTTTGGATGTACCGTGCACTATTCAGTGTCCCCTCGACGATCACCAGTGGTGTACGGCCAGTGTAGGAGATCGCTCCCCACACCATGATGCCGGGTGTGGGCCCTGTGTGCCTCGGTCGTATGCAGTCCTGATTGTGGCGCTCACCTGCACGGCGCCAAACACGCATACGACCATCATTGGCACCAAGGCAGAAGCGACTCTCTTCGCTGAAGACGACACGTCTCCATTCGTCCCTCCATTCACGCCTGTCGCGACACCACTGGAGGCGGGCTGCACGATGTTGGGGCGTGAGCGGAAGACAGCCTAACGGTGTGCGGGACCGTAGCCCAGCTTCATGGAGACGGTTGCGAATGGTCCTCGCCGATACCCCAGGAGCAACAGTGTCCCTAATTTGCTGGGAAGTGGCGGTGCGGTCCCCTACGGCACTGCGTAGGATCCTACGGTCTTGGCGTGCATCCATGCGTCGCTGCTGTCCGGTCCCAGGTCGACGGGCACGTGCACCTTCCGCCGACCACTGGCGACAACATCGATGTACTGTGGAGACCTCACGCCCCACGTGTTGAGCAATTCGGCGGTACGCCCACCTGGCCTCCCGCATGCCCACTATACGCCCTCGCTCTAAGTCCGTCAACTGCACATACGGTTCACGTCCACGCTGTCGCGGCATGCTACCAGTGTTAAAGACTGCGATGGAGCTCCGTATGCCATGGCAAACTGGCTGAAACTGACGGCGGCGGTGCACAAATGCTGCGCAGCTAGCGCCATTCGACGGCCAACACCGCGGTTCCTGGTGTGTCCGCTGTGCCGTGTGTGTGATCATTGCTTGTACAGCCCTCTCGCAGTGTCCGGAGCAAGTATGGTGGGTCTGACACACCGGTGTCAATGTGTTCTTTTTTCCATTTCCAGGAGTGTAGCTTGCAGCTGGAATAGCTTCAGCTCCCTGTTATAACTCATTTTCAACAACTCTTCACCACACAGCACTGGTTCGCAACGTGGGATAATAATTCTCTGAGGAGTAAAATGTAATTTTCTGAGGGGTAAAAAGGATTCAATTGTATATCGGTCACTTCCACACATAGGCCACCCATTACAGATGTGGTTTGCACTTCGACCTTCCATCTACGATAGAAAATTGAGATGTGTATATTATTATCATCATCATCCGCCCCCGGTAGCTGAGTGGTCAGCGCGACAGACTGTCAATCCTAAGGGCCCGGGTTCGATTCCCGGCTGGGTCGGAGATTTTCTCCGCTCAGGGACTGGGTGTTGTGCTGTCTTAATCATCATTATTTCATCCCATCGACGCGCAAGTCGCCGAAGTGGCGTCAAGTCGAAAGACTTGGACCAGGCGGGCGGTCTACCCGACGGGAGGCCCTCGTCACACGCCATTATTTATCACCATCGTCGGCCATTTCGATCTCTTGGTGATGTGGCCTCTTTGAGTCGACGTACAAGATAGGATTCCTGCAGGTTCTTCCATTACTGGCGATCTTGATCTTCCCATCGCCTGTACAATCCGGCTATCTTTTTTAAGTCTCTGTCACATCTGATCTGTGGTCTTCCTCTTGGTCTTTTTTTAGTAAACTGAGCTCCAATCTAGTACTTATTTTAACCACTTGCCATCTTTTCGTCGTGTGTCATGACCAGCCCACTGCCATTTCAAGGTATTCACTCTTTCCATTATGTCACTGACCATTGTTGTCTGTGTGACATCTTGCTTTCCTTCGGTCTTTCTTTGTGTAGCCCAACATTGATTTTTCTATTTCTCTTTGGGATACTGCTTGTTCTCTGACAATGAACTCATTTAATATCCATGTCTCATAGGCATAAGCTATTACTGGCAGTATACATTGGTCAAAAACTGTTTTCTTCAGCTCGGCCGACATCTTGGACTTCAAAACTGAGGAGTAACTTCCATAAGCTTGCGAGCCTAATTTAATAAGTCTAAATATTTCTGGTTTTGGGTCTCCTTTAATGTTTAGGGATTGACCTAGATATTCTGTGACCCTTTGAAGTTGTGTACTTCCAACAGGTGTATTTGCCTCCGGTGTCCATTCATCACATATGCTTAAATGTTGTGGTCTTCAGTCCAAAGATTGGTTTGATGCAGCTCTCCATGTTACTCTATCCCGTGCAACCCTCTTCATCGCCGAGTAATTACTGCAACCTACATCCCTCTGAATCTGCTTACTGTATTCCTCTGTTGGTCTCTAAGATTTTTACCACCCCACGCTTCCCTCCTGTACTAAAGCGGTGATTCTTGATGCCGCAAAATGTGTGCTACCAACCGATCCCTCCTTCTAGTCAGGTTTTACCACAAATATCTCTTCTCCCCAATTCTGCTTAGTAGCTCTTCATTAGTTACGTGATCTACCCATGTAATCTTCAGCATTCTTTTGTAGCACCACATTTCAAAAGCTTCTATTCTATTCTTGTCTAAACTGTTTCTCGTCCATGTTTCACTTCCATACAATGCTACACTCCATAAAAATGTATCCTCGACGTTAACAAATTTCTCTATTTCAGAAACGCTTTTCTTGCCAATGCCAGCCTACATTTCGTATCCTCCCTGATTCGACCATCATTAGTTATTTTGCTCCCCAAATAGCAAAACTCATTTACTGCTTTAAGTGTCTCATTTCCTAATCTAATTCCCTCTAATCCCATCACCGAATTTAATTCGACTACATTCCGTTATATTCGTTTTGCTTTTGTTGATGTTCATCTTATAGCCTCTTTTGAAGATACTGTTCATTCCGTTCAACCGTTCTTCGGAGTCCGTTGCTGTCTCTGACAGAATTACAATGTCGTCGGCAAAACTCAAGGTTTTTATTTCTTCTCCCTGGACTTTAATTCCTACTCCAAATTTTTCCTTTGTTTCCTTTATTGCTCTATGTACAGATTGAATAACATCAAGGACTGGCTACAACACTGTCTCACTCCTTTCTCAGCCACTGCTTCCCTTTCGTGCCCCTCGACTCTTATAACTGCCATGTGGTTTCTGTACAAATTGTAAATAGCCTTTCGCTTGCTGTATTTTATACCTGCCATCTTTAGAATTTGAAAGAGAGTATTCCAGTTAACATTGTCAAAAGCTTTCTCCAAGTCTACAAAGGTTTCTCTTTCCTTAACCTATCTTCTATGAGAAGTCGTAGGGCCAATATCGCCTCTCGTGTTCCTCTGTTTCTCCGGAATCCAAACTTATCTTCCCCAACCCAAACTGATCTTCCACGAGGACCGATTGTACCAGTTTTTTCCATTCTTCTGATGATTCGTGTTAGTATTTTGCAGCCGTGACTTATTAAACTTATAGTTCGGTTATTTTCATACCTGTCAGCACCTGCTTACTTTGGAACTGGGATTATTGCATTCTTCTTAAAGTCTGGGGGTATTTCGCCTGTTTCATAGAGCTTACTCACGAGACGAAAGAGATTTGTCATGGCTACTAGTAGTTATAACGGAATATTATCTACTCCCGGGACCTTGTTTCGACTTAAATCTTTCAGTGCTGTGTCAATTTCTTCACACGATACTATATCTCCCGTCTCAACTTCCTCTACTTCTTCTTGCATTTGCGTAATATTGCCCTCAAGTACTTCTTTCTTGTATAGACCCTTGTAACCGCCCTGTTAAATTGTTAGAATCTTAGTCAACTGGTGTCGTAATTTTGATATGGGAGTTCGTATGAATGTCGCTTAATAAATATTTCACATTAAGCGCCGTTGCGACACAGGCAAAGTTCAATTGTGGGATCTAAGCTACTGAATATTAAAAGTAATGATATTAAGGAATACACCCGAGTGAATACACAAAATAAGACGGCACGTACATTCAGGAGTGAGTGGTTCAAAATAAGAATTAATACTGTAAGGGAAATGGGTCATAATTATAATTACGTCGGTACACAATCAGTTGTATGCGAACGTACGATGGGGATAGAGGCCCATACGTTCTAAGTACTATCATTCCCCGTGGCCTAGGTAAAAAGAATTGTGATTAAATGCATTTATTCATCTAAGAAGGAAAATTATCGGACTTCCTAATTAAATGAAAAGAAAGACTTCAGGTTCTGAATGTCGCGGCAAATAGGCCTATGACCTAAATATTGAAATTGATATTGGCGGTCACGAAGAGAAAGAGATGAACACATTCACGTACCTCTATTGTTGAGCAATGCCGTCATGAAGATCGTCGCCTCCATCTAAACTCTCCCTACAAAATTAAAATAATAATAATCTTCCAGAGTTACAGGAGCTGGGATCCATGGTATCGTAAATCAGAAAATCATATTGTACATGAATTGCCTTCATTGTATAACACAATTTCACTTTAAAATTACTCAACACGTCTTATCACCAGGACACGAGAACAACGAAAGGTAACTAATACTAAAACTGATAAACGAAGAACGTAAAGCTTCTTTTGTCAGTGTTAAATACTTTTCAAGTGGATCTTTGGTGTGAGAGTCGAATGATTATCTATACCTTTACCAATAAGAAAAAAGTTGTTGAGTTCGTTTATTTCCTGTATATACTCGTTCCACCCTTCTGTTTTCCCTTCTTTGCTTAGGACTGATTTTCTATCTTAGCTCTTGATATTCATACATTCTTTTCTCCAAAGGTCTCTTTAATTCTCCTGTGGGTAGTATTTATCTAATTGCTAGTGATATATGTCTCTACATGCTTAGATTTATCCTCTAGCCATCCTTGCTTAGCCATTTTGCACTTTCTGTCGATCTCATTGACTGCATTTTTTATTTTCTCCTTTCATCGATTACGTTCAATGTCTCTTGTGTTACCCAATGATTTCTACTAGCCCTCGTCTTTTTGCCTACTTGATCCTCTGCTGCCTTCACTATTTCATCTCTCAAAGCTACCCATTCTTCTTCTACCGTATTTCCTTCCCCCGTTCTTGTCAATCGTTCCCTAATGCTCTCTCTGAAACTCTCTACAACCTTTGGTTCTTTCAGTTTATCCAGGTCCCATCTCCTTAAATTTCCAACTTTTTTCAGTTTCTTCAGTTTTAATCTACTGTTCATATCCAATAGATTGTGGTCAGAGTCCACATCTGCCCCTGGAAATGTCTTACAATTTGAAGCCCACGTCTACATGGATACTGTGCAAATCATATTTAAGTGCTTGGCAGAGGGATCATCGAACCACCTTCACAATTCTCTATTATTCCGATCTCGTATCGCGCGTGGAAAGAACGAACACCTATATCTTTCGATACGAGTTCTGGTTTCCCTTATTTTATCGTCGTATCCCTATGTAGGTCGGTGACAAATATTTTCGCATTCGGAGGAGAACGTTGGTGATTAGAATATCGTGAGAAGAATCCGTCGCAACGAAAAATACCTTTCTTTAAGTCCTATCCAGCCCAAATCCTGTACCATTTCAGTGACACTCTCTCCCATACAAAACGTGCTGCCCTTCTTTGAATTTTTTCGATGTACTCTGTCAGTCCTATCTGGTAAGGTTCCCACACCGCACAGCAGTATTCTAAAAGAGGACGGACAAGCGTAGTGTAGGCAGTCTTCCTTAGTAGATCTGTTACATTTTCTAGTGTCCTGCCAATAAAACGCAGTCTTTGCTTAGCCTTCCCCACAACATTTTCTATGTGTTCCTTCCAATTTAAATTGTCCGTGATTATAATTCCTAGGTATTTACGAGGATAATCCCAAACTTAAGGCTTCCCTTTTTTGTAAGTACATAGATCTGTTTATTTTTACAGTGATTTACATCAGTTTACAGCTTGAACATTTAGCTATTTTTCGACATAATCACCATTTCTGCCTATGCATTTTTGTAGACTCTGTGCAGTTTTCGAATGCCCATGTCATACCAGCTCGCCGCCTTGCTGTTCATAAAGTTATGAACCTCTTCTTTCACCTCGTCGTCGGAGCTGAATCGCTGGGACCACAATTAACGCTGAGAGGTACTGTGAGACTGAAAAAACTCAAAAGGGCAATTCAGAACTGGAGAAAAGGAATGATGAGCAAGGGCGTACACATTCTCCATGACAACGCTCGCCCACACATCGCTCGGCAAACCGTTTCTCTCCTGCAACAGTTTCGGTGGAACACAATCATCCATCCACCATATAGTCCTGCCTTGGCGCCCAGTGACTATCACCTGTTCCCTAGGTTAAAAGAAGATTTGGCCGGAAAGCATTTCGCTCCGACGACGAGGTGAAAGAAGAGGTTCATAACTTTCTGAACAGCATGGTGGCGAGCTGGTATGACATGAGCATACAAAAACTGCCACAGCGTCTACAAAAATGCATCGACATATACGGTGATTATGTCGAAAAATAGCTAAATGTTAAAGCTGTAAACTGATGTAAACCATTGTAGAAACGAACAAGTCTATGTACTTACATAAAAATAGGAGACCTTACTTTTGGGATTATCCTCGTACATACCCATGTTGTCACATGGACACCGATCAGCAGGCCTACAATTTTCAAACTCGAATTTGAACCTCTGTATCTTCGAAACTATAAAGATATCAAGAAAACTTTCAAGGTTTTTTGAGATCGGAATTTTAGAAATACATCGTCAAAATTTCAGCTACTTGCTGTGCATAACTCTCTTGGAACCCTCGGGTGGGGTTTGGTTTGCTGGTGACACCGAAAATGTAGTAAAAAATCACTTTACGTGGGTTTTCCCGAGGAACTGCTCATGAATTAATGATGCCTCCATAAGTCCCATCAAGCCCATCATAGACCACATCAAATGCAAAAAGGACCAACCGATACTGGACTCGCATTCGGGAGGATGACGGTTCAATCCCGCATCCGGCCATCCTGATTTACGTTTTCCGTGATTTTCCTAAATCGCTCCAGGCAAATGCCGGGATGGTTCCTTTCAAAGGGCACGGCCGACTTCCTTCCCGTCCTTGCCTAATCCGATGAGACCGATGACGTCGCTGTCTGGTCTCCTTCCCCAAACAACCCAACCCAACCAACCGATCTGTTCCTCATGCCTAAGCAAGAAGTGTATAATAATCTTGCTTTGAACGTATAGTGTTTGATAGTGAAATGGCGCAGAGCTCAATGGCTGTCCAAAATATTTTACCCTACCTTTTTATCGCCAATAGAAGTCGAGGTACGAACACTGGAAAGTCCCGTATTTATGAGCGGCGTTCTGGAATATACGATGGTAATCCCGAAAGTAAGGTGTCCTATTTTTATATAAGTACATAGACCTGTTCGTTTCTACAATGGTTTACATCAGTTTACAGCTTGAACGTTTAGCTATTTTTCGGCATAATCACCATTTCTGTCGATACATTTTTGTAGGCGCTGTGGCAGTTTTTGTATGCCCATGTCATACCATCTCGCTGCCATGCCGTTCAGAAAGTTATGAACCTCTTCTTTCACCTCGTCGTCGGAGCTGAATCGCTGGGACCACAATTAACGCTGAGAGGTACTGTGAGACTGAAAAAACTCAAAAGGGCAATTCAGAACTGGAGAAGAGGAATGTTGAGCAAGGGCGTACACATTCTCCATGACAACGCTCGCGCACACATCGCTCGGCAAACCGTTACTCTCATGCAACAGTTTCAGTGGCACATAATCAGCCATCCACCCTATAGTCCTGACTTGGCGCCCAGTGACTGTCACCTGTTCCCTAGGTTAAAAGAACATTTGGCCGGAAAGCGATTCATCTCCGACGACGAGGTGGAACAAGAGGTTCATAACTTTCTGAGCAGCATGGCGGCGAGCTGGTATGACAAGGGCATACAAAAACTGCCACAACGTCTATAAAAATGCATCGACAGGAATGGTGATTATGTCGAAAAATAGCTAAATGTTCAAGCTGTAAAATGATGTAAACCATTGTAGAAATAAACAGATCTATGTACTTATAAAAAAAAATAGGAGACCTTACTTTTGCGATTACCCTCGTAATTGAATTTACAGCCTTTAGATTTGACTGATTTATCGTGTAACCGAAGTTTAACGAATTCCTTTTAGCACTCATGTGAACGACCTCACAGTTTTCGTTATTTAGGGTCAACTGCCAATTTTCTCACCATTCAGATATCTCTTCTAAATCGTTTTGCAATTTGTTTTGATCTTCTTATGACTTTATTAGTCGAGAAACGACAGCGTCGTCTGCCAACAAACCTGGTTCCCAAATCTCTGTCTTACCATTATATGATCTATCTGAAACCTTCCAGTGTCTCCAGGCCTCTTCCACATATACAATATGTTCTTCTATGTATACAACCTTCTTTCATGATTCATGTACAAATTTTCAGCTATGATTAACTTAGCTATGTGCAAAATTCTACCAGGCGGCTTCCTCTTTCATTCCTTACCCCCATTCCATATTCACCTACTACTTTTCCTTCTCTTCCTTTTCCTACTGTCGAATTCCAGTTCCCCATGACTATGAAATTTTCGTCTCCCTTCTTCTTCTTCTTCTTCTGCTTTTACGGCCTCATTGGACCACTTCAGTCAATTATTTCTGGTCCTCTTCTTTGGTATTTTCCCCTTCCGAGTGGCCCAGTATCTCTTCATTCGTTCCGATGCTTTTCGTCGTTCCTTATCTGTAAATACCCTTTTCATTGTATGTCGTTTGTCAATTTTTGGTTTAAATCTTATTTCTGTGTCCCTCAACTTCTTTAAATTTGGCGTTTTGTTCTGCAAATCATCCAGAGTTATTTCCAGTTCTTCCATATCCTCTCTTATTTCCTTAAGCCATCCTCCTTGTTGTTTCAAATTCCAGAGTTTCTCAATAATTTTCCTTGATAATCTGGTTTCTGGTGTCCTCAGAATGTGACCACAAAAAGAGATCCTTTTCTTTCGTATAGTATCAGTGATGGGCTCCAGTTCTCTGTATACCACTTCATTTGGAACTATCCGCCATTGCCCAGCTTTTTGATATTTCTTATTTATGCATGTTCTAGCAATTCTTCTCTCTACTTTTAAAATTTTGTCAATTCTGTTTTTCTGGGTGACTTTAAAAAGTGTTTCACTTCCGTATGTAACTTCTGGTTGAACCACCGTCTTGTAATATTTTAATTTTGTTTTAATTGATAGACATTTTGTTATTGTACGTAGACCATGTTAGTTTTTGAGCTTTTATCATTTTATTAGTTCTTGCTCGCCATGCAGGTTTCTCGTCCAATTTATGTGTTATAATTTCACCGAAGTATTTAAATTGTTTCACTATTTTAATTTCCCTATTGTTCACTGTGATGTGATCTATTACAAGTGGATCCGTTACCATTATTTCAGTATTTTCAAATGATATCTGGAGTCCTAATTTTTGTGCTATATTTTGTAAGCTTGTTATTTGTTTCGTGGCTTCCTGAATATTATTAGCTAGTAATGCTAGGTCATCAGCAAATCCCGAGCAATTTAGGTTTATTTTGTCTTTCTTAGTTCCAATTTTAATATTCATAGGATTTTCCTTGTACCATTCTCTCATTACATATTCAAGAGCACAATTGAATAGCAATGGTGATAAACAATCTCCCTGTCTCAACCCTGTTTTAATCGTAAATGGTTCAGATATTTCTCCTCTAAATTTTACTTTGGATTTGTTGTTTGTTAAGGTTAACTATATCATTTTTATTAATTTAGGATGAAGTCCAAAATTCCTTAATATTTTCATCATTGAAGATCTATGGATGCAATCATACGCCTTTTTGAAATCTACAAAAGTCATGACTAGTTGTTTTTGCCTTCTTTCGTAGACATCCATAACTAACTTCAAGGTGATTATCTGTTCTGGGCAGCTTCTCCAGGTTCTAAATCCTCCTTGATATTCTCCCAGTTCCAGTTCTAATTGATCTTTACAGCGGTTGTATAGTATTCTTGACATGATCTTATACGTGCAGTCCAAAAGGGAAATTCCTCTATAGTTGTCTGGATTTGATTTTTCTCCTTTCTTATGTAATGGATGTATTATAGCAGTAGTCCAATTTTCTGGTAATTTCTCTTCATTCCAGATTTTTACTATGCATTGGTGTAATGCTATCTTTACTGGTTCTGCTGCATATTTCCAAAGTTCATCAAACATTTGATCTTCTCCACTTGCTTTGTAGTTTTTGAGTTCTTTCAAAGCTCTGTAGACCTCATTAATTGTAGGTGGATTTATATTTTCTGCTGGTGTTTTAATTGGGGTTTCTGTGTTTATCTGAAGAAGTTCTGGGGGATCTTCACAATTTAGTAACTTGTTAAATGTTTCTGCTAGAATTTCTGTATTTTTACTATTGCTATGGGCTAGGTTATTATCTTTATCTTTTAACATTAATGTTGGAGGATCATATCTTTGTAATTGTCTGCCAAATATTTTGTAATAGTCTCTTGAGTTTGTTTTTTCACTATTTGTTTCTATCATTAGAAGTATATCTTTTTGGTACTGACGTTTAACTCTCCTTATTATTTTTTGTGTTGTCTTCCTTTGTTTTGTGAGTTCCAAATATGATTTTTCTGTTTTTTTCATTTTGATGCCTTAACCAGGCTTGGTGTCGATCCAACACTGCTTCATCACATTCATTGTTCCACCACTGGTGTTTTTTCCTTGGATTTATAGGGGCAACTTGTTCAGCTATTTGTTTCAATTTGGGAATTATTTCTTCCAGATCATCTGTTATTTTTATATCCCTGGTTTGTGCTTCATAATCCTCATTTTGTATCTGTTTATGAGGGTCATAGGTTCTCTTCTTCTTCTGGTGGGATTTTTTCTTTGCTAATGGGGTTAATTTAATTTTAATTTTTATCATGTAATGATCTGATCCGGTATCTGTCCCTCTCAGTACTTTCACATTGTAAATTTCCTTGTGGTAATTCTTATCCATGCAGACATGGTCCAGTTGCCATTCTCCTTTTTTCCAGTCTGGATGTTTCCAAGTTTTTAGTTTACTTGGTCTTCTCTTAAAATACGTCGACTTTGAGATCATGTCATGGTTTCTGCAAAATTCCACTAGTCTTATGCCATTTTTGTTTGTTCTTCTTTGTGCTGTCCATTTCCCTATTATGTCTCTATATCTCTTTTCCCTTCCTAACTGGGCATTGAAGTCTCCAATTAAAATTTTGATGTGATTTTTATTAATGTTATTCGTCGTTTGATCTAAAAGCTCCCAAAATTTTTCTACCTCTTCTCTGTGTTCTTTTTTACTATTTTTATCATTTGTCGGGGCATGGGCATTTATTATTGTATACATTTTATTTGCAGCTTTTAGAGTTAATGTTGAGAGCCTGGGAGATTGTGCTTTAAATTCTATTATGGACTCTATTATTTTCAGACTCACCACGAATCCTGTTCCAAATTGTGGACACTGTTTCATGACTCTTTTCCCTGGTATTCCCTTATAAATCCTATATCCTTGTGATTCTATCGGCTCCTGATCAGTATTTCTCATTTCTTGAAGTCCGGTTATGAGAATCCCCTTGCGATCCATTTCATCCGTCAGAATTTTGAGTTTGCCTGGTTGTATGAGGGAATTTATATTGTGTGTCGCAATGTAGTTTATTTGTCCTGTCTTGAGTTTTGGTCGTCTGTCCGTTTTGGGTATTTTCAGATGCTCCGACTCATCCAAGTTATCTTTTAGGTGACTGCCCACCGTATCCGAGTGCAGTCTTCCTTGGTTATTGCCAAGCGGTGGATTATTCCTTGAAAGATTTCCTTCCGTCTTTGACTTTCAAATGTAGTCAACCTTGTATGGAGCAAGCTCCGAGTTACAACTACGGTTGTTAGCCGTAGAGGTTGTTTAGTGTTTGGTCCACAAGAGCTATTTTATTTCGCTCAAGTCCGCCGTTAAACCGGTGAGGACCCCCCTATCCGCCACCTGGGACGCGCCACGTCGGAGTATCACCTCTCCGCCTGCTACGACACCGTTTCTTTTATCTCATCATTCATTTCTTCAGTCTCTTGGTCATCTGCGTAGCTAGTTGGCCTCTAAACTTGTACTACTGTGGTAGGCGTGTGCTTCGTATCAATGTTGGCAACAGTATGCGTTCACTATGCTGTCCGTAGTAGCTTACTTGCGCTCCTATTTTTTTTTATTCATTATTGGTTCAAATGGCTCTGAGCACTATGGGACTTAACATCTTAGGTCATCAGTCCCCTAGAACTTAGAACTAACTAAACCTAACTAACCTAAGGACATCAAACACGTCCATGCCCGAGGCAGGATTCGAACCTGCGACCGTAGCAGTCCCGCGTTTCCGGACTGCAGTGCCTAGAACCGCATGACCACCGCGGCCGGCATTATTCATTATTAAAACTACTCCTGCATTGCACCTATTTGATTTTGTATTTATAACCCTGTATCTACCTCAGCAGAAGTTTTGTTCCTCCTGCCACCGAACTTCACTGATTTCGACTACATCTGACTTTAACCATTCCATTTCCGTTTTTAAATTTTCTAACCTACCTGCCCGATTAAGGGATCCGACATTCCACGATCCGATCCGTAGAACGCCATTTTTGTTTTTCTGGATGCTTAAATATCTCCTGAAAATGCCTTCTCTGAGTAGCAGGCAGTCCCAGAATTAGACCAGAAATTGAATCATGATTTATTCCCCAGCAACAAACGAAATAATTGACAGCCCAACACAACAGTAATGATATAATGGCTATTACACTGCTGTAGCCCTATACTGTATTATTATTATTATTATTATTGTTATTATTATTATTATTATTATTGCTATCGTTATTACTACTACTACTATTACTACTACCACTACTAGTTTGTTAGTGGCAGTGCTAACACACAAAGCATAAGCAGCTTGAAGTGTTTCAATTTCTACTATTTCAGTGGTAAGAAGTCCAGCAGTCAAGTGATTTACAAAGAGTATGTGTAAATAAAGTATCGCCCCTTCTAACTTAATTCATTTTAGATGCGGGTGTAGGGTGTGAGTGAAGCGAGTGCACATAGGGATAGGAGTATAGCAGAGGAAGCATGTTTTGTAACAAGTGTCTATCCTCACTGTGGAAGTTGCCGTTCTTTTCTGCGAAGCAGTTGTCGGTAACAGTCGTGATGTACAGAAAACTGCCTCATCATTCTACATAAAAAGAAATTGTTAGAAATAAACAGTACCAATTGTCTCATTGATTCATTAGTTCGTGATACGATAAAACACTTACAAATACTAAAAATAATTTATCTTTGGTTAATTTTAAAATGAAAGGATTCAAAGGAAATTATTTTGCTTTTTAAAGTTTATTTATGCGTTAATGTTGATGATGAGGGGAAAACTGGGGAGGGGTAAAGCTGACATATGACTGCACTCAGGGCTAATGGTCTCAGAAAGTTCGGGAACCTCCGCAACAATCATGGGAAACATGCAGGAACAGAACTTGCCAGCATAATACACGAAACTCTTTTTTTAGACGAATTGTACAAAATGTTGTCGTGGTTATGTCTAGTTAAGTTTTAGTCCTTCAGATTCCAAGACAGATGCTTAGGAAGAGGTGGACCAGTTCCGCAGCACATCCTTCCTTCGCGCTAAAAACCAGCAGGCATTTATATTTTATATGTGCATATAGAGAGATGTAGAGTGTCATTGTGCTGTGCTGTTGAAGGTTGCCTAATCGTACACAGAACTTCACACGAACGCTGGATTCAATAGGACGGCAAGTTGCAAGTATCAGTGCTAATGAAGGTCAACACTGCTAGCAATAAAGACCCACATGTGGTATGCTGATACGTTCTGTTGCTGTACGTGCTATGATACTGTGAAGAGTTACAGAAAATGGGTTGTAACACGGCATTAAAATGTTTCCGGGCCCATTCTCCTTATAAAATCTTTTCTTTTTTCTCACAGCAACAGTACTTAGTACACCCGTGGCAGTGGTTATTGTAAGTCCGATAGCCGGCCGAAGTGGCCGTGCGGTTAAAGGCGCTGCAGTCTGGAACCGCAAGACCGCTACGGTCGCAGGTTCGAATCCTGCCTCGGGCATGGATGTTTGTGATGTCCTTAGGTTAGTTAGGTTTAACTAGTTCTAAGTTCTAGGGGACTAATGACCTCAGCAGTTGAGTCCCATAGTGCTCAGAGCCATTTGAACCATTTTGTAAGTCCGATGAAAGTTTATGTTGATAAAACATATACCTTCGTCGACCTATCTTGGAAAAACAACACGATGTACATTATGATTTACAGAATGAGTTAAACACGTAGT
Source organism: Schistocerca serialis cubense (assembly GCF_023864345.2). Classification (NCBI taxonomy): domain Eukaryota; kingdom Metazoa; phylum Arthropoda; class Insecta; order Orthoptera; family Acrididae; genus Schistocerca; species Schistocerca serialis. The sequence goes on along the minus strand of NC_064638.1, from coordinate 244,980,016 downwards.
CAGACCTCGGTTGTTCTGTGCTGGCAATGACAAACCCACAAAACACGGACACATACATGATATTTTGACAACTATGAAAAGAAAATTGCACCCTGACTCTGTTGTCCATACACAAAGGATACGCATCGCAGTAACACCACACGTTGGACAGTGTGTGCTGTGCAGTGACAGGTGCTCCAGTGCTGAATACATCCGCTTCCGGTTTCCTGCTGTGTGTTACAAACTGCACAGCGGGATTTTGTTGGGGCAGATACAAGGAAGACTCTAAAGATTCGAAATGTTCTATTGCTACGCTTTTACTTTCTGGTGCTTGCTGTGGCTGGTGAGAGACACGAATTTCTTTGTCTACATTTCTATTAACTATCATGGACATTTCATTAATTCATGTTAACGTAATGTTGAAACTTTCGTGCAGTTGTAACACAAATATCGCCTTGTAATTGTCTTTAAAATTACTTCGTAGGTTCAAAACAACAAAAAGGAAGGATGAAAATTAAGTTTTCTCTAATTAATATAACAAATACTGAAAAATCTTTAGGAACTGGTGCTCGGCATTTCGGATGTATTTACTGAGAATCATTGTGGCAATAAAAACATTGCCTAACGGATGCATGAAAAACTATTTATATGAGCTGTTTTGTCACACAATATAGATTCCCTATGAAGACCTAATTTTTTGAGATTATACTTGTATCTTTTAACTCCACTGACTTCTCCTCTAATCTTGCTAAGAAATCCTCATTTTTTAGCATTCAAAGCTTTGTTCAGTAGTTAGATCACGAACTGTGTACTGAACATGCAAAGCTGACGCCACAACGACCATTTTTGATTTCACTATATATTATTTTCCTTGCCACTTCATTCCTTATGCTCCGTCAGTTTCATAATTTTTCGATTCTGGATTCATATGACCACATCTTCTAATATGTTGTTTATACAGTAAAATCAGCAGCTGACAATCTTCTGTAATGATTCATCCTAAGTGAAATACACTCCTGGAAATTGAAATAAGAACACCGTGAATTCATTGTCCCAGGAAGGGGAAACTTTATTGACACATTCCTGGGATCAGATACATCACATGATCACACTGACAGAACCACAGGCACATAGACACAGGCAACAGAGCATGCACAATGTCGGCACTAGTACAGTGTATATCCACCTTTCGCAGCAATGCAGGCTGCTATTCTCCCATGGAGACGATCGTAGAGATGCTGGATGTAGTCCTGTGGAACGGCTTGCCATGCCATTTCCACCAGGCGCCTCAGTTGGACCAGCGTTCGTGCTGGACGTGCAGACCGCGTGAGACGACGCTTCATCCAGTCCCAAACATGCTCAATGGGGGACAGATCCGGAGATCTTGCTGGCCAGGGTAGTTGACTTACACCTTCTAGAGCACGTTGGGTGGCACGGGATACATGCGGACGTGCATTGTCCTGTTGGAACAGCAAGTTCCCTTGCCGGTCTAGGAATGGTAGAATGATGGGGTCGATGACGGTTTGGATGTACCGTGCACTATTCAGTGTCCCCTCGACGATCACCAGTGGTGTACGGCCAGTGTAGGAGATCGCTCCCCACACCATGATGCCGGGTGTTGGCCCTGTGTGCCTCGGTCGTATGCAGTCCTGATTGTGGCGCTCACCTGCACGGCGCCAAACACGCATACGACCATCATTGGCACCAAGGCAGAAGCGACTCTCATCGCTGAAGACGACACGTCTCCATTCGTCCCTCCATTCACGCCTGTCGCGACACCACTGGAGGCGGGCTGCACGATGTTGGGGCGTGAGCGAAAGACGGCCTAACGGTGTGCGGGACCGTAGCCCAGCTTCATGGAGACGGTTGCGAATGGTCCTCGCCGATACCCCAGGAGCAACAGTGTCCCTAATTTGCTGGGAAGTGGCGGTGCGGTCCCCTACGGCACTGCGTAGGATCCTACGGTCTTGGCGTGCATCCGTGCGTCGCTGCCGTCCGGTCCCAGGTCGACGGGCACGTGCACCTTCCGCCGACCACTGGCGACAACATCGATGTACTGTGGAGACCTCACGCCCCACGTGTTGAGCAATTCGGCGGTACGTCCACCTGGCCTCCCGCATGCCCACTATACGCCCTCGCTCAGAGTCCGTCAACTGCACATACGGTTCACGTCCACGCTGTCGCGGCATGCTACCAGTGTTAAAAGACTGCGATGGAGCTCCGTATGCCACGGCAAATTGGCTGACACTGACGGCGGCGGTGCTCAAATGCTGCGCAGCTAGCGCCATTCGACGGCCAACACCGCGGTTCCTGGCGTGTCCGCTGTGCCGTGCGTGTGATCATTGCTTGTACAGCCCTCTCGCAGTGTCCGGAGCAAGTATGGTGGGTCTGACACACCGGTGTCAATGTGTTCTTTTTTCCATTTCCAGGAGTGTATTTCTGACTTGCAGCAAGAGCGGCCAGTTGTTTCGAGCATCATACTGATCAAACAGCGTAAATATTCCAATTAAGGAACCAATAAGTAATGGTCATTGAAAAAAAATCGAAGTTTTAAAGTGATTTTGTCTCTTTGAGATTTTCGTGAAAAATTAGTTTTAGTTATTTTATTTTGAGTTTTGTTTAATATAGTGTGCTAATACCCAAGACCGCTTTTGATGTTGTGCTAAGATTTGATATTTTATCTTTGTTTTAACGCTCACTCCTCATTTAGGCGTTTTCGTTTTCTATTCAAAAGTGTTGTGACAAACTTTTATTAACGGTATTTCGATGCGTGCTTGTTCCGCACGTATTAATTCTTTAGAAGTTTGTTTCCAGTTTGTTGTGTACTATTTGTTTGTGTGTACTATTTTTGGTGGTCCATTAATTAAGTTGTCACTGAAAATTATTGTTTGAATGTCTCCAAAGATCTCATGAAGTGAAGACATACGGCCAATTGACGTACAGTTCATGAAGATGTGTGAACAATATGTTTTTGTAAATTTACCACGTATGAAAGGTTATGTCCTGTTCTCCATCAGATTGGTAATACATCATGGTGCAAATTTAACGGGGTACGAGTGAAAGGAGAGTCTTTGTCACATAATGATATTCTTCCTATATCTGTACATGGTGCAAAAGACCATATTTAGAGATCTGCCAATGCATGAGCTGCTAAAAAGGTATTGACATACGTAGACACAAAATGATTTTGGAACTGTCTACGAAAATCTACGTGCTTCAATAACTGCGGAAACCTTTCCAAGTGTTGGGTACTATAAAAATTAGTAATTATTACTGAGGAAAATATGGTTTTAAGTCTTCGCCATTGTGACAACTGCCAAGTGCATGATACTAAAGGATCTGTGAAAGTCACTGCAACAAACAGAAGACAGATGGCTGGATGTTGAGTAGACATTAGACTAAAAGAAGACAAAGCATGCGCACCAGGCGGTTTTTTAACACCTGTGAGCTCGACATTCATATTCCTCCAGAACAGTTCGAGGTACTTTAATGAAGTGTGTGGAGCTAAATAAACAGTATCTTCTGCTATGGAATCACACATAATATTAAATTTTTTTATTAGTTTCTTTTTAATTAAATTATAGATGGACAAAAAAGTGTCAATTCCGAATCTTATCTTTTCCAATTTCTTTAAATATTGCAGCTTAAATAATGCTCTGTTGAAACCTATCTGTTAATGGTGAATAAATAATCCTGGTATGGTAAGCTAATTGAAACGTTTGTACTCATACTTGACCAGTCATACAGAGAGAAACTATCCTGGGCAGGGTCACCTATTGAAACGTATCTGCCAATGGGGGAGACTATACATAAGACAACTATCTTGGTAGGGTAAGCCAATTGAAATGCTGCGTGTAATTTGGTAAAGATTTGCACAACGGAACTGTCGCAAGAAGCACGTCCTCATATATGAGTATGGCTGATCGCCCTGGCTAATCCATTATCAGTCACATAGGCTACTGAAACAATAATAAAAAGAAATAATAATAAAAAGAATTCATTTATTTCACAATAATCAACTGGCATGGGGGAAAACTAAACATAGCGGACGTCTTCATTCAAAATAACAGATGAGACATGAAGCATTACGCTGTCTCAATTACACAAAAATACACACATGGTTGCCCCAAAAGGTGTTACCTCCAGAGATTGCGACTGAATTAACTTCAGACTATGTGCCAGAAGTATTCGCTTTATCCATGGTGCAATGAGCGGTGCTGCTCAGACATGCACAGGAACTAATACGTGCAGTTGGCAGGTAGTGACCAAGATGTGACATTACAATATTCAGTTAGAATCCACACCTTAATCGCGAAAGGACTCAAATAACTGAAATGAGAATCATGAATGTATTTTTAAGTAACATCTAACGTTTCCGCGACATTCCTAAACTTCACACCGTACCAGTCTCGGTTCAGTTCAGACATTGAAGCGAGAACACTACCATTCTACACAGCACTGGGATCAGACCCTATCTATGCTGCTCTAGCTTCGGACCCCGAATCTTTCGACGACGCTTTTGTCTCCCTAATCCTGGCATCCCATCCTAAAGAAAGACTGCCGAAGACAGCGTCATCCAATCAGGGATCAAGGTTTTTTACTGAGCTATCAGAGAGAGGAAATTTGTCGTCAAATTCCCTCCTGTCTTCTGATGAGTCACAGAGAAGTTCGCGCCAAAATATTAGCTGACAATAAGAGTTCTAGTCTCATTGTTGGCCCACGAGACAAGAAGAAATGCAGCGCCTTCTCCTCCCTTTCTGAATATTTTCGAAATTTCTTCACCAGACTAACGTACCGAAAAGAAGAGCGCGCACTGGGCAGTACACAGGCAGACGCTCACCGCCCACGTAGGCAGAGAAAATGCCATTCTCGACTCACCCGCCTCTGCTTCTTTCGCGTGTTTCAACATCACCCTGTCGTAAATTTTCAAGTTTTTATTCTGAATGTAAGATCCAACGGCCTCGTATCACTAGCAGTCGAGATGATAAGCATCTTATCCGCATGCCTGAACGGATCGTGCAGCCACGTCTCGATGGGGACGTTTGCAAGACAACAACCATCTGCACGAATAGTTCGACGACGTTTGCAGCAGCATGGACTATCACCTCGGAGACATTGGCTGCGGTTACCCTTGACGCTGCATCACAGACAGGAACGCCTGCGATGGTGTACTCAACGACGAACCTGGGTGCACGAATGGCAAAACGTCATATTTTCGGATGAATCCAGGTTCTGTTTACAGCATCATGATAGTCGCATCCGTGTTTGGCGACATCGAGGTGATCGCACATTAGAAGCGTGTATTCGTCATCGCCATACTGGCTTATCACCCGGCGTGATGGTATGGGTGCCATTGGTTACACGTCTCGGTCACCTCTTGTTCGCATTGACGGCAGTTAGAACAGTGGACGTTACATTTCAGATGTGTTACGACCCGTGACTCTACCTTTCATTCGATCCCTGCGAAACCCTACATTTCAGCAGGATAATGCATGACCGCATGCTGCAGGTCCTGTACGGGCCTTTCTGGATACAGAAAATGTTCGACTGCTGCCCTGGCCAGCACATTCTCCAGATCTCTCACGAAAACGTCTGGTCAATGATGGCCGAGCAACTGGCTCGTCACAATATGCCAGTCACTACTCTTGATGAAATGTGGTATCGTGTTGAAGCCGCATGGGCAGCTGTACCTGTACACGCCATCCAAGCTCTGCTGGACTCAATGCCCAGGCGTATCAACGCCAGAGGTGGTTGTTCTGTGTACTGATTTCTCAGGATCTATGCACCCAAACTGCGTGAAATTGTTATCACTTGTCAGTTGTAGTATAATATATTTGTGCAATGAATACCCGTTTATCATCTGCATTTCTTCTTGGGGTATCACTTTTAATGACCAGTAGTGTATTTCATTTTTAGACATACATAGTGGGAGAAGAGCAGTCAGGCAGATTATGTCATGTAGTGGGCGAGGTTTTGTTGTATAAGGAATGGGGTGGAAGCAGGTGTGCAGGAGAGGAAGGAGGCCCTTTTAAGATGTTGTTCATAACGCTTTTGTAGGGAGACAAATGGCCAGTAGAATCGTTGTCCAAGATAGCTTCCGCTGCTTCATGATCACTACCTTTGACACTCTAAAAAGTTTCTGCTAATCCTCAAAATCGTCTCAAATAAATAAAAATTAAATTCTCTTCGTTGGTGAACGCATCACTTGAGAACGACTGGACCGGTTAGACTGTTTCTTTAAAAAAATGTTCGTAATAATCCGAATGCGGCCTTCAAGTTGTCACAATAAACCACTGGAAAGACAGCTTTTTTGTTTTATTGTTTACTTGAACAGCGATCTTGCGATCTAAATCTACCTGTAAATAAAGCCCTTGATATTCATTGTTATTTCAAATTTAACGGAATAAAATAAAGCATTTGATTGACATGAAATTCTGACCTAATTCAATTGAGACTTAAGTTCTGGAACAAAACCACATGGTTCCAAGTCAATCAAATTCCAAGCACATCACACATTTCAGTTTTGTATTGAGGAAAGAAATCACGTCGCATGTAAAATCTCCCATTGGCGGTCTTCTAAATGTAAGCCTCCTCAAATAGAATACCCAGGTCCACAATCGTTAATAAATACAATCATCAATCAAAAATACTTTTATTTCTCATTTTTACTTTGTTTAGACATTGCCAATAGCTTTTCACGACGCCACAAAGCTATCACAAACAAATGTATTGAAATTTGGACATGACATCGTCTGTCAGACGAGGTAGTTTGATATCAATCGGGTGTGGTGAGTTCTGTATGTATCTATCATATTTCATTGATTTCAAGTCAGTGAAACATACGTTGAATAATCGTAGAAACACGTTTATTTCTTGGCTGTAGATTCTTAACTGCCTCATTGGTGTATACGAAAACAAAACTTTTCTCACATGTAGATTCTTTGGTGTGCGCAATTTCTCGGCAGACAAGATGGTCCAGAGTTCCAGATTTATCTACACTCCTGGAAATTGAAATAAGAACACCGTGAATTCATTGTCCCAGGAAGGGGAAACTTTATTGACACATTCCTGGGGTCAGATACATCACATGATCACACTGACAGAACCACAGGCACATAGACACAGGCAACAGAGCATGCACAATGTCGGCACTAGTACAGTGTATATCCACCTTTCGCAGCAATGCAGGCTGCTATTCTCCCACGGAGACGATCGTAGAGATGCTGGATGTAGTCCTGTGGAACGGCTTGCCATGCCATTTCCACCTGGCGCCTCAGTTGGACCAGCGTTCGTGCTGGACGTGCAGACCGCGTGAGACGACGCTTCATCCAGTCCCAAACATGCTCAATGGGGGACAGATCCGGAGATCTTGCTGGCCAGTGTAGTTGACTTACACCTTCTAGAGCACGTTGGGTGGCACGGGATACATGCGGACGTGAATTGTCCTGTTGGAACAGCAAGTTCCCTTGCCGGTCTAGGAATGGTAGAACGATGGGTTCGATGACGGTTTGGATGTACCGTGCACTATTCAGTGTCCCCTCGACGATCACCAGTGGTGTACGGCCAGTGTAGGAGATCGCTCCCCACACCATGATGCCGGGTGTGGGCCCTGTGTGCCTCGGTCGTATGCAGTCCTGATTGTGGCGCTCACCTGCACGGCGCCAAACACGCATACGACCATCATTGGCACCAAGGCAGAAGCGACTCTCATCGCTGAAGACGACACGTCTCCATTCGTCCCCCCATTCACGCCTGTCGCGACACCGCTGGAGGCGGGCTGCACGATGTTGGGGCGTGAGCGGAAGACGGCCTAACGGTGTGCGGGACCGTAGCCCAGCTTCATGGAGACGGTTGCGAATGGTCCTCGCCTATACCCTAGGAGCAACAGTGTCCCTAATTTGCTGGGAAGTGGCGGTGCGGTCCCCTACGGCACTGCGTAGGATCCTACGGTCTTGGCGTGCATCCGTGCGTCGCTGCGGTCCGGTCCCAGGTCGACGGGCACGTTCACCTTCCGCCGACCACTGGCGACAACATCGATGTACTGTGGAGACGTCACGCCCCACGTGTTGAGCAATTCGGCGGTACGTCCACCCGGCCTCCCGCATGCCCACTATACGCCCTCGCTCAAAGTCCGTCAACTGCACATACGGTTCACGTCCACGCTGTCGCGGCATGCTACCAGTGTTAAAGACTGCGATGGAGCTCCGTATGCCACGGCAAACTGGCTGACACTGACGGCGGCGGTGCACAAATGCTGCGCAGCTAGCGCCATTCGACGGCCAACACCGCGGTTCCTGGTGTGTCCGCTGTGCCGTGCGTGTGATCATTGCTTGTACAGCCCTCTCGCAGTGTCCGGAGCAAGTATGGTGGATCTGACACACCGGTGTCAATGTGTTCTTTTTTCCATTTCCAGGAGTGTATTTTGCTATGCGATAAGACGCTACCTCATTGTCTGTCTCTTAGAAATACTAGAGGCTGCAGATGTCCAGTGGTTCTTGAAGTGGTGTTGAGTTAATACAACTGTACTCGTACTTTTGAGTGACGACAGCTTTCTGGAGAAGCTCTTTGCAGTTTCCTTCGCTAGTTAGATCCACACAGGTCGGCCAAAAGCAACAGAAATTCATCTTAGTTTTGAGCTGACTGTCACATACGTATTGGGTGACGATATTTCCATGGCCATATTTCCATGACCATTGAAACGTATTGAAATAACGTTTAACGGCACAGAGTACACCTGGTTTCATTATCGTCAAAACGCAGTACTCACAGAATGAATAAAAACTGGCATACCTTTAATTAGACGCACGAGCCAATTCAAGTTAACAATTGCAAACTAAGAATCGTCCGTCTATATTATCGGTAGAAGATAGGCTTCAAGGAATGTACTTCAGCTAGTAGGTAACAGCACTGGTTCGGTAAAGCACTGGGTCGTATGTAGTTAGAATTTCTCACAATCCTGACGCGATGCAATGACATTATAGCACTGACGTACACTCTAAGACAAAGAAACGTTGCTCCACGAAGGAATTGTCTGAATAAGACGGAAATCAGTAGATGTGATTTACATGTACAGACAAACAAATGATTATAATGATTACCTGGCATTGTCAGCTGTATTGGAGGCGATCTCAGAATCTTACCACGGTTGTTCTTTGTTACGCACTACTGGCATAAAGTTGCCTGGGAGTAGAAGGAGGAGGCCAGACAAGGGCTGAACAACATTCGTATGAAGACTTTTTACTAACACTTACCAGCTAAATAACTTTATTAATTAGGCCGGCAGGACCTTGATATATTAAGACAAAACTGTCAAATAAAGTTACTTAAAAACAATTACTGATAACCCATCAACAATTTACCAAATATTTCAGTGAGATCAAATAAGGAAAGGTTATGGTGTTAATTCAGATACTTGTTCTCAACTCTCCAAAAGTCATTCATGGTAACATGAAGTGTGAAAACTCGGATGTACAACAAATGTTATTCTCTCTTCAAAAATATACAAATCTTTAGTGCCACTGGTTACTATTGTAGAAATATTTACAGCTTTTTTTTAAATAAGGGAAGCGAGATAATATTTCACCAATTGAAGTTATAAAAACAATCTCTTCAAAGGTTCTGAGGAAACAGTCCTCAGATACGTAGACCGCAAACATTTCTTGAAATTGTTTTACTAAAATACAACAATTAATGGAGGTGCACCTAAAATTTAATTAAAAGGAAACAGTCAAAGCTGTTCAATATGAAACCACCACACGTCGGGCTTGTAGTCTCGGGAATGAACCCGATATTACTCAGGGCACGCCCGACACACTGTTCACCATACTTCTCGTTTCCGAAGCAACCAGTGGGAACACGCCCAAAGGCACGAACATACAGTGATAGCCTGATGAACAGAAAAGCAATATTTCAGGAGAAAGAGAAAAACTTAAGTCATCATATTACACGCTAACAGTGTAGACAAACGTTTGTGAAAAATCGCTAAAAGACAATAAGGCAATTGGCCAAGGTAATCACCCCCACTTGCACCTGATAGTACGGAAGTTCAGCGGCCAAGTAAGATTCAGCTTCAAATCACGCCACGAGACGGAAACCGTAAAAACTTAACGGCGCACGACGGTAAACATAGATGGAAGAAAAACACGAAAGGTTGGCTGATGAACCTCACCTAAGCCAACACAAGCTTTTATTGGAAGTATAACCCACCAAAATACAAGTGACAAGAATTGCTCCGATGAGGCACATGAGCTTGTAGGCTCCAAATAACTAAAGAAAGCGACTTGGCGATTTAGTACAAAAGCTACTAGGAAAAATGTTTTGGACGTCTCAGTTAATGAAATTTAACATACAAGAAATTTACAAAACACTAATAATTTAAAATACGCAATCAAGTAATAACGCTGTGACAGTTGCCAAATGGAAGCTCCTCATATCAGCTGGCCAGACACAGGAACAGGTAAAGCCGCGCAGGGTAGCCATGTGGTCTGAGGCGCCTTGCGCGCGGCGCCCCCCATCAGAGGTTCGAGTCCTCCCTCGGGCATGGGTGTGTGTGTTGTTCTAAGCGTAAGTTAGTTTTAGATTAAGTAGCATGTAACCCTGGCGACCGCTGACCTCAGCAATTTGGTCCCTTAGGAACTTAACCACCACCAGGCAACAACAAAAACAGGAGACTGGGCTTAGTCCAATTTAGAAGCAGCAGGACCAAAACAAGCACAGGAAGCGAACCAGTCAAAATTATTGTGCTCACAGCTGGTAGTAAGGTCAGCGTTTACGGATGCTGCAGCGAAGCAACGAACTAAAAGTAGCTCACCGAGTATACAAAGTCACTGTGGAATGACAAGCAGTAGAAAACTTGGAGCTGTCAGGATACATGTAGATGTCGACAAGCCTTGCCTCATATCCAGACCTGGTCAGCCAAAGGAATAATGTGTCCACTCCCATTTCCAGAAAGGTTTTTCAACAGAAAATGCCATATATGCTTTCACCAATCAAATTTTGAATGATCTGAATAACCGAACACCACCCATTGGGATTTTTTGTGATCTCTCAAACGCTTTTGATTGTGTAAATCATGAAATTCTGCTAGACAAGCTCAAGTATTGTGGCATGGGTGGGACAGTGCACGAATGGTTTAATTCGTACCTAACTGGAAGAGAGCAGAAAGTTGAAATAAGCAGTTCTCATAATATGCAAAGATCAGCACATTCCTCAAACTGGGGAACTATCAAGAATGGGGTTCCACAAGGGTCGGTCTTGGGTCCTTTGTTGTTCTTAATATATATTTATGACTTGCCATTCTATATTCATGAAAAGGCAAAGTTGTTCTCTTTGCTGATGATACAAGTATATAATCACACCTGACAAACAAGAATTAACTGATGAAATTGTCAATAATGTCTTTCAGAAAATTAGTAAGTGGTTCCTTGTAAACGGACTCTCACTGAATTTTGATAAGACACAGTACATACAGTTCCGTACAGTAAATGGTATGACACCATTAATAAATATAGACCTTAATCAGAAGCGTATAGCTAAGGTAGAATATTCAAAATTTTTAGGTGTGTCCATTGATGAGAGATTAAATTGGAAGAAACACATTGATGATCTGCTGAAACGTTTGAGTTCAGCTACTTATGCAATAAGGGTCATTGCAAATTTTGGTGATAAACATCTTAGTAAATTAGCTTACTACGCCTATTTTCACTCATTGCTTGCAAATGGCATCATATTCTGGGGTAATTCATCACTTAGGAGTAAAGTATTTATTGCACAGAAGCGTGTAATCAGAATAATAGCTGGAGTCCACCCAAGATCATCCTGCATACATTTATTTAAGGATCCAGGGATATTCACAGTAGCTTCTCAGCATATATACTCTCTTATGAAATTTGTTATTAACAACCAAACCCAATTCAAAAGTAATAGCAGTGTGCATTACTACAATACTAGGAGAAAGGATGATATTCACTATTCAAGATTAAATCTAACTTTGGCACAGAAAGGTGTGAATTATACTGCCACTTAAGTCTTTGGTCACTTACCAAATAGTATCAAAAGTCTGACAGATAACCAACAAGTATTTAAGAAGAAATTAAAAGAATTTCTGAATGACAACTCCTTCAACTCCATAGAGGAATTTTTAGATATAAATTTAAAAAAAAAACATAAAATTGTTATGTTAACTTAATTATAATGTTAAATTAACTTAATTATGTTGTTAAATTAATTATGTCATGTATTGGAAAATTTGACTCGTTCCAGATCATTACGAAATATCGTATTCATGATCCATGGAACTAGTATTAAACTAATCTAATCCAGCGCAAGTCCCTCGTGTGCAGAAGATGCCTAACCAGACCAACTTGGAAGACACACCGACGGTAGAACAAACAGCCAGCTCGTTGCCCCGCAGGCCTGGGCTCTCCGTCCTTCTACACTGACTGCCTGTACCCGTAAAACGGTCTCAACGGCACTCGCGGCGAACGTGCCACGCCCCCTTCAGACCACAGAGTGTGTTCCATGGACGTGGCTCGAGCAAAGATTTATTCTTCTTACTATGGAAGTTTATCGGCCCTGATCGCATTTTACCGTGTTTAAACAATTAACTGCAGTTTAAGAAAAATTGGATGATTTATTCAAGAAGAAGAGCTTCACAAATTGAGCAAGTCAATATCTCGTTGCTCCACCTCTGGCCCTTATGCAAGCAGTTATTCGGCTTGGCATTCATTAATAGAGTTGTTAGATGTCCTCCTGAGGAGTATTGTGCCAAATTTTGTCCAATTGGCGCGTTAGAGCGTCAGAATCCCAAGCTGGTTGGAAGACCCTGCCCATAACACTCCAAACGTTCTCAATGGGGGAGAGATCTGGCGACCTTGTTAGCCAAGGCAGAGTTTGGCAAGCACGAAGAAAAGCTGTAGAAACTCTCGCCGTGTGTGGGTGGGCATTGTCTTACTGAAATGTAAACCCAGGAAGGCTTGCCATAAAGGGCAACAAAATTGGACGTAGAATATCGTCAACGTACCACTGTGCTGTAAGGGTGACGCGGATGACAACCAAAGGGGTCCTGCTACGAAAACGAATGGCGCCCCAGACGATCACTTCCGATTGTCGAGAGGTATGACGGGCGACAGTCAAGTTGGTATCCCACAGTTGTCAAGGACGTCTACAAATACGTCTTCGCTGATCATCAGGGCTCAGTTCGAAGAGCGACTCCTCAATGATGCTAATTCTGTTTCACTCATGAGATTCCAGGCCGAATTTGCGCGACATCACTGCAAATGGGCTTGTTCGTGTACGGAGGTGAATGGTAGTCGGCACAAGGGGCGCTGTAAGCTCAGCCCCCTTTCTCTGAGCCGCAAGTTAATGGTCCTTGTGGTCTCTGAAGCACCAGTTGCACGCCGGACTGATGATATTGATGAATCTGTGGCCGTGACTGCCTCTGTGATGATTGCTCAGTTTTCACATCCTGTCGCCTTTCTAGGTCGACCGTTTCCTTCTTGACACTTGTGTTCGGCCATGCTTCACCCATTCTTACCATCATCATCGAATAGTGACATCGCTCCTATTCAAATGTAGAGCGATTCACCCATTACTCCGGCTGGCCATTTTGCGCCCAACTACACGTCCTCTCTCAAATGCTGAGGTCTGCGTATATCGTTCACGTTCCCTTCTGCAAGGCATAGTTACTATCCAACTGAGTACACGAAACGTAACTCGCAAAGACCTTATATCGTGGCATCAACGTGTGCCTCGTTTATTTGCCTTGTCAGCTGCGTGGTGCAATTGCTCTGCAGCGCCACACATTCATCCACTGACCGCCAAAGTTTATAGATTTTCATTTTATGCCGATATCTCTATGAATATCGATTTGTGACCATTGCTCTCATGAGATAACATTTTTATGGAGACTTAGTCTCAGCTTTATCTTCTATAAGGATAAAAGCTGAAGCAATGAATTAAAATTTATGTCGCAGCTGAGACTTGAACAAGGGCCTCCTGCTGACTGGGGTGCTATTCCAATGTCGGAGAGCCTCGGCTACAGTAACAATGTGAGAAGGGAAAAATGGGCTGAGCATTTGAATTCAAGTTTGTATTATGGAGGGCATTTGACGTACATAGTCCGTGCAGAGGTGGTAACCACAGTGCTATAGTGGTGTAATGAGCCCATCTGCCTAATAAGCAGGAGACCTGAGTTCGAGTCCCGGTTGTGGCACAAATTGTAATTCATTGCTTCAGCTTCTATCCTTATTGTATAATAACATGTAAGTAATCTATGCCTTATCTCTGATTAAAGCTAGTACCAACTTGGTTGAAAGAGTGTCCAGTGCGTTCTCAAAGTTTGTAAGTTCCAGTAAAAGCGAACATTCATACTCATTGCATCAATCTGTTAATTCATTCATAACTTGCCAATGGTCAGCTGCGCTTAATCGCCTTTTAAGGCCAGCTGCTTTCTTTGACGATTAAGATAAGTGATTTTTTTGTATGATACACGAGGACAAATTTTAGTGAATATCTTGCAATTGTGGCTGTGGTGATCTAGCACATAGCGCGCTAGGCTCCGGTCCTGGAGGGCCTGCATCCAATCCTGGGTAGGGGAGGCGACTTTTCTTCGTTCCAGTACCTCCAGGACGGCCACGGGTCCACTCAGCCTGCTATCAGATTAGTACTGCGTATCGTTCCCATGGGCATAAGGCGGCTGGGATGATGGGCCCTCCATCTTCCCTCTCTTGGTGCCTTGGCGAAGAAAGGCTTCACTCTGCCTGCAGCAAGCAGGATTGCCATATCTAGCTGGGACACACTGAGATGAGGGTGTAGAATTGAAGTAAAAAATTTATTTAACGAAATTACTTTTTTGTTTAGAACACAATTACATGGAACTTGTTGGGGCAGAATTAATTGGTTCACCACATTTTTTGGAAGATTTCATCTTTTTCACCAATTCTTTTTTCTCTTTTACCTACTTATAAAATTCCATGCAAGTCAGCTTTTAGTTATACTGGCACTATTAGATCGATTCCAGTCTCTGGCAGCAGTCGATTTCTTTCATCAGTCCACTGGGCGGACATCAGCGAAAATACTCTTTCCACATACTCTTTCCTCAGTGGCGTTGAGTGGAGGAACAGAAAACAAATACTCGTATAATTTTAGCAGCAGGAATTTTTGTTTAGGATTTTCGGTTTCGTTAAGAAAGTAAATCCACCTTTCTTCTATACAGTCTTTAGACTTCCGCTTTTCTGAATCACGTTTAGTTTCTAAAAAGCTCTTCATGTGTACACATTACTGAAAACAATTGTCACTTGAAATATTCACACCATTTTTAGTCAGGTATATAACAGTGTTTTCAATCATCACCCAGTCAGGGGTTTCAGATAGCGTCATCCACTCAAATACTTAATATTTATTGAAAGAAATAGCCCATTTCTCTATAATGCATTTGTTTGTGCAGCCTGAACATCGGAGTTGGATGCTGGGAGCTGCTCTGGTTGGTTCCTTTTATTCTCACTAGGATGTAATTAAAGCTTCTTTCATCGTTCCTTAGTAGAATTATCGAACGCAGCCATCCACTCATTCAGTTACAATGTCCAGCCACATTAACGTGACCACCTGTCGAACGCCTGAATAACCATCCTTTGCAATGCGGACTGCTGCGTGACGTGCAGGAAGATAGCTAATGAGGTTCTGGAAGGTACCAACAAGGATACGGAGCTGTCTGATCTTCAGTGCGCTAGATTTCTCGGTTGAGGATCCACAGCGTGAACAGCCCGACTGAAGTTATTCCACAGATTCTCTATTGGGTTTAAATGCAGGATGTTCGGTAGCCATGGAAATCTAGTTAAATCATCCCAGTGCTCTTCGAACCATGCTTGTACACTACAACCTGTGTGATACTTTGCATTGTCCTGCTGGTAGATGCCCTTGTACCAAGGACAAACAGACTACATGTAGGGATGGATATGATCCCGAACGATAGATACATTCTTGCGTTGATCCATTGCGCCTTCCAGAATGACGAGATCACCCAGTGAATGCTATGAACACATTCCCCAAACAATAATGCTCCCTTCTCCGGTCTGAACCCTTCCGACTATTATTGCAGGATGTTTGCTTTGAAGCATTTCACGCTGTACACTGCAATGGCCATCTACTAAAGACGCCACCCGCTGACACTCGGTAGATGTCCAGTTGTGGTGTTGGCGTGCATATTCCAGCCTTCGTCGCCGATGAACAGCAGTCAGCAAGGGTCCGTGAACCGGGCGCCTGTTGGGGAGGCCCATGAGCACCAACATTTTCTGAACGGTTATTACGGGGGTACTGTTGGTAGCCCTTATTTTATTTGGGCAGTCAGTCGGTTAACAGTTGCACCCGTCTATTCACCCGTCCAGATTTCCACAGCCATCATTCACCTCTGTCATCCATGGTCCATGGCGCACCACAGCTGCCTCGACGCTGGCTTTGGATAGCGCCATTTTGTCATGCACGGTATAGTTTAACCACGGGGCATGTGAACTGTTTAGAAACTTAGTGTTTCGGTAATTTTTTTCACCCTTGTCCTGAAAATCAATGCTCACGTCCTTCTGGACCTCAGATAAATCGTCCCATTCCCGCATTACCACAAATAGAGCACTGTTTTACGCGTCATCCCCATACACTTTATACACTACTGGCCATTAAAATTGCTACACCAAGAAGAAATGCAGATGATACACGGGTATTCATCGGACAAATATATTATGCTAGAACTGACATGTGATTACATTTTCACCCAATTTGGGTGCATAAATCCTGAGAAATCAGTACCCAGAACAACCACCTCTGGCCGTAATAACGGCCTTGATACGCCTGGGCACTGAGTCAAACAGAGCTTGGATGGCGTGTACAGGTACAGCTGCCCATGCAGCTTCAACACGATACCACAGTTCATCAAGAGTAGTGACTGGCGTATTGTGACGAGCCAGTTGCTCGGCCATCATTGACCAGAAGTTTTCAGTTGGTGAGAGATCTGGAGAATGTGCTGGCCAGGGCAGCAGTCGAACATTTTCTGTATCTAGAAAGGCCGTTACAGGACCTGCAACATGCGGTCGTGCATTATCTTGCTGAAATGTAGGGTTTCACAGGGATCGAATGAAGCGTAGAGCCACGGGTCGTAACACATCTCAAATGTAACGTCCATTGTTCAAAGTGCCGTCAATGCGAACAAGAGGTGACCGAGGCGTGTAACCAATGTCACCCCATACCATCACGCCGGGTGATACGCCAGTATAGCTATGACGAATACACGCGCTTCCAATGCGCGTTCACCGCGATGTCGCCAAACACTGATGCGACCATCATGATGCTGTAAACAGAACCTGGATTCATCAGAAAAATAACGTTTTGCCATTCGTGCACCCACGTTCGTTGTTGCGTAAACCATCGCAGGCGCTACGGCCAAAGATAACCGCAACCATGGTCTCCGAGCTGATAGTCCATGCTGCTGCAAACGTCGTCGAACTGTTCGTGCAGATGGTTGTTGTCTTGCAAACGTCCCCATCTGTTGACTCAGGGATCGAGACGTGGCTGCATGATCCGTTACAGCCATGCAGATAAGATGCCTGTCATCTCAACTACTAGTGATACGAGGCCGTTGGGATCCAGCATGACGTTCCGTATTACCCTCCGGAACCAACCGATTCCATATTCTGCTAACAGTCATTGGATCTCGACAAACGCGAGCAGCAATGTCGCGATACGATAAACCGCAATAGCGATAGGCTACAATCCGACCTTTATCAAAGTCGGAAACGTGATGGTACGCATTTCTCCTCTTTACACGGGTCATCACAACAACGTTTCACCAGGCAACGCCGGTCAACTGCTGTTTGTGTATGAGGAATCGGTTGGAAACTTTACTCATGTCAGCACGCTGTAGGTGTCGCCACCGGCGCCAACTTGTGTGAATGCTCTGAAAAGCTGATCATTTGTATATCATAGCGTCTTCTTCCTGTTGGCTAAATTTCGCGTCTGTAACACGCCAACTTCGTGGTGTGGCAATTTTAATGGCCAGTAGTGTACATCCTCCACTGCTAGTACTGCCATCTGGCGTTATTACACGCTGAAGTCGCACATAGGCGTTGGTGACGCTAATGTGACTGGACCGTGTAAAATGCGAGCACGTCCATCATTAAATAATTATAAGGGCAGATTTTATCTTACGTCTAAAGTAAAACACACATCATGTTGTTCATTGCAGGTCTTTCACCCTTCCGTGAACTGCAGCGATTTGAGTACTTGGAGAGAATGCAACGAAACGTATCCTGTTTCTGATGGTAAGTCTGAAAATACCGACTTACTCATTTATCTTTAGGTTCATTCTCTCACTCCTTAGCCTCTTCCATTGGCCTCGGTAGCTGTCCACGTTATTGTGAGTTCCCAGGCTCTCCAGGTCTTTCTTGACTCCACCTATCCATCTGAATTTTCCTATATGAAGAGGCCTCGTACCCTGCAACTTCCCTTGTTTGCTGTCTTCAACATCCTTTCTTCTCTCCACAGTACCTGTCCCAGCCATTAGTTTCTTCTACTCTCTATTACAGCTGTCACATCTGATTCATTAAACAGCGGGTGGATTTCTCTGTTTTCCCATCTTCTAAAAATTCCATTTCCTGACACTGGTCCAAAGATTTTTATTAACACCTTGTTTTCTAAAGTCATAATCTTTCTCTCCATTTGCTTGCTTAGTGCCCAAGTTCCAGCCCCATATATTAAGACTGGCCATACAGTTATCTTGTAAATGCGGAGTTTTGTTGTTCTTGTTAATAGTTTTCTGCTGGACAGTTTGTCCATTGAGAATAGACACCTCTCTGCAGATTTTATTCGGTTCGTTATTTCCTCTTCTATGTTGGTGTATGCATTGACAGTAGTTTCTAGATTCTGGATGGACCTAGTCATCTTAAATTCCATGTCTTCTATTGCCAGTGGCCGGCCGAAGTGGTCGTGCAGTTAAAGGCGCTGCAGTCTGGAACCGCAAGACCGCTACGGTCGCAGGTTCGAATCCTGCCTCGGGCATGGATGTTTGTGATGTCCTTAGGTTAGTTAGGTTTAACTAGTTCTAAGTTCTAGGGCACTAATGACCTCAGCAGTTGAGTCCCATAGTGCTCAGAGCCATTTGAACCATTGCCAGTGATCCATCTGTTTCCTCTTCATTGTTTATTGTTACAGTCATACATTGTTTTATCTGATTATTCTCAGATCCACTTTTTGTGATTACGCTATTAGCACTTAAGCTGTTCTTATTAGTTCCAATTCCGCCTCCGCTATAACGGTAGTATTATCGGCAAAATGCTAACAGTTTCACTTGACCACCTAATTTACACTTTTTTCCCACTGATGACGCTCTTTTTTCTGTCTTCTCCAATAGCAAGGTAAATAGGCTGGAGGAGATGCAGTGTTCCTGTTTGTCACTTGTCTCCACTGTAAAACATTTGGACTTCCTACCTTCAAATCTCACTTCAGTTTTCTCACTGTACATTTTGGTCAGCCTAATCAGTTTCGAAGGTACTCCTGATTCTTCCATTATCTTCTATATGCGTTTCTGTGGATAATTCCTACATATTATCAATTACTTGTCTGAGAATGAATATGTATTCCTTTGCTGAAATGCCTTATCGAAATCCGACCTGATGCTCTTCAAGGTGTTCCTCTACATATGGTAACAGCCTTAGTAAGAGAATGCAAACAAAGATCTTGTACACACTGCATAGTAACGATATATGCAACTGTAATTCTCAAACTTGGTTCTGTTTCCTTTCTTATGTATTGAACATAGTACTACTTGTTGCCATTCAAAACCGCAGAATCATTCTACACGATGCTTTTCTGCATACTTCTTCGCCTTGTTTCGGTGGTTCTATTGTCATATCATCGGTTCCAGGAGCCTTATTGTTCTTCATTTGCTTTAGAAATTCATCCGTTTCCCTCACATTAGACTCTCCACTTTTGGTCTGGTCCTTCCATAGGTCTTTGTTTCCTCATATCTTTTGCTACAGCGACACTCAACAGTTCTTTGAAATAGTCCTTCCATAAGTTCATGCCCTCTTCTTAGCCGGCCATCAAGTCACCTTCATTGTTCTACATCGTTGAAATGTTTCATTTTTAACCCTCCAAGAAAAATCTTACATAGCTATACAATCCTCTTACATTGTTCTTGTCTTTGTCTTTTTCAGCTTTTTCTAGTTGCTTGTTGATGAACTGCCTCTTTCCTCTTCCTATTGCTTTCCTAATTCCTCTTGATGCCTTTGAATATTCTTCTCTACACTGTAGAGCATCGTCACTTAGCATCCTCTGTTTGTACTCTTTTCTCTTGTCACCTTTTAGCACTCCTTATTGTACTATATTTTATCCCTCCCTTTCCTTTCTTGCATTTTTTGGTGTTCCATCACAGTCTCAAACATTACAGGTATGAATGTTTCCCGACTTTTTTTCTTCCTCTTTTCTTTCTCCTTTTTCTTCTACTTCTTCCAGAATTTGAAATCAATCCTGTAGCCTTACCTTGTATTCACTCCTTATCTCCTCATTAACTGAGTACCCATGTGTGTATTTATTTCATTTCTATTAATCATCTCCTTCTCCTCACCTCTCTCTATCCATCTCCTCTGCCCCCTCTCAGCCGAAATATTTCTCCCCCTCTCCCTGTCCACCACCTCCACCAACTGCTTGCTATCCATCTCCTCCCACCTCCCTCTCTCTATCTATCTGCTACTCCCTCCTCTCTTTGTCCATTTCCTCCTCAGCCTCACTCCATCCTTTTCCTCTTTCCTTTCTGTGTCCATTTGCTCTTCCCCCTCTCACTGTCCATGTTCACCGATTCCTTTCTCTGTCCATCTCTCCCTCCCCCTCTCACTATGTCATACAATGGTGTAATTTTTTAGGTACATTCAGCGGCATATGTGGATACTGTCTCCTAAATGAGTTATGAAAAGAATTAGCAGCAAAGAAATAGTAATGAATTTAAACATCATGACATCACGCCTGATGTGACAGTTTTGCTGCATGAATGGCGAAAATAAAGTAAGCGATACATATTTTTCCTTTCGTTATTTCGTTGGGGTTGTAAGAAAGCAAGTTTCGTAAAGATTTGAATGTCTGTGTCAAGTTTGTTGCTAGTCACTAAGTGCTCTCATTCTCAAATAATGGAATGTTCAAATGTGTGTGAAATCTTATGGGACTTAACTGCTAAGGTCATCAGTCCCTAAGCTTACACACTACTTAACCTAAATTATCTTAAGGACAAACACACACACACATCCATGCCCGAGGGAGGACTCGAACCTCTGCTGGTACCAGCTGCTCAGTCCATGACTGCAGCGCCTTAGACCGCTCGGCTAACAAATAATGGACAGTGCACATAATAGCTATATGTTATGCAACAAATAGTGTGGAAGTATGGATTAAACATATCGAAGATTGTATAAGCATTTTATTTATTACTTTCAATCGTATCACGTAGCACATATCAGCCAATAAAAGCATTTTTACAAACATTATAAACTCCCAAAGGCAAAGAGTAGATAGCTTTTCCAAAGAGTAAGTACTTTCCCCTGATTCGCGTAATATTCTTCAAATCAATAACCATGTATCGTACAACATACTTTCTAAAGTAGCTCATGTTCTTCCTCGGGGTTCAGGCTATCTCTGTACCAAATGTTATCTAAATCGATTCATTGGGTTAGTAATAATAAACTTAAACGTCATGCATGATGCACAGTTTTTCACTCATCTCAGCGTTTATGGTGCCGTAAAAACTATATATCATACAATGATATAATTTTACAGATACATTCAGTAGTATATGCGAACACTTTCTGCAAAATGAGTCACGAATACAGTGAGTACTAAAGAAGGAATAAATTAAAACGTTTAGCCTGATGCGACACTGAACCGTGAAAACATAGTAAGCGATAAACTTTTTTCCTTCTTCATTTTGTTGGGGAGTGTCAGCGAGAAAAAGTTTCGTGAAGGTTTGAAATTATGTTTAAAGTTTGTTGCAAGTCCCTAAGTGCTCTTGATGAATTAAATCTAAATGTTGGCATGTCGTGGCCTATACTTCATTTTCACCCTCACCCTTAGTCTTATAACAGGAAGGTAGTTCTTACCACTACAGCGATTCTTTCTAGACAGTAAGTGATATGTGTACCAAATTTGGTTGAAATCGGTTGCTTGATTTTGGAAGAGATGTGGAACACACATTCTAACATACATTTTTGTAATATGTATCAGCTGAGTACCCGTCATTTCCCAGCTACGTGTTTACTCCATTAGCCCATCTCCTACTTCCCCCTCTCTTTGTCCATCTCCTCCACCCTCTTCTCTGTCTGTCTCCTTCAACCCCCCTTCTCTGAACAGCCTCCCCCTCCCCCACTCTTTGTCTGCCTTCCCATGTCCCTCTCTCTATCCATTTGCTGCTCCCTATCACCCCCCCCCCCCCAACCTGTCCATCTGCTCTTCCTGATCACTCTCTCTGTCTGCTCCTGCCCATCTGTTCATCGACTCTTTCCTCGTCTGTCCACATCCTGCTCATCTCTATAAGTCCTTCTCCTCCTTCCCTGCTATCTCCTCCTCATTCCCTTTATCCCCTCCTCCCCCCTCTCTTTTCATATGTTTCTCCTCATTCCTCTGTCCATCGTCTCCTCCTGTTTTCTCTACCCATCTCCTGTCTCCTATTACCTTTCTCTGCTTATTTCCCCCTCCCCATCTCTCTATCCAACTCCTTCACCAACCCTCTCTCAATCCATCTTTTCCTCTCCCCTTCTCTCTGTCCATCTTCTCATCTTACCTTCCTCTGTCCATCTCCTCCCCCCCCCCCCCCTTCTGTCTGCCTCCTCCTCTTTCTTTCCTCTATCCATCTCGTTCTCTTCCCTTTCTCTATCCATTTGCCCATCCCCCTGCTCGCTCATATCTGTGTCCATGTAATCCTTCCCCATTTCTGTCTGTCCATCTCTCCGTCACCCCTTTTGCCTCCACATAGTCACCACCACTCCAGTAGGAGGCTGCTGGTTCTTATTCCCGCAGTATTTCTTTACAGATTAAAGTTTGGCTGAATTCGATCCAGGGGTTTAGGAGGAGCTTTTCGTCACCAGCTTTGCAACAAAATGCACTTGTCCCATATATTTAACACACTTATATTACACATATACCTGTATTTCATCTTTATCTCTAGCGAGTTTGCTCCTGCAGTTTCGTTTGCACACAGCTCAGTCTCTATGATGTCATGTCTCCTGAACAGTTTGTTGTACAACATATACTATTGCAATCATATTCAGTGTTATATTTGAGTACTGCCTGCGAAATGTGTTGTGAATAATTAGCAGTAAAGCCTTAAAAAATTAAAAAGTTATGCAATATGCGGTAATTTTCCACGCATTTCAGTGTTTATGATGTTATGTCTCCTGAACAGTGTATCGTACGGTTATGTGATTTTGTGACTACATTCAGCGGCATATGTGGGCACTGTCTACGATTTTTTTGCGAATGGTGTTAGTAACAGAGAAGTAATAGATTTAAACATCATTCGTGATGTGACAGTTTTTCACGCATTTCGGTGTTTACAACGCTATGTTGTCCTGAACTGTTAGTTGCACAATGATATAATTCTGTCAGTACATTGAGGGACATATGTGAATACTATTTGCGAAATTTCCTGTGAATAAATAGCAGAGAAGTGATAAATTTAAGCGTCATGTATGATGCGGCAGTTTTTCACGCATCTTGGTGTTAATGACGTCATATCTCCTGGGCTGTGTGTCGTGCAATGATATAATTTTGCAGGTACATTCAGCTGTATAGGTGAATACTGTCTGCAAAATGTGTCATCAAGACAGTTGGTAGCAAAGAAGTAATAAATCAAGAACTCATGCCTGTGTGGCAGTTTTACTGCATGAACAGAGAAATTGCAGAAAGCGATAAACTTTTTACTTCATCTTTTTTTGGGGGTTTGTGAGCGAGAAAAAGTTTCGTGAAGATTATGTGAAAAGTTTGTTGCAAGTCACTAAGTGCTCTCATTCTCTGACATTGGCTGAATAAAGTCTTTGAATTCGCCCATCAGTCTGCAAATTCGCATGTCATGAGCTACACTACTTTTGCACCCCCAACTCCCAGCCCTTTGATAAGTATGTGGTTCTTACGTCCACAGCGATTCTCTCCAGACAATTGGTTGGTTGGTTGATTTGGGAGAGCAGACCAAACTGCGAAGTCATCGGTCCCGTTAGATTAGTGAAGGATGGGGAAGGGAGTTGGCCATGCCCTTTCAGAGGAACCATCCCAGCATTTGCCTGAAGCGATTTGGGGAAATCACGGAAAACGTAACTCAAGATGGCCAGACGCGGATTTGAACCATCGTCCTGCAGACAGTAAGTAGGTGTTTACCGATTGTGGTTGAAATTGGTCCTGTAGTTTAGGAGGAGATGACGAACATAGATATGTACATTTATACATACATACATTTTTATAATATGTGTGGATGGATATCTTTTTTCCTTGACCCGATTTTTATGAAGTGAAGCCTATACGGTGCTCCAAACTATGTTCAAGTCGCCTGCGAAAATCCCACGAAAAAGCCATTTCAGCAGCGGAAGATACGACGGTGTGTTTCAACAACTCAGAACATTCGTTAGTGCCAAGCTGGTAAGAAGTTAAATGTGCTTAGACCCGCCACGGACGCCATGCAGAAGATTTTTGTGTTAGTTATGACGGTACAAAGATACGCCCATGGTCCAATCCGACATGTTGAAACATTCTGTGAAGCTTTTTACATTGTCAGAATACCCTGTCAAAATGTTAGCTGCTAAGACGCACTGAAAAAATTGCCAAATTAGTAGTTCGCTAGGGGGCCGGAGGGTTATACGAGGTGTGACTGGAAAGTTTTAAGAATGGATCTGCTACTGCTTATTCGTTCGGCGGACAGGTAGACAGAGGGTGGGGAGTGAGCCATTGTTTTGTCCTTGAATGCCGCATGGGTCATTTGAGCTGCTTGAGGCCAAGTAGTGTCATGAAGGAAGAGAACTTTGCGAAACAGAAGTCCAGGGCGTTTTCCTTTGATGACACTCGCAGTTTCTTCAAGACATTACAGTGCCTCCCTGCATTCATTGTGGTGTTGTGATGCAAGTAGTGAACGAATAACACCCCCTGCCAATCCCAAAAGATGGTTGCCATAAGCTTCATCACCGAATGTTGATCTTTGCCGTTTTTTGGGCACTTTCGTCATGATTTTTCCAAACCCTGTTCTGACGTTTTGTCCTAGGAATCGAATGATGGACTCAGATCTCATCCCAGTGGTAAGCCGTTTGAATAACAGACTTCCCTTTCTCTGACGCATTTCCAGGAGCATTCTGGCCGAATCCATCTGCTGCTGCTTGTTTTGCTGCGAAAAAACGAATGACAGAGCACATCTCATAAGCAGACACATTTACACGGAGTGTGAGAAAAGTAATAAAAGTGAGTTTTTAACTACCAAAATTTTTTCAGACAACAATATCGTCCCCTTCAAAGCACAACCCTTCGGTAGCTATACACCGGCGGAGTCGTTGTTCCAATCTTGGTAGCAGTGCTGAAAGGCTAAAATTTGTAGGGTCTTTTAACATGTCGGTCACAGTCTTTTGAATGTTCTCAAGGGTCACAAAATGAGGTCCTTTAAATCATTTTTCAATTTCGGTAAAAGAAAAAAATCACAAGGAGTCAGATCAAGTAAATGAGGGGCTGTGGATCAACAGGAATGCAGCTTGAAGTCAACAATTCCGTGGTGGAAGTGGCTGTGTGACATAGGGCGTTGTCATGATGCAGCATCCACTTGTCTGCAATGTCCAGTCTCACTCGATTCACCCTTTTCCTGGGTCTTTCAAGGACATCTTTGTAAAACACTTGACTGATAGTTCGTCCTGGAGGAACAAATTCTTTATGCATGAGACCCCTACTATCAAAAGAAGCAAATCAGCATTGTTTTGATATCTGATTTGCTCATTCGAGCTTTATTCGATCGAGGAGATGTCTCAGTGTGCCACTCTTCACCTCGCCACTCTGTCTCAGGATCGTACTCAAAAATCCAAGATTCGTCACCTGTG
Organism: Schistocerca serialis cubense; assembly: GCF_023864345.2. Lineage (NCBI taxonomy): Eukaryota > Metazoa > Arthropoda > Insecta > Orthoptera > Acrididae > Schistocerca > Schistocerca serialis. The sequence continues at coordinate 244,953,950 of NC_064638.1, read as the reverse complement.
ATCACACGACTGAACCATTCGTGGTCATTGGCATTCCTCTCAAGAAGAAAAACGCATACGTTTTTTGGAAGGTCCTTCTATTCAGTTGTGAAGTTTTTCGGCACCATTATGGCACAAGCCTTTCGCGTGTACAAAACTTCGGCCAAAACTTGATAAACTGAGAAAGTGTTTAACAGGTCACCCATCATCCTTATTGTTAAAATTCGGTCCTCTCTTACAAGAGCACGCACACGTTCGGCGTTTCCGTCGGTTTTTGAAGTTGGAGGTCTTCCTGAGCGAGGTTCATCTGCAGCATGTTCTCAGCCTTCCAAAAATGATTTGTGCCAGCGAAAAACTTGTGCTCTTGGTAACGAATGTTCCCCATAGGCCTGTTTCAGCTTTTAAAAGGTCAGACTCATGGATTCCCCAAGTTAAACACAAAACTTGATGGCATAACGTTGCTCTAAATTACGTTCTTCTATTTTATAAACACACAACAAAATTTTCACTGATGGCGCTCTCAGTAATCATTTGATGGCCGTATGGAGCTGAAACAACTGAGCATCTGGAAGGGATGAACGCATCGGTCTACACGAATGGAACAACCAGCGTTGCCAGATAGTTTACAGTGTTATAAGTCTCGTTACGTCTTACACACCTCGTAGTAGTGTTAACACCATGCTAACTGGCTGCGTACTGGCAAGATACTGCGGTGTGCATCGTAAGCCAGTGTGAGCGTTGTCAACACAGACCGGTCGAACTCGCCAGCCGTCACCTGTCACACACACACACTTTATTTTGCAGAGAAATAAAATAGGGAAACTTACTTAGTGGAGGATCCTCATACACTCCTGGAAATGGAAAAAAGAACACATTGACACCGGTGTGTCAGACCCACCATACTTGCTCCGGACACTGCGAGAGGGCTCTACAAGCAATGATCACACGCACGGCACAGCGGACACACCAGGAACCGCGGTGTTGGCCGTCGAATGGCGCTAGCTGCGCAGCATTTGTGCACCGCCGCCGTCAGTGTCAGCCAGTTTGCCGTGGCATACGGAGCTCCATCGCAGTCTTTAACACTGGTAGCATGCCGCGACAGCGTGGACGTGAACCGCATGTGCAGTTGATGGACTTTGAGCGAGGGCGTATAGTGGGCATGCGGGAGGCCGGGTGGACGTACCGCCGAATTGCTCAACACGTGGGGCGTGAGGTCTCCACAGTACATCGATGTTGTCGCCAGTGGTCGGCGGAAGGTGCACGTGCCCGTCGACCTGGGACCGGACCGCAGCGACGCGCGGATGCACGCCAAGACCGTAGGATCCTACACAGTGCCGTAGGGGACCGCACCGCCACTTCCCAGCAAATTAGGGACACTGTTGCTCCTGGGGTATCTGCGAGGACCATTCGCAACCGTCTCCATGAAGCTGGGCTACGGTCCCGCACACCGTTAGGCCGTCTTCCGCTCACGCCCCAACATCGTGCAGCCCGCCTCCAGTGGTGTCGCGACAGGCGTGAATGGAGGGACGAATGGAGACGTGTCGTCTTCAGCGATGAGAGTCGCTTCTGCCTTGGTGCCAATGATGGTCGTATGCGTGTTTGGCGCCGTGCAGGTGAGCGCCACAATCAGGACTGCATACGACCGAGGCACACAGGGCCAACACCCGGCATCATGGTGTGGGGAGCGATCTCCTACACTGGCCGTACACCACTGGTGATCGTCGAGGGGACACTGAATAGTGCACGGTACATCCAAACCGTCATCGAACCCATCATTCTACCATTCCTAGACCGGCAAGGGAACTTGCTGTTCCAACAGGACAATGCACGTCCGCATGTATCCCGTGCCACCCAACGTGCTCTAGAAGGTGTAAGTCAACTACCCTGGCCAGCAAGATCTCCGGATCTGTCCCCCATTGAGCATGTTTGGGACTGGATGAAGCGTCGTCTCACGCGGTCTGCACGTCCAGCACGAACGCTGGTCCAACTGAGGCGCCTGGTGGAAATGGCATGGCAAGCCGTTCCACAGGACTACATCCAGCATCTCTACGATCGTCTCCATGGGAGAATAGCAGCCTGCATTGCTGCGAAAGGTGGATATACACTGTACTAGTGCCGACATTGTGCATGCTCTGTTGCCTGTGTCTATGTGCCTGTGGTTCTGTCAGTGTGATCATGTGATGTATCTGACCCCAGGAATGTGTCAATAAAGTTTCCCCTTCCTGGGACAATGAATTCACGGTGTTCTTATTTCAATTTCCAGGAGTGTATTTTGTGTGTCCTGCTATGTGCAGGATCAGAGGCTTCTATAGGTCTACCTCCTAACCAGGAGGTGGTTTGGATGTTTGGACTCCTCGGTGGATTTGTTTTCTAGCGTTCAATTGGCGAATGATGTTGCTGACTAGTGGCCTGGCGATCCGCTACTACGATCAGCTGTTACCAATGACTGTTGACTCTTGTGGTGTCAATTTTCCTCTAACTAAAATAATTGCAGTGCCCCTTGAAACAGCGTACGCAGTGATGTGCTGTCGGCGGTTTTTAATTAGGGTCGAGTGAGGGAAACACCTACCCCTACATTATTGCTGCTGCCTAGATAGTATGTACGAGGGTAAGTCAATTATTATCCGCAATTTAGTTATATTTTTGTTTATTTTGGTAGTACTGTCGTTTTACGTTGATGACGCATGCTTTGTTTATTTGTTGTTATATATTTGCAATTTTCAAGCTGCTAGGTTAGTTTTGTTGTCGCTGCCATACTGTTAATCATGGCTGCTCCGCTTTCTATTTGCACCAAAGAAGAGCAACGTTCAGTGATCCGTTTTTTTTTTTTTTTTTTTTTTTTTTTTTTTTTTTTTTTTTTTTTTTTTTTTTTTTGTCGACAGGCATATCAAGGCCGAAATTTATAGAAGACTTCCGGTACAGTACGGGAACAGTGTTTTGCTACAACGGAGTGTCTACGAATGGATTGAAAAATTCCGAAATGGTCGCACAAGTGTTACGCACTGTTAAGGAGCCGGACGACCGTTTACCGCCACAAATGGAGAAACCATTGAGCGTTCACGTGAAATGATTCTCTTTGACAGACGATGAACTATTGACGAAGTAGCATATCATCTGCAAATTAGTCACAGTTCTGCCTACGAAATGATCCACAACAGACTTGGGTTTCATAAAGTTTGTGCAAGATGGGTCCCAAAACAACTCGCATAGTTGCATAAACAGACGCTCTTGGACATCTGCCAAAAACATTTGGATCGCTATGGTAACGAAGGGGACGACTTCGTAGACAGGATCATTACTGGTGACGAAACATGGATCCATTATTACGAGCCGGAGAGTAAACGGCAGAGTATGGAATGGAAACATCCAAATTCGCCGTGCAAGGAAAAGTTCAAGACCCAGCCGTCCGCAGGAAAACTGATGCTTACTGTTATTTGGGACGCACAAGGTCCAGTACTGGAACATTATGGGGAAAGGGGCACAACATTAAACAGTGTACGTTACAGTGAGATGCTTACTGCCAAGCTAAAGCCTGCAATTCGAAGCAAACGCCGAGAATTGCTGTCAAAAGGTGTAGTGTTGTGTTGTTACACGACAATGCCCGTCTGCATACTACTGCCCACACTGCTGAAACGCTCCAGAAACTCAAATTTGAAGTACTGGATCATCCTCCATATAGTCCCAATCTTGCCTCTTCTGACTATAACTTGTTTGGTCCACTCAAACAGGCGTTAAGGGGCCGTCAAAAATGGTTCAAATGGTTCTGAGCACTATGTGACTTAACTTCTGAGGTCATCAGTCCCCTAGATCTTAGATCTACTTAAACCTAAGTAACCTAAGGACAGCACACACACCCATGCCCGAGGCTGCCCGAGGCAGGATTCGAACCTGCGACCGCAGCGATCCCGCGGTTCCAGTCTGTAGCGCCTAGAACCGTTCGGTCACTCCGGCCGGCTAAGGAGCCGTCGATTTGCCTCGGACGAAGCAGTGAAAGAAGCGGCACATTCCTGGCTCGCAGCTCAATCGAAAACCTTCTTTTATGAGGGCATCAGGAAGCTTGCACAACGATGGACAAAGTGCGTTGAAACGTAAGGAGACTATGTCGAAAAATGATGTTCTTGTAAGTTCCCTATTTGATTACAATAATATTTTATAACTACTTTGCGGCCGGCCGGAGTGTCCGAGCGGTTCTAGGCGCTACAGTCTGGAACCGCGCGACCGCTACGGTCGCAGGTTCGAATCCTGCCTCGGGCATGGATGTGTGTGATCTCCTTAGGTTAGTTAGGCTTAAGTAGTTCCAAGTTCTAGGGGACTGATGACCTCAGAAGTTAAGTTCCATGGTGCTCAGAGCCATTTGAACCATTTTTTAACTACTTTGCGGATACTAATTGAATTACCCTCGTAACTGAAAGTCCCTCATAAATGTACTTACCTTAGAACGGCGTTTCGGCCCGTTGATGAAAGGGCAGGAGCTCGGCAATGCTTACCTGCTTGTGCATCATTGCAAAAAGTGCATGCAGTACGCTCTCTCCATTGCAGTAATGGTTAGGGGATATCGAGTGCTTCAGTTGGCAAAGGATTTATTGCGATTGGTCAGTTAAAAAGAAATTGAATTTATTTGGAAGTGCAGTGGTTTCATAAAACTATACATAACAGAAAGTACACGTCCCCAAATACACTTATGCCGACACCAAAGCAGAGAGAGCCATACCGACCAAAACAAAGCTGAGCGTGCACATTCCCAAATATGCTTCTATTAGCACTGTGAAGGTGGCATAAAATTTGCTGCAGAATCAGCGAGGAAACAAATATATGGAAAACACTGACAAGAAGGGACAGGATTGTGGGGCGTATGTTACGACATCAGGAATAACTTCCATAATTCAAGAGGTAGTTGCAAAGATTGGAATATATCCAACAAATAATTGATGACAGTGGGTACAAGTGCTACTCTGAAATGAGAAGGTTGGCGCAGAGTACGAAATCGTGGTGGGTCGCATCAAACCAGACAGAAGACTGATGCTCACGTAACAACTGATAAACCAAAGGCACTGATCAAAACCTGTATTCTGCCATGTGGGTGTTACGCATTTATTTAATTCAAAAACAATACTTTCTTGGCGATAGCCCAATGTAGTTCACTAGTCCCAAAAGTCACTAAAAATCTCACACTTACAAGGAAAATGACACTAACAGCGACCACGTGGTTATAAACGATTTATAAAGGGGAGAGTGAAGTACCTGGGGGGATAATGTACCTACGAACGTTTGATGTTTCCTGGTTCGTGTTTCAGCCTAGTGATTTATTTTAGAATCACATGAAGGTACGCGCAGTAGAGAGCTAAAATCAGTTATTGTAATTTTTTTGCATTTTTTGTTGATGTGAGGTTTTGTTTGCGCAGCATTTGTAACTATTCTTAATTCCTTACATTTATGTGCCGCGATATATATTTAAGCCATTTAGAAGATGATATTAATTCTTCAGCCATAGAATTTCACGGTGAGTAAAATTCTATATATTTTTAAAACTAATTGTATAGCATATGGTCAGGTAAGCCATACGTTGGTTGTACACCGTCTTGTACCTTGACACGGAAGAAGTTATTCTATCGTGGAAGAAGCGATATTTGCAAATGAAGCAATTGTGAGTTCCTTTAATGTCGTAGCAATTTGACCTGTCCTGAAGATGGAAATTTGTGTTTTCAATAGCTTTCATTTCAAAATGTATCCAACTTTTAACTAGGTTTTGATAATGCTTCTACTTAATTTGATTTCACTTTTTGGTTATTGCGATTTTTTAAAGTAATAATGTAACAAACAGACTATTAAATACAGCATCGGCTAGATTATATCAACTGGGACACTTTTAAATTTCAGTTGAATATTTGTTCCTAAGTACTTGATCATATTGTACCCTGACACACTTTTCCACACTTGGAAAACCTTACTTTTGTGGAGTACTTTCTGTAATTACAGAAAAAGACTGTAGCACTTTAAAAGCGAATGCTATCATTTAAAAATGGAATAACAAAATATGGCAAACTTCGGTTACAATACTGACTAGAGGTGGAAGTCTTAAAAGTGTTTCAAGGTACAACACTCTCTCCTGCTATCGCCAAGACAAGACATACATGAAGAACTAGCACGTTGGAGTGTGGGACATGGCTGTTCTGTGCAGCCGTCTTCTATACCAATGGATGCCATTAAATCAGCTGCTAGATTTAATCGACGATGTTGGAGTTGCCCTGGTCACAATACACCATGACCACAGAACATGTTAATAATGCAGCTCCTCTAGAGCTCTTTCTTGTAAGATCCTCAGGATATGCGTGTACATCTTTTTCTCGCCGCGCACTGTGGCACAGAGACATATGACGAGTGCTGCTTCGCAATGTCTTTTCCCTGAAACAACAGACAGCAACCCTATTTATAGCCTCTATTGAGTACTTTTCAGCCAGGACTGTGAATAAATATTTGTCTGCCAGCGACTCTTGAAGTTTGATAAAGCTCTTTCAGGGATTCTGCCATTCATCCTGTATCCAACTCTTAACAGAGCATACAAAGAACGTAAACATTGCGTGCTATTTCACGTTTTCCCCCGCTTTGGTAAACGGACAGTCCCATTCTTGTAGGAAGGGTTATCCTCGTAGAGAAATTACGCCACAACACATGGGTTCAATGAAAGCACCAATGTTCTAGAAGCTTTGCAACTATAATAACCAGAACTGGATCCTGTGTCTGCTAGTTGCATTAACCAGACACCTCATCATAATACGCTTCTGCAGCGGGAACTGCCATAGTCACCCATATGCTCTCGCAATGGTTTGGTTCCCATGCAACATTAGCTACATATGTCGAACATACAGTAGCTCCTGAAAGAAGATATGTAGGCTTACACAGAATCAGCCAATTAAACTTTACTATTACATCACCCTGAATTTTCTTAATTTCTATACGTAATCAGATAATTATACAAGTACCATAAAGCTAGAATTAGACGAGATGGAGCGTGAACTGCAATCCAGTGCAACACTACAGGAGGCACATGAAAAACGTACTACCTCAGTGACCTCAGAGATGAAGAGTCCCATGCTTTGCGAACCGCAAACCGCCAGTGATCAAATTAACCGAATTCGTCCATCAAGACCAGTGCAATCAACTATTTTTTTGACATGTCGACAGTGCAATACAGCAGTTTTACCTAATTAAATGTCTCACGAATGTATAAAATATGGGTAGGTTCAAATGGCTCTGAGAACTACGGGACTTAACTTCTGAGGTCATCAGTCCCCTAGAACTTAGAACTACTTAAACCTAACTAACCTAAGGACATCACACACATCTATACCCGAGGCAGGATTCGAACCTGCGACCGTAGCGGTCGCGCGGTTCCAGACTGTAGCGCCTAGAACCGCTCGGCCACTCCGGCCGGCAAATATGGGTTGTTTACCATGTTATGAATATACTCACAGCATATTCATTCAGCTAAGCTTAAACGGCAAAATCATTGTGTGTTGTTTCAGAAACGATCATTTCCTTCCGGAAAAACGGCACTATACCAGACAAGTATGATACAACAGCAAGGGTAAGTGCAGGTATCAGCATTCATTACTTCATTATTATTTGTATCCAGTGTGCATGATGTAATAAATATTCTTATTTTCCAGTGCTTCGCTGACTGTTATGGAAAGAAGACCACTATGGTAAGCAATTACTCTCTGAATCTGTTATCGTCTAGAAATATTTTTATGGGATGTACCAATATAGTGCTACATTTCCTGCAATATTTCATTAGCTTTGGAAGGAAAATCAGCATTGGTCGTATTTTGTTTTATTGTCAGCAAAATCGATTTTCGGTCACTTAGTGACCATCCTCAGTGCTGTAATATACAATTAAAATTGTGCCTACCAATCCCGTGACCATCCTCAGTGCTGTAATATACAATTAAAATTGTGCCTACCAATTTTAATTGCGTATTACAGCACTGAGGATGGTCACTAAGTGACCGAAAATCGATTTTGCTGACAATAAAACAAAATATGGCCAATGCTGATTTTCCTTCCAATTCTATCCACTATTTGATCGTGGTGCACAGAACACTCCATGGAATCGCCAATCAATAATTTCATTAGTTGGCTTCCTGTTGTACAGGGTGGCCATAATTAATGTTCCAGCTTCAAAACGCTGAAGAAAAAGAACTACTGCTCAGAATGGCTTCAGAATTGATGCAGGGGGAAACGTCATGGAACAAAAAAATTAGCGAAAATTTGGCTAATAGATGTAATGTAATGTAATGTAAGCCTCATAATGTGAACACCAACAGATGCGCGACACGTGGCTCTTCCACAGTTGGCGTCCGAGACGCCAAACATGACTGTCTCCATGAAGGCTCGTGCGCTGCTGCTAAAGCTCTTTTACAAGAACGATGACTGGACGCCAGTAACCGTGCAGAAGTTCCGGATACTCAAGGGTATGAAAAAAGGCATCGGTCTAGGGTCTGCTAAGGGTCTGGAGAAAATGATTACAAAATTCGAAAAGACAAGTTCTTCTAACGTAAGTGCAGTGTGGCAGAGGGAAAAAATCAGTTGATCTGACGTCTGTCGAAGAAGTGGCCACAGCATTGCTGGAGGGGTCGAGCAGTGGGGTGCAAACATACAGTGTGTGGGGAATTGCCCAAACATTGGACATGTCTGCGCACATGGTGTATAAAATCCTAGAAAATATCCTGCATTGCTATCCACACAAAATCATTCGTGCTCAGGGGTTGCTTCTTGCTGAACTGCCAGCAAGACAAACGTTTACTCTGGAACTTCTTGCTCGCATAGAAGTAGACAGTGAATGGCTATGGAACAGCCTGTGAACGGACAAAGCCCATTTCGATCTCCAAGGACATTTCAATCAGCAGAATTGCAGAATATTGGCAACGGAGAACCCGCATGCACATCAACCAGTACCACTTCAGTGTGCAAAGGTGACTGGGCGCTGCGAGTTGACGGCATTGTTTATCGTAGGGTCGTATTTTTGCCTAGGAGATGAGTCATGAGGGTCCTGTTACTTATACCGTCACAGGTAAATGCTATGAGAGTCTTTTGCACACCAACGTCATTCCAACCCTTTAACAGGGTGTACGTGTGGGTGGGGTCTTCTTCTGCTCCATAGATTCCACAGCCAGTGAAGCGGCTGCTGCAGAAGCATTTCGGAAATACTAGAATTATAAGCTGTCATTTTCCTTCAGACTGACTGTTCAGATCACCTGATCTTAAACCGTGTGACTTCTGCCTGTGGAGCTCTCTGAAACAAGCTGTGTTCAGTGCCCCAGTTACGAACGTAGCAGAACCGAAGGTACACATTGTGCAACGCTTTCTGAACGTCACCCCCGAAACACTACGATCTGTTGTGGAACATGCTGTTTCTCGATTTCAGTTTGTGGCAGAAAACAGTGGACAGCATATTGAACATGTCTTGCGCCAGTCTCACGACAGTTAGATATCAATGCTATTTTTCTTTTTATGCGGTTTTGGTCCCAGAGAAATAAAAAACCAATGTCAGTTCGCTTTTTAGGCGGTGTTGGACCACAGAACAGTTAAAAACCGATTTTTCCCAACTGATGTCGTACGATCTTGCCGTGCCACAATTTTTGACTGCCGAACTTGTGCTGGCACACACGTTGAACAGTATGGATGGTGTAATGTGCAACTCAGCCATAGCCATCGTATTGCGATTCATCTGTCATTTGTAGCCGACCTCATTTACGTTAAGACGCTTACAGCGCCGTCTATTTGTGTTTTTTTTTTTTTTTTTTTTTTTTGTTAAATGCTTTGTTCCATGACGTTCCCCTCCGTCAATAATATGCTGTTCAAATTTGACGTCATTCTGGGCATTTTCAACCTGGAACTTTGATTATAGACACCCTGTGTATTGAGTAAGTGCAATATTTTACGTACACAATAATTTTAAATGTCTATATGGCCATAGAGTAACTGACAGCATTCCCTAGAAAATGTACTGCTTTATATAGACACTATAATTCCTTTATTTTTCCAAAAATTACATTCAGTGCAAGGTTATGCTTATTTTCTGTTACCTCATGCAGCTAACTTCAGATGGAGGTTTCAACTGGACCACCCTAGAAATCATTGCATCAAACTTCAAGATGAAGCACACCGCACTGGACGTATTTGGAAAGTGCAGGCAGGACAGTATGTATTTCAATATACTTTCCCAATAATCGTACTAGATATTTCATAACAAACATCGGATTACATGTACTCTTTCTTAACATTTCCTGGGTTTTATATGTAAATAATACAGAGGAGGAGAGTTAATCTCCACGTCGACTTGTGTATCATTAGAGAAAGGGAATTAACGCAATCATACAAAGATGTGGGAAGGATGATACAAGTATAGCTATCACCCCCGACAGACAATAATTAACAGATGAAATTGTAAACGATGTTTTCCAGAAAATCATTAAGTGGTTCTCTGCAAATGGGCTCTCATTAAACTTTGACAAAACACAGTATATACAGTTCCACACAGTAAATGGAATGACACCATTAATAAATATAGACTTCGATCAGAAATCGGTAGCTAAGGTAGAATATTCAAAATTTCTAGGTGTATGCATTGATGAGGGGTTGAACTGGAAAAAACACACTGAGGATCTGCTGAAACGTTTGAGTTCAGCTACTTATGCTATTAGGGTCATTGCAAATTTTGGCGATATACATCTGAGTAAGTTAGCTTACCACACCTATTTTCATTCTCTGCTTTCGTATGGCATCATATTCTGGGGCAACTCATCATTGAGTAAAAGAGTGTTGATTGCACAAAAGCGTGTAATCAGAATGATTGCTGGAGCTCATCCAAGATCATCCTGCAGACACTTATTTAAAGAGCTAGAAATCTTCACTGTAGCCTCACAATATATATATTCACTTATGAAATTTGTTATTAACAATCCGAATGAATTCAAAAGTAATAGCAGTGTACATGGCTACAACACTAGGAGAAAGGATGATCTTCACTACTCAAGGTTAAATCTAACTTTGGCTCAGAAGGGGGTAAATTATGCTGCCACGAAAGTCTTTGGTCACTTACCTAATAGCATCAAAAGTCTGACAGATAGCCATACAGCATTTAAAAGGAAATTAAAAGAACTTCTTAATGGCAACTCCTTCTACTCATTAGATGAATTTTTGGATATAGTAACTGGATAATTTCCCAACCCCCACAAAAAAATTGAGTGTCATGTAATATTTATATTTTGTCTAATGTAATATCTTGTATAGGCACCTTTTATTAATCTGACACGTTCCTCATCATTACGAAGTGTCGTATACATTATCTATGGAACGAGTACTAATCTAATCTAATCTAGCCGGTTGTGACACTTCTGAAGTAATCATTCCGGTCTTTGCATCATGTGATTTATGAAAGCCACTGAATATACAGATTAAATTAGCCAGACTAGGACTTGAACGAACCAAATTCTATACCTCTTCAATAAAATTGCAGGAATACAGTTGCATCCATTATTTTCCTCCCCTGATATTTCGACCAAGAACCGTGCCCCTGTCTTCTAAAACATCTTCTGAGAGCACAGGTCCGTCCCTGTAATGTTACTGAACAAGCAGCACACCGTCAAAACACTAAGATTCATCCTATGCTTGTATACGAGGCTGTGCTCGTCAACTGTTGATTGTCCAAACATGGGCTTCGATATAGTTTTGACGTTACATACAAATTTCTAAGGCCACGTGAGCTGATCAATAAAGGGTGTCTGGGCTAGAGGTGTACGCAAACAAATGCTCATTACGAGAGAACTCGACATTTTATGTTGTTGGGTAAAATCGATAGAAACACTCTCCAAGATGTGATGCTCACCGTCTCATGAACATTGCTGACAAGGGGTTAGCGTGAGTTGCAGTTGCAGTTTCAACAAAGTTTTGGTTTGCATATAAGAGTTTTATATGTACATTTCAAATATGCACACAGTATTTGGTATTGATAATTACATGCATGCACATATTCAGTCACTGAGTTCAAAAAATGGCTTGTTGGCAGCTCTTGGCAAAAGATAACGAGGATGAACACGATCACAGAGTATCAAGTGGAGAAACAGAGTTGCTTATCATAGTAGGAACACTTCATGAATGCTTGCATGAAGCAATCTTCCGAGTCACACTGTTTGAACATCAAAAACGCATCGGGCAGCGTTTGAAACCTCTCTGGTCTGAAGTCTCATATGTAGTTACAGTCCAGGAGTACCGAACATAGTCTGCAAAGACTGGAGAACAGAACTAGTTGTGTAGAATACACATCAGCAATGAAATTGAATCCCTCGACGATGGTGTGAACTGATAGTCATGAAGGATACTGTGATCGTCAATCTGCTTCAGCACTGCCGTGAACTATTCAAAGAAAAGCACACCAAGTAGCTGAATGTAATGTGTGTACCCAGGGGTCTCGACAGTTTACACCATGTTTTGCGGTCGGATAGCATCGATATGAGTCCTGTCACGGTATGTCCCGAGTGTATCAAACAGAAGAAGAAACTCCTTCGCTGCATGTGGGAAGCAGAAATCTTGAAAGAATTGCATCAGGATTTGTTTCACGAATAGGCCAGACTTTTAGTCAATTTGAATCAGATTTTGTGGTTTCAGCATATGTTGCACTACCTGCACTCCAAACTGACTTCTAGGTTCCTGGTAAATTACCAGTATCTTAGGAAAAACGTATCCACTTGCCGATATAATGGGTTGGATGGTGCAAGAATGAATTTCATCACTCTGCACAGAACTTCTTACCAACTTGTCTCCCTTGAAAAGTAAAGTTCGTGATAAGTGAAGTTCTTTTCATATACCACTTTAATCAGCATTATAAAACTGGATACGTTCCATGGTTATCGTTAAGGACACTATTTCCTTGTGAAACTCATCACATTCATCATTCACGTCACTGTTCATATTCCAAGCTTTAGTGGTTACAGTGGTTATACATTCTGTTATTGCCCATGAGCCAAGACTGCGTCTCCATTTAAACCTTACAACTAGGACTGTTAATATTTTTAAAACTATTGGGAGTCCGATATAGCGATATTTAAAAGAATATCATTTTTGCTCTCGATATTGCTAAAAAAGCTATCGACGGAAAAAATATCGATGTACCAGCCAGTAAAAATTTAGACTGGTCATGGTAAAAATACCGCCGGTTTTAGAGCTGTATATTTAAGTATCGATTTATTATTAGATATTCTGGACATCAACAATCTAGCAGCCTGCTAATCCCCCTTAGATCAAAAATTGAAAGGAAAACGATGCACGTTCACACTTTGCTGGCAATGGTAACTTTGTGTAAGTGGCACAATAAAAGGTGTCTGATGGGTCTATCGTTCGGTTTCGGTGCATATCGGATTTGTCTGGAACACTTCCGGTTCATTTCCTGTTTTTTCATTTCTGTGACGCCAGAGACCTAGCACTGGTAGTGTCGAACATGGTGCTGGTTACGTCAGCATTTCCCCTCACACGTCGCCGTCCATCGCAAACACCTATCTTGTCATTTAGATTTTTGTTCATCATTGACAACAACTGTTTTCGAAGAATGCCGATGTGAAAGACATAGCATGCTAGTTGCGCTAAAACTGTTTTTTTTTTTACGCAGTTGGTGTGCTGTTTCTTCATATCAGAAATCTTGTTATTCCATTCACTCCGCCACCCTCAGGTGCAATCTGACTTCATTGTTCCACCTATACTTGCTTCACACAGTCAAAGACAAAACGTCCACGTGTCGGAAGCTCAAAAAGTAGTAGGACTCCTTCATACAGTGAAAGTAAAATTATATTCCACTGCAATTTCAAAAGAACAATTTCAAATATTTACCGAAAATAACGAAAAAAATATAATATAAAAATACCAGCACTCGATATTGCTATTTCGATATCATATCATCGAGGAAGAAAGTATCACCGTTACGTATCGATATATTTTTGGAAAAAATATCGATACATCTACATTTTATCAGGAACCCTACTTCAGCCCATCCAAGGATAGATCTACTGAATTGAGTTAATCCTATTTCTTGGGCCTTTTCCAAATCCAAAACACAAATATCCCTGTTGTCAACATTAGCTCCTGCCAACCTGACTTTTGGGCTACATAATCGTCAGTCACGTGTAGTTTTGAGTGCAGACCTTTTACCCCCTTTCGCTACCGCGGGACGTAAATGTCATAGATGATTTGTATCTCGCATGATACGATATCGTTTCTTTGCAGTACTGAAGCTTAATCTTTTAGTTTCCCCAGAATCGTGAAATGCTATTATGTCCCTTGCATTTTTCAAAAGATATATCATCCCACTTCTTCCTTTTCAGCAGTCTTGGCAGATAATCAGATGACTGGCATCCATCACTTCGTAATAGCTCTTCATCACTATCAGGTTCTGTATCATCCATAAGTTTTTCGCCGCCAGAAAAATCTTCTTCTGCTTATTCATATTCTTCAATACTGTCTATTGTATTTTCATGATGTACATTGTTACCATTGGTTGCGGCTGTTTCATCTACCGTACTGATTATGTATCCAGCTACATTTCTCTCCTTAACTGTAATTTCTGTCGATTCTTTTGTGTTCGTAATGGCAAACAATCAAGCTCACTGTATTTGCGGGATTCATTATCACACGGAGAATAATGTGATGCGCTATGAAATCAGTAACGCCACAAACGAACAGATTAACTGCAGAGTTTGATATTACACAGATGTAGATCACTATTGCATTGGTTTCCTTTCTCTTATGTGTAATGTCTGTCAAGTTCCTCTAGATGTCGCTTCGGATACTCGTCAGGTGACCTTCGGTACAGTGTGGCGTGTGTCAATCAGAGCATGCATTTGCAAACAGCTGCATTAGCAGGTGGAACACTGTTTACGACGACTACAGTTACTAAAGTCACGATATCATCTCAGTTATGGTGCATTGTGAGCAGAATGTCGCATTTTCGTAGCTTGCCGCACAATTGGCGACAACACTTAATTTACACATTTTTGTAATCAGCACCACAAGCATATTTATGTAAACCACAACTCAACTGCAATTGCGATCGCAGCTTGTGCTAATTCCCTTGTAAGTCATATGGAGCATTCATAAACCTGCACAAATGGTTCTGTGCAGCATGCAGGCATACTCTGACAGTTAACATGTGGACGCCACTACGAAATATGCAGTGTATGCTATGGTAAGTGGAGCTAAAATCTGCAACACACGTTCAGCGGCATGCGAGAAGAGACGATTTATGATTGGGACAGAACTCTTCAAGAAATGGAAAGTTTCGTTTTAAATGTTGAGAAACTTCCTAAAATTCAAGTGAGTGAAGAGACCGTGGAACACATGTGCAAAGCATTCGCTAGATCCAAGTATATCCATCGGACAAGCTAGTAGGAAACTAATCATCCCCCGTTCAACAGTGCATGACATTGAGCACAAATGTTGCTGATTGTGTGCTTACAAACTACAACTTTTGCATCACGTTAAGCCTGAGGATCACTGCAGGCAATATGATTTCAGTGTTGAAATTTTGCTTCTTTTAGACGAAAACAACGACTACCTCAGTGAAGTCAGTGAACTATGCAGTGATGAAACTACCTCCCATGTTTATGGGAATGTCAACTTACATAACTGAGCAAGGTGGCACAGTGGTTAGCACACTGGACTCGCATTCGGGAGGACGACGGTTCAATCCCGCGTCCGGCCATCGTGATTTAGGTTTTCCGTGATTTCCCTAAATCGCTCCAGGCAAGTGCCAGAATGGTTCCTTTTTTGAAGGTACGGCCGACTTCCTTACCTATCCTTCCCTAACCCGATGAGACTGATGACCTCGCTGTTTGGTATCTTCCCCCAAACAATCCAACCCTCAACTGACATAAGTGTCGAATATGGGAAAGTGAGACTCCAAAAGAAGTGTTGAGTATGAAAGGGGTATACCAAAAGTTAATGTATTGGAATTACATGAACATGATGTGATGGTCCGTTTTTAATGGAATCTACAATGATGGGACACACCTATCTCGACAACTCGGTGAACTACGCAGTTCCACAGATGCTTCCTGACGTTTTTTCTAGCAGGATGGTGCCCGACCCCACTGTCATGGAGACGTTACACCACATTTCTCCATGAGACGTTTCCTGAGTAGTGGATCAGAACCAGGGCTCCCGTTGGCTTGGTCTCCTAGTCTGACTCTCCTGGATTTCTGTGCATGGACGTTCATCAAGACAGAACAGAGGTTCATTATTTGGTAGATGTGAGACAACAGATCTATGCCACAGTAGATGCCATAACACCTGTTCTGCTTATGAACATGTAGTGAGAAGTGGAGTACCGTTTTCATATATGTCGACCTACAAATGGTGCCCTCAATGATTACAGAGCACATAACCTGTTGCAAAGCACTGTTGCATAAAATTGTTTGAGCCCCTGTGTACAATGTTGGACAAATGGCTATAAACCTTAGTAGGTACTGAAATACAGAGAACTGCTTTTGTATACCTCTAGCCCGGACACCATGCACAACATCTGCAGCATTCACGAGAAATATAATACTCCTCAGAAATGCTGATACAAAAGCTATCCCTTACTGAGTGTAGCGTGTCTTTTATCATCTTGAGTATCAGGAAAAAGATTAAACGTCTTGTCTGCCCAGAAACCTGCCTATTTTACTATATTGCTGAGCAGGAAGGGAGAAGGAGTATAAACGTATAATTTTGAGATGTATGAACGTCGACAGGTTTTTGTTTCTTTGAAAGTGCCAATCTTACGTCTCTTTCTGATCTGAATACATTCTACAGATCAGATTTCGAATCTTGGAACCCAGCTGTAGCTGATCGGACAAGTATTATCTTTGATGAAACCAACAGCTTTTCCCAGCCTTGAGCTTTTGGGATTTCGTTGAGATCAGACTGCGTGACAACTACTACAGCTGTAACAATGCCTGGAAGTGAGAATTTGAAACTAAAAGGTTACAGACAGGTATGAGTTGTTGTTCAGTTTCCAACAATATCAGTGGTGCAACTGGCATACCTACATCACAGTAACCAACATAAACTCTGCTGGCATAGAAGAACTCACTGTACTTTGCATGACAGAAAAACGCTTTAATTTGTCCAACTATTACATGTAAAATACCACCGTAGCGTTAGTCTTTGTGTGGTATACATTTTTTAGCTGGATTTTACGAAAAAGTATTTAATTCTTGAGATGATTTCTTTAAGATGCATTAATTGTTTAATTTTTTTTCCTTTTTTTCTACTGGTTTTAGAGCTTCTTACTCTTTTCATTTATTTTATTATTCAGTGTCTGTTGACAATAATCAGCTCATGCTGATGATGACATAGGAAGCTGTGTAAAGCATGAACCACCATTTAATCCTAGTGCAGAAAGAAAAGCCAGAGTTTCACCAATAATATTAACGCAAAAATCAATAGTATTACATTATCTGAATAGTGGTTATCGGAGAACATTATACGATTTTGAATCTCGGAATCCAGCTATAGCTGACCGGACAAGAATTATCTTTGATGAAACCAACAGCGTTTCCGAAGCACCGAGCTGCTGGGATTTCATTGAGATCAGAAAAAGTGTAAACAACAAAGACTACAATCGTCAAAGCAATTATGATGGAACTTGTAACCATATGTGGTTATCACAGAATATTAGTTGAGAGATAACACACTTAATATTTAATACACATTTATTGGTCACTCATACATTATATATATATATATATGGCTGTTACATATCTGCATGCTGAAAGTTCACACAAGAACATACTAGTCCAAAGAAGGAAGGTGCCAAAGATAGGGCGCTCTGCACCAGAGATGCCACGACCCCTCCCCCCTCCCATCCCTCTGGTAGTGCGCAGCGGAGCATGGGGTAGAGAAGTCTCATGAGATGAAGTCGTAATCTTGGTGCCAATGCGACGGTTGTAGGTGCAGGCCGGCACGGGAAATGGGAGCGGCAGTGTCAGCGGTGCTGCAGGCTGGTGGTTCCAACAGCTGCACGTGAGAGGTGAGGGTGGGCAGAGATGACTCAGCCAAAGGCAGGATCGCTGCGTCGGGAGGAAGGTCGTCATTGAGGGTCCATGCCAGTTAAGTCTATTAACTGAGACTGTCTTTGGCCGGCCGTGGAGGTGATGACGAGCGTGTTGGTACTGTGATGTAGCACACAGTGAGGGCCTGATTAGGGCAGCTGAAGGACTGCCTGCACAGTGTCTTCCTGCAGCATAACAAAGTGGCATGTAGCTAGGTCCTTGTGGACGAACACGGGAGGGTGGTGCGGGGACGGGACATGGGGGTGCGGAGGTGTGCAACGTGCATGCAGACACGCTCAGAGTGGGGAGATCCTCTGATGTGGCAGAAGGTGAATTCTTGATTAACTTGGTGGGGAGAAGGTTGAGGCTCGCCGTACAGAACTTCGGCGAGTGAGGCATTAAGAACTTCTTTATGAGCCAAGCGAATACCCAGCAGGACCCATGGGAGGGCCTCTGACCAGAGGCCTCCGTGGCACATTAGGGCAGCCTTGAGTGTGTGGTGCCACTGCTCGACAAGGCCATTCGACTGGGGGTGATATGCTGTGGTATGGAACTTGGCGATGCCGCAGAGTTCAGAGTCATGCGAAGAGTGTGGACTCAAATTGACGTCCCTGGTCGGTGATGAGAGATAGGAGACAGCCACAGTAAGCAACCCACACCGAGATGAAGGAATGGCGATGGTCTCAGCCGTGATGTCAGTAGGTGGGACTGCCTTGACCCAATGGGTCACACAGTTGATGATTGATAAGATATATCTGTAGCCATCAGACAGGATAAGGGGACCAATGACGTCAACATGGATGTCCCAGAAACGCCCCTTCGGAATGTCAAACTTGCCCAGAGGAGGTTGAATGTGCCTGCCGACCTTTCTGCACTGGCACGGAATGCACACAAGGCTCCAAGTGCGCCCGTCATGCTTCACGTCAGGCCAGATGAAGCGCTCCATAACCAGCCGCGTCGTGACACACATCCCAGAGTGAGCTAAGCCATGCAAGGTGGTAAAGACCCTATGGCGAAGAGCGGCAGGGACCAGGGTGCGAGGAGTGCCCATACAGAGAAAAGGTAGAACCATGAAGCAACTGCGTGAAATCTTGGATATGTGGAATGGGGCAGTTATCGATAATGGTACAGGCATTAAGGGACCTGTAGTCCCCACACATGTGTAAGGTGCTGTCCTTTTCGGAAACAAAGTGAATAGGTGAAGACTAGTTGCTATCAGAGGGGTAGAGGACACCCAAAGCCAACAGCTGCTGAACAATCTCTTTGGTGCACAGAAGTTTAGAATCGTTAAGGCACCTAGCCTTATAACGAATAGGTGGGCCATCAGTGGTGCGAATCTTATTGCAAGTGCCATTACTGATGGCCAATAATCGTGTAGGGAAGACGGCATTCAGGGGTCAAAAAGGTATTCACAGGCAATGTCAGTTCACCGACCTTGATAAACTGGAACAATGTAGGCAGGGCATTGGCTGCAGGCGGAGATGGAAGGTGTGATGCAGGAGTGAAGCAGCCCAAAGAATCAGAAGAGGCACCTGCAGGTGGGTCTTGGAAATTTGTCTGCGGTGATGCAAAAAAAGAAAACAGCAGGTGGTGGAGTGCTAGACACCGAAGCAGGTCGGCAAGAAGATTCTGTAGGGGTGTGTGCTGGGCCACCTCACTGTGGAGTGGCAGATAGGTGAAGTACAGTACGCTGTGCATGTGACAATTCAGCAGAGGCAAGGCGATTCGGGCGCGTAAGTCATTGTTCGGGGTGTGGAGATTGTCGATCTGGAGGTGCACGTATGACAGATCAGAGAGCTTTGTGGTTATGTGCTCGACCAGTGAAGCACACGTGGAAAGTATATCCAAGGTGGTGGAGAGCTAAGTGGTGTTGAATTTGGATGTGCATGGAACTGTAGAACCAGATGTGTGGCAGAGTGCAGCAGCATGCAGGTCTATCAAAAGTTCATAATGGTGTATAAAATCCAACCTGATCACTGGTTCATCCACGTTGGCAGTGTGGAAGGTCCAAGAGAAGATGTGAACCAGTGAGAAGTCAAGCAACATCTTGATGGAGCTGTGGACTACAATGAGAGAACAGTTGCCAGTGATCAAGTTGAGGGTAGAGGGGGATAGTGCGTCAACAGCATGCTTGGCTGGAATGATGCTGACGTGGGTGCCAGTGTCGATGAGAAAGTAGATGCTGATCAAGATATCTGTGGCACAGAGGCATAGCGTCACTGAAGCAGGCGGTGCAGGGTCGGAAGATATGCGCTGTGTAGGTACATGGAGAGACATGGCGCCTAAACGTGCCTGGCAGTGTCATTTGGGTAGGTGCAGAGCATGCGGCAGTTGTGGACAGCATCTCTGTAAGTAGTATGGAACCAGCACAGCAGGTAGACCAGTTACGGGCCAGCACAGTGCGGGCGGGAGTTGCGGCTGACTGCGACGGGGCCAGTAGCTGATCATGCTGCTGCTCGGGCGAGGTTGGCAGTTGTCAGGAGCCTGTAGGCTGCTAGGTGGCAGCTCCTGACAGGTAACAGAGGCGCCAAGGTGAGTGCGCCGGCCTCTGCTGACAGGGCACAGAACCACAGGCGCAGGTGTGCCAACTGAGTAGGATGGTGGGGATGTCATTCCTGACAGTAGGTGCTGATGCTGAATGATGGCGTAAGCCTGATCTGCCATGTGTAATTGAACCTCGAGAGGGTCAGCGACGTGAGACAGTAGATGACGCTGCAGATCAGAAGGCATTTTGACCATCCACAGCATCCAAAGGGCTGCATCAGGCAATGCTTGGTCATCAATTAGAGCACACAGACACCAACAAAGTTGCAGAGGGTGCAGTCATCAAGATGCTCCTAGTTAATAATGTGATGGATTGCTCCCACCGGAGGGTGGAAAAGGTGCTTGATAAGCAGTGATTTGGCCATTGATTGTTTATGCGAGGTGAGCGGTGAGAGGAGCAAGTCGCTTATGAGGTCCGTATGTGCATGGAGATGGCTCACCAGGCAGACAAAATGGGTGCCGTCATCAGAAATGCCGTAGATGTCCAGGATGTGGTCCACTAAGGCGAACCAAGTTTTTGGGTTGTCTTTTTGCAATGCAGGTAGCTTAGGGAACCTGCCTGGTAACATGTTGAGGCAGTACCGGCAGATTAGTGTGGGCAGAACAGGACGCCTCTAATGCTGGAAGTATGGTAGCAGTGAATGGTGCATTGCCCGAGGTCTGGGTGGGGCAGTGGCTGCATGCAGCACTCAATACGGAGGGGGCGGGCATATAAGCCATCAAGGTGTGTCCAATCGATAAGCCTGACGAAGAATGCATCGTGGGTGTAACAGCCAGTGCGTAGCAACAGCAGGTGGGGTGTGGTCGTTGTGGAGCCGTGGGGCAGGGGTTGAATGGCTGGCACTGTTACAAAAGTGAGTGGAAGGCAGTCGTGGTGCAACCACGGTGCTACAGTCGCGGAAACTGATGCGGTCTCGAGGCGACCAGCGTTGCCAAAACGGCGTGTTGGGGGAGGGAGAGAATAAACCACAATGTCGTTAGCTGGAAGGTCTTCCATGTCATGGTTAGGTGGCGGGCACTGTCCATGTTGTGGCTGTTGTTGTGCTGCCACGCTAGGCAGCGGCCATGTTGAAACGGGTAAGACTAGGTAGCCCCCGGCATGGCCGTGTGTAAGTAGCTGTTCATTTTTAACCAAGTTCGAAGGAGATACACTTGTCCACTCGTGGAATCGAGCAGCAGAGTTGATGAGGCCTGTTACACTTGCACTAAAAATCACAGGTAGATCCATTGTGGTTTAAACAATGCAGTCTGGCATACGATGTGAGTGAATGACGAAAACAACCACAAATAACACTGGATGAGACGTCGATGGTGTCGGCTCACCACTGTGGTCATCACGGAAGATTAGTAGAGAGATAACACACTTAATATTGAATGCACATTTATTTGTCACTCGTACATATAACAAAGAATGGCTGTTACACATCTGTGTGCTGAAAGTTCACACTAGAACATACTAGTCCAAAGAAGGAAGTTGCCAGAGATGGGGCACTCTGCACCAGAGACGCCACACAGATATCAAAAAGAAACTGTGTTGCTACTTAATTTGAATCACAAATTACGTAGTAAGCCTGCATCATCCAGTATTAAAATTTATGACGTCCTGTGGTTTTTCTTTAAAAACATATATGATGCCAGTTTTCCCTCAGATTTGTTTAATCAACCTAATTCAGTGTAAAACAAGACCGATATGGTTTCTCATCAATCTGCACTCAGACAGGAAAAAAAATGAAAAGAGAGATACTAACATCTCATTTCGGAGGATTACTTTATCTCTGATATTTATTTGTTCAGGACCAGCAGCCAGAGAATGAACAGTCTGCAGAAAGATCAGAAGTCGTACACTCACTATCAGCAGTATGTCAAACTCAGAGATTATAAAAGCACAATTTTTCAGTACCTGATACTCTTTGGACTGAGTGAAGAATTCTTACTGGCTTGCCTTTAAGTATCGTCTATACTGCAACACTCGTTTTGTGGTATTGAACGTTGTCAAAATGCATCAACAATGTGTGAACTGTACTCAGCAGTTGGAGTTGGGTAATCAATTTACTCACAAGATAGCATGCAGTGCGCAAGTTTTTCAGTAAGTTCAATGCTGAGTGTTGAGTTGTTCGAACCTGTGATCTGTGGTTGCAAGGTATTTACGTGCAGTGAATGAGAGTGGTAATTTTTCTTCCAGAGACAATGTATATCAATTTGCTGACCATGAATGATCTTTTGGAGACCAGAAAGATCATTACTACTGCCCTTCACAAAGGCTATTCAAATCCCGTAAAGCATCCTTTCAGAGCGGATGAATGCTATAATTCGAACTGCAGAATATGCTATTATTATAGGATGTGGACATAGCAGAAGAAATCCATCAAGATAGTACAACATACAGGCGGGCCATTTTAATATTCAGCATACTAACAGCATCCTGCACAAAACGATTAGTACCCCAGCTAGCAAACTAACATAGAGTCAGCAAAAACAGATCACTGGTAATTGCAGTGGACTTCACAGGCCTAACTTAGCCAATCATATAATGTGATTTTGTATATGGCTCTGTGCCAACTTCTCAGAGTTGTTGCAACTCCGAAGATTACTATTACTTTCACCTGTGTCAGTTTGCACACAGTGAAGGAATTCCAGTCTGTCAGCTTGTTTGATCACACAGTGTTGCCATTGTTATGGTAATAAATAACCATGTGCTATGGTTTTCAACTTTTAAGGGAAAAGAAAAACTATAAATCTATCTCCAAATATCTGTGTTCAGTCGATCATTATTTAACCTTATCATTTCAATCTTCTCACAAATTTCACATAACATTAGACAAAATAATTTGCTTTCAATATCTGAAACGATGTTTATATTTTGTTTTGCCTAGCAACAAAACTGATTTGCACATGGAAAACATACTATACTGCAAGGACTTCCATGACAAGAGATATATTTATAAATTGCAAATAAAAAAAATGAAAACGAATAAATTGTGAGAATTCCCCATACACTGTTTTGCTATGCCTGTTGGTTGTTCTCTCAGATTATGGTCAGCTCACATGGCCACGTTGGTCAGTGTGTACTAGAAAGTGGAAAAAGCCCAGGGCAGCTGCCCAACTGGCCAGCCTCTAGCTATGACACTAATTGTAGGAAGCAGCAATGTCAAACATGTAAGAGGTTTGGGCACTCAGAACAAAACTCTACATGGAAAGGTTTGCAGAAAAAGTGAATACGGTCACAGGATGGACCTCTTAGCCTTCTGTTAAATGAGTTAGGGGTCAGTGTGGCAGTAAGGGTAAGCACAGGGCATCTGTGTGTGGAAACAATGGCAGACTGTTTTCTGACTGGCTATGTGAGAGGAAAATTGTGCCAATTTTTATTAGCTGTGGGGTCACAGGTATCTGTGGCTAGAAGGAATATGCTTGGTGAAGTATAATTGATTCCACCATGTTAGAGGTTAAACAGGATAGGTGGGGGTAATATTCATTCACCAGTTTGACAATGCCGAAATTATGAGTGGGATGAAATAAGTACATCATTGGAACTGAACAGGACAACATTCCATCTGTGTTTTACTACTGGAAGAACCAAGCTGTTGCTTCCCCATACTAAGACTTGTGGAAAGCTGATTAAACTGTGTACAAGGTCTCTCAGAGTCGGCTTCCACAACACAATACAAAGAGATACAGAGTAATTACTCTGGGTGGACACAGGAGCTGATCTGCTGGTTAATTCTTTGTGTGTGGTTCGGCCTTTTCCAGAGAGTAAAAAGTTAGATAAAACACACTGTTTTATATTCTGTAGCTTATCCTATGTCCAATAACAGAGGCCAGGTTGTGCCTGACTGTAGAAAGCTATCACTCTGATAGGCAGTTTAGAAGGGAAGTGAGTGGAGATTTCATATCAGGCTATAATATAACACTGGAACTGTCAGTGTATCCACACTGAGGAGAAAAATATCACTTTGAGAGGAACAGGATAAGGAGGACATGGAAAGACTTTTGGAAGAATATGCTGAGTTATTTCATCCTCTTGGACCATTGCAAACCATGCCTCCAACTTGCATAATG
Source organism: Schistocerca serialis cubense (assembly GCF_023864345.2). Taxonomy (NCBI): domain Eukaryota; kingdom Metazoa; phylum Arthropoda; class Insecta; order Orthoptera; family Acrididae; genus Schistocerca; species Schistocerca serialis. The sequence continues at coordinate 244,929,291 of NC_064638.1, read as the reverse complement.
TTGCCACTGGGAGTGACCCATCTGTCTATAAAAAACTGTACCATGTTTTGTGGGCCTGTGAAGTGATTACCATCAGTTAGAAGTAGCACCAAAAACCACATTCATAGTTCCATCTGATCACTGTCAGTATACCATTTAGATTGAAAAACATACCACAAACTTTCCAATACTTATTATATGGCATATTATGAGGATTAAAATTTAAAAAATGGGTGGTCTATTTAGATGAGATTAATGTGTTCACCAAGGATACCCAGGAAACATGTTTCGACAAGTGTTTAAATTGAACAGGACTATCATTCAGCTTGGAAAAATGCCATTTTGTGTCAAAAGAAGTCCATTACTTGCGCCATTTTCAGCCACTATGCCAGTCTATGATTGGATGAGGCTATGAGAAACTTCTTGACATCCACTACAGGAAAAGAATTGCAATCATATTTAGGCTTAGCTAATTTCTACAGGGAATTTATTTTGAAATTCAGAAAGATCACAAAACCCCTCACACAATTATTAAAGAAAGGAGTGAAATTTCATAGATTTATTGACCGCTAGTCTAGTTCTCACTTTTCCAGTCCACCAAAAGAAATTTATACTATCATGTGATGCCAGTAATATCGCCTTGATTGTGTCCTAAGTCAGGAAGTAGATACAAATGTATGTATAATAGCATCTGAGTCAAGGCAACTCAATAAGGTAGGAAAATAATTATTTAGCTATTGAAAAGGAAGTGCTAGCACTAATACAGGGCTATCACAAATGATTGAAGCGATTTCATAAATTCACTATAGCTCCATTCATTGACATATGGTCATGACACATTACAGATACATAGAAAAACTCATAAAGTTTTGTTCAGCTGAAGCCGCACTTCAGGTTTCTGCTGCCAGAGCGCTCGAGAGTGCAGTGAGACAAAATGGCGACAGGACCCGAGAAAGCGTATGTCGTGCTTGAAATGCACTCACATCAGTCAGTCATAACAGTGCAACGACACTTCAGGAAGAAGTTCAACAAAGATCCACCAACTGCTAACTCCATTCGGCGATGGTATGCACAGTTTAAAGCTTCTGGATGCCTCTGTAAGGGGAAATCAAGGGGTCGGCCTGCAGTGAGCGAAGAAACGGTTGAACGCGTGCGGGCAAGTTTCACGCGTAGCCCGCGGAAGTTGACGAATAAAGCAAGCAGGGAGCTAAACGAACCACAGCTGACGGTTTGGAAGATCTTACGGAAAAGGCTAAAGCAGAAGCCTTACCGTTTACAATTGCTACAAGCCCTGACACCTGATGACAAAGTCAAACACTTTGAATTTTCGGTGCAGTTGCAACAGCTCTTGGAAGAGGATGCATTCAGTGCGAAACTTGTTTTCACTGATGAAGCAACATTTTTTCTTAATGGTGAAGTGAACAGACACAATGTGCGAATCTGGGCGATAGAGAATCCTCATGCATTTGTGCAGCAAATTTGCAATTCACCAAAAGTTAACGTGTTTTATGCAATCTCATGGTTTAAAGTTTACGGACCTTTTTTCTTCTGCGAAAAAAATGTTACTGGACACGTGTATCTGGACATGCTGGAAAATTGGCTCATGCCACAACTGGAGACCGACAGCGCCGACTTCATCTTTCAACAGGATGGTGGTCCACCGCACTTCCATCATGATGTTTGGCATTTCTTAAACAGGAGATTGGAAAACTGATGGATCAGTCATGGTGGAGATCATGATCAGCAATTCATGTCATGGCCTCCACGCTGTCCCGACTTAACCCCATGCGATTTCTTTCTGTGGGGTTACGTGAAAGATTCAGTGTTTAAACCTCCTCTACCAAGAAATGTGCCAGAACTGCGAGCTCGCATCAATGATGCTTTCGAACTCATTGATGGGGACATGCTGCGCCGAGTGTGGGAGGAACTTGATTATCGGCTTGATGTCTGCTGAATCACTAAAGGGGCACATATCGAACATTTGTGAATGCCTAAAAAAACTTCTTGAGTTTTTGTATGTGTGTGCAAAGCATTGTGAAAATATCTCAAATAATAAAGTTATTGTAGAGCTGTGAAATCGCTTCAATCATTTGTAATAACCCTGTATATGGGTTCACTTATTTCCACTGTTATTTCAAAGTAACAACTGATCATGCAGCATTGAAACAGCTAATGGGACTTAAATATCTAACAAACCATTTAACTAGATTGGCATTAAGACTAAGTGAATTTGATTTTGATGTTGTATATCAACTAGGTGAGTCACAAGCGAAAGTCCATTATAAAGTCTCTCTGATGAGCACTTATATTGATTGAGTGTCTCTCTATATGTTTCCCACATCACCTTGTGTTTGTCTTTATTTGTATGAGTGACTGTGTGTGCTCTGTTGTGTTGAATACCTACACCGTTGGTTTGATACAGGGTGATGTGTGAAACTGCTTTCACACTACACGCTTCCGTTGTTGTAGTGACCTGCTCCAGCTGCTGCAGACGCTGTACTGAAGCTGAAAGTGTTAATCAAAGTTGTGGAGAAATATTTGTCTGAGCTCTGTTGCATAGCAATCAGATTTGCTTTCAGTTCTTAGAAATATCCAACATTGGTGGATTAAAATGATCTGTGAAGTTACTCCTTTTCCAAAGAAAGCATCAAACTGTTTAATTAGAACTGAATGCTCCCATCAGAAATGTTCTCGATTTGGTATTCATTAATAGATCACCATTGAAGTATACATCAATTGTGGAATAAACATGTACCTTTATGAAGTGAACAATCTTTTATTGACTTTTGTATCTATGAAATTCTTCCCGTTACATGAATTATCTGTTCACTGGCCTATATACACATATATAATACAGTTTCCTTCAAAATCTCGCAACGACACTGATTTCTGCTTCACAAGAATGAAAAACTCCTAATGAATTACTTCTTAACAAAATCAAAGACTTCCTACACTAAGAATAATTATCTGAGTGCTAACCACCACAGAGTAATAAAGAATATCTTTATCTCTCTCTCTAGCATTGTCACATCAAGTTACGCTGCTTTCTCTTGTATTGCATGATACATCATATATGCCCCTCTTGTGGATGAATGTTTTTGGGCAAAAACAAACACGAGCGTTCACACAACACTATGTCGATGATTTTTCATGATGCTGTATATTATTAATGTCCACTACATAGAAATATCTGTAGTAACATTTTCTTATTAGTCCATACACTATCAATGAAAATTGAACCTAAATTATACATTGGGGTGCATATAATTAATGAAGTACAATATTGTGCTAACAAATCTGTGCTGCTTGAAAATTACTGAAATGCAGCTTATATGCATAGCTCATTTAGCTTGCTTTAATTCCTTTGTTGACGATGGCATGCGATGTGATCAGAATCTCTTTTCATCATCACTCAAAGATTCTGTCACGTGCCTTGGGATGTCTCAAACTTGCAATCTAGCCATTCAACCAATCCCCACAAAGGGAAACCAAGGAGAACCTCGGGGAAGATTCACCATCCTCGTATTTCTCATTTGCAAAAAAAATTAATTGAATAACAATGGATAATAGAATATTTACAATATGAATATTTTTTGAAATGAATTTAAACACTTTTCACAAAAGAAATACAACACTGTAAATCTTCTGTGTCTTGAGGTGAACAGTCGATGCGTTGGGTTACATGCATACAGGATTCCCTTCTATCTATCATCTTTTGGTAACTGATTTGAATTCTATTCCCATTTCATCATATCCTCATGGGTATTATTTTTTCAGCAGGGTTTACATAAAAATAAGAGTCAATGTAAGTTCTGTGAAAAAGGTGTTTTATCTATGCTGAGCTGAAATATAACCTAACCTAAAGTCCTTTCTAATTCTCTGTCCTGAATTCTAAATATTGGGAAGTTGTAAGATGTTCTTGATTCTTATCAATAACCGTAGGATGCACTATACACTAAACCAACTGATATTGCCATATCAACTTATGCTCGTCATCTTTCAGATGCACCTTAACACTTGTTGATGTGCTTGTAACTGCTCAGCATTCACTTAGTTGGTAACTTCACAAGTAACAATTGCAATGACAAAATTTACATACACAGGTATGTTACAACAATAATACAATTACAAAGAAAATGTCCATTACAAAAGATTGAAACAAAATAGAAGCGGGTTTTTAGCTGAGAACGGGTTACCCCTTCCGAACAGCATGACTTCAGCTCAGCGAGTTTAAAAAGATACACACATTCACCGACATCGTCAAATTTGACATAAGCAAAAAATATCTTGCCATAGACCAGATTCATTTAAATCACTAACCCATGGTCATTATGCATTGTGAGACCTGATTGAAGTTATTATTAATTACTTAATTAAAAATTAAAAGAGATCAATCACACTACAGCTAAATTCTCTGCAGTCTGGAAAGAAAACTTGTCTCTACATTGAAAAACAAACACATAATGTCTGCATACATCTCGAACATTATGCCTGAAAAGAAAAACTAACTACTAAATTGCAAAAAGAAACAAAATATCCTAAGTATGGTTCATAGTTTCAATGTAAAACTGTCTAATCAATGTTATTTGAGATGAATAGTATCTTCAATCTTCAGAACTTTCAGTCATCATGAAATTCCTTCAACAAGTAATGAGGATACATTCCTTTCTCCTTTTCATTCTTCACAGCCTTAAAAACATAGGCCTCTGGATGAGGTATTTTTGTAATCACAAATGGTCCCTGATACAATAATTGCTATTTTTGTTCCTCCTCTGTATAAGTGAAACCTTAGGATGAGTTTTTACTAAAACTTGGTCTTTCACTTTATATGTTTTTATTTTTCATAGTCGACTGTCAAAATAGATTTCTCTTCTCTTCACCTTGTCCATTATATTGAGTAAGGCTTGGGGTACTTTATTTCATAGAGACATTCTGTCAATTGCTACTTTATGGATTGGTCGAATCCAGACATTCTGTTCCTGTTTTCCAAACATCAGTTCATACAGAGTGCACTCTGTCGTATTGGGTGTCATATTGTTCACAATTTCTTGAAAATTGTCAAGATAATAGATCCATTTGGTTTGTTGGTTGTGTTCTCATGAACCGGTTTAATTCACAAAAGATTTGTTCCACAGGATTTGCAGAAGGGTAGAACACTGATGTTAGAATTTGTTTTATACCACAGCTGCTTAGTGTTTGCCTCCAGCAAAATCCAGTGAACGTTGACCCATTGTCAGAAAGAATAGCCTCTCATTTGCCTACATTGACTGTATAATCCTTGACCAGTTTCTTGATTATGGATGCACCAGTAGCTGATTTTAATGGGTGAAGTTTGACATGTTGTTGTTGTGGTCTTCAGTCCTGAGACTGGTTTGATGCAGCTCTCCATGCTACTCTATCCTGTGCAAGCTTCTTCATCTCCCAGTACCTACTGCAACCTACATCCTTCTGACTCTGCTTAGTGTATTGATCTCTTGGTCTCCCTCTACGATTTTTACCCTCCACGCTGCCCTCCAATGCTAAATTTGTGATCCCTTGAAGCCTCAAAACATGTCCTACCAACTGATCCCTTCTTCTAGTCAAGTTGTGCCACAAACTTCTCTTCTCCCTGATCCTATTCAATACCTCCTCATTAGTTACATGATCTACCCACCTTATCTTCAGCATTCTTCTGTAGCACCACATTTCGAAAGCTTCTATTCTCTTCTTGTCCAAACTGGTTATCGTCCATGTTTCACTTCCATACATGGCTACACTCCATACAAATACTTTCAGAAACGACTTCCTGACACTTAAATCTATGCTCGATGTTAACAAATTTCTCTTCTTCAGAAACGATTTCGTTGCCATTGCCAGTCTACATTTTATATCCTCTCTACTTCGACCATCATCAGTTATTTTACTCCCTAAATAGCAAAACTCCTTTACTACTTTAAGTGTCTCATTTCCTAATCTAATCCCCTCAGCATCACCTGATTTAATTTGACTACATTCCATTATCCTCGTTTTGCTTTTGTTGATGTTCATCTTATATCCTCCTTTCAAGACACTGTCCATTCCGTTCAACTGCTCTTCCAAGTCCTTTGCTGTCTCTGACAGAATTACAATGTCATCGGTGAACCTCAAAGTTTTTATTTCTTCTCCATGGATTTTAATACCTGCTCCGAATTTTTCTTTTGTTTCCTTTACTGCTTGCTCAATATACAGATTGAATAACATCGGGGAGAGGCTACAACCCTGTCTCACTCCTTTCCCAACCACTGCTTCCCTTTCATGCCCCCCGACTCTTATAACTGCCATCTGGTTTCTGTACAAATTGTAAATAGCCTTTCGCTCCCTGTATTTTACCCCTGCCACCTTCAGAATTTGAAAGAGAGTATTCCAGTTAACGTTGTCAAACGCTTTCTCTAAGTCTACAAATGCTAGAAACGTAGGTTTGCCTTTTCTTAATCTTTCTTCTCAGATAAGTCGTAAGGTTAGTATTGCCTCACGTGTTCCAACATTTCTACAGAAGTTTGACATATTTGGTGAATATATCGAGAAAAGCTACAATATATTTGTGTCCTTCCGATGATGGTAGAGGACCACAGACATCAACCGAAATTATCAATAATGATTTAGTAGATATAATAAGATGAAGGAAATCCATCACACAGAAATTTCCTGGTTTGGCTAGCTGAAAAATTTTAAATTTCCTTAACTGTTGTTGCCCCCCATGAACCATGGACCTTGCCGTTGGTGGGGAGGCTTGCGTGCCTCAGCGATACAGATGGCCGTACCGTAGGTGCAACCACAACGGAGGGGTATCTGTTGAGAGGCCAGACAAACATGTGGTTCCTGAAGAGGGGCAGCAGCCTTTTCAGTAGTTGCAGGGGCAACAGTCTGGATGATTGACTGATCTGGCCTTGTAACATTAACCAAAACGGCCTTGTTGTGCTGGTACTGCGAACGGCTGAAAGCAAGGGGAAACTACAGCCGTAATTTCTCCCGAGGACATGCAGCTTTACTGTATGATTAAATGATGATGGCGTCCTCTTGGGTAAAATATTCCGGAGGTAAAATAGTCCCCCATTCGGATCTCCGGGCGGGGACTACTCAAGAGGACGTCGTTATCTGGAAAAAGAAAACTGGCATTCTACGGATCGGAGCGTGGAATGTCAGATCCCTTAATCGGGCAGGTAGGTTAGAAAATTTAAAAAGGGAAATGGATAGGTTAAAGTTAGATATAGTGGGAATTAGTGAAGTTCGGTGGCACGAGGAACAAGACTTTTGGTCAGGTGATTACAGGGTTATAAATACAAAATCAAATAGGGGTAATGCAGGAGTAGGTTTAATAATGAATAAAAAAATAGGAGTGCGGGTTAGCTACTACAAACAGCATAGTGAACACATTATTGTGGCCAAGATAGACACAAAGCCCATGCCTACTACAGTAGTACAAGTTTATATGCCAACTAGCTCTGCAGATGATGAAGAAATAGATGAAATGTATGACGAGATAAAAGAAATTATTCAGGTAGTGAAGGAAGACGAAAATTTAATAGTCATGGGTGACTGGAATTCGTCAGTAGGAAAAGGGAGAGAAGGAAACATAGTAGGTGAATATGGATTGGGGGGAAGAAATGAAAGAGGAAGCCGCCTTGTAGAATTTTGCACAGAGCATAACTTAATCATAGCTAACACTTGGTTCAAGAATCATGAAAGAAGGTTGTATACCTGGAAGAATCCTGGAGATACTAAAAGGTATCAGATAGATTACATAATGGTAAGACAGAGATTTAGGAACCAGGTTTTAAATTGTAAGACATTTCCAGGGGCAGATGTGGATTCTGACCACAATTTATTGGTTATGAACTGCAGATTGAAACTGAAGAAACTGCAAAAAGGTGGGAATTTAAGGAGATGGGACCTGGATAAACTGAAAGAACCAGAGGTTGTACAGAGTTTCAGGGAGACCATAAGGGAACAATTGACAGGAATGGGGGAAAGAAATACAGTAGAAGAAGAATGGGTAGCTCTGAGGGATGAAGTAGTGAAGGCAGCAGAGGATCAAGTAGGTAAAAAGATGAGGGCTAATAGAAATCCTTGGGTAACAGAAGAAATATTGAATTTAATTGATGAAAGGAGAAAATATAAAATTGCAGTAAATGAAGCAGGCAAAAAGGAATACAAACATCTCAAAAATGAGGTCGACAGGAAGTGCAAAGTGGCTAAGCAGGGATGGCTAGAGGACAAATGTAAGGATGTAGAGGCTTGTCTCACTAGGGGTAAGATAGATACTGCCTACAGGAAAATTAAAGAGACCTTTGGAGAGAAGAGAACCACTTGTATGAATATCAAGAGCTCAGATGGCAACCCAGTTCTATGCAAAGAAGGGAAGGCAGAAAGGCGGAAGGAGTATATAGAGGGTTTATACAAGGGCGATGTACTTGAGGACAATATTATGGAAATGGAAGAGGATGTAGATGAAGAAGAAATGGGAGATAAGATACTGCGTGAAGAGTTTGACAGAGCACTGAAAGACCTGAGTCGAAACAAGGCCCCGGGAGTAGACAACATTCCATTAGAACTACTGATGGCCTTGGGAGAGCCAGTCATGACAAAACTCTACCATCTGGTGAGCAAGATGTATGAGAAAGGCGAAATACCCTCAAACTTCAAGAAGAATATAATAATTCCAATCCCAAAGAAAGCAGGTGTTGACAGATGTGAAAATTACCGAACTATCAGTTTAATAAGTCACAGCTGCAAAATACTAACGCGAATCCTTTACAGACGAATGGCAAAACTGGTAGAAGCCGACCTCGGGGAAGATCAGTTTGGATTCCGTAGAAATGTTGGAACACGTGAGGCAATACTAACCTTACGACTTATCTTAGAAGAAAGATTAAGAAAAGGCAAACCTACGTTTCTAGCATTTGTAGACTTAGAGAAAGCGTTTGACAACGTTAACTGGAATACTCTCTTTCAAATTCTGAAGGTGGCAGGGGTAAAATACAGGGAGCGAAAGGCTATTTACAATTTGTACAGAAATCAGATGGCAGTTATAAGAGTCGAGGGGCATGAAAGGGAAGCAGTGGTTGGGAAAGGAGTGAGACAGGGTTGTAGCCTCTCCCCGATGTTATTCAATCTGTATATTGAGCAAGCAGTAAAGGAAACAAAACAAAAAAATTCGGAGTAGGTATTAAAATTCATGGAGAAGAAGTAAAAACTTTGAGGTTCGCCGATGACATTGTAATTCTGTCAGAGACAGCAAAGGACTTGGAAGAGCAGTTGAATGGAATGGACAGTGTCTTGAAAGGAGGATATAAGATGAACATCAACAAAAGCAAACCGAGGAGAATGGAATGTAGTCAAATTAAATCGGGTGATGCTGAGGGGATTAGATTAGGAAATGAGACACTTAAAGTAGTAAAGGAGTTTTGCTACTTAGGGAGTAAAATAACTGATGATGGTCGAAGTAGAGAGGATATAAAATGTAGACTGGCAATGGCAAGGAAATCGTTTCTGAAGAAGAGAAATTTGTTAACATCGAGTATAGATTTAAGTGTCAGGAAGTCGTTTCTGAAAGTATTTGTATGGAGTGTAGCCATGTATGGAAGTGAAACATGGACGATAACCAGTTTGGACAAGAAGAGAATAGAAGCTTTCGAAATGTGGTGCTACAGAAGAATGCTGAAGATAACGTGGGTAGATCACGTAACTAATGAGGAGGTATTGAATAGGATTAGGGAGAAGAGAAGTTTGTGGCACAACTTGACTAGAAGAAGGGATCGGTTGGTAGGACATGTTTTGAGGCATCAAGGGATCACAAATTTAGCATTGGAGGGCAGCGTGGAGGGTAAAAATCGTAGAGGGAGACCAAGAGATCAATACACTAAGCAGATTCAGAAGGATGTAGGTTGCAGTATGTACTGGGAGATGAAGAAGCTTGCACAGGATAGAGTAGCATGGAAAGCTGCATCAAACCAGTCTCAGGACTGAAGACCACAACAACAACTGTTGTTGCACTTTTCTGCAGATATTTGGGAAGTAGGAATATCCTTGAAACTTCTGAGCACATTTTAATACACCCAAAATGTCCCCAAGTGACGTGCATGTACAAAATTAAGTCATCCTCATTCTTATCGGGAATACACACCACCCAATTTTCTGAATCAAAATGTCCTTTGAAAAATAAGACGTTGTCCTCTACTTTATACAATAGCTTCAGATCTTCATTTCCAGGTTTTTCTAAAACTTCTTTTATTGAAAGCCAGTGAGGATCTTCATTTTGTAGTTTTCCCATGTTCTTATACATTTTAAGAAAATGTTTCCTATATATTTTATCAGTCATTAACGGAACTTTGAATTTGGATGGATTGTCTGTGATGTTGATTGTTGAAAAATCACCGTCTGGCGTTCTTGACAGTGCATTGGTGATGAAATTATCCTGTCCGCTTATGTATTTAATTTCAAATTGAAACTCTTGTAGTGGGAGCGTCCATCTTGCTAGTCTGGGATGTAATAATTTACACATTTTCAAAAAACTTAATGCTTTGTGGTCACAGTATACTGTTGTCTTTGCTCCGTATAAGTAGTAGTGAAATTTTTTAAATGACCAGGCTATGGCTGACGCTTCCTTTTCGGTAGTCATATACATTCTTTCACAAGCAGTTAAGAGTCGGCTAGCAAAAGCTATTGGACAGAATGTTGGTTTTCCATCTATCATTTTTACTTGGAAGAGGCAGGTACCGATTCCAATTTCCGAAGCATTCTTGGCTCATATCTGGATGATATAATATTTGTGAGTTAACTAAGGCTTGTTTTATTGCTTCAAATGCAGTCTGGCATTGTTGCATCCACACCCATGGAGGATTTTTGCGCAACAAGCTGTACAACAGTTCTGCATTAATAAAGTGGTCGTAAATGAAACGCCTGAAAAAAGAGGCAACTCCGAGGAATCCCTTTAATTGCTTTTTAGTTGTTGGAACTGCAAAGTTTTTGATTGCCTTTAATTTCTCAGAGTCTGGAAAGATTCCCTTTTCATTTATAAGACGAGCCAGAAATTTAATTTTATCCCAAGCAAAATGGAACTTCTGCAGATTTGCAGTTATGCCTACTTCCTTGAAACAGTCCAACACTCTCCTCATTAAGTCGATGTGCTCCTTCCATGTGATCGTAGCAATGAGCATGTCATCCACAAACAAAGTTAAACTGCTTTGAAGTGCAGGTCCCAATGCATAATGTAGAGCATTTATAAAAACTCCCGAGCTCACGTTTAGCCCAAAAGGTAGAACCGTAAATTGGTAGCTTCTACCTGCGTGTACAAATGCAGTATACCTTCTTGATTGTTCGTCTAGCCAAAATGAACTCCTGAGATCAATATTCGATAAGTATTTTATCCCTTTGAACTTTTGAATTAACTCATCGATATTTTCCGGATGAGTTCGTACGGGCACAGTAATCTTATTTATTTGCCGTACGTCTAGCACGAGACAAACTTTTCTTCCCTTTTTTGGAACAACTTGAAGAGGACTACAGTATGGACTCATTGAAGGTTCAATAAGCTCCATTCACTCATCTGTTGGATTTCCACATAAACCACCTTTCGTTCATTCCACGGTACTGGATAAAAAGTACGGCGGAAAACCTGGTGTGGAATCACATCTAAATGGCATGTGTATCCTTTGATTGCATGAGGGTTTCCTTCAAAGACTTCATGATATTCCTGTAGAAGATCGTATAACTGCTTTCTTTGATGGTGCTGCAAATATTCAGGTTCTTGAACTTTTTATATACCACATCTTCAGTTTTTAAGACTGGTTGCAAATAATTAATTTGGTATTCCCGTGCAGGTTCACAATGTATCCATTGGATTTGCCGTTTTCATCCATGACAATACTTTCCATGGCTACTATGTTCCCTGAGAAGATCCACCTGATGTCTTTGATCCATTATTGTAAAACTGGCAATGCCCAGAGAAAAATCAATATGCCAGTTCCTCACTCTAAATTCATCAATTCCCAAGATACAGTCCTCAACCAATTTTTCTGTTACAAGGAATGTGTAATTTATAGCTACATTTCCTATACCTAACTGTAGTTGAGTATGCACTTTAACCTGAGAAGACCTATGACCAGTAGGGCCTAAAATCTTACAACATCGAACAGGGAAAATCAGTGGATTTACTTTCTGAAGTATTCTTTGAAATAACTTCTCAGAAACAACATCTACTGCTGCTCCCATGTCTAAAGTAACTTGCACAGTAATGCCTTCAATTTCCACCTGAATTTTCACAACAGGTTCAGTGGTATGTTCCTCTTGACAAGGTATCATATCCTGCTAAAGTTCTTCTATTAGTAACCTGTCATCATTGTACCAGAAAAAATTGACGCTTGAATTCTCACCTCTCGAAATTTCCTCGACTGCGCTGTCGGGGCTTCTGACAATTGAGTCTAGTTTGATGATTGTACATTATTAGTAGATGTTTGGCCCATTATGTCAGTTATTACTGGTGATTGGTTTCACCATTCATTTGCATTGACGTTTGGCTCCTAAACTGAAGTTTGTGGTTGGTTGTGATACTCTTGGGTTTGTTGCTGATATTGGCGTTTTGGCTGATAATTCCCCTCTTGATAATATCCTTTCCTCTGCTTATTATTTTTCCTCCATTTCCATTTATATGTTTGTTCACCTTGTTGGTCATGACTACTCTGTTCAGGATTTTCATTACAAGATTTCACATTTTTCTGGAAATAATTCACCTGTGGGTTTGGTGAATTGAATTGTGTGCAAAAGATTTGTTTCCATACCCGCTATTCTCTTTGGTTTGTTTATCATATGGTTTATTGTTGCTATTATATTTGTTAGGTTGGTTACTTGGTTGGGTATAGCAAACACGTGATTCTTCGAACAGGATGTCTATTGAATCCAATGTGGCTAAAAAATCTTCCACATGTTGTTCAGGCATATGTAGAAGTTTTTCCTTTACTTCAAGTGGAAGTTTGGCCTTTAATATTCAAATGACATCCTGTGTCAGGATTGGTTCATTCCAGTATTTGCTTTTATTTATGTACTTCTCAAAATACTTCCTTAAAAATCCATTTTTGAAAGAAAATGGTTGTGAGTCAAAAACTTCCTTGCATAGTCTTTCTTGCACTCCCTTATTCCAGTATTTGTGCAAGAAAGCACTTTCAAACTGCTCATATTCATGACACCATTTGGATGCTTCTGATGCCCACATCGATCCATCCCCATGTATAAATCCTGCAACGTACATATTTTTTTTTGTTGCTCAGTCCACATTTGTGGCACTATCCCTCTAAATTTCTTGATAAAGACCTGAGATTGATGGACTTCCTTTTGGGGTTAAATATCTGAAATTGATTATATTTAAGCACTTCCTCTTCATTCATAGTCACAGGTGTATTCTGGTGACTATTTCGTGGTGGATGATATTCCTGATAATTTGGTTCTTGTTGATTTTGTGAATATGCACCAATACATGGATATTGTTGCATGGATTCGGTTTCACTGGTTTCATCAGGAATAATGGCTGCTTTTGATAAACTGCAGGTAACAGGTGCCCCTATGATATTAACTAAACCTTGATGGCGTGCTTTGAGTGTATTTTCAATCTTTGCCTTCCAAGCAGGAAATTCTTCTCCTCTATTATCCTTAATCTCTTGACTTTCTGATTTAAGTTGTCCTTGTGCAGTATCATTGTTAACTTGCACATTAGCAACCACTTCTGTCAAGGTTTGATCAACGTAATTTTGCACCATCTCAGTTTGCTCTTTCGCCCAATCCTCTATGTCTTTAGAAAATGTGATCTTTTGTTCACTGAAAAGTTTTTCTAAATGTTTCTTACCTTCGAGATTAAGACTGTCTATTCTTCGAGTAAGATCAATGATTGCTTGCTTGTTGTTGTTCTTAATTGTATTCACATCCTATGCAATGGTGTTCTGTGCATGGACAACTCCTTGCACTTGATTACTTAGCTTATCTTGATGATATACGATATCATTGTATTTGGTTGTTAATTCTTTGTATTGCTGTTCTTGCATAACAAAGTGTTGTGCTTGACTGGCAATCAAGTGACTCTGTTTTGATTCCAAACTTTGGAATTTTTCAGTAATATTATCATTTATTGCTTTTAGTTTATTAGATGGCTCCTGAGTGAAAGTGGATTGTGCCATTGCAAAACTAGATTGTGTGGTTTCCAATGCTTGGAATTTGATTAATATCATTTGCAAAAGCGGATTGTGCTATTGCAAAATTAGATTGCGCAGTCTCCAATGCTTGAATCTTATTCGTTAATACATTAATCCCTTGTGATATGACAGTCAAATTTGACATCAGCTGGGGGAACAAATCAGTATTCTCAGCAATTGACATTTGCACTGGGTTTATTGAAGACTGTACTGACACATTAATTTCATTCTCGCGTGTAGTTGCAGGCAATGCTCCTCTAGCGAGTATGTTTATATCAGAGGTCAAATTCATGTTATTTGTTGGTCGCTGAGTATTTCTTTGGATTTCACTCAACATATGAATGTCGGAAATTCCAACAGTTTGTGTCAATGGCGTGAGCACAGTAATTACTGCTGGTTGCTCAGCCACAATCAAAATTTCACTAACTATGCCTGTATGAAATTCCGTGGCACTAGTTGATGATATATTTACATTACTCAGTTGATTTTGTGCCATCATTATGTTGTGTGCTTGCTTATTGGCTTTGAACATATACCTAGTTAACACCATGAAAATAAGCAACAGACAGTTTCTCTACTAAATACTTCCCACAAGAGTTAATATTGATTTCTACACATGCAAAAAAGGTTAATGTCGTAATGCTGTTAATGCACAGTTTACAATGTAACAGAACACAGTATACAGATAACACATAAAATACTGTCTTAAGATATCTACTGAAATAATGAAATTCTAGTAAAAGTAATACAGAAACGACTCATTTACACATTAAAATCAATAAGTAAAAGGTCATTACAATTCATAAATGCTCAAGAAAGATAGTAATTCAAATGTCTGGCCTTTTTTAAGTTTCAGCCTGGCTGCTAGGATGGCGTACATGTTCTCCTCACAAGAAACTCCTGCACGTTCAGTTAGCATGAAACATACAAGGAACCATAATGTAGTTACACCTTCTGGATATACATACATGCACAAAAATGAAACATTAATTACGTAATTAATAAGCTAACTAATTTCACAAAAAATTAGAACTATGTCTGTCACAAAGTATGTTACAGGTATCCGTAATCACAAATATGTTTGACTGTTAGTGTCGTGTCTAACTGTCACCATTAAAGTGATATTAAAATGTTGTTGCAGCAGTCCTGTCACGGTTGCCATTTATAAAGTCTCTCTGGTGTGCACTTATATTAAGTGAGTGACTCTCTCTATATGTTTCCCACACCACCTTGTGTTTGCCTTGACATGTATGAGTGACTGTGTGTGTGCTCCGTTGTGTTGAATACCTACACCGTGGTTTTATACAGGGTGATGTGTGAAACTGCTTTCTCACTACACAGTTCTGTTGTTGAAGCGATCTGCTCCAACTGCTGCAGATGCTGTATTGAAGCTGGAAGTGTTAATCAAAGTTGCAGAGAAAGATTCGTCTGGGCTCTGTTACATAGCAATCAGATTTGCTTTCAGTTCTTAGAAATGTCCAACATTGGTGGATTAAAATGATCTGTGAAATTACTCCTTTTCCAAAGAAAGCATCAAACTGTTTAATTAGTACTGAACACTCCCATTGGAAATGTTCTCAAGCTGATATTCGTTAATAGATCATAATTGAAGTATACGTCAATTGTGGAGTAAACATGTGCCTTCTTGAAATTAATAATCTTTTATTGACTTTTGTGTCAGTTGGTTTGTGGGGGTTGAAGGGACCAGACTACAAAGGCCATCATTCCCGACTTTTGTGTCAATGAAATTCCTCTTGTAACATGAATTATCTGTTCACTGGCTTATACACAGATATATAATACAATTTCCTTCAAAATCTCACAATGGCATTGATTTCTACTTCACAAGAATGAAAAACTCCTAATGAATTACTTTTTAACAAGGACAAAGACTTCCTACACTAAGAATAATTATCTGAGCGCTAACTGCCACATAGTTATAAGGAATATCTTTGTCTCTCTCTCTCTCTCTCTCTCTCTCTCTCTCTCTCTCTCTCTCTCTCTCTCTCTCATGCACCATCACATCAAGTCATGCTGCTTTCTCTCATATTGCATGATACATCATACCATGAACTTAGACACAACATACGCACCATGAAATGTGCATGAGAAGACACAGAAGAATGGCAGGAGGCTCAAGTTACTAACCCAGACTATTAGCATGTTACAAAGCAACCACAATTCAGCTGTGTAGACAGTGTGCTGTATCAAGAGACAAGATGTGGTTTGTGCCTAGTGGTATCAGAAAAATTCCAAAATTAGTGTTGAGGGATGCTCACAATTCAGTTTTAGTCAGACACAATGGCCACCAAACCACAGAATGCTTAGTTGCACAAAATTACTGGTGGAAGACACATAAGGATGATGTCAAATATTATGCAAAGAATTTTATCCCATAGACACAAAGAGCGGAACTCAGCCGACAAAAAATTGTATTGCAGAGATTAGCAGAGACAGATAAATAATTTCAAATGATCCCTATGGATGTAATTAGACCTGCAGGAAACCATTTTGTACCAATGATAATTTATAATTTTTTGCAATTCATGTCTATGATTGCTGTACCTAACCAGCAGGCAGAAACAGTGGTACACACAATGGTTTGTTAAGAGTACTGAAGTCTGGAACACCAGAGACAGTGATAACAGACCAAGGTCAAAATCTTACATGAGGTTTAATAAAGCAGTTGATTATTACAATTAAGAAATTCAAGACAAGAAGGTTAAGCCAGCAGGGAAATAGGCAATCTGAGAGAGTCAGCAGGACAATAGGAAAAATGTGGTACTACATCAATAGTCCAATAGTCATAATGACAGTGATGCTCCATTCCCTTATGTAGTAACTGAGTATAACTTGAAGATTGATTGGATTACAGGCTTATTCCCATATTAAGTTGTTTTCTGTCAAAGCATGCCATCTCCTTTTGAGATAGCACACCACTTTAAAAAAAAAAGTGTCAGTTCGAAATTTTTCCAAAAGGTTAAAAAGTATTTGCCATCAAATTAAAAAGATGAACACCAAGGCCTTAGAACGACAGGGAGGTAACCATAGCATAAATACAACATTATTGAAGTATCATGTGGGACAGTGGGTAATGTGAACCAACCTATATGTGCCAAAGAGGAAGATTAAAAAGTCTGTTTTGCATTACAAATAGTCCAGCCAAGTAGTAAAACTGACATAAACTGTTAATTGTAAATTACAACTTCCAACATGCACCATGATAGTGCACATAGGCTGTATTTGTTTATTGAAAGGAACCACGGAAACGCTACCTCCATTACTGGCAGCACCTTTCAAAGGGGGAAGGGAGGGGTGAAAAAAAAAGAAAAAGAAGAAAAAACGAAAAGAAAGATAAGATTTAGATAGTAAAACAGATTATACCTATGGTTACTCCAATCTATCCCTATGTACCTAGGCTGTGGGCCTGAATGATGAGCTAACAAAGGAATTCCTCATTCTTTAGGGTGTGGTTCTTTTCCAACCCTTGACGAGTGGTAACAGTTCCAGCACTGGGCATTGAGCACAGTACAAAATGGAAAATGAAGACAGGAAGCCTCATTGTAGAAGGTCTGCTGTGCTGTAGTGAAGTGACAGAATCCCTCAAGGTACATCGTCTAAGTAGTGGCGTACTATTTGTGCTACAACCAGACATAGTAATAATGTTAGGTCATCAGAAGACTCTAAGGATGAATTGTAATATATGGCTATTGAATACAAAATTTAGCAGTCAGAAGATACTTTTGCAAACTGCAACTCATGATGAAAAACCAACGAAGGTTGAGTCATACACGAGGGGAATAAAGTTGCTGCAATCAGATTTTACATGTAACAGAGGCAACTATGCCAGACTAGGGAGTTAGTTCAACGAAAAAAGGAGCTGGCTAGACACAGTTGGTTGAATCTTGAAAACTTATTTTGGTACGTGGTAACCATAGACCAACACAGGACACAGCTCTCCAGTCTTGAAAGGGATGTAGCAAATAACACTAAGCAGCTGTGCTCCTTACTCACCACACTCAAGACTTACATTCAGGCTTCAGCAGAGACCACCAGTCACGACTTGGGCATATTTAGGGGCTGTAGACACCCAGCTAATGATTGTGAAGTTCCTTCCCACCCTCATCAATAGTATTATGACGTACAGACAGAAACCAATGAACTGCAGGAGGCACAATTACATTCTGTCCATGGCCATTCAATGCTGCTACTGGGTCTGTTCCTAGAAGGGTTATGCAGGTTTCAAGCAGAATTAGCAGCACCACTGGAATTACTAGAAACAGTGGGTAAAGAATTTTTATCACTGCTGTGTCACATGGCCACCATTGCTAGTACTCATACACAAAAGGCTACCCAGCTGAAAATTCAAATACAAATACCATTAACTTTTAGGGAGTACACATTTGAGTTTACACCCTCCATATTTACCCAGTAGCCTGGAGAGCCCTGCAAAAGTTTGTGCATCCGAATACTACTTGTGGCACCTAACAGACAGTCCCATATCCTGCTCTCCATGCGGTGATACTACACTGCTGAAATGAGTCAGTCACCATCAATCCCACATAATGAATACGCGCCATTGCCAGGTCATTTGAGTTCATCCTGTTCCACTTCTATAAATCTATGATGGTATACCCTAAAGAAGTGATCACAGTTAAAACTAAATTTTTCAAAAGGGTAGGATTGCACTGCCTGTTTTCTGTGGAAAACCCAGTGGTCACCTTTTACACTTGTTACAAACAAGTCTAACAACCTACACTGACACAAGCACCCCCACTATGTGGCTGCTTTTCAAACTACTTTCGCAAGGCAATGACAGTGCCTTCAGCTACTGAACACCCTTTGAGAATCTTTCATATTAGCAACAGAGTTCGATGGTACGGAAGAATGCAGCAGTGATATTTCACCTTCACGATCAGCCTTCTGACAGCATTATTCATTCTTGGGTGGCCAGCCAGTCATTGCTCAGCTGCAGCTATGTTATGACACTCAGCCATTGTCAGACGCTACTGTGAAGACAATGCTGTCCCAATGACACATCTTCTACCATCATCACTGGGACTCGAACCTCCCACTACTGCCTGACCACCCATGTACTGGCAGCCCTGTGGCTTTCACTGGTATACTCACAGGAATCCAGCTACATTCATATGTCCTGGGGCCCAGACTAAGGACTCCTCTGCCATGTATCACCTGGGTGTGATGCAGCCTGCCATAGCCATCCATCATCCAGTACTGAGTTCAGGCTACTGGGTCACCAAGCCAGCTGTTCTATGACAACAGCTAGTGCCACAGCTGGCCTGTTATGGGTCCAGATGCCTGAGAAATCCACTGACACCACAGTGGCAGCATTCGCTACCACTGATAAGATCAGTGGTAGGAAGTCAACATGCTGAGAGATGTCGTGTTGATGTATTTTCTACATTAATCGAGATTCCAGAGATCAACACTAGTAATTGAATGATGTAAATAATAAAAAATAAAGGGCCTTTATACCCACAAGCTCCCTTTCCTGGTGCACCTACATCCATCACTCACCCACACCAAGCCATCTGCAATGCCAATGCTATAGCAGAGTCGGTGAAAGAAGACCACTGTTGCCAGTTTTCAAGTATTTCAGTGAATGTAGCTAAAATTTACAAGTGAAAAGTTGAATATTGAAAGTACGATGGTCATCAGTCAGTTGAAAAAATAGATACCTAGATTTAAAGTTGTTATAATAGTCAGTTACAGTTTTAGTTAATATTTATGTTGTTTTAATTATTCATAAAGTAAACACAAAACACTTTTCTTAAGCATTTCTAATCTAGTCAAAATATTTAAGTTATTGTGTTTATTTATTTTAGAATGCTACCACCAAAAAACCAGAATGATTCTGAATTGTGAAACATTTGAAATGCACACAAAAAGGAACAAAAATGTTTAGGCTACACAGTAAGTAAGTGGATGTAATCAAATCCAGAAATAGGTAGCGTGGCTAGTACATTGCAGTTACAAAGAACAGTCTCACAGCGTCTTTTACAGGAGATATTGGTGCCCCACTAGATAAACACAAAGAAAAGAGCAATAGTGACACTGATGATGAAACAGCTTCATGCCGTTGTTATGGCTCATAAGAGTAAGGGATAGGAAATTACAAAGTTTTATTATAACTCATTAACACTTCCACTGGTAAATCAAGTCATGCCAGGTGGAAGCAGGAAGTGAGCTGGCATGTCACAAGTGGATCATGCCCTAGACACATTACAACACTCTCTGCTCAGTGAGAATATTTATTCAGCAGAAAGAAGACTGTGACAGAAAGCCAAAGGAAGTGAGACAAATATATTTGTCAGCTCATAAGACACAGCGCAAGAAACTAATCTCCTATACATGAGCACATAGTGAGGAACTGGCACAGCAGTTAACAGCCTATTAAGTGAAGACAGCAGAATAAGAAGGGCACATGTGGTCATTACAAACTGAATCTCCTGTCATAGCCTCACACTAGCTCCCTTTAAGTACATCAGCATTCCAGCTCTAATCATGATTTCAAACCCCCCTCCCCCCTGGGGGCTTACCACTCTTTGGCAGGTTCGTGCTTGGCTACCACGGGGCCTCAGCCTTCGCAGCATCTTTTTTCTTCTGTGCTCCATGTCTATCATCTTGCTGTTCTTTTTCCCCTCTCTTGGAGGACATGTCTGGGGTATTTTCTGCAATGTTCTGCATTGTGCACAGCTGGCATAAGAACAGTCTCACCACTGTATTTTTTTTCCTTTTCCTTTTCTTCATTCACCTTATCCTATCCTTCCTCTGCTTCACTGTTTGGGGCTCCTTTTTTTCTTCTTTCTCCCTTTGTGCTGCTGAAGGCCAGCTCATGCATCTGACATGTAACAGGTCGACAGGTATGGTTCGCATGTACCCCCTGGTACAGGCCAGGCCAAGGGAGGGGTGATTGCCTGAGCTGCTACCTTCCCAGTTTGCCGATTGATCCCTCTGTAAGGTGTTCGAAAGGTGTGACCTGAGGTGTGAACAATCACCTAAGGTGGGTGCACCCTCTTCTGAAGTGGCCCCCAGTTGGAAGGAGCACACCATTGGAGACACTGGCAATTGTGGAGGATTTTCGAGCAATGAGGCAATCATCATCTTTACTACCCACATCTACCAAACATAAATGGAATGAAGATCACAATTCAAAGACCCCCTCAGCTGTGCCATGTTTCCTCGTGGTTTCACGTACTGAAGATGGTCAGTCCTTTGTATTGATAAATCCATTTCTAATTCAGAAAGGTGTTGATGCGATTGCCGTCCATGTGAAATCCTGCTCTCATTTATGCAATGGCACTTTGCTTTTAGAGACTACTTCTGATTCTCAAGCACAACAACTGCATGCCACTTTGCTTCTCCACAGCTATCCCGTTCGTGTCGAAGCCCATAGAACTCGCTGTCCCCTCATACAGCAGAGCAAGAAGCCATCAAACTCTCGCCTCATGGGTTGAAGTCCTCAGCTACACAACTGGCCGGCTGGAAAAGACAGAAGGAATACTCCCTTGAAGACTTCCTAGTCCCTCCAGCCAACCAACACCTGAGTCTTCTCTGCTAACCAGAAAGGCTCAAAGATGTCAAACAAAGGCAAAAGGTCTTCTCCCTCACTGACTCAAAGATCCTCTTCGACCGTGTTGCCACGTGATACCCTCTCTGACACATACTCGAGCGACTGTATCCCGTGTGCTGTCTGTTTGCTGACTCCTACCCCACCTGTGTGCACACCCAAATGGCAGCTTACTGAGGCTGACTGGAGGCTTTACTCCTCCCTGGCAACCTTTGAAGGACAAGTTTTCCTCAGTTGTGATGACAAGGTGGTATATCTTACAAATGTTATCCTTACCACCACAGAACATTCCATTCCTCATACTTCCTCTTTACCACACCATGTCCCAGTCCCTTGCTGGACTGAGACATGAAGCAGCACAATTCGCACACGGAGACTTGCTCTCTGCATTTTTAACTGTCGTCCTACAATGGAAAACTGCATTCATTAACAAACAGATGCATGCACAGTGTCATTGCATTCTTTAGGATAAGGCAAAAGCTTGCTGGTTTTGATTCACTAGTTCTTTTAACAGTTCCACTCCCTCTTCTGTCATGTGGACCAATCTCCGATGGCTCTCTAGTAGAAAGATACATTCCCCTATTTCTGGCCTGACAGTAGCAGATGATGTCATCATGGACCCTATTACTATCTCCAACACCTTGGGCTGCCGTTTTGCAGAGATTTCAGAGCCTCCCACTATCACCCTGCCTTCCTCCATCTGAAACGAGTGGAGGAGGCTTGGATGATACCATTCTCCTCTCCAAATCATTGAGTGCTACAATGCTGCCTTTACTATGAGGGAGCTAGATCATGCTCTCACTTTGTCTCGATCATCCACCCCAGAGCCAAACGCTGTTCAGATTCACATGTTGCAACACCTTTCTTTTGTGGGCAAGCACTTTCTGCTTAACATTTACAACCACATCTGGGCAGAGAGCATGTTTCCCAGATGCTGGTGTGAAGCCACTGTCATACCTATACCTAAGCCCGGTAAGAACAAACACCTTCCTTCTAGCTACCTCCCCATTTCTCTCACCAGCTGTGTTTGCAAGGTGATGGAACGTAATGTTTCATGCCTGGCTGGTATGGTCACTTGAGTCTTGCGATTTACTAACCACTGCACAGTGTGGGTTTAAAGCACAGTGTTCTGCAGTTGATCATCTTGTCACCTGGTTCACCAATGTCATGAATGATTTTCTTTGGAAATCCCAGACTGTGGCCGTGGTTTTTGATTTGGAGAAAGCCTACAACACCTGCTGGAGGACTGGTATCCTCTGGATTCTCTACATGTGGGGCTTCTATGGCCGCCTGTTCTGTACCTTTCAGGAATTTTTTAAAGACTGAGTTTTCAAGGTCGGGGTGGGTTCTGCCTCGTCGGACTCCTTTATTCAGAAAAACGGTGTGCCTCAGGGTTCCACGCTGAGCTTGTCCTCTTTGCTATTGCCATTAATCCTATAATGGCCTGTCTCCTGCCAGACATTTACAGCTCTATTTTCATTGATGATTTTGCCATTTTTGCAGTTCTCCATAGACTTGTCTCATTGAGTGGCATCTTCAGTGATGTCTCAATCATCTTTACTCATGGAGCACCGACAATGGCTTTCATTTTTTCACTGACAAGACTGTTTGTATGAACTTCTGGCAGCGCAGTTGGGTTCTTCCATCATCTTTACATCTTGGACCTGTTGCTCTTCTGTTCATTGAAACTACAAAATTGCTCATGCTCATGCCTGATAGCAAACTCTGTTGGTCCTTACATGTGTCTTACCTGGCGACCCACTGTATGCAGTCATTCAATGTCCTATGTGTCCTCAATGGTACTTCTGGGGTGCAGATCAAACCAAAGCTGCCGAACTACAGCTTTCCTACCACCATAACTTTCTCCTCAGCAGATATGCATGTCTTTTGTCTGCCATACGTGACCACCCATACTATGCCTGCTTCTTCGATGACTCCCTTGACTGCCAGTATGGGGTGTGTCCCTCTTCTCTGTTACCTCTTGGGATTCACTTTTGGCTATTACTCTGGCAGCTTAACTTCATGCTACCTGCAACTTTCCTGGTGGGTGTGAATCCTTCACCACCTTGGTTTCGTGCAGCAGCCCATGTTCACCTTGGCCTTCGTTTGCTTCCAAAGGACACTACGCCAATCTTGCTCTATCGTCTTCAGTCTCACGGCCTTAGCATGGAATTTTGTGACAGTACCTTTCTGTACACTGATGGCTCTCGGACTGACCATGATGTCGAGTGTGTCTTTGTCATTGGTGCCAATGTTTTTCGGTATTGGCTCCCAGAACACTGCTCAGTATTTACAGCAGAGCTCTTTGCCCCATATCAGACCATGCAGTACATCTGGCAAGACAGGATTTTCAATTGCGTCATCTCCTCCGACTCTCTCAGCACTCTTCAAATCCTCTGTGTGCTGCACACTGCCCATTTCCTTAGTGCAGTGGGTCACTCTTCATGGAGCCACTGTGATGTTTATGTGGCTTCCTGGTCACATCAGTCCTTGTACCTCAGCCCACTATTTCTTATATCCCCTTCGATGATCTCTGTGTTGCTGTCTGCCAGCAGCTGGCATCACCACTGGTCCTCCCTTGATGGGAACAAGCTCTGGGTTATGAGGCCTCTCCCAGCAGCTTGGAACCTCCTCTCAGCGCACTCGAAGTGAGGATATCATTTTAACTAGGTTGCGTATTGGGCACTGTCTCTTTAGCCATTGCCATTTGTTAAGTGGTGCTCCCCCACCACTTTATGCATATTGCACCCAACTTTTGACTGTCTGCCATATCCTGATGCAGTGACCTTTTTTTAACTGCTTACATTCCTATTTTTGTTTTCCATCTGAGCTATCACCCATTTTAGTGAATGACGTGCGGGGTGTCAACCGCATTTTATTTTATACCCATCATAACAATACGGCGAAGGCCATTTCAATTTTTACTTCTGGACCTCCATTTCTCTATGGCATACTCTATAGACCTTTCCCCATGTCCCTGTTTTCAGCAATTGGGATTAATGTGTAGTCATTTTTAACTCCTTTTGTCTTCGTGTTCAACAGTTTTGACATGGGCGCGTATGACCCGAGTTGTTTTTGCACCCTAAAACAAAACACACAAACATCACGATTTGATCATTGCGATCACTGGCATTCACAGTAATAACACTTGATTCCATGATTATGATTTTGTAGTGAAACTATGTTCTAGATGCTCCAGCACAGTCTGTGAAATAGCCAAAGATGTACAGGAGATCATGGTGTTCACCTAATGAACTTCCTGCTGCTTGCCACCTACTACGCACTAATAGAGAAACTGACTGTCTTCCGACAAAACATCACAGGCTGCTGTCAGCACTGAACTACAACACAGAAGCCAGCAACAGATTCTTTTGGTGTCCACATTGCTATTCAATATCCAGGCACCTCTGGGTGCTGAAGCGTACCAGGCCAGCAGGAGGTGGTCAACCGACAACATTACTACTGACACCAGGTACACCACTGCTGGGTCATTGCAAAATTTGAAGTGAGACTGAGGACACTCCAACAGTCAGACGACCACTTCATTAGAGGCAACAGCTGCACCTGCTTGCTGGCAACCCGCCGTGGTGTCGAGGTTGCTAAACCTCACCTTGGCATGTAGATGCTGAGCTGACTAGACAGAGGTCAGCTAGAAACCTTCACACAGCCAAGGCTGGTGCAGAAGAGCAATGACTTGTAAACATTGTGTATAAATGATTGAACTCTTAATAATGTTTTACTAGCATTGAAGACATGTCACACATTCTCAAGAGCTATACTGATTTCATGCAGAAGTGTCTCCACCCAGCCCCCTGGTACCATTGTGTCACATCACATTCATAGTCTTACAGTTGCTTCTGTTTTTTCAGATGTTGTATCAATACAAGTGTTGTCTCATTGAATGTGGACCAGAGCCAGCAAAAGACTGTGGTTTTAGTAGAACGTAAAACCAGTCTAAGTTGCAGATTTTTACTTTTTATTCATTCAATGACTGGTTTTGGGCTGAGACCCATTTTCAGATCTTTATGCACTGTAAATGTTCATTGCACATTTTTGACATCTTTGGAAATGGCATTTTCAACTTTGTTATGATGATTTGAAAATAGGTCTCAGCCTGAGACTAATCATCAAATGGATGAAAAGCAAAAATTTGCAGCATGGACTGGTTTCTCATTCTCCTGATTAACAGAAGTTGCTGAGCCAAGCTACTCCAGTATGCTGGAAGTTTGTAAATACTGGAAGTTTGTAAATACTGGAAGTTTGTAAATACTGTGGTTTTAGTCTTTCAATGACTGATGATGGCAGAAATTCTTCAGCTGATTAGTTTCAAAGGACTCTGTCAAATAGTGAGAAAGTAGAGGGGAAATGGCTCATTTATAGTGAAAACACCAAATCTGTTTTTTTTTTATCTGTTTATTATTTGGTACTTTGGTACAAAAGAAACAATTTTTTCTTGAGGATTTTATGATTGGAAACATTTAAATTCATGAATTGGATAACACAGTAGAGCATAAAAAATGTTACATAACATGGAAAGAAATGGAACTGCAACTAATCAAAGATAAAACTTTAGGCAGCAAGTTGTAATAAGTTATATCTGCAGAAAAACAAAGTGGAGATACATTCTAAGGTAATAATAGACATAGAGCTATTTTGTGACGGAAACAGCTTGATGCAGAGAGGAGGAGTCAAATAAACTGGACATTTTAAATCCAGTACTGTAGAATTCCTGGCCACACATAATCCAGAAATGAAAGAACACATGTTCTCTGTTACAAAAGGAAGCCTTTCAAACTTCTCACCAACTACACAACATTAAATAATTTCTGAACTTGGATCAGCAACAAAAAATAAAATTGTGATGAAAATTGTTCGAGCAAAATATTGCAGCATCTCATTTGATTGTACTCCAGATATAAACACCAAGAAAAAACTGTCAGGAACTGTGCACTATGTAGATACAAATAATGGAACATGTATACCTGAAGAAAGCGTTTTAGCTATTATAAAAACTGATGAAAAAACTGGCAGTGGACTTACATATGAAACTGTAAATAAATTTAGCGAAGACCATCTTATACTATCAGACTGTTGGGGACTGTCATATGACAATTGCATTAACATGGTGGGTAAATACCAAGGTGTTCAAGTACAAATCTTACAGCTAAATGAACACACAAGATTTTTACCATGTAGTACTCACTCATCAAATTTAGTTGAAGTTCTTGTGTCTTGTGTAACACCAGAAATGACTACATTTTTCAACACAGTGTAGTATATTTTTAATTATTTTTATGGATCAACTGAATGTTGCCAGGGTTTATCAAATTTAAAATTGACTTTGAAGGGTCATTCTGATATGAAATGGTCATCAAAATATGATTCAATTCACACATTACACACTCAACTACTGCAAATAATCAAAGCATTACATACTACTGCAGAAGGAACTGATGAAAGGAGAGCATATACACTAGATCCTGTATCTTCAGCTAAAATCATTCTAAAATGATAAATTTCCAAATTAATTTGTTTATTGGTTGAACGGAATCATCTTCCTAGAAGTATTAATCGCATTTTACAGGAAAAAACTCTTTTTATTGAGGTTGTATCAGGACACTTTGAAGGCCTTGTGAATGTTTCTAATGATTTCAGAACGAATTAAATAGAGCTGTGTAATGATTCAGCAAATAATCTAGAAAACGAGCTATCGATAGAACCAGAATTTTCTGAAGTGCTTAAACAAAGGGTTAAAGCAATGTTTGGTGAAAGGGTCATGGATAATGCAGTCATAATAACTCAAATTCAGAAGTTTAAAATTTCAGATTTTGATTTCCTAACATGAAGCCTGGACTAAGCAACTAAAGAGATCTGCAACCGATCTCACATTAAAATACAAGGATGATTTAAATACCAATGAGTTGTGGTTAGAGATTGAAAGCCACAAGTACAAAATAAAATCATTATCACTTGATTTAAAAAATGCAGGTTACATTCCATTTCTTAACTGCCATGAAGAATACAGCTTAGTGACCAGTTATTCCAATATAGGGATTGCCTTATGCTACCTGTGACTTCTGCCAGCTGAGCAGAATCTTTCAGAAAATTAAAATTAATAAAAAAATATTTACAATCACAGATTGTTCAACAATGTTTGAGTAACCTTACTGTACTATCAGTTGAGTATAACATTGCAAAAAGTATTAATGTAGATCATATTATTTTCAAACTGGCCCCAGAAAAAGTGAGATAAGTAAATTTTAAGAGATTTTATAATGCTAAAATGAACAAACTTATATTGTATTGTTTCTCTTCCTACATAACAGTAAGTAAGAACTAATTTTATGCTTGAATCTATACATATCTTAAATCACACTTTCAAAGTTATTGTGGTGTTTCCCTTCCTAGAAAATAAGTCTTGAGAGGGGGTGGAACAAAGTTAAAATCCTGCTAGGGGTGCCCATGATCCTACAACTATACTTAATATGACCTCAAGGTCTTTGAAAATTCCTTGTGTAATTCTATGTGACATTTCTGTAAAAATGCATCAAGTGCCCTCTGTTCAGCTTCCTGCAATATGGCCCTACTGGTGTTATAAACTCAGTCAGCACATATGTGTCAATATTAATCTTCAGAATGTGGTCCACATTTCTGAAATACTCTGTTAAGCTGCTCACTGTAGCACCTTGATGAATTTTTCCTCCTATACCTTCCTACTAAACCTTCCCATAAGTCGTCAAACAACTGCACATCCCTCAGTTTTTCGTGGTGTATTACATAAGTCATAATGTCTCCTAATCAATCTATCTGCACTCAACAGCTGCTTATTACTCCAATTTCCCACCCTGGCAGTGGTATCTACATTATCAAACAAGTCAAAGATATCTTCCCCTGATTTACTGGAAAATAAGGTTACCAATGAAGCTGTGTTAGTATCAAGGATAGGTACACTAGGATATGACTATTCTCTCCTCCCTTGCCTCAGTCTTTCCAACACCCTATGCATTTCTGAGTTATCCACCTGTAACCGAGCTACTTGATCCAGCACATGGTGTATCATATCCTGATCGGGAACCTCTTCAGATATTTTGGTTGATTACTACCACCACCAGTACCAGTGCACCCAAAATAACAATGAAGAGGAAAGGATGGGAAAAGTAACCATACATGGCCAAGAAAATTCCAAACTCAGCACTTAATCATCTACTTGCATAGAATTCTCCCACTGCAGAAACAGTTCCATTGCTGGCCTCCATTGGTTATCTATCCAAATTATCAGTAGCTTATTCTGATACCAAATGTAATAAGTGTTGAGAATGGCTTAGTGTGGGTGAGTGATTCTCTACCAGAGATGGATGTGGGTGCACCAGGAGAAGGCAGCATTTGAATATGAAAGCCCTTTATTTTTTATTATTTTCAGTTATGAGTGTTGATCTCTGGAACCTCAATGAGTGCAGCAAAAATATTAACACAGCATCTTGTTGCGCACTGTCCATCCAGCACCAAACTCATCAGCTGAGCACAGACACTGCTGTGCAAGTGGAGGTCTCAGATGTCAGTTTCCATAGGAGATGGGCCAAAGCATTTGCTGCTGTCACAGAGTGGACAGCTGGGTGACCCAATGCCCTGAACTCAGTCCCAGATGATGGACAGCTACAGCAAGCTGCATTGTGTCCCAGTGTGGAGAAGTCCTCTGTTTGAGCCCCGGAACATGTGAAGGTGGCTGGATCCCAGTGAGTGTACCCATGATGGTGGCAGAATGTGGGGTGGCATTTCCAGCATAGTCAGGCAGTAGTTGCAGGTTCGAGGCCTGGTGACAGTGGTGGCAGCTGTTTAATGGGGCCAATATTGTCTTCAGCCACAGCTGACCAATGAAGACTGGCTGGCCACAGGGATGGGAGGGTATGAACATACAGAAGTAGTATCACTGCCATATCCCTCTGCATCATGGAACTTTCTTGCTTAATGTGGAAGCTCACAGAAGTAGAATGACACACAGAAGTGGCCACATGGTGGAGGGTGCTTGTGGCAGCCAGTGCCCAGAACTCAACGCTCTGCTACCAGCACTGTTTGGTTTATTACAATAGGAAAGAACAGTCCCTCTATTCAAGCAAAATAGAAATGTGTTGAAAATAAACAAATATTGCAGATGTAACTGTCATAATGCCTATGCTTCACATTATTCTGCAGCCTTTGAAGTTGTAGCAGCCAGGTTACATGGAAAAGGTGATCTGAACGACAGGGTTTCACATAAAACCAGAGAAAATTTTGAGTACTGTAACTATAATGGACAACAGGCACCATGTGCTGTGTGCACAGTAGTGACCTACGACACCGACATCACAGCTGACCCTGCCACTGTTCAGTAGCCTACCACTGCCATATCCTATTCTGCTGTCATTGCATCTTTATTTTCTTATCAGTAATTGATGGTTAAGTGCACAGCTGCACTGCAGTTATCCAAAGAGAGTATGTTTTGAACTTTTTTATTGAAAAAATTAATTGGTGCCTGTGTAGTTGGAAGTTAGGAATCAAATTTCATACAATTCCTAAGAACAATGACAAGAAACAAAAATGGATAAATGCTTGTAAATATGCCAATTTGTTTTCAGTTGATAATGCTTATGTGTGCTCAATACATTTTGCTGATTTACATTATGGAAGGGATTTGAAATGTAAGTCATTGATTCTTCTAACACAAGTTGAAGCCTGATGCTGTTCCAACTCTTTACAGATATGAGAAGTAAACTGTCAAATCTACTTCTGTAACACAAGTTGAAGACTGATGCTGTTCCAGCTCTGCATCCTTCTTGTTCCAGAGTTGATTTAGGTGGTAGTTATGAGCTTAATAATAAGAAAAAATTCAGGCACAAAAACGAAGCAACCATAAGAATTACAAGACAACTTAAACATAAATAAATTACCAACTAATGAAGAAACTACTACTAGAGAAAATATTAACTATAAAAACAAACAATGCTGCAAATGTGATTATGCATGCTTATGCCACCAATTAGCAAATTACAGAAAAATAAAAGAACTCTGGCAAAGTAATACATATTTATAGGATCATCTCTCAGTGTAATACTGAGTTGCTTAAAATAAAACATTAAAAAAAATGATAGATCATTCTTTTTCTAACAGTCAACAACAATTATGGAATATTATGGACACCAGATTCAGAAGGATGTAGGTTGCAGTAGGTACTGGGAGATGAAGGAGCTTGCACAGGATAGATTAGCATGGAGAGCTGCATTAAACCAGTTTCAGGACTGAAGACCACAACAACAACAACATGGTTAAAATGGGTGCAAATTGAGAAGTAAATCCTGCATAGAGTCCTACAGGGATTCCACTGAGCCCTGGAGCTTTATGCAATAGCTGTTTCTTAGTGCCTCTGACACTAATGTCCAAATCACTTACGTTTGCAGTGGTATAAGAATAAAACTGGAGCAATATTTTTCACTTTTTCTCTGTAAAGGATTATATGAAACAGGAGTTCAGCAGTTATTATTCTGATTTGCTCCTGTCAGTTTCAGTTCATGTGTCATCCATGAGTGCCTGGACACTAACTTTGGTGCCACTGACAGCCATTACGTAGGAACACACGTTTATTGGGTTTTGCGAGAGGCATTTTGATAAGATTCTGCTACAGAGGTCATTGACAGCTTCACACAGTGCTCATTTGATAGACAAATGTGTTTGCTATAGCATCTTCCTGTGTGCAGCCGTATGCTTTGTTTATGCCTACTGTGAAGTAATAAGTTTCATTAGAAGTTTTGTTACAGAGATTGTATATTGTGTAGATCCCAAATAATCATGGACTGTCCTGCTAGGTACAAATCTATACAGTGCTTAGTCAATTATTCTTACAAACTTGAGCCACATTTCCTATACTTGCTCCTCCCCAGAGCTAAATGTTTCACCTTCCTCCCTGATATTTGGCACTAATGTGCCTCTTCATTTAGTTCACTGAATATGTAAATCTTTAGTTGTCATTTGTACTTTTTGATAAACAGTAACCATAAGGGGCAATCAGATGAAAATGAGAGAAACAGGAGAAAGGTAAATAAGCTGTTTATTACTTGAAAAGTAATGACCGTAACTGTAAATATTTTTATCCCACTGTCAAACAAGAAGGTCAGTGCCTTTACGTAAAACTAATTGTGTATGCCAAAGGAGCCATGAATGTACCCAGATGTGCTTCTCTTTGTCTGAAGCAAATCAACGGCTGTGAATGTCTTTCATCGGGGCTCCAAAAAAATGAAAATCACATGGGGAGAGATCTAGACTGTATGGAGTATGTGTAAGGGCTCCCCAACGAAATTTTTTGATGTAGTCAAAACAACAGGCCTGCAAACTCTGGGAAAGTCATGATGACATTTGACTTTGAGTGCTGGGGCCTACTGCTCATTGACTTTCTGCAACATGGCACCACAGTTAATGCACAGCAGTACATGGACACATTTCAAAAACTGAAGCATGCCATAAAGTCCAAACATCTAGGAATGTTGAAGGACAGCATCATTCTGTTGTAGGATAATACCTGCCCACATGTCGCCAAGGTCATTTAAACTGTGCTGCAAAAGGTTTTGCTGGGAAGCTCTTACACGTCTCCATACAGTCCCAATATCTCCCCACGTGAATTCCATCTTGTTGGACTGCTGAAGAAAGACATTTGTGGCCACCAATTTGCTTTGGACAAAGAGGTGCATGTCTAGCTACAATCATTGTTCCACAGGCAGACACAAATATTTCTCCAGGAAGGCACTGACCGTATTGTCTCACAGTGGGATAAATGTATTAACAGTTATGGTGATTACTTTTGAAACAATAAACAGTTTACTTACTTTTATCCATCTGTCTCATTTTCATTTGGCTGCCTCTTATACTGGCTTTCTCCACTTATCAGTTTTGACAACATTAATAAATGCCATATGCTCCAATAAAAATACACTCCTTTTTGCAATTCGAACACTAGAAAAGCCAACTAAAAAGCATAGAAAATGACAGTCATGGAGCAATTGAATAGCTACTCCTAATGCTCAAAAAGACTATGCTAATTTACCTCAAATGATGGAAGAGTTAGTCAATACTTCTATCTCTTGCTGTACCACATACTGTTCCAATAGCAGACATTCATATATCATGTACCATGATTACACTGCTGCTTACAATATGGTTCACTCATATTGGTACGCAAAGACTGAAGATTGGACACATTGTGCCTGTACACAAGAATGAACCCACAAACGATCATCCACTAATGCTTCTGTCATGTTTTGGAATGCATTATTAAATGCAGACTGGAATGGTGGACTGAAAATTAGAATATTTCCCCAGACAAACGATGCAGATTGAGAAAAAATAGTCACACCCAAAGTATTCATCATTGCAATTAGAGACATCCAAATTTCACCAAATGAGAATAAATATTTGCTGACTGTTTATGCAAATCTTGCCAAAACTTAACTACTGTTTCCTGCTCCCATAATCAGCACAGAAGTTAAATGATGTTGACAGGTTGAGAATCTTCATTTGCAATCTACAGTGTAGTCCATAGATCTGGAACCCCCTTCAAAAAGAAAGAAGGTGAATAAACACAAATTTAAAGTCCAGTAGTATGAGATGAGAGAGGGGGGAAAATGTGTGATGCCATGTTACCACCATGGTGGCCAATTTGAAAGCCCTGTCTTGGACACAACTCATAATTTTTAAATGGAATGGTCATGTGATGTATCAAGCAGATCGAGGATTACATAAGAAAAACAATGGCACCTTACATCTGAGCATAACTTTATTCATTCTCACGATAAGTTCCATTTTGTACAACGCAAGACATATGCTTATGATAATACATAAAATATGGCACAGGATGTGCTCAGAGTGTTGTCTTACACACTGTAAGATGATTGTTATCTGCTCCACTCAGTCCTCATGGAATTCAACCAATGCATGTACCAGAATGCAAGCACAAGCAGCAACAATTTCATTGCTTTACTTTTCGAGTACTGGTACAGTATCAGTCGACATATGAAGATCAGCTACTGCAAAACATAGCAGTTCATTTTCCATAGCACATCTTCAAGATACAATGACATTTTTAACCGTTGCTAAACATGGCTGTTCATTTTTCACAGCAGAATTTCCTGATACAGTGACTTTTGAAATATTGGCTAAAATCACCTGCTAAATTGGTCATGTATTGTGGTGTCTGTGTGGTAAAAATAATAAAAATATATTAATTCAGTTTTGAGTCTGAGATATTACTTATTCTTCCAAACTTCATAAATAAGTTCCACTGGATTATATATCCAAGTACATTTGCTGCATGAACACGTATAAATGTACTCTCAGCGTGGATACCTAAATTAGAATGGAAAAAAAACCTAAAAGCTGTTCTATGCGATTTGATCTATACATTTTTGAATATACATTTGTCCTTGGTGGTTCTTGACATCTCCTACTCTGAGGGCTCCCTTCAATGGTCTATGTAGTGTTGGAAGCTCCATGACATATTTATGATGTAAAGGTGTCTGACAGTGAACTCCAATTGTCCCTCATTACCAAGGATAACCTCAAACAAATAACTATATAACACAAACAAATATTTGTGCTAACATATAACGTGCAAAAATGCGAACATGCACTTTATTTAGAACATGCTCTTTAACATTACATTACAAACAACACATTTACTCATTTGTATATGATGATGAAAGTACAGAAAACTTCACACCTCCAACTCTTGAGAGAAAAATTCTGAATTTAACCATGCAAAAATTCTAGACCCTTACAGGTTGAATTTCAGGTCAAATCACTTGTAGTATCACTAGTGATCCACTGTTCATTTGTGGTGGCCCTAACTTTATTTTTCTGAGCAAATACAACTACATAAATCCTCCAATCTGATGGTTAACCATTAAGAAAAAGCAAAGTAGTGCACATTCTGCACTTGACTGACATGTATGATGCACTGCCTATCATTTTTGTAGAGGAGGAATATCTACAGAGTGAGCATAGTGTGCCGTGCGTGTCGTCAGCATCAAATATTAAATATCTTGTGGCTTTTGGTATAATCCTACCGCTTACATTTTGGATAAAGGACCAAAACTTTAACATTAAATGTGTTTTTACTGTTTTTATACATTAATATTGTAATGGTTAATAATAATTTTTGTTGCTATGGATGCTAATCAAAATTAGTGAGAGGAGGAACAGTTGCCTCTCACAGGTATCTACCACAAAATCATGTGACTTTGGATGCAATGTCCATTGGCAAAAAAATTCTGTTCTGTATAGCTGACAGTTCACTCCATAAAAATTACTATTCTGTAATCACTGAAAAGGTTATTTTCTGTCTAGTTATGCACTGTCTGACACCTTGTGTCTGTTAGGTTCTAATAGTTCTTCCATGTGCCATAAGACTGTGCTTTCACTGACTTTTCTTGCCTGGTAAAACTGAAAATGAATGTAAAATACAACTGCATTAATATTTGTTCTTACGTGACATTAGGTAATACATGTAGTTTTCTAATATCTACTGCGAAGACAATTCTCTGTGATGAACATGTTTTTGATGATTTATCAGTACTCATCATTATTGGTTTTGAGCCATAATGAAAGAAACATGCAATCAAGCAGATGTATAAATAGTGATACCAACCTCCAAAGTTACACTGAGATGACAAAAGTCGTGGAATAACTCCTATCATTGTGTCGGATCTCCTTTTTTCTGGCATAGTGCAGCAACTTAAAAATTGTTGCAAGCCCCTGCTGAAATATTGAGCCATGCAGCCTTCATAGCTTCCATACTTGCAGAAGTTTTACCAGAGCAGGATTTTGTGCATGTACTAACATCTTGATTATGTCCCACAAATGTTCAATGGGATACATGTCAGGTGAACTGTGTTGCCAGATCATGAGCTGAAACTGTCCATAATGTTCTTCAAACCAAATGCAAACAATTGTGGCTCATGACATGGCATACTACTGTTCTCCATAAAAATTACATCATTATTTGGTAACATTAATTCCATGAATGACTGAAAATGGTCTCCATGTAGCTGAAAATAACCGTTTTCCATCAACAATCAGTTCAGTTGGACCAGAGGAGCCAGCCAATTCCATGTAAAAATAGCCCACACCATTTCGGAACCACCACCAGCTGGCACAGTGCTTTGTTGAAAACTTGGGTCTGTAGCTTCATGGGGTCTGCAACACACTCAAACCCTACCATCAGCTCTTCCCAACTGAAATCAGGACTCATTTGAACAGGCCACAGTTTTCTAGTCATTTGGGATCAAACCAATATGGTCATGAGCCCAAGAGAGGCACTGCACATGATGTCGTGCTGTTAGGAAAGGCATTCACATCGATCGTCTGCTACCACAGCCCATTAATGCCAAATTTCGCTGCACTGTCCCAACAGATATGTTTATCATATGTCCCACATTGATTTCTGTGTTTCTTCACACAGTGTTGCTTGTCTTTTAGCATTGAAATCCCTATGCAAATGCTGCTGCTCTCAGTCATTAAGTGAAGGCTGTTGGCCACTGTGTCATCTGTGCTGAGAGGCGAATCCTGACTTTTTGTATTCTCTGCACACTGTGGATCTCAAAATACTGAGTTCCCTTACCATTGCTGAAATGGAAAGTCTCATGTATCTAGCTCCAATTATCATTCCATGTTCAGAGTCTGTTAATTCCTGTCATGCACCCATAATCATATTGGAAACCTTTTCACAAGAATCACCTGAGTGCAAATAATAGCTCCAATAAAACCTCATGTACATGAAACTACTGCCATCTGTATACGTGCATACGACTATCCAATGACTTTTATCAAATCATTGTAAATGTTGCCTTACAGTTGACATTGCTCCAAGTATCCCAGAGTTATGCTTCACATATAACCCCTGCTTACTACAACATCCATTACTACAGATTAAATGTCATCAGAAATGTCACCTGTTGGCCTAGCCATCCCTAAAACTGTGAAAATGACAGTAATATCACTTGCTTACAATCATTTGTACATTCCTTCTCCTTCATTCCTGTACCCTATCCCTAAAGTGCTAGGGGTGCCTTACCCCAATAATATTTTCTTCTATGTAGTAAGTCATACATAAACTGTTTGGTTGAAAAATGCACTTCAGTTTTATGCTTTCATGTCACTGCTATCCCTCCTCTACTCTTGGCACCATTGCTATTAGTGATAGGGATGCCATAATCCAAGAGTAATTTTTTCAGGTACTACATTATGTGTGTACAAATTTTGATTGAAATCACATCAAAGCATTCCAGTGTTAGATTTTACATGTCACCCCTTCCTACCACCATCCACATCCCTATGGGTTAAATGTGACTAGACAGCAGCCCATTGACCCCAAAAAATGTTTATTCAGCCCTGACATAACCCATTTTTTTATTATTTTAACATCATCCCTTTATAATACCACCTCAACCCCGAGGTTGTTATGGGTGCCTTGCTCCTGCAGTACCTTTTTTGAGAGAGTGATTCAGATATGTACTAAGTTTAGACATTCCTGAGTTATGCTAATGTCACCACATTTCCACCTCCATGATACAAACTCATCCCTAAGATACACAACTCAGATTATACCTGAATACACCTACAACTGGTTCACAGCTAACAGTTTCCACCTCAGTTTCACAAAGACTCACATCATCTAATTTCAAAACATAGTAAGAATAATTGGTTGACACCAGATGTAATCAACACAGAGATAAACTAGTCAAGAAGCTCAGCTCAATTTTAAGGATTTTGAATTTCTTACATGTTCAGTAAAAAATAGAGTGTAAGGTTACTGACCTATTTTCTGCACTCGGTAGCTGCTATTCTTGGCTCTAGTCTTCTTGCAGGTATTTGGTTTAGTGACAATTTTGTTAAATGATATACACAATAGTGTACAAGTTAACCTCAAATATTTCAACATTTAGTGACACAAGGAACATTATGCTTACCAGCTTGTATTTATGTAGTTCACATATCACAGGTTAATACATCACCTTCTTTACGTCTTACAGAGTACACAATATTTACAGTACACCTTTCCCTACTGAGTTCTTTCTGGTCAGTAACATGAACTAACTGCTGATTGATTTGCATCATAAACATACATTTTGGCTGATGTGGTCTACAGATTATATCAAGTTGGCTACATAATGTCGAAATTAACTATATGATGTTGATGTTGTGAATGACTGCCACAGACTGAATTAATCATTTTCCTGCTCAACTACTTATAGGTGAATGTAAGAATAAAATTAAATTCATATTATTATATTGTGGGTATGTGTATTGTGCTATCAGTGCTCACCACACGACATGCATTGCCATTAAATTTAAAAGGGAAAGCTGGTGGGAGTACAGTGGAACAGAACACATATTTTAGAAAACTGCACAAGGTTAGAATTTCAGCAACACAATTATTTATTTATGCACAAACTACATGATATTAAAAACTACTTATAAAATTGTTTAGCATTCTGTTTACTACAGTTCAGGTTCCTGTTGATACAGTTCTTAGTTTCTCCAGTGATAGTACAAAATTAAGTTCCATGAAGATATTTAATTTTGTGTCATTGTTGCCACTGTAGAGTTCTGTACCAGGAGAAGCAAGAGAGAGGATATTGTTTGGTGGCCAGTATCCTCTTCCTGCAACACAACTGCACGCATGTATTAACAGGGTTCTCTGATCATAAGAACAAGAAGCTACTTATCTTTAAGCAAATTTTTGTGGTGCAAGCTCTTCCATAATAGTCCACATTAGCCTCACCACTGGTGAAATAAAAGTCCTGTTATAAACACTATGTTCTTGTAGCCGGTGACATGAACTGTCAGATGCTAACTAGAATAGTAACTGAGCTACTAACTAAGCTGACTGTGACAGACTCTGTCTGTGACTGGACTGACACACTGTGACTGATTGGACCCTCCAGGCCACGGCAATGACCTAAATACTGGCAGTCGAGAGGGCGTTGGCGACGCGTTGCTTGCGAGTCTGTCTGTAACCTCTCTCCTGATATGCACATTTAAACCACTGATACATGTTTTAACTTCTCACCTGTCTAGGATGCAAGAATTACAATCTTGATCTGAGAGAGTACTACAGCTGGGCACTGATGTATGTGAAGGGCAAAATCACAACACTATGAGTTCAGAAGTGGCCCCCAGCACCCAAGAGGTGATGTCTTCTCCCGCTGCCACACCAGCATCCCACCAGGGTGTCTAGCTGATGGCAGAGACAGCAGCAGCACTCACCAACACCCACGCACTCCAATGTGCATTATGCATTGCATACTGGCTGCACCATGCGTGGCTGCTGATGCCCTGTCTGCCCTAGTTCTCCATTGCTGCCCCACAACCAGTGAGACTACTCCGCGGGGCAGCTCCTCATGCTGCCCGGTGTGCCTCCCACATCCACTGCTGCATCACGCAGGACCTTCCTTTGTGAGTTGCAGGTCCAGTGATTTGTCTCATGCTTCGCGCCACCACCCACCACCAAACACAGCACACAGCACAAATCCCAGACTGACTCCTGATGCTGCCTACCCGCCACAG
Organism: Schistocerca serialis cubense; assembly: GCF_023864345.2. NCBI lineage: Eukaryota > Metazoa > Arthropoda > Insecta > Orthoptera > Acrididae > Schistocerca > Schistocerca serialis. The sequence goes on along the minus strand of NC_064638.1, from coordinate 244,889,940 downwards.
ACATACATTGCTGCCGTACATCCCTGACCCACAATAGTGACCAGCTGCCATATCCTGCCACACACTATCAACGCAGTGACTGCCAAGGTCATGGACCAGCTGTGACTACCTGCCTGACACCCCACCACCTTGGCCACAACAGCGGCCCAGTTGCTTCTCCCCACCATATGCCGTGACGCCTTGCCCATCTACCAACGCGGTGGGCATCACCCGTACAACCTACTGTCAGATCAGTGTCTCTGCGCACCTCTATTGCCAACGCTCATATCATCAGTGAATGATGTTCCATCTACATTTACCTACATACTCCGCAATCCACCATACAGTGCGTGGCGGAGGGTACCTCGTACCACAACTAGCATCTTCTCTCCCTGAGAGTGAAAAATGGGTGAGTTGCATTTCACAGAAGCGATGCTTTCTAAAGCCATGCTGATGCATGGACAGCAACTTCTCTGTCTCAAGGAAATTCATTATATTCGAACTGAGAATATGTTCGAGAATCCTGCAACAAACCGATGTTAAGGATATTGGCCTGTAATTTTGAGGATCCGTCCTTCTACCCTTCTTATATACAGGCATCACCTGCGCTTTTTTCTAGTCGCTCAGGTCTTTATGTTGGACAAGAGATTCGTGATAAATGCAAGCTAAGTAAGGAGCCAATGCAGTAGAGTACTCTCTGTAAAACCGAATTGGAATCCCATCAGGACCTGGCGATTTATTTGTTTTCAATCCAATCAGCTGCTTCACAACCCCAGGGATGTCTATCACTATGTCCTCCATACGGGAATCTGTGCGAGACTCAAATAGTGGTATGTTTGTACAATGCTCCAGCGTGAAAGATTTCTCAAATGCTAAATTTAAAATTTCGGCACTCAAACATCGCCACCCCAGTGTCTACCTCTTGCAAGGGAGGAGCTATGTGGAATGAACAAATTCCAATTTTGAGATCCCCACACTCTGCCCTAGCAGACAATTCTTGTCTTCACAGCCACTCTTGGACTTTCCTCAAAGAAACCACGTGCGATAAACTTTTCCCTCACCACCACGTGCAAAAACAGATGCTTCCACTGGATTTTCCCTATCTGGGGACACTGCTATTCTCATGTGTGTGCATGTGCTAAGTAGGAGTAACAGTGGTTTTGCGTGTGTGTTGATTGCTAATTCAGTGAATGTGCCATGTTTTCTAATGAAGATCCGGTCACTATGTGGAGACTTATAATTGTTGCAACCAGATGGCAATGCATGTACATATTTCTGTGAGTCAGCCTTGTATCACATTTTGCGAATAACTTGCAGACACCTCATTTACCAAGTAGGACCAGTGGCATACCCAGCAGCATGGCTCAGATGTACAGCTGCCTATTTTAAAGGCAGCCTGTGGATCCATTGGTCAGTGGTGGTGAAGCATCAAGCTCAGTGTCGCGTGGTTGTATCTGGGTTCCAGGCACTGGTGGTGTCAGGGCAGGTGTCGATGTCAAGAGCAGCTTTGGTGTCAGTGGTTGGTAGAGATATCTTGAACACCAGCAGTGTCTCACTGTCATCGATGGTGAGCACTGAACCTGGCTTTACTCCGTCGATGGACATCACTGATGATGCGCCATGAATGTGTACGGTGAATATTTATCACTTCACTGTAAAGTGAGGTGATGACCCAAGTACTGTGGGCAGAGCGGGGGCTCACAGGCACTGACGCATAGTGTCACATGACTGCACAATGTGAGGTCGCATTGCATGAAAGTTTTGAGCTTCCATGGCGTAGCAGGATGTCAGCCGCTGCTGGACCATGTAGTCTTGCAGATGCTGAACATAAGCTGGGATACACAATGTAGTGGACAAAGCTTGCGTCTCAATAAAGTCACCTGGCAGGACCAGGGACACTGGCCATCCGCAAACCTAACAAGACCAGTGGCAAAGTGGCAGAATATTTTCTGATGCAGCAGGTACAGGCAGATATCACTGCATGGTGGAAATGTTCCACCAGTGCCTGCTATTGAACATTATGAGGTGGGGGAACCAAAACAAAAAACCCATATGTTTAATAATGGTGCAGTAATTGTTCCAGCTGAAATGTCCAGGATGGGCATGGCTACTGGCCACCATGTGAACTGGTCAGTCCTTGTGAGGGAAAGCGGCAGCCATCTGAAGAGTGGAAGGGGCTGACGGAGATGACATGAACAATGAAGAATCAGTTTTCAACAGGGGCAAATGAAGCCATCAGCATGTGCCTGTGATGATCAACATTGACTTGCTGGCATGGGATGTAGTTGCTAGCCCATGCATGGCACTCCTGTTAGATGCCAGGCCAGAAAAACAATCCTGGACGAGGGCAATGGACTGCAAATGCCAGGATGTACTAGCCATGCAAGTAGCCAAAAACTGGTTTGCGAAAGACCAGGGGAAGGTATGCACAAATGCAGTCTTTGGAGCTGGTGGTGTACACAGAGTCAGACAAGAGATCACACTAAACCTAGAGGTCAGTACCTGGGAGTGGCAGGAGTTGGAGGATGAGGTCTGAATTTGGATCCTGATGTAAGCGGGCTAGTGTTGAGTCAGTGGTCTGGGCTGTTGCTAGGGGCTTTTAATCTAGTGGACGGTTGAAGGAGTGGCTGAGGCAATGCAATGATGTTGTTGACTCTGTCTGTGTGGTGTAAATCAGTGGTCAATTGCACTACGTACTCCTGCTGGCTGAACTGCCGAGGCGAAATTTGATCACCATCTTTCTGACAAAAACCCATCGTGAATGGCCAGTGGTCTGTAAAAATAGTGAGATGGTGTACATCAACAGAGCAGCAGAAAAATTCACTTCCTCAGGTATTACAAGCAGCTCCCAATCGTAGGCAGCCCATTTGCATTGCAATTCTGACAGCTTGGCCAAAAAGAAAGCCAGCTGCTGCCAAGTGTCCCCAACACACTGCTGCACGACCATGCTGATGAAGGAGTGACTTATGTCAGTGATGATAGTGAGGGAGGTGGAGGAGTGGTGGTGCATCAGGAGGGCAGCTTTAGCAAGGTTGCATTTGATGCAATCAAAACTCGCTGTCATACTTGGAGTCCATGGTATGGCCCTGTTACCTTTTGTTTGGCTGCCCCACAATGCAATGATGATGGGTTCCTGAATGGAGGCCATGACTTTTAGGAAACAGCAAAAAGAATTTGCCATCCCCAAAAATCAGGATAGTTCCTTGTATGTTGCAGTCCATGGAAACTTTGCAACTGTGTGGACTTTCTTGGCAAGGAGCGTGAGCCAGATGCAGAAATGATATGTGCAAGGAACTCAATTTGCTATCCCAAACACGCATTTGTCCATGTTGAGGATGACCCCTGCTTGTTACAAGCATTTAAAAACTGCCCTGAGGTGTTTGCGCTGTTTGGTTGAGTTCCAAAAGCAACAAGGACGCCATCCAGACAGACAAAACATCCTGGTGCACCATGGGGAACAGTGTCTAGAAAATGCTGCCACATTCACGTGGCAATACAGAGGCCGAAAGGCATAAAGGGGCTTTCAAAGAGACTAAAGGATGTAATGGTGGTCATCTTCTCAATGTCCTCTGGTGTGATTGGGATCATTATAAAAGCTTTTACACAGTCTGCCCCACTGAATATGGTAGAGCCCAAAATGTCATTACTATGATTGTGCAACAGGGAGACAGATTAATGGTTGGGAATTGTTCGTTTATTCAGATGCCGATAATCACCACAAGGGTGCCAGGTAGAATCCTTCTTGGGAGCTAAATGGAGTACTGAGGACCATAGGCTTTTTGAAGGTTGCAGGATTCTGGTGGCAATGGAGGGTTCAAATTTTTGCCTGCCGAACTTGCTTTTGGCAAGCAGGAGAGGGTGGATTTGGCAGCGTACCAGTGGGTGTGAAGTGGTCATGATATAGTGCACTGTGTCTCGCTGTGCCTTGTGAGCATGCCAGGGGTGGATTGAGGGGGGGGGGGGGGGCATGAGGAGTGGAAATTTGCAGCTTACAGAGTGATGTGACGTGCCATCGATCAGGTGATGCTGAGTTCAGGAAGGAGTCTGAAGTGGGAAAGAAAATCTGTGCCAAGGCTTGGGTCACTAACCTCAGCACAGTGAATGTCCAAAGATACTCCTCACCAAGGCCATGTCAACATGACAGGTGTGGGGGCTGTAGGTGATGATGATGGAATCATTTGCAGGCAAGGGGTTGGGGAGGGTTGCAGCCAACCAGGGGCAGGAACTCACATGGGAAGATACCAAGCCTGAAATGGTGTTGATGAGGTAGGATATGGGCAGGGTGGAGTAACGGTGGTTCAATATGAACACAATTGGAGAGCAACCAGGTGTACCCACCAACGGTCACAGTGTTTGGGCACCACCATCATGGCAGATATAATTTTGCTGAATCACTGCCTAAGCACTTTTGGTACCATGGTCAGTGTCACGTGACTCCTCCTGTTCGCCAGATGGGGTTGTCGCACCTGCACAGCCATGTGTGCGGGTGGTCGCATAGTGAGCCACGTGGGTAGTCACTTTGGGAAAGTGGGCAGGTGCGAGCACTCAAGAGCAGTGGTTAAGTTGGCCATCTCACTGTTCAAGTGTATCATGATGTATCCTAAATTGAAATGTTTGCCCTGAGGCACAGACTGGGAGACTTGTTGCCATGGCTGGGAAACTTGTTTCTGCAGTGGTGGAGGGTGCAGGGGGGGGGGGGGGGGGTGAGCATGTGGTGAGCACTGACAGCACAGCACATGTACCATCACTGGTGACCCTGGTTCTTGAATTTTCCCACACAATGCGTTCCTCCATGCTGCATGAGCATGAAGAATGCAATCCTTGTCATCCTCTCTCCTCATCTGTCCAGCCGCACTTATTACTGAGATGCAGCATGGTCCCACACAGCAAACTTTTGGAACCTCATCCACGGCAGAAAGCATTCCCTCTCATCACAGCTATACAAATAGTCCTTCTAACCCACAATCACGGTCAGCCAGCTTCAATCAGTTCCTCACACAGTTTGCCAAACTCACGAGTGCTGCTGTGCCCCTTGCATAGCCCCCGGTGTCGGCCAGTGAACTGAGAAAAACTTCCACCCACCTTCCCGCATTCGATGCCAGTGACCCACCTCTATGGTTCATCAGAAATAGAGAATACACACACACAGGCAAATGCAGCTCACTCACACACGACCACAGTCTTTGGCTGCTGAGGCCAGACTGCCAGTCTAGTCTCAGCAGCCAGAGACAGTGGTCTTGTGTGTGAGAGTTGCATTTGTGTGTGTGTGTGTGTGTGTGTGTGTGTGTGTGTGTGTGTGTGTGTGTATGTGTGTGTGTGTGTGTGAGAGAGAGAGAGAGAGAGAGAGAGAGAGAGAGAGAGAGAGAGAGAGAGAGAGAGAGAGAGAGAGATGAAGGCCCTGTTGGCTGAAATGTTATGAAACCTTACTTTTTGACAGTATTTTTGTTGTGCCTATCTGCGATTCAACATCTCCACTATATGGTGAGTATCAACTATCCTTTCCAAAATATTACCCTACTTTTAGTTCGTTAATGTCAATAGGCATTGTTCCATTAAAAAAAATGTATGTTTGCATAAAAAAAACTTTCTAAGTATTGTTTCAATCTGATGACTGGCAAACAATATGAGCCTCTGACAACCAACCCATTCTGTGAAAACTGCACATCAATTGCACTTTCCACTACTGCAATATTTGCTGTGGAAGTTTTAGGTGATTTACCATGTATATTAATAAAACTAGATAAGATAAATAAATAAAAACATATTGATGTTGGGAGTGGCACAAGAACAAGTACGGTAGTTCCACCTTTCTGTTACAAGAGGAATGATCTCCATATTGCATGCACACCTTTAACTACAGTTCAGTCAGAAGTATCTCTGATTTTGTTGGCTTATTTTGCATATTTTTAATTCTTGATGTCATATGGAATTATCTTCTGGGAAGACAGCAAACTAAAAATAAATAAAGCATCTTTTTAGCTGAACTGAGCTGTAAGAATATTGCATAGAGTAGAGAAACTGACATTCTTGGAATTCTTACACTTACTTTTTTCACTTCTTAATGGGTTTTGCTACTGTTAATGAACCATGTTTCAACTGAACTGCGATTTGCACAATCCAAGACATCAAAATAGTTTTCTTTTAGACATTGCCTCCTTGTCTGAGGTACAGAGGAGACTATGTTCCTGCAGGTGAACAATGCTTTCTTGAACCAAGTAGCCTTATTGTTATCAAGTAATAGCACAGAGTTGAGAATAAAATTCCTGACACTCTGTGTCTGGAGTTCAATAATGTATGTAAGTGGAACATGATGCACAGAAAATACAGAGAAGGAAATGTAGTTGTCATGGTCTTCTGTCCAAACACTGATTTGATGCAGCTCTCTACACTAGTCTATCTAATGCAGGTGCCTTCATCTCTGCGTAACTACTGCAAACTACATCCATTTGAATCTGCTTACTGTACTGAAGCCTTGGTCTCCCTCTACAATTTTTATCCTCTCTCCACATAGATACATACACTTCCCTCCCTAAAAAAATTAATTATTATTTGATGCCCTCAAATGTCCTATCAACCAATCTGTCCTTTTTGTCAAGTTGTGCCCTAAATTTCTTTTCACCTCAGTTCAATTCATTGCCTCTTCATTAACTATCCAACATAATCTTTGGCATTCTTCTTTTAGAAACATATTTCAAAAATTTCTATTGTCTTTTTGTCTGTACTGCTGATTGCATCCATTACATTTCTTAACAAGGCTAAATTCCAGACAAATATATTTGAAAAAATTTCTTAACAGTTAAATTTATATTAGCTGTTAATATAGTTCTCTTTCTTATAAATGTTTTTCTTGTTAATGACTGTGTCCATTTAATATCCTCTCTATTTTCATCATCAGTTATTTCATTTCCAAAATAGCAAGACTTCATAACTTTCAGTGTCTCTTTTCATAATCTATTTCTTTCAGCATTGCCTGTGTAATTCAATTACATTCCATTACCCTTGTTTTACTTTTGTTGATAATACCTCTTTTGAAGACAGTGTTTTGAAAAAAGAGGTATTATGAACAACTGATCTTTCAAGTCCTTTGTTATCTGTGATAAAAGTATGATGTCACTAGCAAACCTTGAAGTTCTTATTTCTTCTGCCTGAACTTTAATTTCATTCATGATAATCTTTCATTCCCTGTATTTTATACTTGCTACCTTCAGAACTTCAAGTAGTGTATTCCAGTCCTCACTGTAGACAGCCATCTATAAATCTACAAATGCTATAAATGTAGATTCACCTTTTTTCAGTCTGTTATCTAAATAAGTCAAAGGGTCAGTAACACCTTACATGTTCCAACTTTTCTCCAAAACTCAAACTGATTTTCCTATAACTTGGCTTCTACCATTCTTCTGTAAATAATTTGCATTAGTATTTTGCAACCATGACTTATTAAAGAGATGTTTCAGTAATATTGACACCTGTCAGGGCCTTCCTTCCTTCTTTAAGTCATTTTTTCCTGTTTTGCTTATCAGGTGGAAAACTATTGTCGTAGTTGATTCTCCCAAAGTATCTTAATAATTCTGAGGGGTGTGTGTGTGTGTGTGTGTGTGTGTGTGTGTGTGTGTGTGTGTGTGTGTGTGTGTTTTGTTTTGACAGCTTCACTTGCTGCATTTTTATGCATATTTTGTCCTTTGGTCATTAAATTAAGGACCTTATGTGTTATACGTGGATTTCTGCTCGACCTTGTTGTTTTGGTTAGTTGCTCCTCTGTTGCCTAAACTATTCCATCTCTCAAAGCTACCCTTCCATTTTCTATTGCTATCCTATCTCCTTTTCCAGTCAGTCACTGCCTAATGCTCCCTTTCAAACTCTGAAAAACCTCAGGTTTTTTTCCAGTTATGCAAGTCCCATCTAATTAATTTAATTTTCTCCCTTTATGCAATTTCTTTAGTTTTTAATCAGCAGTTCATAACCAATAAATTATTGTCAGAGTCCACATATGCTCTTGGATATATTTTCCAGTTAAAAATCTGATTTTGTCTAACCACTCATGAGCTATCCAAAACCTTTCGTTCTCTCCAGGTCTCATCCATATATACAACCTTTTTTCATGATTCTTGAACCAAGTGTTTATAATCATTAAATTGTTCTATGTGTAAAATTCTACCAAGCAGCATCTCATTTCATTCCTTTCCCTTAGTCTGTGCTCTTCAACTCATCTCCTTTAACACAGTAAATAGTTTCTCTTTTGTCATTGTACATTTTTTCTCTCTATCATCTGTGGAGCTAGTAAGTATACAGTGATGAGCCAGAAATTATAGCCACTTGCTTAATAGCATGTTGGTCCACATTTGGGATGCAATGCAGCAAAAATTCTCCACATCGTAGGTTCAACAAGTCCTTGGTATTTATTTATTTAGTCCTTCTAATTCTAAATGTATAATAATAATAATAATAATAATAATAATATTTATTCAACATCAATTAATCAAATACAATCCCTAGAAATAATACAGTTTCAGGACATCATACAGATTATTCTTCTGAATACATCAGTTTATAAATTACAAACTAAAGATTTGTTTGTATTAATAAATTTTACATTTTGATGTATTTTACATTTGTTAGTATACAATCACAATATTACAAATATTGTTGTTATCAACTTTATATTAGTTTTAGGTTACTTAAAACTATGGGCTTGACATACTTATGAAGCACTTTTCATACAGATATAATACTCATCTAGGGAATAAAAAGGTTTTTCAATTAGAATTCTCTTTTGCTGATCTTTTAATTTGTTAGTAGGAAGGGTTGTAAGACTTTTTGGTAGGGCATTGGCTAGCTTCAGCCCATCATGAAGTGCATTTTTTTCATATAAAGCTGTTCTGTGGCTATTTACATGGTATCTGAACTTTTGCCTTGTATCATACTGGTATAGGTCACAGTTGAAATTTGGATTTATTGTTTCCACAAGCAATATAACTTACAATATGTACACATCTATAATGGTAAGCACACCTAATTTTGGGAACAGATTCCGACATGATTCTCGAGGTTTGGCACCACAAATAATTCTGATAACTTTTTTCTGTAGTATTAATAATGTGCTTAGGTTGGCTTGAGTTGTTGCACCCCATATTTCTACAGCATAGTTTAAATTTGATGAGAATAGGGCATGATAAGCAGTTTTTAGAACACACATGTCCTTACAGTATTTGCTAATCATATTTACAGCAAACACATTCTTCGACAGCTTACATGCTAAGGAATTGATATGCATGTCCCATTTGAGGCTGTCCTGGATTGTGATTCCCAAGCACTTTGTCCATTTTTACAATGTCATTTCCTATGGATAATTTCATGTCAAATTCTATTTGTTTCCTTGTGTTAAATTCCATCATTGCAGTCTTTGAAGCACTTACATTTAGATGTCTTTCATTAAAATATTCGACTGTTTCATTAGTTACACTGTTGCACGGCACCTCCAGACTCTCATAGTCTTTGTGTTTACACAGTATTGATGTGTCATCTGCATACAATATTTTTGTACAGTTAGGAGAACAATACTGTATATCACTAACATAAATCAAGAAAAGAAGGGGTCCCAAGTCAGAACCTTGAGGCAATCCATATTTTATATCAGTAATTTTAGATTTGTAAGACCCACTGTTTGTTTTAAACAAGACAAATTTTTTCTATTGCTCCTATACGATTTTATTAGCTCATTGCCAGTTCCTCTGATACCCAGGTTCCACAACTTGTCAAGTAATATGGCAATGTTGACACAATCAAAAGCTTTTTCTAGATCAAGGAACACTCCAGTTACATACTCCTTGTTCTCTATGGCCGTTATTATTTTGTCTATTAACTGTGCTGCTACTACTGAAGTTGACTTGTTTTTCATAAAGCCATTCTGATTTTCAAATATTAAATTGTGTTGACTCAGGAATGTCATTAGTCTAGTATAAATAACTTTCTCAACTACCTTAGAAAATGCAGGTAAGATTGAGATGGGGCAGTAGTTTTCAATTTTAGATTTATCACCTTTCTTGTAAATCGAGGTTACTTGTGCTATCTTTAGACTATCTGGGAAACAACCTGATTCAATTACATCATTTACTGCTGTGGCCATGGCAGCAGATATGTTGTCTATGGATCTTTTCAGTGTACTGATAGACAATCCATCATAGCCTGCTGATTTTGTATTTTTTAATGACATTACTATGTTTTTGACTTCCTTGCTATTGGTTGGGGCCAAGTATATGCTTTGTTTGATTGGAATGCCCTTATGTCTATGCTGAAGATTCTTAAAATGGTCATTGACAGATTTTCCAACAGAAGAAAAGTACTCACTAAAAACATTTGCAATCTGACATTGGCATTTCATGATATGCCCTTTATGGTTTATCACAAAATCACTTGTTGATCTGTCCTTACAATCCCTAAAGCTATTTATTACTTTCCAAACAGCTAAACCAGTGTTAGTAGAGTTTCTTAACATTGTGGCTACATATTTACTTTTAGTTACTAGCAGAATATCTTAATAGTAATCCTGATAGTTCTAAGCAATAATAAAAATAATTGGTGATTCTTTTTGTCACATATTGTTTCTCTTTCCTGTTGACGTGAAGATTTTCAGCTTCTATCAATACCTGTATTGCATGATGGTCAGAAATGCTTCAGAACTGATGCACTTCATGTAAAGTGGGACATGTTAGTTATAATGTTGTCAATGCATGATTTTACACTATTGACCTCTCAAGTGGGCTCGTTTATTAGAAATGTTAAGTTAAATTGAGTTAGTATTAGCATTAGTTTTTTAGATATAGAGTCATTGGACAGCAAGTCAGTGTTTATATCTCCAGTTAGTATTATGTTAACCCAGCCATTTTTATTGCATTGTTTACTGTCAGTGTCAACAAGCACGTCATTAAGAACATCAAAGAAACTATCTAGGCTACCAGATGGAGGTCTGTATAGGCCTGTAATAATTAAGTTCTCTTTCCCCTACTTATAATTAATTGCTGCTAGTTCTATTACACCCTTAATGCTGAAAGCACTTACATCTATTACACTATAATTACTACCACTGGCTGCAAAGATAGCTACCCACCACCAAGTTTCTCTTTTCTACTGAAAGCAGAGCAAAAGATCGTGGAGAGTGGCTTACATACACTAATTAGCTCATCTGTGTACCAGTGTTCACTTATAACTAAAACATCAGGGTTATAAATTGCTGTAATGGTATCCAACTCGTTGTGCTTATTGCCAAGACTTTAAAAGTTCTTCTGAATTAATTAGAAAGTGAGTTTGGAATGTTGAACACTTGATGGATGTGTCACCCTACCAGAATGGTTATTTTTAAGAGTACAAGGGTTCTGCTGTATGATATTAGGGCTAAGTTTCTCCTGATGGACCATACAGGGAGATTTAGAGCTACCAGGCTGTCCAGCAGGGTTTACAAGTTTCCCTGGCTTGTCAGCTGTAGCTCTTTGTGTGGCATGTCATGTTTGTGTGGGTTGTGCCATTCCATAGCAATGCACTTATTTACACTGCTTTGTGTGATGTTTTGTCTGATTCCATCAATAATTAATTTACTCACAATCTTTTTACCTCTCTTGTTCACGTGCATACCATGAGTTGTGTGCAGGTTTCTATCTAGGTTACTGATGTTTACCAAAGACACATTGCGAAATTTGTTACATATTGTTTTGAGCCTAACATTTGTTTTATGCACTTCCAAGTTCACAATAGATTGGTCCATTAGATCATGTCTCTGTGGAATGTTGACGACAATTACTTTAGTGCAAGTCAATTTAACGAGTGTTGCTTTCATGTGCTTGATAGCGTCATTTGCTTCATTTTTAGCCACATCATTTGTACCACCAATGATAACGACATAATTATTTACTGTGAACGATTCACTATCTTGCACACATGTCTTCAGTACAGCAGAAGGAGGTGCACCAGGTTGAATGTGGGCCACAGCTGTGAAGTTGTCTTGGATATTTGCGATGTTTTGAGCTATTTCACGACCATGACTGTCTCTGTATATAAGAAACTGGCCCTTCTTGTACTTCTCACTTCTTCTGCTGCTGGTTTGGAACAGTTTCTTGCATACACTTTTGTGGATTACACTGTCATTTCTTTCACGGATTTCACTGTCATTACATTGAACATTTTGTTTATGTTCAATCACTGGGTTAGCATTAAAACACGAGTTTGGGACTTGGCGTTTTTTGAAATTATCACTGACGATTTTTTTTACAGTTTGAATGGTTGTTTTTAGTTTGCACGGGTTTCAATGCTGCAACTTCCGCTATTGGTATTTCGTCAAGAATCTCATACCTGTTTTGAGTTATGAGAGTCAGAAAGCTTTCCTTGGTTTTTGATTTAGGCCTGCTATCTTTCAACAGGTGCTGCCAATCAATTTTGTTCACCTTTTTATGTAGTAATGTAACCTCAGCTTTTAAACACTGAATTTCACTTATTAAATCTTCCACTAATGCTGAGAATTGGCACTTACAGTCACACATCGAAAATGAAATGAATTGTATATAGAATATATACAAGGGGATTGGACATGGTTAAGTCTTTACAACATAAAATAAATTTTGTATTGCATTCCTGAGGACTAGATATTTAAGTAATTTAGCAAAGAATCATGTATACAACAAACATTAGAGACAACATGCAAAGTAGAATATTCATATTGCATATTTATTTTTGTTGTTTGGTTCCTAGGTACTTTATCACACTTTAAAAGCAATGATCAATTAAATATGCCTTTAGTTCAGCCTTAATACTACTGTGTTTACTTACAGATTTAATATGGTTAGGCAGGTTATTGTAAATTTTTATCCCAATTTGTAGAGTGCCTTTTTGGCACAATGACGTTCTCACATGTTTCAGATGAAGATCAGACTTTTGTATTGTATATCTTCATTTTTTAATAAGATATCTGGGTGTCTATCAATATATTGTTTTATAAAGACTGATGTTTCATAGATAAAAAGAGGAAGAATTGACATATTTTTTAAATATGGCTCTGCATGATTTCCTATTGTTTACCTCTTCAATAATTCTTAATATTCTCTTTTGCATCCTGAAAAGTTCAGATGAAGATCAGACTTTTGTATTGTATATCTTCATTTTTTAATAAGATATCTGGGTGTCTATCATCATATTGTTTTATGAAGACTGATGTTTCTTAGATAAAAAGAGGAAGAATTGATATTTTTTTAAAATATGGATCTGCATGATCTCCTATTGTTTACCTCTTCAATAATTCTTAATATTCTCTTTTGCATACCGAGTGAGGTGGCGCAGTGGTTAGACACTGGACTTGCATTTGGGAGGTCGACAGTTCAATCCCGTGTCCGGCCATCCTGATTTAGGTTTTCCGTGATTTCCCTGAATCACTCCAGGCAAATGCCGGGATGGTTCCTCTGAAAGGGCATGGCCAACTTCCTTCCCCATCCTTCCCTAATCCAATGAGACCGATGACCATGCTGTCTGGTCTCCTTCCCCAAAACAACCAACCAATCTCTTTTGCATCCTGAAAAGTTTAGAACTTGTTATTGCACTGCCCCAGAAGATTATGCCATATTTAATTACAAAATGTACATAGGAGTAGTATCCATTAAACAGGCTGGCTTTGCTGCAACAACTTTTTAAGATCCTTACCATGTAGTAGATTTTGCTTAGTTTTTTTGCAGATATTCAATGAGAACCTCCCATTTTGTGTTGTTCTGGAGCCAGAGTCGCAGAAATTTTGTGCTGTCAACACTTTCAAGAACTCTGTTCTGTTCTGTGCCTTCCTTTTAGATTGCAGAAGTTTAGTGCTACTGTCTTTTCTTTCTTTATAATTAGCTTGTTATATCTGAACCACTGTTCTATACTGTTCATTGTTTGGATATCAGAGTATTTTAGTTCTTCTTCTATTTTCCCGCTAATAAGGAAGCTTGTATCATCTGTAAACTGGAGGGTATTTTGGCAATACTTATTGTATATAAGATCATTGACATTCAGGAGAAACAGAATGGGTCCTGATACTGATCCTTGAGGGACCTCGTATTTCACATTTTCTTATCCTGTTAGTAGTAGTTGATTTTGTTATGGTCAGTATGTTGCACTTCATCTATCTGTTTGTGGCCACTAGATATGTCCTGAGCCACTCACTGGATGTACCTCTAATTCCTAACTGGTCAAGCTTGTAGGGCATTATGGTCAATGATGTCAAAATCTATGGATAAATCAAGACATATGCCTGTGACAAATTCACTCGCATCCAGTTCAGCACAGATTTCATTAAGAAATTCAAATATTGCCCTCTCAGTTGAATAGCCTTTCCTGAAACCATGCTATGAGGGAGATTATATTTTATGTGTATTTAGGAAATCTTATATTTTATTTGTATTTAGGAAATCAGACAATCTTTTATAAAAAAAAATTTCTAAAATTTTTGAAAATACAGGCAATAAGGTTTCTGGAGGTATGTGGCACCACATTTCTATGCAAATGTCACACAGTTCCCATAAATTACAGGAGGCTGGTTTGCGGGTGTTGAGTTGGCTGCCGATAATATCCCATGTGTGTTCCATTAGGTTCAACTCAGGCAAGTATGGTGACCAAAGCATCTGCATGTCTTCATTATCATGCTCCTGAAACTATTGTAATATGATTCTAGGCTTGTGACACAGACAGTAATCCTGCTGGCAGATGCTGTTGTCATTGTGGAAGATACTAAGCATGAAGAGATTCAGCTGGTCTGCAGTAATGTTCATGTCATGGTGCTTTCAATTATTATCACAGGTCCCAAAGAAGCTCTGGTGAATATAGCCCGCACCAGAATATTTTCCCCACTGGCTTGCTTCCATGTCAGGGTGCATGTTTCAAAGCAGCCATTTGCCCAGATGATGCATATCTGGGCACAACCATCAACCTGGTGTAACAAGAAATGTGGTTCATTTGAGCAGGACTCATATTTAATTTGTTCCACAGCCCAAACTTGATGAGTTCATGCCCGCTGGAAACATAAGTGACAATGTCACTGGATCAACAAGGGAATACCTATTGATAGCTTTCTGCATAGCCCCAAGTGCAACAACGTTCACTGAACGATGTGCTCCAAATTATTTGTGCCTACACCAGCAGTGCACTGTTATCAGCAGATCTGCCACAGATTTCTGCCTATCCTGTTTTACAGAATGAGCAATCCTCCAACCTCCATATTCTGTGAAGAGGATGGAGGCCCAGTACCTCAGGTTTGAGGTGTGGGCCAGCAGTTGCAGGAAATGTTGGGGAGTGAGTAACAGGTCACCAGCATTGTGAAGCCTAGCGCAGGATTGGCTCAGGTGACTGACAGCATAGGGGAGTTATGTAGGAATTTTACGGAGGAGGGTGAGGTAGTGATTGTGGGTGGAACAGGGAACAGTCTTGATAGGGGCAGGGAATATGATGTAGTGGTGACCTGGTAAAGATAGCTACTCGAACTGGTGGCACTAATGTTCATTTCGTGCAACTGCTTCCGCGTCATGATCGGCCTCATCTTAATGTGGCTGTTAGGTGCATTAACATGGGGCTGGGGAGGGTGCTGATGGCACAGCACATGGGTCACATTGCAGTGGTGCCAGTTGGATCTATTAGTAGATCGGGTTGCACTAGGCATGGCCTGCACCTCAATAGGTATGGGAAGCGGAGGTGGCCAAAGCTTACAGGTTACAGTGTAGTGCTGCCAAAGCTAATAGGTTACAATGTAGTGGGTGGTGGTGAGATAACTCATGGAAAAATTCCTGTAATAGTTGGTGTTAGAGCTTGCACCTTTCTTAGACTGAAGTATACCTCCTTAAAGGAAGTCCCTTTACGGGTTCACCTTCAGAGGACATCATGTTTCCAAGTAGAGAAGGAATTAGTATATTTCATCAAAATATTATAGGTATTAGAAATAAAGTTAGTGAACTGCTTATAGATGTTGACTCTGAAATTATTGCTATGTCAGAGCACAACTTAAATAATTTGTCAATTCAGAGGCTTCCTTTACCAGGATACAGATTAGCCAGCTGTTTTTCAAGGAGTTCCATGCGGGGTGAGGGAATGGCTATGTACATAAAAAACACTATTCCGTTTGAGTCCATAGACATATCATGGCACTGCACTGAACAGATATTTGAATGGTGTGCAGGGGCAGTTGAATTTAGTGAGACTAAACTTCTAATTGTTGTTGTTTATAGGTTTCCTAACTGTGATTTCAGAGTACTTCTGCTCAAGCTAGAGAGGGTTGTTGATTCACCTTGTAGAAAGTACCAAAAATTACTTATATGTGGTGACTTCAATATAAATTTTGTATATGATGGAGCAAGAAAAAGGATGTTGGTAGATCTCCTAAATTCAGATGATCTGATACAGACTGTCTTTTTTGCACCTAGGATGCAGGGGAACAGTAACACAGCCATAGACACTATTTTTATTAATTATTAATTACTACAGGGTGTTACAAAAAGGTACGGCCAAACTTTCAGGAAACATTCCTCACACACAAATAAAGAAAAGATGTTATCTGGACATGTGTCCAGAAACGCTTAATTTCCATGTTAGAGCTCATTTTAGTTTTGTCAGTATGTACTGTACTTCCTCGATTCACCACCAGTTGGCCCAATTGAAGGAAGGTAATGTTCACTTCGGTGCTTGTGTTGACATGCGACTCATTGCTCTACAGTACTAGCATCAAGGACATCAGTACGTAGAATCAACATTGTTAGTGTTCATCACGAATGTGGTTTTGCAGTCAGTGCAACGTTTACAAATGCGGAGTTGACAGATGCCCATTTCATGTATGGATTAGCACGGGGCAATAGCCATGGCACGGTACGTTTGTATCGAGACAGATTTCCAGAACAAAGGTGTCCCGACAGGAAGACGTTCAAAGCAATTGATCGGCGTCTTAGGGAGCACGGAACATTCCAGCCTATGACTCGCGACTGGGGAAGACCTAGAACGACGAGGACACCTGCAATGGACGAGGCAATTCTTCGTGCAGTTGACGATAACCCTAATGTCAGCGTCAGAGAAGTTGCTGCTGTACAAAGTAACGTTGACCACGTCACTGTATGGAGAGTGCTACAGGAGAACCAGTTGTTTCCGTACCATGTACAGCGTGTGCAGGCACTATCAGAAGCTGATTGGCCTCCACGGGTACACTTCTGCGAATGGTTCATCCAACAATGTGTCAATCCTCATTTCAGTGCAAATGTTCTCTTTACGGATGAGGCTCCATTCCAACGTGATCAAATTGTAAATTTGCACAATCAACATGTGTGGGCTGACGAGAATCCGCATGCAATTGTGCAATCACGTCATCAACACAGATTTTGTGTGAATGTTTGGGCAAGCATTGTTGGTGATGTCTTGATTGGGCCCCATGTTCTTCCACCTACGCTCAATGGAGCACGTTATCGTGATTTCATACGGGATACTCTACCTGTGCTGCTAGAACATGTGACTTTACAAGTACGACACAACATGTGGTTCATGCACGATGGAGCTCCTGCACATTTCAGACGAAGTGTTTGTACGCTTCTCAACAACAGATTCGGTGACCGATGGATTGGTATAGGTGGACCAATTCCATGGCCTCCCTGCTCTCCTGACCTCAACCGTCTTGACTTTCATTTATGAGGGCATTTGAAAGCTCTTGTCTACGCAACCCAGGTACCAAATGTAGAGATTCTTCGTGCTCGTATTGTGCATGGCTGTGATACAATACGCCATTCTCCAGGACTGCATAAGCACATCAGGGATTCCATGCGACGGAGGGTGGATGCATGTATCCTCGCTAATGGAGGACATTTTGAACATTTCCTGTAACAAAGTGTTTGAAGTCACTCTGGTACGTTCTGTTGCTGTGTGTTTCCATTCCATGGTAAATGTGATTTGAAGATAAGTAATAAAATGAGCTCTAACATGGAAAGTAAGCGTTTCCGGACACATGTCCACTTAACATATTTTCTTCTTTGTGTGTGAGGAATGTTTCCTGAAAGTTTGGCCGTACCTTTTTGTAACACCCTGTATATGGGCATTCTGTTAGTAAAAGGGTGAATGGCCTTTCAAACCATGATGCACAAATTTTAACACTAAAAGGCTTTTGTACTCAGACAAATGTCATACATAATTACAAACTATATAGGAAACCTAATCCAATGGCATTAGAGAGTTTTTTAACCTTGACATAGGAACAAGAGTGGCACGATGTTTATGGTGCTGATAACATAGGTGATAAATATAAAGCTTTCCTTAACACATTTCTCATGCTCTTTGAGAGTTGCTTTCCATTAGAACATTCTAAACAGGGTACTAGCAGTAATAGGCAGCCCGGGTGGATAACTAGTGGGATAAGAATATCATGTAGAACAAAGCAGGAACTATTCAAAATGTTAGAAGTAGTCACAATCAAGCTTCAGTAGCCCATTACAAACAGTATTGTAAGGTACTTAAAAATGTTATTAGGAAGGCAAAGAGTATGAGGTATGCAAATAGAATAGCTAATACACAGCATAAAATTAAAACAATAGATTCAGATTCTTTCAGATTCTTTGTTGCCGTTGACCACATATAGCCAGTTGTGAAGAAAGTGCCTGGTCAGCAGGACAAGGTTGACGATCTAAAGTCAGTTTGTAGTAAAAATATTTCTCTTACTGATAAATCAGATACAGTTACAGTATTTAACAGTCATTTTCTGAGCATTTCTGGTGAATTAAATAAAAATTTTGTTTCTACAGGGAATCATATAACTTTCCTGGCAAATGCCTTTCCAAGATGGATGTCTGAAATACTCCTTGTGATACACACGGGGGTGGGGATTGAGTCAATAATTATATAACTGAAGACTAAGGACTCTCATGGATATGATGGCGTGCCTAACACAATATTAAAGTACTGTGCTGCACATGTTAGCCCTGCATTTAGCCATATTTGTAAATTTTCTTTTGTGAATGGTCAGTTTCCTGAATGATTAAAGTACTCAGTAGAAAAGCCACTTTACAAAAAGGGAGAAAGGGATAATATAGATAATTTTAGACCTATTTCTCTGCCATCAGTGTTTGCTAAAGTTATTGAAAAAACTGTGTACGTAAGGATACTTGATCATTTTATATCACACAATTTGCTATCAAATGTACAGTTTGGCTTTAGAAGTCATTTAACAACTGCAAATGCTATATTCTCTTTTCTCTGTGAGTTACTGGATGGGTTAAACAAAAGGTTTCAAACACTAGGCATATTTTTTTTTTGATTTAAGTAAGATGTTTGATTGTGTTGATCACAAAATATTGCTCCAGAAGTTGACCATTACAGAATACGGGGAGAATCTCACAATTGGTTCACCTCTTACTTTAGCAACAGACAGCAAAAGGTCATTATTCACAGTATTGAGAGTGGCTGTGATGTGGGGTCTGAGTGGGATATGGTCAAGTGGGGGGTGCCCCAGGGATCAGTGTTGGGGACACTACTGTTCCTTATTTATATAAATGATATGCCCTCTAGTATTATGAGTAACTCTAAAATATTTCTGTTTGCTGATGACACTAGCTTGGTAGTAAAGATGTTGTGTGCAACATTGGCTCTGTTTCAAATAGCGCAGTTTATGACCTAAGTTCATGGCTTGTAGAAAATAAACAAATGCTAAATGACAGTAAGATTCGGTTTTTACAGTTTCTAACACACAATTCAACAAAACCTGACGTTTTAATGTCACAGAATGGTCATATGATTAGTGAAACTTAGCAGTTCAAATTTCTAGGTGTTCAGACAGATAGTAAACTGTCGAGGAAAGCCCACATTCGGGATTTTGTTCAAAGACTTATTGTTGCTATTTTTACTATTTGAACAGTATCTGAAGTGAGTGATCATCTGACATGAAAATTAGCCTCCTTATTTTCATTAGCTTATGTTGTATAGTATTATATTTTGGGGTAACTCTTCCCATTCTAAAAGGATATTTTTGGCTCAGAAATGGGCGGTTCAGGCAATAAGTGGCATAAGTTCACGAACCTCTTGTCGATCCCTGTTCACAAGTCTGGGTATTTTGACATTGGTCTCTCAATATATATATTCTTTACTGTCATTTCTTGTTAACAATATTCCCAAGAATAAGCAGCTTTCACTCAGTTAATACTCGGCAGAAATCAAACCTGCATTTGGATCGGACTTCCTTAACTCTTGTGCTGAGAGGTGTGCAGTATACTGCTGCATCCGTTTTCAATAAGCTACCACTCGAATTCAAAAATATTAGCAGTAATCCACGCACTTTCAAATCGAAACTGAAGAGTTTCCTCATGGGTGTCGAGGAATTCCTTGAAAAATTAAGCTGATTCTTGTTGTATTGTTGATTGCGTTTAGTTAAACTTATGGATTGACTTTTTTGGGGTTCATAACCATTTTATTTTTATTTGTTATTACTTTTATGTAGTAATTTCATGTACTGACACATTTCATGACCTTAGAGATTTGCTCCTCAATTTGGTCCTATGGAACTTGACGTGTAAATAAAAATAAAAAAGGTTTCACCATACTTCAGCCAGTTTCCACAGATGCACAAGATGGTAGCACATGAACTACTGACCAGCTTTGCCATTTCCGAGATGCTCAGTACTAGGTGTCAGTCTATAACAATCTTCTTAGATCCAATTATCTCAGCCCTCAGACTTTAAGCTCATCACTGTCTTGTCACATACAGCCATGAACGTCCATACAAAGTGCAATGGGGCAAGAGACAGTGACTGACATTGGGCACTGTGAGTTTCCACTGTGTTCATAGAGTTTATAAGACTTGTTGACATTCAAGTGCCATTTGTCACAGTGCTATGATGACAAAGGAGAGCATTCTATGAAAGTTAGCAGTTGGAACATAATTTCTACTGGATAAACCTGGAATAAGCCAGAATAGTGCCAGCAGGAATAATTCCAAGCTACTAGTTACACAAGTTTTCTAGCAATTTGCCCAAGCCAATGTTATCAGATAATATGATATCTTTAAACGAACTGGTGAGAAGCTCCAAAAACAAAAATAATATGAGGAAGAAGTAATGAATTCATTAAACATGTACTTGCAACCATGTGTGCAATTGTCACTGCAGACAATTCATTATCACACTTCACTGATTTCCCTTTTGCTACAAGTAAAACCAATCTTGCTTGTGGACACTTGCACTTGAGCAACAAGTGAACTTGATGCATGTGCTGACTACCTCTACATCTATTCTTTATCAACACGTCTTACGTCAATGGATTTCCCTATGTGTGGCATGAGTCATTGTTAGAATGATTCCCATTCATTTCTGCAATTCTTATATACAGGGTGAGTCAAAAATGACTTAATCACATTGAAATGATATAGAAATTTATTGAGATAACTTACAGAATTGGTAGATGTGTCATTTTGTATAGCAAACCACCTCAAGTTTGATTCACTTAGGGTATCAGAACCCATTCCGCCAACAGGAGCACCAGAATAGTGCATACTTAAAATGGCTACATTCACTGGTGTGGGGATGTTCACTGCGTGTTTTGGTGTTGTATAGCTGGATATGCTTGAAAACTTTTTAGTTCCACAGATCAATGAAGATGACAGAGATGGGATGGTTCATTACCAACACTTCCTCATGGAAGTTCAAGGCTTCCTTGATAATCACTTCCCAGGTTGGTGGATTGTCCATGAAGGGCCAATTACATGGCCATGTCATTCCCATGACTTGGCACCATTGGATTTCTTTCTCTGGGGTTTCTTTAAAGACTGTGTATGTTCCTCCCCTACCAAATAATTTAGCTGACCATAAAAATCGAAACTAAGCTGTCATTGCACAAGTTATGCCCTATTTGCTGCAACAAATGTGGGAATAAATTGATTAATAATGGGATGTTGCCACATCACAAATGGTAGTCACATTGAATCAGAATTACACTTGACTCTTTTATGTGGAATTTTAGGTGGTTTTTTGCTACAAAATGACGAATCTACTGATTCTGTAAGTTATCTCAATAAATTTTTATATTGCTCCAAAGTTGTTAAGTCCTTTTTGACTCACCCTGTCCTTTCCTTACCGTGTCAAATGCTCTCAACACCATCAGGTGGCACTCACTGTAATGAGAAGGAAATATAGCAAATTAAAAAGGTATGATAGCAGGAAGTTAAAAATTCATTTTATAGATAAAGTGCAAGTTCGAGTCAGCAAAGGAGAAGCCTTTGAAAAATGATTACCAGAAGAAAAGAGCTTAACAAGGAAAGAATATTGCAATTGGTGCTGAAAGGGTAGTAGAAAGGAGAGTTGTAAGGGCAAGAGATTTGAAAATTCAGAATACTTTGTTAAGGATGTGTTCGTTGTAGAATATATGCAAACATGAATAGATTGGCACAAAGTAGGAAGAGGTAGACTATCACAGGAGATTAGATAAAAGCTAGTTAGCTAAAATTATAATAAAGAGCTTTATTTAAACTTAAGAGAATAAAATAGATACTTGTTACAGTAACATAATCTTAATGAGAAACTGAAAAGTGTAACTAGGGACAAACAAAATAAATCTTAGTTTTAGTCAGCAATAAAATCAGAAGAAAATGCTATTTTTTTCTATGAATCTGTTTTTTTACATGTTTTGTCTGCTTTTTTACTCGAATAAACTCCTTGCTACACAAGTCCATACTTTTATTTTTTTGTTTTTTATTTCACAGTCAGTGATGATGAATGCATGCAAAGCTACCTTTCACTCCAGTGTGTGGCTGAAACA
Organism: Schistocerca serialis cubense; assembly: GCF_023864345.2. Lineage (NCBI taxonomy): Eukaryota > Metazoa > Arthropoda > Insecta > Orthoptera > Acrididae > Schistocerca > Schistocerca serialis. The sequence continues at coordinate 244,867,194 of NC_064638.1, read as the reverse complement.
ATCCTGTCCCTTGTTAATGCAAGATAATGCTGCAGCTGCGTGAGGATGTCAGAGCATCACAGGGAAATTGAAGCTCACTTCTTCAAAGAGGAATCCTGTGTTGAATTTATTCACTTAAACTGAAGTGATTTCAGTTAAGGACTATTACCAACAGCAGAAACTCGTGTATCAAAAATATTCTTTTGTGCAGCAATAAAAACTTTATTGTCGAATAAATAAACGAACTACCACTCTCCAAAATGTTCTGTTGATTCCTCATTACCTAGTCATTACTTTGAATCCAAATAACTTTACCTATTTTCAGTATTGTATATCAGACATACTAAAATACTTATTCAGTGTAATGTGGCATGCGTATAACAGTTATGTCGATATTTCAATGACTATGATGGCTGGTTGTGAAAATTAGTGTGATGTTTGTTTACTTATGGGCACCTGCTGGACCATTCCATTTATAGTTTCCATTTATAGGACCTGCTGAAGTAGGTATAACAAATATTGATTTAGTGTTATCATACCACAATGCTCTTGTTTTCAAAATTCGGTCAATGCCATTGAAAGAATTTTTTTTTTTTTCTACAGGAAATTGTAAAAATCTCTGTAAATATCCTAAGCAATGAGTCCAGAGTAAAAGTGCTGTCCCTTACAAACATCAATGATGCATGTAATTCCTTCTCCTCAATCTCCCTGAGGTATTTCAAGAGGTGTTTTACAAAGAAGCTGTCATGAATCAGATCCTGTGATAATGCAAAGGCAAGTTCCTGGATCACATCTGGATTTAAAAATTCTTCCAAAACTCTAAAAATACTAAATTTTAAAATGCAAACATGAACAAATGTAAAGTTTATAGAATATATTAAGAGCTACAGGAAGGTAGATTGCAAAAGTAATACCTAAGCCAAAATTTCTGACTAATGGTCACTTAATAACACAGTCTGAAAACAAGCTGAAATCAATTTAGGTAAATGTGAAGACTGGGAAGGGAAGACATGTGCCGAACATAATATCATTCTCAAAAATTCAGACAATATTGATACTAAAACAGAACATTTCATTAGTCCAACAAATTGAGGCAGGCTGAGTTGGCATCCCTTCGCTCCCAGCTTCAGGCAGTGTTGGCTTCGGTCACACAGCTTGAGGCTGTTGCCAATGGGCATCACTGTGGGGGTCCGGATGGGGGTTTGTCGGGGACGGCCAGCTCGTCCCACGCATCCCCTGATCGGACTACGACTGTGGTTGCCCGGGGTACTGCCCGCATTGAGGCTGATCCCTCACCAGTGGTAGAGTGGGAGGTCGTTTCAAGGTGTGGCAGGGGGCGAAAGACATTCCGGAGGGCTGAACGGAAAGCCTCTCCAGTTTGTCTGACGAACCGGTTTCAGGCTCTGTCTCAGGCTGATACTGATCTTCGGCCTGACATGGCTGCTTGTCCTGTTCAAGAGGTTGCCCCTCAGTCTGCAAGATCCGGGCAGTCGCAGAGGGTGGGCTTACTGGTAGTTGGGAGCTCCAACGTCAGGCGCGTAATGGGGCCCCTTAGGGAAATGGCAGCAAGAGAGGGGAAGAAAACCAATGTGCACTCCGTGTGCATACCGGGGGGAGTCATTCCAGATGTGGAAAGGGTCCTTCCGGATGCCATGAAGGGTACAGGGTGCACCCATATGCAGGTGGTCGCTCATGTCGGCACCAATGATGTGTGTCGCTATGGATCGGAGGAAATCCTCTCTGGCTTCCGGCGGCTATCTGATTTGGTGAAGACTGCCAGTCTCGCTAGCGGGATGAAAGCAGAGCTCACCATCTGCAGCATCGTCGACAGGACTGACTGCGGACCTTTGGTACAGAGCCGAGTGGAGGGTCTGAATCAGAGGCTGAGACGGTTCTGCGACCGTGTGGGCTGCAGATTCCTCGAGTTGCGCCATAGGGTGGTGGGGTTTCGGGTTCCGCTGGATAGGTCAGGAGTCCACTACATGCAACAAGCGGCTACACGGGTAGCAGGGGTTGTGTGGCGTGGGCTGGGCGGTTTTTTAGGTTAGATGGCCTTGGGCAAGTACAGAAAGGGCAACAGCCTCAACGGGTGCGGGGCAAAGTCAGGACATGCGGGGACCAAGCAGCAATTGCTATTGTAATTGTCAACTGTCGAAGCTGCGTTGGTAAAGTACCGGAACTTCAAGCGCTGATAGAAAGCACCGAAGCTGAAATCGTTATAGGTACAGAAAGCTGGCTGAAGCCAGAGATAAATTCTGCCGAAATTTTTACAAAGGTACAGACGGTGTTTAGAAAGGATAGATTGCATGCAACCGGTGGTGGAGTGTTCATCGCTGTTAGTAGTAGTTTATCCTGTAGTGAAGTAGAAGTGGATAGTTCCTGTGAATTATTATGGGTGGAGGTTACACTAAACAACCGAACTAGGTTAATAATTGGCTCCTTTTACCGACCTCCCGACTCAGCAGCATTAGTGGCAGAACAACTGAGAGAAAATTTGGAATACATTTCACATAAATTTTCTCAGCATGTTATAGTCTTAGGTGGAGATTTCAATTTACCAGATATAGACTGGGACACTCAGATGTTTAGGACGGGTGGTAGGGACAGAGCATCGAGTGACATTATACTGAGTGCACTATCCGAAAATTACCTCGAGCAATTAAACAGAGAACCGACTCGTGGAGATAACATCTTGGACCTACTGATAACAAACAGACCCGAACTTTTCGACTCTGTATGTACAGAACAGGGAATCAGTGATCATAAGGCCGTTGCAGCATCCCTGAATATGGAAGTTAATAGGAATATAAAAAAAGGGAGGAAGGTTTATCTGTTTAGCAAGAGTAATAGAAGGCAGATTTCAGACTACCTAACAGATCAAAACGAAAATTTCTGCTCCGACACTGACAATGTTGAGTGTTTATGGAAAAAGTTCAAGGCAATCGTAAAATGCGTTTTAGACAGGTACGTGCCGAGTAAAACTGTGAGGGACGGGAAAAACCCACCGTGGTACAACAACAAAGTTAGGAAACTACTGCGAAAGCAAAGAGAGCTCCACTCCAAGTTTAAACGCAGCCAAAACCTCTCAGACAAACAGAAGCTAAACGATGTCAAAGTTAGCGTAAGGAGGGCTATGCGTGAAGCGTTCATTGAATTCGAAAGTAAAATTCTATGTACCGACTTGACAGAAAATCCTAGGAAGTTCTGGTCTTACGTTAAATCAGTAAGTGGCTCGAAACAGCATATCCAGACACTACGGGATGATGATGGCATTGAAACAGAGGATGACACGCGTAAAGCTGAAATACTAAACACCTTTTTCCAAAGCTGTTTCACAGAGGAAGACCGCACTGCAGTTCCTTCTCTAAATCCTCGCACAAACGAAAAAATGGCTGACATCGAAATAAGTGTCCAAGGAATAGAAAAGCAACTGGAATCACTCAATAGAGGAAAGTCCACTGGACCTGACGGGATACCAATTCGATTCTACACAGACTACGCGAAAGAACTTGCCCCCCTTCTAACAGCCGTGTACCGCAAGTCTCTAGAGGAACGGAGGGTTCCAAATGATTGGAAAAGAGCACAGATAGTCCCAGTCTTCAAGAAGGGTCGTCGAGCAGATGCGCAAAACTATAGACCTATATCTCTTACGTCGATCTCTTGTAGAATTTTAGAACATGTTTTTTGCTCGCGTATCATGTCATTTCTGGAAACCCAGAATCTACTATGTAGGAATCAACATGGATTCCGGAAACAGCGATCGTGTGAGACCCAACTCGCCTTATTTGTTTATGAGACCCAGAAAATATTAGATACAGGCTCCCAGGTAGATGCTATTTTTCTTGACTTCCGGAAGGCGTTCGATACAGTTCCGCACTGTCGCCTCATAAACAAAGTAAGAGCCTACGGAATATCAGACCAGCTGTGTGGCTGGATTGAAGAGTTTTTAGCAAACAGAACACAGCATGTTGTTATCAATGGAGAGACGTCTACAGACGTTAAAGTAACCTCTGGCGTGCCACAGGGGAGTGTTATGGGACCATTGCTTTTCACAATATATATAAATGACTTAGTAGATAGTGTCGGAAGTTCCATGCGGCTTTTCGCGGATGATGCTGTAGTATACAGAGAAGTTGCTGCATTAGAAAATTGTAGTGAAATACAGGAAGATCTGCAGCGGATAGGCACTTGGTGCAGGGAGTGGCAACTGACCCTTAACATAGACAAATGTAATGTATTGCGAATACATAGAAAGAAGGATCCTTTATTGTATGATTATATGATAGCGGAACAAACACTGGTAGCAGTTACTTCTGTAAAATATCTGGGAGTATGCGTACGGAACGATTTGAAGTGGAATGATCATATAAAATTAATTGTTGGTAAGGCGGGTACCAGGTTGAGATTCATTGGGAGAGTGCTTAGAAAATGTAGTCCATCAACAAAGGAGGTGGCTTACAAAACACTCGTTCGACCTATACTTGAGTATTGCTCATCAGTGTGGGATCCGTACCAGGTCGGGTTGACGGAGGAGATAGAGAAGATCCAAAGAAGAGCGGCGCGTTTCGTCACCGGGTTATTTGGTAACCGTGATAGCGTTACGGAGATGTTTAATAAACTCAAGTGGCAGACTCTGCAAGAGAGGCGCTCTGCATCGCGGTGTAGCTTGCTCGCCAGGTTTCGAGAGGGTGCGTTTCTGGATGAGGTATCGAATATATTGCTTCCCCCTACTTATACCTCCCGAGGAGATCACGAATGTAAAATTAGAGAGATTAGAGCGCGCACGGAGGCTTTCAGACAGTCGTTCTTCCCGCGAACCATACGCGACTGGAACAGGAAAGGGAGGTAATGACAGTGGCACGTAAAGTGCCCTCCGCCACACACCGTTGGGTGGCTTGCGGAGTATCGATGTAGATGTAGATGTAGATGTAGATGTAGATGAGAAAAACCAGTGTCCAGAAGCTGCCTGCAGCAAGGGAATAGATCTAATGAACAAACATAAAATATTAAAAGCAAAATTAACCGAAGATGATATTAGGAATAGATGAGGTACCTACCTAGAAAACTTGCCTTTAGTGAAAAGTTGAAAATATCTTAAGTGAAACCATTGTTTAAAAACAAGTATCAGGTAGTAAACCATTGACCAGTCTCACTCCACTGTGCATTCTCCAACATATTAGCAGACTGAGAAAGCACTGAATCAACAAAAACTTTTAAATGACCATAAGTTCCTAAACCTGCCCCCATGAACCATGGACCTTGCAGTTGGTGGGGAGGCTTGCGTGCTTCAACCATACAGATAGCCGTACCGTAGGTGCAACCACAACGGAGGGGTATCTGTTGAGAGGCCAGACAAACGTGTGGCTCCTGAAGAGGGCAGCAGCCTTTTCAGTAGTTGCAGGGGTAACAGTCTGGATGATTGACTGATCTGGCCTTGTAACATTAACCAAAACGGCCTTGCTGTTGTGGTACTGCGAACGGCTGAAAGCAAGGGGAAACTACAGCCGTAACTTTTCCCGAGGGCATGCAGCTTTACTGTAGCATGGAGAGCTGCATCAAACCAGTCTCAGGACTGAAGACCACAACCACAAACAACAAGTTCCTAAACAATAATCAGGATGGCTTTCAGGCAGGTAAAAACACAGAAACAGCAGTAATGTGCTACACTGAACTAATAATCAAAACTCTGAAAAAAAGCAGTAGTGTAGTAGCAGTTAATTTAGATCTCTCCAAAGCATTGTATACTGTGAGTCATAGCATCAATTTCAAAAAATTGGAAGCACTAGGTATCCAATGGTCTTGCAAGAAATCTGATCCAAAATCAGTTTACTTTCAAATACAAAAAATTGGAAATAGAAGTACCATAAGACAGTACTAGACTCCATGTCATTACTTATAGTATAAATGATACATGCATCCCAGATAGGGCGGCCAGTGCCATGCTAATCATAGATGATACTAATGTGATAAGTACACCACAGCAACTCTTGCTTCCAACTACTCCAATTGTGTCCACTCTCGGTTTAATCCCAACTACTCCAATTGTGTCCACTCTCGGTTTAATGCAAACAGGCTGATGTTTAAAGCAACTCAAACAAATTGCATAAGTTAAAATGTAAATCTAGATCTGGTTTTGGGTGACAAAGCCATAACAGAGTAACAGCTATGATTCTTGTTGTTGAAAACTTAAAATTTTAATGACTGTGTAATGAAACATGCACTGAAACTCAATTCTGTCAGTTTTGCTCTTGGATTTATCGCAGCTGATTATACCTCAAGAAGTGTCAGGATGGCACAATGATTTTTTTCAGTTTCTTGCAACATATGGATAATATTTTGGGGTTCCACTACTTGCCAGTTGGTATTTTTTTGTTTGTTTTTTATAGAAGAAGGCTATCTGGATAATAATACACAGTCCTGCACAGACAATGCAAACTGTGGTACAGATTGCGTAACTATACACTCTACAGTTACTGAAGTGTGAGATTAAACCTCTTAAATACAAAAACATTCACAGAATTTCAGAGTTAAACTATGAAATAACACAGGAAAGGCTAAATACTTAATTACATATAATAATATTGTATTTTTGTATCATGTGAAATTGTTTTTGGTGAAGTTGACAGTATTTTTGAAATAAAATGAAGGTTATTTATCTAATGAACAATAAATTACAATTCAGTATCACATAAATCAAATTTTGAAAATAAACAAGTTCAAGTGACATTTGTAACAAATTACACAAAAAAGTGATGTCAAATTACATTTCTCATAGACATAAATTCCTAAATCTTGGTTTGTTATAAAGTGACCTGGGGGTTGAGATGACACATCTCAGGTGGTGAAGTGGCTACATGCAGGAGTGAGATGGCAGCAGGGTCAAGTTGAGATTTTTCAGGTCTCTGTGGTTGGAAGTAGTACAAAATGACTTGGATGTCAGGCTAAGGAGGTGGATATGGTGGCAATAAGAAAATGGGTCTGCTTTTAATGCTCCTTCATGTTTTCACACGAACTTGACACAAAAAACAGATATTTGGTTATCATTGGGGTCCCATATGTGTAAAACATAGACAAGGCTTGAAACTTGACACAGTTACTAAAAATGTCACCACACCAGCCTAACACTCAATTTGGAATAGGATACACACAGTGAAGCATGGTATTTGAGACCACATATCATGAAAGGAGCCAGTTTCTGTCGCTCTAATCTAACCCTTAGGTTCAGTCACATGTCACAATGCAAGTGACAAACGGATAAAGGTACACATGGGCAAATGTAGAAAGGAAACCACTAATCACAGTCCAGAGGGACACACAGGTAAAGTTTACAAGTTATTTTTAGTGTAAAAGCTTAATTGGGTGCAATTCTGACATAGTTTCTGTTGCCAACTGATGATCATCCAAGATACTGGTTTCAATGGATGTCAAGGTCAAACTTTGCTGCTGGCTGGAACTCTGCTGTGCTTGTCATTCAGTGGCCTCTATATACTGCATTTGGCATGGTTGCTTACAGACAGTGTGCGACTGGATCACTATCTGTGTCCAATTAGCAGTCAGTGAGCATAAAATCAGCAGTTTTTAATGTGTATGATCTCACATTGAATTGGCAAAAGCGACTGGCACTGCATGTTTCCATCTAAGTTACTAGATCAACTTCTAACTTACATTTTATTTGTCTGTTAACCTTTCATGATATGGTCATTACAATGTACACAACATCAGGGCCACTTTAACATCTGAGACACAAGCAGCTGCTTGGGGTGCCAAGCTGAGAGGGCTGCAAACTTTGTATATAGGGTGAAAAACAATTAGTAGCAAAAACTGACATCGGTAAAAATATGTGATAATATTTGTAGAAGAAACAGTATTCCAGTGAACGTGGCATGGCAACTGAACCATTTGGAAGGTAATTGCGGATGTGTGCTTACAAACAGTCACTGACTTGAATGTGAAATATTGTACTAGGTTAGGATATATGTATTTTAAATTCAAACTTTTTGCTTATATCCTAATATACTTGGGCTCAAATTTCACCCAAGACCTACCTTGACAAGAAACAAAATACTACTTCAGCACATTACATGTTAACAGTTACTGGTCTCTAATACCTCTTAAAGTAAGAATTCCTCACATCGTCCTCACATCTGGAGGCTCTGCTGCACTCATCTGTACAGTGAGTTATGAATTCTTTCAAACAGCCCCCAGATTACCTCATAAATATTGACAAGACTGTACAATTTGCTGCTCCAGTTCTTCAACAGTGTCAGTGGGAGTCCTCTAAACTTCACTTTGGAGATGACCCCAGATAGAAAAATCCAAAGGAAAGTGTCAGGTGAGCGTGGAGGCCAAGGTAAAGGCTGTGTTTGACATATCCATCTTTGACCATATTGATGCCTTAGATGTTATATGAGTAGCAAAATGTTCCTATGCCCCATCATGCATGTACCACATTCACCAGCAATGCACAAGGTAAGATAGGCCAAAGGTGAAATTTGAGCACAATTAGATGGGGACTTAGTCAAAAAGTTTCCATTTCAAATACATTTATACTAACTAGGACAATATTTCATATTGAAATGATTGGCAGCTCATAATCACACATTCGTAGTTACCTAGTAAAGATCATGTTTTTTGGCCCACATTTACTGGAATATTTTTCCTTCAGCTAACTCTATACCTTCATAGTGCTAAGTTTCCTATCAAATGTGATCCACTATAAATGTTTGAAGGTCTCAGGAATTATCTTAAATGTAAGTGAACTGTTTCCTCTCTTAATACTGAGTACTGGAATAATATTTTTTAAAAAAATTTGCTTTACAGAGAAATGTGTGCCCTACTGCGCTTTTGGCTTGTGGCCTTTATTGCTTCAGTAGTTGTAACATAAAGCCTTAAATTGAAATTGGCACAAATAATTATTCTACATCTATTTTTGCAATTACTTTCATGTAACTTACAGACAATAACTTACTCGTTACTTGCTAACAGTCTCATCTGCTGTGTAGCCTCATGTTTTTACTTATCAGTGAGCTACAACTCTGACATTTAAATCTGTTGTCCTAAATGTTGATACTTCACATACCATATATATCAACAAAGCACTCCCTTTCTCCAAGGTTTCAAAATTAACTCCCTTTTGAAGACAGCTCACACATCCACTGTGATTTGTACTTGTTCAGCAGTATTCATTACAAATGGTGTATTGGTTGAGACAGTAAAAGTCTGTCTCCACCTACTTCAAGCAATGTTCTACAAGTCAGGCAACATCTATAACAAAGAATTTCATAAGGTCTTCGTGCATTCAATTTATTGAATAAAGATTGCATATTCCAAAGTTCTTGAGATTCTCCACAATATCTAGTTTACTGCTACAGATTCCACATAACAATGAAGAATGTTAAAACTGCTCAGATTTCTGTACAGAAGCTGCACCTGGTACTTCAACATTATCAGTTTTACAACTGTGACTTCTTCTCCAAAGATACATCCTGAAAAAAGTGGTCAACTTTTTACCATAAAATACCACTTTTCTTTCCTAATATGCATAAGATAAGATGAATTTAGGTAGATGTAAATCACTTGTAATTGGTGCTGCTGTTGGTTCTGCTACTGATAAAGTTGTGGTATTACTACCAACATAAAAGTGTTCTCTGAAGTGGATGCATAGACCTGCCTGTGTGGTCCATGTACAATTTCAGACGGGTCCCATATTTTATCTTACACATAGTTGATTTGGAGCATTTATTACAAATTACTCTTTTCTTATGCTGTATTTTATAACACTGTATGATGTGTGATGCAGTTTTCATTAATAACAAAATATGTCTTAAGAATCCCCTCAAAGTATTTGCAAAAGTATGTATACACCTTAGATGATTATTCTTGTACGTAAAATTGTAATGTAATGTGATATAAGCATAGAACATGTGATGTAAATAATTACTGTAATTTGCTAATTATTAGACATATATTGTATACTCTTCTATGCCCGTTACTCATTTTTTGAGTTTATCCATGCAATACGAAGCATCTTAACATTGCCTGTGGATGTAATAACCATTACAATTACATTTACAATGCCAAAGTTAACTGTCAATGTAGAAGACTACTCCCATTTTATATAAGTGCACAGTTTGATTTTTCAGTGGGCAAAGAGGGCCACATATTGCAATTAATGACTGTGACCATGAACGGGATTTTCACGGTGATTTTGAGGTTAAAGTGATCTGTTTTTTAAATGATAACCCTAGTATTTGATTTAAGATTTGAAAAGAGTTGCAAATTTTATTGATAAAATGATACATTATTCAAGGCTGTGGTAAGATTCAATGAAGGTCAAATAAGCAAGTATGTTTTTAAATCTGGTAGGGATTAAGACAGAATAGAGGAAGGATAGAGCAAAATACAATGTTAGATACAAAGTGGAAAGGACATAATGGGTCATGTGTCATTACCAATAACCATGACCTTAAAGGTAATAATTGACAGTACCTTCTATAAAATGCCTTTGGGAATACTGACCCCATCATAATACTAGCCTCTTGTTCTCCACAAAACTGGATACTTACCATAACAGTCCTGACCCAGCATTGGCTGGAAATTGGCACTGTAAAGAAATTAAGGAAAGGATGGATGTTTAGAGAGATGTAACTGACTACATATGAGTACGTGTGGAGTGTGAACACGAGGCGAGAATTCCATACACAGTCAGATGTTTTCAGTGCCTAGAGAAAGGAGGTATTATATAGGCAGACTTTAATTGCGAGAGTCTTTTTGTTGTGCCTATCTGCAACTCAGCATCTCGACTACATGGTGAGTGGCAACTTTTCTTCTTATAATATTGATACATTCCATCCAGGATTTTCCATTGTTTGTTATTATGCTAGAAAGGAGTTTTAGCTGGTAGGTATTACAGGCGATTTTTTTTACACATATAGCTGATGTGCTCCTTCCATGTAAGATGTTCACCTATTATAATACCCAGGAATTTATGTTTATCTGTTGTTTTACTTGAATATTCTGGTTCAGTATCCACTTGCCTTGCTTTATAATTGAGCAAAACTCCATCAGAATTCGCATGAATGCAAAATCTCACGGCGATAACATTGAATAAAATGTTCTCAATTTTCCAACTGCGTCAATTGCTTAAAACTACATGAGCTTTTGACCAAGCACTCCTTGGCCATTGTCAATATCAATAAAAAAAGTGATAAAAACTTTCTTGAGACTGGTGGATTGACTGGGAGGCTGAATAAAAATATAAATTGAAAGTAAAAATACGTATGGCAGTCACAGGATCCTTTTCCTCTTGAGTTTCATCATGTACACCACCACACTTTGCAAACACTGAAAGGGGCAAAGATGGTGTCTAGAATCTAATAAGTGCAAAGAACATAACAAAACAAAACACTATTTTGGAACAAGTCTCAACATACTAATGCTCTGTCTGCTTGAGAGAGATAGGGAGAGAGAGAGAGAGAGAGAGGGAGAGGGAGAGGGAGAGGGAGAGGGAGAGGGAGAGGGAGAGGGAGAGGGAGAGGGAGAGGGAGAGGGAGAGAGAGAGAGAGAGAGAGAGAGAGAGAGAGAGAGAGAGAGAGAGTTTATATTATTAAGAGTATATCCGTCTGAATGAATTGTTTAAATAATGACCCATGTGTTACTTCAACCTCTGGTTACACACAGCAGGTAATAGGTATAAGCATAACCAGTGCTTTTTTTCTGGAAAAAAAGGTACCAATACACACAAAGAAGATGCTATTCCAGCAACTTCCACAATTTTAACATATCATCTGATGTACACTCATCATTTCTTAAGTGGTTCTTGCTTTTGCTATAAACTGCAGAATGATCACCATGGAGCAGCCATGAATCTACATACTTGTTTGGTTTAGCGATCCAAAACAGGGAAGGGGAAATCAGTTAGTCATGCCAGAAGTACCCTCCACCACAGACAACGAGGTGGTTTGCAGAGTATGACATAGATGTAGGTGACTGAGAGGACGCCCTGCCATCCTGATGAACAGCAGTGCAGAAATTGTTTATACATGCATAGCTTACCTAGATAAAGTAACTATAAAACAACGGAAAATCCAGGATGGAATAACAATAATATTATGAAAAGGATAGATTAGTATAACAACAAACATAATCAGTTTTTGACAGTATAATGTAATTGAATAGATACAATAAAAGATACTCACCAAGTGGCGGCAGGAGAACACATACACATAAAAGAATTTTATACTTATGCAAGCTCTCAGAGCCAGTGGCTCCTTCTTCCAGCAGAAGGGTTGAAGGGGAAGGAAGTGGGAGGAAGGAAAATGACTGGAGAGGTTTAGGAAAATGTGTAGGATTCACAAAAATCACCTAAACAACTGGTGTGGGAAGACTTATCAGACAGGATTAGAAGGAAAGATTGATCATTGGGGACTGCACCAGACGAGATTTGAAAACCTGAGAGCTTAAAGGCAGAAGACAGGGTAATATGCAAGAGAGATATTCCTGCTCAAACATCATGCACGAGTTAATGAGAGTGAAAAGCTAACTGCGTGGTACGTAACAGAGTTGGGAGAGAGACAGCGAAAAAAATAGACAGATCAGAAAATGAAAGATGTAGAAACTAAAAAGGAGTGAAGAAATGAGTATTTACTGTGAAGAAATGCTGAGACAGAAGAAATTAAAGTAAATTAAGATTCTTCCCCTGGATACAAACTCCGCAGGTGAAAACTAGCACAACAACATGTTCTCATTTCTCACCACTAATGTGGCCTTAATTTACATTAATTCCTTCCATATCAGCATTTCTTCACAGTAATTACTCTTTTCTTCACTACATTTTAGTTTTCTACATTTTTCATTTTTTGAACTGTCTGTTTCTCACCATCCCCCTCCTACCTCTGTTACGTATCATGCTCTTAGCTTTTCACTATTATTAACTCGTGCATGATGTTTCAGCAATAATCTCTGCCTTCCATATTACCCTGTCTTCCCTATAAGCTCACAGGTTTTTAAATCTCATCCAGTGCAGCCCCAAAAATCATCTTTTCCTCATCCCATATGGTAAGTCTCCCCTGACTTGCAGTTCTGGGCAACTTTGCCGCAATCTGAACCTTTTCCTACACCTCTCCAGTCCTTTTTCCTGTACCACTCATCCTTTCCATTCAAGAAGGAGCAACTGGTTCTGAAAGCTTGCATAAGTATAACCTTTTTTACATGTGTGTTCTCCTGTCGCCACTTGGTAAAAAAAGATAGATTGCTACTCACCATACAGTGAAAATGTTAAGTCACAGACAGGCACAACAAAAAGACTACTAAACATGTAAGCTTTTGGCCGCAAGACCTTCTTCTGAAACAGACAACATACACACACACATTCACAAAATCAGAGCTGCATTTGCATAAATCTGTGTTTGTGTGTTGTCTATTCCAAAAACAGACCATCTGGCTGAAAGCTTACATGTTTAGTAGTCTTTTTGTTGTGTCTGATTGCGACTCAACGTCTCCACTATATGGTGAGTACAAGTCTATCCTTTTGTCATTAAAGTAATTACAAGATTCATTTGAGAGAAACCCATTTCATGTTTCAAGGAAGATATTGCAGTTGTGCCCAAAGTGTGCTTCAGAGGAAGCAGTATATCTGGGAATTTATTTTTTTAAAGATATTCTTGAAAACTATCAACTGCTTCTCTTTCATTTAAGCAAAATTTGCAAGCTACCTTCCTAATTTTGGCTTTTTCAAATGGCTGATGTTTCCTAGAATTTTTTGGCCAATAATTGGAATCTAAAATCTTGATGCATTCAGACAAATCATCATCATCTTGGAGTGCACTTTTCTAACACCTCCTTTCAGACTTTTTTAAAAATCAGATGGACTTATTGCAGGACTGCATCTTTCACTTCTGTGGGGTTCAGTCCTTTTGAGCTTCATAGTCTCCTTACTTTGGTGAGATATAAAGTGGTATGGACCAGGAATTTCAATTGTTTCATCAAAACTTTCTAATGTCTCCATTATCCCCAGTGTACTTTGTACAAGTATATATTTCTCGCTCACAGATTTAGATTTAGTTTGTTAAGTTCTTGGAGACATAAGACCCAAATCAAGAACAAGCTCACATGATGTTATTTTTCTCAAAAGACCATAATAAAGACAGGGATCTGTTTTGTTAAGTCATGAACAAGAACTTCAGTCTTGCCACTCTGCAGAAACAGTGTGAAAACTAGATGCAACCCACTGAGTGCTTAAAATCCTGCCAATTTTAAGAAGTTGAAGTTCTAGAGTCACTACACGAACCTGTAGTTCCCTAGCATTCTTTGGTGAAGCACAATAAATATTTAAGGTTTCTCCGTAAAACTCTTGAAGTGGTTCTCTCCTGCCACACTGTTCACCGTGTCACTAACAGACAATTCAAGGCAATGGTTATCACAATACCAGAAGTTAATACTAGGAAACTCCTCTTGCATTAGCCTCCTTACATCTTACACACAGCAGATAGCACAGCTATACCATCACAAGTTACGGACAATATATACTCCTTTAAGTAATCTTCAGAAACTCTTAAATCCTCAAGATGACTAATTAAAGAATGTAGAATTCAATTTACTGTTAAATCTCATAATTCAAATAAATCTAGGAAAAGACTCCTTGGAGGTGAAAATTCAGCAAAGACTACTTGCATAATAACAATCAGTCTACATCTGTTACTCACACTTATCAATTTGTCAATAAGTAACGACACTTTGCTCTTGGACACACTATATTGTGTATCAATGTTCTCATTGAATTTGCAATGTGGCTCACATTGTAGAATGAAGAATATATTGTAGAATGAATCTGTAGAGTGAAGAATATATCCCACACATAAGCCATTAAGTTCCTATAAACTTATTTCATCTTCACAGAATTGTTAACTAACTTTCTTCTTTATTATGAGGCAAAGTATTTTTTTAAAACTCTCTCCAATGTTTTATTTTTCCTTTAGTTGTTACTTTTTGATATGCTTTGTGATCCACACTCTCTTTGTGATTGTGTATCTTTTTTATCAGTACGATTTCCAAGATTCTCAAAAATGACTGGTTCTACCATTTGCCCATTTCACTGAAATTTTCATTCCCATTCATTTATTGTTGGCTAGTCTAACAATATCATGACACAGTTCAGAGCCTAACATTTTATTATTGACATATGGTCACTCATTTCTCTTGCAAAAGTCAAATTTCTGCCACACTGACCAACATTCAGGCCCGTCTTAATCGGACTCTTTCTTGTTTTGACCATGTGGAGAGTCATTAATTTCTGTTTCTTTGGCCTTCCGTTTCTTACTAATTGGCATAAAGAACTACTTATTTTACTAATTTTGATGAATGATTGTGCTGATTTAAGTTAGATACTCAAAACTGAGGTGAACAGTTCCCAGACAACTGCCTACAACAGTGAAAATACCACAGAACAAGAAACACTGATATGCTAAAATGAACAGAGCACAACTTCCTGTTCCCTACAGCAACATATGAAACAAAAAAAGTGTGGTACCAACTTATAAGGAATAAAACTGGAACTTTCATTTATGAGTGCAATACCATCTACTAGGATATTTATAATACATTTTGCTCCAAACAGATTGAATACTTTTTAATGTGTAAGAAGAAAGGTACTGGTACTGCGAACCGCAAGAAGGTAAGTGCCGAGCTTAACTACCCATAACTGTGTCATATTCAAAATTGTGATCTCTTTCAACCATTGCTTAGATACTACATGTTATAGATGTAACCTTAACAACCTACAGCTCTGTCATAATCAAAATTGTGCCCTCCTTCTTTCACTCCTTTCACTCCCTATATCTCAAACTCACCCTCTTCCCCTCGCCCCTCCCCCGCCACAAACACACACACACTGTTGGCAACTTAATTGTTTCATATGTTGTTTACACTTAATGTTCCTAAAGTGCCATACTGACCCCTTAAATACACGGAAGGTATTAAGCAATGTAAACGTGATGGAAAAGAATCTGTGCCCTTGGAGGCATTTACACTTATTTTTCTGGTCATATATGTAACCAAAGATCTCCACAGTGTTTTGAGACTTGTTCCAAAATAGTGCTTTGTTTTGTTATATGATCTTTGCAGTTATTAGATTCTAGATACCATCTTTGCTCCCTTTTTTGTTTACAATGTGTGATGTATCACAATAGAAAAAGGATCCCTTTATCACTGTAGGCATTTTTGTTTTTACGTTTATATTCTTGTTGAAACTTTCAATCAGAGGTCCACAAAACTATGAGCCATGTACTTCAATACTGTAGTGTTTTTTGTCTTATTCTACTAGACAGTGCCACAGGTCACCCCAAAGTCTTAACACAACACCAAATGATGAAGGTTTAAATCTCTGAAATGTGTCATGGAAATAAACAAATTTTGACTGTTACCAGTAACAGTATACTTACTGTTTAATTCGTTATCATTAATAATCATGATAAAGTATTACCAAAAGTGTCCACAGTTAAAGTAGGTCATGATTGTTAACTGTCACACCCATATAGAATGCTGTACAATGACTACAGAAAAGTTGGTATATGACATGTTTGCTTTCACATATGGCTCTACTTTTGATTGGAAAACAAACAACTATGGCTGGACTGCAATAGGAGGAGATGAGTGTGGTGTATTGGACCAGTCATGCACTTTGCTTGTCTACAGCACAATACTGAAGGAAGTCTACAATCACTCATTGGCATACCCTGAGATGAGAGATGATAAACCAAAAGTAGTATCACTCAATCCCGTGCAATATTCTACTCAATCCCCATGCCATCCCTGCTCCATCAGGTAACTGCCAGGAGTAAGAACTGTAGGATACATCCCTTCAACATCTCCTACTATAGTTACAGATATTTCCTATCCAATAGAAGTTAGGACCATGTGTGAAAGCACACAAATCATGTATCACATATGCTAAAATAATGTACATCTTTCTATCTGTTTATGAACAGAACCCAATTATCTATTCACATGAATGGCCACTGCAGACTAACACACACACACACACACCACAGCCGCCGCCACTGCCACCACCACAGCATCAGTTCCTCACAACTACCTCTCCAGTTCAACCTTCATTCTCACAACCACCCTATCCTAAATATCTGATAGTCCCCACCCTCAGCTATCACCTTACAACCTTACTTTCTGCCACATCCCTACCCCACTGTGATTTCCTCCCTTTTCCTCCACATCTACCTCTCTCTCTCATTACTCTCCAGTCCTCAGTTTTGTGGTTTGTATCACAATTAGGCTAATCCTAGTTATTTTATTGCTATTTAAAAACCGTCTGCTTCACAATACTTCCCTACCCTACCTCGCCTGACTTTTCCCTCCTGTTCCAGTTGCCATACTCGCTTGCCTATACAACAACTAACACAAGTCTTGAAACACCGAATTAAGATAAACAGTTAATTTGTCGAAGAGTTAGCTAAAACAGATGTTTTAATTTTCTTTTGAATTTATATGAATTCTCAATTCCATCCAATATGTAAGATGAATATGAAAGTTGACTGTTTGTGTTTTTCTTATCTGTGTGTTACTGTCTATGTGATGTATCTTTATGTTCCATATGTAGTTGTACGCAGGGATTTTTTTCAGGAAGAATGCGATGGTACACACATTCAAACATTTGAAGACTGTTTAAGAAAAAAAATAGCAAATATAACTTCTGACTTGAGATTTCATCGATCATCTGTCATCCATGTGCTGGTCACAACAGGTGAAAATTTTGAGTAATCTACAATTTAAATTGCCCTACTGAAACAGTTTCTCTTCGTCGGCAACTTGGCACCAAGCCGCAGAGTCAAAACATTAGCGCATATTGTTATATGCCCGGCTAAAGCTTCATAACTGCTGCCTTATTTAAAGAAATTTTACTTGTTTAGGCAAAAATAAGTCTTTTAATGCTGCATGTTGGCTGTACAGTTAATTTAGGTTCTTACAATCACTGGCTTTTGTCTGCTGTGATACCTGTGCCTTTCAGTTTTCTTCAGTGTGTGATTTGTCATGTGGTTTGCATTGAAAATCAGCGTGTCTTTCACTATTAGATTTTGAATTTCTTAATGGTGTATGTAGCTTTAAGAAAAGCAAATAAAGTATTACACTGTGCTGGGAATCTTTTTGCACACCTGAACAGAAACGATTTGATGGTACATACTCTAACAATCATAAAAAATCCATTCTTATAAGCATGCAGGCTAGTGTTTGGCAGTGATTTAGGTTGTTACTTTGTGTATGTCATTAGGTCTGAAGAATGAAGAAAATAACAAACTATTTTATATCCATCCAGGCATTGAACAAACTGAAAATTCATTATCTGAATGTAAACAACAGAGAAACACTAACAGTGTCTTGTGGTGATGCAAAAGAAGATCTTAACAAAGACAGGTTTGCCACAAATTTCCTCAAGTGAAATTCCCTGATATTTTCCTTATTTCCAGACAAGTTTTAGCATTTTTCCCTGACAAATTTTGAAATCTCAAGGGTAAGTTAAGACGTAAGTTGACAATCTGTCTTCTTAGCTATGGTACAAGAAACAACAGTGCAAATGAGGAAATATCTAAAAAAATCTTGCAAGCAGATGGCATTTTTGGATTAGGCAAAAATCTTAAGTACTAACATCAACATCTTTTGCAATGAACTGTTTTTCGATGGAGAAAGCAAGCCAAATGGTATATCTTAATTTTATCCATTGTTTTTCAGTGTTATGGTGTATGTTTTTCATTAAGACCACTGATGTTATTTGATTTCAATAAAACGAAACACATTTGGTGACAAAAATATGGAGTCACAAGACAGGTTTAAAATACCTTCACTGATTTCAGAAATAACCTCAGAAAAAAAGTAGGCCTCTAGAAAGAAGTGTATAAGATAGGGAAGAAATGTGTAAAGCAACACTGTAGGTGACCACCAATAAAATGTTGGTTCTACTATGTTCATTATTGTCAGTTATTACCCACTGTGTTATATCTATTATTTTACTAGTATTTTGTGACTTTTCTTTTGAAAAATATATGAGTATATTGCATACAAACCGTCAGTGACTGACACAATTTTCTTCTTCTTATTGTCCACACATTCCAACATATAAATTAGTTTTGAAGTGCCCAAATTTACTAGAACAAATAAAATGTCTATAAAACTCAACACTGTACAATGTACTTGCAGTGAGACAGTCACAGTTCCTGAAATCCATAGCCCATGGCCTCTGGCCTGATGAGGAGCACCGCAATCCTAGGTCAATGGATAAACCATGAAAATCCGCTGCATTGCACCACACGCAAACAGACCTAGCCTGCGGGCAGATTGGTGAGACTAGATCCGACGGGCAGGGACAGCACAATAGTGGGAACCGAACGGCTTCAGATCAGCAGGCCCGATCCGTTATGGATACCCGTAGAAACAGCCCGCAGATTTGGCCTGTCGCAGAAACCCACTTGTGTGGCCAGCTATTCACGAGCCATAAAAAATATGTTGATGAAATGGGACCACGCTGATCAATCCATGCAACAGATAACTTGTTCATATACTCTGAGAATCAATAAT
The DNA here is from genome assembly GCF_023864345.2 of Schistocerca serialis cubense. Lineage (NCBI taxonomy): Eukaryota > Metazoa > Arthropoda > Insecta > Orthoptera > Acrididae > Schistocerca > Schistocerca serialis. The sequence continues at coordinate 244,847,637 of NC_064638.1, read as the reverse complement.
AACGAGGACAGGTAGCAACTCACGGTAAAGATGATTGCTAGTCACAGACAGGCACATAGAAAAGACAACCACACTCTCATAACTAAATTTTCAGCCATATCTTTTGTCAGAAAACAATAGCACACACTCATTCACAGTCATTACTCACACACACATGACCGCTGTCTCTGGCCACTGTGTCTACAGACTCTGAAAATCAGATCCAAACAAAACACTCCTTCCTCATGCCTGCCTGCCCCTCGTCAACAGCTAGAGACAAGAAATGGTGGCAGCACTGACTACAAGCTGAGGGGAGTGGTAGGAAGAAAAGCAGTATTAATGAGGGAGCAGGGAAGTGGAGCATGCACTCAGCTGCACCCAGCCAGCGATGACAGCTCAGTAAACAAACCATTTCTTCCACTAGGACAAACCAGGATTTTTCCAGGTTTTTTAAATTTCCATGGTATTTCTCTTATGTGTTTGAAATTCCCTGATATTCCCCGATTTCCAGAACCTGTGGCTACCCTGAAAGCGCTTTCAATCACATGTACCAGTAGGATGGGAGACATTCTGGAATGCTGGGATTTGGAGAAAAAGCAGAATTTCACAGTAAGTATGAATGGTTGGAAGTGGAAAATAAAATTTAAAAAAATTGTAAAGAAGTTGGTGACTTGGGAACTGAAAGGGCATCAAGTGGGATGAACATTTCACAGCAGTAGGTTTCAGTTTCTGTCTGTGTGACTGGTGGAACTGAAAAGAAATCTCAGCAAATGCTTTCTCTCCACAAGAAAATATTTAAACACAAAGAGGTCCTCAGGGTGCAGTTAAAACATCAAAAACAAAACTGGAAACTGTAAACTGCATGCACTAAGGTTTCAAAAAAGTAAAGGAAATAACTGCCACTGTATTTCGATCAGCATATAAAGTAGTTAAGAAAAATGAAGCCATCCACAGTTTTGAAACAGAAACTGATGTGCAGGAATGTCTTTCATATGGGTCACATTCTTCATTCAACAAATGCATCCATAAATACTGCTTCTCATATAACAACAGAAATGAGATAGCAAACAAGATAGTGTATGGGGGCAGTAAAATTGCCATCCTTATTAAGGAAAGTATCACATTCACACAACTGTCATCAGTGTACCTGAGGACAACACTTTCAGATATGGATCAGTCAGCCTTTTTTTGTGTGTGTGGGTGTGAGGGGTGGGGAAAATTATTGAATTGCATGATGTCACTGCTGAAGGTATATATTTGGGAGCACTGGGGTTCACTAATGAGTTTCTGGAGTAGAATCTTGTTGCAGTCTCATCTGATGGGTCTACAGTAATGCTAAGAAAGAAGAAGGATGTAATTGCTTTAATAAAACAACTGTTTCCCAATTTTTTTCTGGCATTGTGCCAATCACATATTTCTGTAGCTGATATTGTGAGTGAAGATTTCCCCTTATGCATAAACTATTTCAAATCTTTCCTTGATAAATTGTATACAATTCACCACCAGTCAACAAAAAATGCTGGGCGAATGAAAGATAATGCAGAGGAACTTGAAACCAATTTACAACAAATTGAAAGAACTCTAGATACAAGATGGGTTGCTTATACCTTTAGAGCAGTCTCATGTGTGTGGAAAAATTTGGAAGTTTTAGTGGCACATTTCAAAAGTGTCAGAGAAGATCCCAAAAGAGACAAAACTGAGCAAGTCATGTATGGAAGACTATGTAAGTGCATAGCACATGTCAATTTTATATTAGACCTTGCACTGATGTGTGATGTTCTTCAGGACTTGACAGGACTTAGTGTTGACTTGCAAGGTCATGATTTTACAGTTTGTAAGTCCATAAGAAGATATGCCAGCAAATTAATGTGTTTTCTGAAAGAAAGACAAAACATGGCCTAAATTACACTGAAGCCTTTGACGTAGAAGCACTTTTAATGTTAAAAGGTGTGAATCTTGAAAAAGGAGCAAGAAATGAAAGGAATCATATTGATGCTGTGAAGTTTTATGTGTGCCTGGGCAGGTGTATGGAGAACCACCTTTAAACATCAAAAGACATTGAAATCTCAGCACTGGCTACAGTTTTTGGGTCCGACTACTTTTAATCCTGATGTAGCTTATGGAAAAGCAGAAATAAGAAACTTATGTAAACATTTTAAGCTCCATGAAAGATATATCATAATAGGTTTCTATGAATCTCTTACTGAGAAGTATACCCAATATCTTTCCTGCCCCTGGGTAACACTATGAGTAGCATCCCAATTTCAACAAATGAATGTGAAGAGGCTGTTCACAAATGAACTTGATCATGATTCCAAGTGCATCACTGTATCTGAATGCAGTAGCAAGTCTATGTTCATCAAATTGGTTGGTCCTCCACTAAGAATTTTCAAATCTGTGGATTACACGAATTCATGGTTCCTGAAAGGAAAGCATCTGGTGACTGACCTGAAAAGCAAGGAGAGAAAGTGTGAAGATGGCAGTGATCAGCCTCTTTTACCAGGGTGGGATTAACTGTAAGCAGGTCAGCAAAACGAGCCACTACCAAAGTGCTTATATTTGTGTGTTCACTTGATTTTAAAAAGTAATACGGTTAGAAATACTGAGTGCAGTTACCACCTGGACAGGTTGACCACGAATAAATTAACACAGCACAACCTTTCAGTTAACAGAATTTCAGAACCCTCAATTACACCAAAATAATTTCTCTGTCATTGACCTCTGATAGACCGAACCCCAGACCTCTAGATTATTGCCTATTAGTTCAATAATAGTATGTCTTTGTTTAGTTCTGTGAAGCTGAACCAGACTCTGCATAATTGCCAAAAACTGTAAGATCATGATGTGCTGTCGACTACAACTGAGAGTACCCCTTAAAATTTTTTAGAAAAAAAAGTATTTGTACATAGCCATTAGTAACGTGTCACTAATATGCCAAGAATGCAGCTAGCTGATTATGCAATAATGCAGTGATTGTCAGGAAAGTTATGTAAAGTTTTATTTTCAAACAGATGGAGGAAATCTTAACAAACTAATTGCGTCAGTTGAGAGGTGGATACCGAGTGGGTGCTGACATAGAAAGCAAAATAATGAGAAAACATATGATATATTAATAATTCTGGCTTACTTAACTTCAATTCAGCAACTGCTATTGTGTTCCAACAGTCCCTTGACACAAACAAGTTTGCCGTAGATAATAACACATAGAGGGGAGGCTAAATAGTAAGTTTTGAACACAATGAATGAATGCCGCTATCCAACTGGGCTGCCGTTGGTGCAGTGTCTTCTTAAATTGGCTCTGTGATGGTGCTGGCCTCGTGTGCTGCAAAGGGTGAGCCTTTGAGCCGACTGCAGATTGTCAGGGCTGTATGTGAGTTATTGCCAACCTCTTGACATTGACTGCCTGCATGGTGTCGATGGTGTACAACACTACAAAACTGATGGCAAATAAATGAAAAGGTTGTTTCAAATTGAAATTGCAACTTTTAAACACATGGAATTTGAATCACATTAACATGTGAACTGTAATCTTCTACAAACATTCTCACAAATAATGAAATTAATTCATGGGGAAACTAAAGAACATTCTTCATATAAAAATCTTGTCTGCACTTTTCTTTTGAAATGCTTCTAAAGGTGAAAGACAAAAAACAGTTTATCAGTATAGTGAACACATGATTGATAATTCTGAAATGGATACCAAAGTACAGACTGTCGATTAGAATTTTGCCTTGACATTGTAATAATTCAATGAAGGTTAAACATAGCTAGAGTAGTTTGCATTAGCATTACAATTAGCACTCGCAACAAATAAGAACTCTGCCCATACTACTTATTTATTACTTATTTATTTATTTTATTTATCCATACGTTGACAATAAATATTGTATGGATGTTGTCAAGCCATTTCAAAGAAATGGACACAAACAATATATACATAAAAAAGTACAAAACAAAATAATACAATGAGGTTAATAATAATACAATGTAAGTAATATAGCCTATATACATCCCTGCTTGTTATTTTAAATGCATAGTCTGCTTTTCATTAGGCTTTAGTTTTGTCCTCCCTAAACGGCAAGTCCTTATATACACCACACTGCTTAAGTATATATTTACATCACACAACAGCTGTCCTTTAAGTATGTAATGTAATGAATGATTAGGTACATATTGAGTATTTTCCATTTTGCCTTTACAAATATCATCAGAAAAAAATTTATTGAGCTACATAGTCATTTACACAATAAAAACATTGTTCTACTAGAAATTTTTTAAATTCTGTTTTAAATTTGTTATCATCTTCTAACTGCCTGATGTTGACTGGCAGTGCGTTGTACAGTTTTGCACCGATATGGCTCACATGCCTTTGTGTATTCGTTCTTTTTGTTCGCTGAGTATGGAGTGCTGCGCTATTATGGGTATTGTAGTTATGAAAGTCGGCATTTGTCTGAAAATCTGCAATGTGGGTCCTGACATACAATACACATTTGTATATGTATAATGATGGTACAGTAAGTATTCTAAGCTTTTTGAATATGGGTTTGCAGTGTGTCTGTGGATGACTGTGAGTTATTATTCGGATGACCCTCTTCTCCAACAAAAAAATTTGTTTTAGGCGCCCTGTTCATTCCAAATGCACAATGGCCCAAGAACAAAGCATTATAAATGCCCAAGTTCAGAAGTGCCAGTGTTTACAACTATAGGAGTCTGTGCAGCTTCAGTTTGGTGTTTACATCATCAAATAGAAGCAATATAATAGTTAGGATACATTATATGTCAAGATTCATTGCAATTTAATTCATCATATCATTTCTATTCACGTAGTGAAGGGAGATGAAAATTTAATAGTCATGGGTGACTGGGATTCGACAGTAGGAAAAGGAAGAGAAGGAAACGTAGTAGGTGAATATGGATTGGGGCTAACAAATGAAAGAGGAAGCCGCCTGGTAGAATTTTGCACAGAGCATAACTTAATCATAGCTAACACTTGGTTCAAGAATCATGAAAGAAGGTTGTATAAATGGAAGAACCCTGGAGATACTAGAAGGTTTCAGAAAGATTATATAATGGTAAGACAGAAATTTAGGAACCAGGTTTTAAATTTTAAGACACTTCCAGGGGCAGATGCGGACTCTGACCGAAATCTATTGGTTATGAACTGTAGATTAAAACTGAAGAAACTACAAAAAGGTGGGAATTTAAGGAGATGGGACCTGGATAAACTGAAAGAACCAGAGGTTGTAGAGAGTTTAAGAGATACCATTACTGAACGATTGAGAAGAATAGGGGAAAGAAATACAGTAGAAGAAGAATGGGTAGCTTTGAGAGAAGAATTAGTGAAGGCAGCAGAGGATCAAGCAGGTAAAAAGACGAGGGCTAGTAGAAATCCTTGGGTAACAGAAGAGATACTGAAATTAATTGATGAAAGGAGAAAATACAAAAATGCAGCAAATGAAGCAGGCAAAAAGGAATACAAACGTCTCAAACATGAGATCGACAGGAAGTGCAAAATGGCTAAGCAGGGATGGCTAGAGGACAAATGTAAGGATGTAGAGGCTTATCTCACGAGGGGTAAGATAGATACTGCCTACAGGAAAATTAAAGAGACCTTTGGAGAATAGAGAACCACTTGCATGAATATCAAGAGCTCAGATGGAAACCCAGTTCTAAGCAAAGAAGGGAAAGCAGAAAGGTGGAAGGAGTATGTAGAGGGTCTATACAGGGGCGATGTTCTTGAGGACAATATTATGGAAATGGAAGAGGATGTAGATGAAGATGAAATGGGATATATGATACTGTGTGAAGAGTTTGACAGATCACTGAAAGACCTAAGTCGAAACAAGGCCCCGGGAGTAGACAACATTCCATTAGAACTACTGACAGCCTTGGGAGAGCCAGTCCTGACAAAACTATACCATCTGGTGAGCAAGGTGTATGAGACAGGCGAAATTCCCTCAGACTTCAAGAAGAATATAATAATTCCAATCCCAAAGAAAGCAGGTGTTGACAGATGTGAAAATTACCGAACTATCAGTTTAATAAGTCACAGCTGCAAAATACTAACGTGAATTCTTTACAGACGAGTGGCAAAACTGGTAGAAGCCGACCTCGGGGAAGATCAGTTTGGATTCCGTAGATATGTTGGAACACATGAGGCAATAATGACCTTACGACTGATCTTAGAAGAAAGATTAAGGAAAGGCAAACCTATGTCTCTAGCATTTGTAGACTTAGAGAAAGCTTTTGACAATGTTGACTGGAATACTCTCTTTCAAATTCTGAAGGTGGCAGGGGTAAAATACAGGGAGCGAAAGGCTATTTACAATTTGTACAGAAACCAGATGGCAGTTATAAGAGTCGAGGGACATGAAAGGGAAGCAGTGGTTGGAAAGAGAGTGAGACAGGGTTGTAGCCTCTCCCCTATGTTATTCAATCTGTATATTGAGCAAGCAGTAAAGGAAACAAAAGAAAAGTTCGGAGTAGGTATTAAAATCCATGGAGAAGAAATAAAAACTTTGAGGTTCACCGATGACATTGTAATTCTGTCAGAGACAGCAAAGGACTTGGAAGAGCAGTTGAACGGAATGGACAGTGTCTTGAAAGGAGGGTATAAGATGAACATCAACAAAAGCAAAACGAGAATAATGGAATGTAGTCGAATTAAGTCGGGTGACGCTGAGGGAATTAGATTAGGAAATGAGACACTTAAAGTAGTAAAGGAGCTTTGCTATTTGGGGAGCAAAATAACTGATGATGGTCGAAGTAGAGAGGATATAAAATGTAGACTGGCAATGGCAAAGAAAGCGTTTCTGAAGAAGAGAAATTTGTCAACATCGAGTATAGGTTTAAGTGTCAGGAAGTCGTTCCTGAAATTATTTGTATGGAGTGTAGCCATGTATGGAAGTGAAACATGGACAATAAATAGTTTAGACAAGAAGAGAATAGAAGCTTTCGAAATGTGGTGCTACAGAAGAATGCTGAAGATTAGATGGGTAGATCACATAACTAATGAGGAGGTATTGAACAGAACTGGGGAGAAGAGGAGTTTGTGGTACAACTTGACTAGAAGTAGGGATCGGTTGGTAGGACATGTTCTGAGGCATCAAGGAATCACCAATTTAGTACTGGAGGGCAGCATGGAGGGTAAAAATCGTAGAGGGAGACCAAGAGATGAATACACAAAGCAGATTCAGAAGGATGTAGGTTGCAGTAAGTACTGGGAGATGAAGAAGCTTGCACAGGATAGAGTAGCATGGAGAGCTGCATCAAACCAGTCTCAGGACTGAAGACCAGAACAACAACAACATCATTTCTTTTGAAAATTATTTTTTGAGCATGTAGAAAAAGTTGAAATATAAGAACTCCACACTGGAAGAATTATTATGCCAGTGAACATTTCCCATCTGTTTCAATGGCTAAGTGGATAGGCTGATGGTTTACAAACATAAAAGACGAGTGTTCAAATCCAACTGGAGTCACTTGTGCAGCTAATATTTTAAACCTTAATTCCCTACAAATTGTGCAGTTGTAGAGTTTTCTAGGTTCCGCATACTTTTAAAAGATTCCATTTTATAACAGACTAATCTATACTCCTGGAAATTGAAATAAGAACACCGTGAATTCATTGTCCCAGGAAGGGGAAACTTTATTGACACATTCCTGGGCTCAGATACATCACATGATCACACTGACAGAACCGCAGGCACATAGACACAGGCAACAGAGCATGCACAATGTCGGCACTAGTACAGTGTATATCCACCTTTCGCAGCAATGCAGGCTGCTATTCTCCCATGGAGACGATCGTAGAGATGCTGGATGTAGTCCTGTGGAACGGCTTGCCATGCCATTTCCACCTGGCGCCTCAGTTGGACCAGCGTTCGTGCTGGACGTGCAGACCGCGTGAGATGACGCTTCATCCAGTCCCAAACATGCTCAATGGGGGACAGATCCGGAAATCTTGCTGGCCAGGGTAGTTGACGTACACCTTCTAGAGCACATTGGGTGGCACGGGATACATGCGGACGTGCATTGTCCTGTTGGAACAGCAAGTTCCCTTGCCGGTCTAGGAATGGTAGAACGATGGGTTCGATGACGGTTTGGATGTACCGTGCACTATTCAGTGTCCCCTCGACGATCACCAGTGGTGTACGGCCAGTGTAGGAGATCGCTCCCCACACCATGATGCCTGGTGTTGGCCCTGTGTGCCTCGGTCGTATGCAGTCCTGATTGTGGCACTCACCTGCACGGCGCCAAACACGCATACGACCATCATTGGCACCAAGGCAGAAGCGACTCTCATCGCTGAAGACGACACGTCTCCATTCGTCCCTCCATTCACACCTGTCGCGACACCACTGGAGGCGGGCTGCACGATGTTGGGGCGTGAGCGGAAGACGGCCTAACGGTGTGCGGGACCGTAGCCCAGCTTCATGGAGACGGTTGCGAATGGTCCTCGCCGATACCCCAGGAGCAACAGTGTTCCTAATTTGCTGGGAAGTGGCGGTGCGGTCCCCTATGGCACTGCGTAGGATCCTACGCTCTTGGCGTGCATCCGTGCGTCGCTGCGGTCCGGTCCCAGGTCGACGGGCACGTGCACCTTCCGCCGACCACTGGCGACAACATCGATGTACTGTGGAGACCTCACGCCCCACGTGTTGAGCAATTCGGCGGTACGTCCACCCGGCCTCCCGCATGCCCACTATACGCCCTCGCTCAAAGTCCGTCAACTGCACATACGGTTCACGTCCACGCTGTCGCGGCATGCTACCAGTGTTAAAGACTGCGATGGAGCTCCGTATGCCACGGCAAACTGGCTGACACTGACGGCGGCGGTGCACAAATGCTGCGCAGCTAGCGCCATTCGACGGCCAACACCGCGGTTCCTGGTGTGTCCGCTGTGCCGTGCGTGTGATCATTGCTTGTACAGCCCTCTCGCAGTGTCCGGAGCAAGTATGGTGGGTCTGACACACCGGTGTCAATGTGTTCTTTTTTCCATTTCCAGGAGTGTATAAACACACAGACAAATAGTCATAGTAAAAATATCGAAAATGGATGTATGTATTTGTAATTACTTTGACCAGCACCTGGTGTCTCTATAGTTTTCAGCTAAGGGAAATGTATCACCTGCCTGGTATACATCGAAGGTCTGCTTCAAAATGGCCGACATGAATGTTCGAGACCAAATAATCGCTCCCATTGAAACTGGAGTCACTAAGTCTGAGGCAGCACGTCGTTATGGTGTTGATGCTCCACAGCAAGGAGATGGATTAGATTATTTAGAGATAATGGTGAGGTAGCAAGACGTCCAATACCTGGAAGACCATGAGTCTCTACATGGAGGCAGGGCAGCCCAGAATGCTCCTTTGTCCGTCATCCAGGAACTAAGGAGAACTTCACATTTCTTGGGCTCGTCGAGAACTGCTCTCAGAAGATTAAAGGACTATGTTGTATTTTCAAATTAATATTGTTGGCCTAACAATTATGTAGGCTTTTTACAGAATAATGAAATAAAATAAAATGAAGAGTAGGCTACGTATAGCTTCAATGTCTTGTCCACATGCCATTGGCATCAAGAATACTTTGGATCCTTTGAGGCACAGAATTTACAAGTCTATGGGAAAAGTTCTCATCCATGACAATTCTCTCCCATGAATAATAAACTAAAGCCCATAGGGCATTCACAATTTCCAAAATATGGGTATGGCCAATTGGCCTGCAGAATCTTCTTAACCCATTAGTATCCAATTTATTTTTAGTTAATTTATATTCTGTAGTTTTGGAAAGCTGTGTCCTGGCAACCCAATTTATGGAAATATGAAGAAATTTTGTTCACTTGTAGCCTAAATGTGAAATTTTTGGTTGTCCTCATTTGAGGATGCTGGGTGCTTGGCAGTTATTTTGTCATTACACTGCTTACTAGGAAAAGGGACAAGGGATAAATAAACTGGTAATAATATACTCAACATAACATTTCAAAACTATTATTTATTTTAAAATAAGTAACATTTAAAAGATTTAACAAAAAAATTCTCCAAAACTGAAATTTTATTAAGGCCTGATATGATATTTGGGAAAGCTTTCCATACAGAGTGTAACATTACACTTGCCACAATATGTTCTCTGCTTTCCTTTGCAGTTCTCATAATGGTATCATCTTAGCTGAACTCATTTCAAGATCTTTCTTCAGATATGTTCTCACAATCTGTCTTCCAAGTTCTTTCCTGAAAGAGAAGTTCCTTCATTGAATTTCTTGAAATTCAGGTATGCATTCAGAACAGTCATATTTGCTATCCTTGTAAAAAGGCACCAGTACCACTTTTTACCACGCACTGCAGTGGTATGTTTCTCTGGCAGCCAGTCATGAAGATTGACGCCTCCCGTGAAATTCTAGTATATATTCAAAGCATGTGGTTGTGGAACACTGGCCTTTTCTTTTTGGGATGAATTCCAACGTTAGAGTTTGACAGTTGGAAGCACAGTGCTAGTGTAACACACTTGTTGTCATTCCGTTTTATGATCGAAACTTCCTTCTGTCTCTCAAATCTGTATTTTGTATTTTTATGGGTGGACAGGTAAGTATCACCCTTTACAGATGATTATTTTTATTGTTATGGGAAGTCAGATAAATATTAAGTTCCAACGAAGATTATTTTTACACTTGAAATTCATAAATCACAATTAGGCAGAAGGGTTGAAGAGGAAGGAAGAAGGGTGAAGGAAAAGAACTGGAGAGGTCTAGGAAAAGGGGTAGATTTTGATAAAGGCAACCAGAACTGCGGCTCAGGGGAGACTTACTGTATGGGATGAGAAGAAAAGACTGATTATTGGGGACTGCATCGGACAAGATTTGAAAACCTGAGAGCTTAAAAGTGGGAGACAGGGTAATATGCAAGACAGAGATTACTACTAAAAGATTCACTCTTATTAACTCATGCATGATGTTTTAGTAGTAATCTCTGTCTTGCATCTTACCCTGTCTTCCACCTTTAAGCTCTGTGGTTTTCAAATCTTGTCCGACGCAGTCCCCAACAGTCAGTCTTTCCTTCTCATCCCTCATCCCGTACGGTAAGTCCCTCCTGAACTGCAGTTCTGGGTGACTTCCCCGAAATCTACCTCTTTTCCTAGACCTCTCCAGTCCTTTTCCTTCACCCTTCTTCCTCCCCCTTCAACCCTTCTGTCTGAAGAAGGAGCCACTGGCTCGGAAAGATTGCCAACCACAACAGTCTTTTATGTGTGTGTTCTGCCACCACTTGGTGAGTAGATTTTTTTACCTATCCAATTAAATAGTTTTATGAATAATTGATTGTTTTCATTGTTACAAATCATAATTAGTTATTTACTGAAGAGAATAACAAAAAAGGTAAAAAAAGAAAATATAATTTAATAAAAAATGTAAATAAAGCACAAAACATTTGTGACATGAGTAAAAAAAATAAAAATCTGACATATACTACAGCTACCACTACAGTAAACTGGCACACCACCACTGACCTGCCAATCTCTCTCTCTCTCTCTCTCTCTCTCTCTCTCTCTCTCTCTCTCTCTCCCCCCCCCCCCCCCCCCTCTCTTCAGCATAACAGTTGAATAGGCATACCATAGTTGAAGAATGAACATTAAACTGGAAACAACAGATACTGGACGGCACATACACTCACTCGTGTAAACCACATGTAAGGTCTTAGAAAAATATGCCAATCAACTGATACGTTTCTCTTAACTGAAAACTATAGAGACTCCAGGTGGTGGTCAAAGTAATTACAAATACATACATCCATTTGTCTGTTTGTTTCAAGATTAGATTATTATGAAATAGAACTTTTTAAAGAATGTGGAACCTAGAAAAACCTACAACTGCACAATTTGTAGCAAATTAAGGTTAAAATATTACCTGCACAAGTCTAAATTTTAAAAAAATGACAAGTGACTTCAGCTGGATTTGAATGCTCATCCTTTATCTTCATAAACTGTTAGCCTATCCACTCAGCCACTGAAACACATGTGAAACACTCATTGTTCTAGTAATTCTACCGACATACAGTTCTTATATTTCAACCAATTCTACATACTCAAATGATGATTTTCAAAAGAAGTAATATGATGAGTTTAATTACACTGAATCTCAACATACACTGTATCGTAACTATTATACTGCTTCTATTTGATGATGTAAACACCAAACTGAAGCTCCACAGACCACTATAGTTGTGAACACTGGCATTTCTGTGCTTGGGCACGTGTAATGCTCTGTTCTTGGGCTTAAAATTATTCGGGCCAGGCAATCTTTTTGCCTCTCATTGCACATTCACACCAGAAAGCACCTCAAAAATCATTGTCTGTCTGCTATGTCCACTGTCTGCACTGCTCATACTGCCTCCACTTACAAGACTCCTGCTCACAGCAGAATGACGGTGATGCCATTTACTCGCAACACAATCTCTTACAACCAAAGTATTATGTATCACTCATCTGTTTCTGTTCGGGTAGCCAAAGACACTCTTTTTGGCAAATGTAACAAAGAAAGGAGCCACTTCTTATAATGTAGAAACCCACCAAACAAGAATTTCACAGAATGTGTCTCGCCAAGAAATATAGCACTGAATATTCAAGAAACTTTTTCACAGTCAAACACAAAAGAAATCAAAGCACTAATATGTGAACATGTTTAAAGTTACACACCCAAGAATTATAGACTACAGTAAAAAAGTCATTGTCTATGAAAGCAGAAGACATGTGAAACATAAAGAATACAAATAGTGGTAATGTAGCATCGACAGCTAAATAGCTATAAGTCATTAGTTATTGAACACAGAACTAAAAAATGTTCTGTTTGTGAGCAGTTTAACAAAACTAACTCCAAAAGTAAAAGGCTTACATAAAATTGTACACTGAGTACATTACTGCAAGTGTAAAATAATGACACAATAAGTGGAACAACAATAAGAAACTGTAAATCTTGAGAGCTAAGCTGAATTACTTTGCACATCAACAATATGGTTAACAGTAAAAAGTAAGTGTCTTAAAAGATATAAACAGACCCACTAAAAAAATGAAGCACAAAATACATACAGAACACAGTCATGTAATGGAAGGCGAAAATGTTTTGACTCATAAAAAATGTCACAAAAAGCACATATATCACATAACTTTTGTAGAGGACATACAATTAGTTGACTCACGTAGTCTCAATTGAACAGACAGATGGGAACGTGTGGAGTAAGGGGAAACTCGGGAGGGCAGAAGTGCTTAGGCAGTTCCTCCAGTGACAACCCAAAGATCGAAGGTGTATGTTTGGCTCTCCCACAACTCAATGTCACCTGCATTTCATCTATGCTGACAACTTGGAACTGGTCCATTTTGTTTAAAGCACAGGTAGTGGGGTAAATTGGCAAGCCAACAGTAGAATGTGACACCTGATATGGTGCCCCAGCTAGGCGACTCTGATCGTCTATTAGATGTAGCAGAACTGGACATCGAGTTTCAGTGTCTATTACAGCCATACAAATGCTCTTCTCATTGTAACATATGCATGCTCATCTCTACACACCCATGCTTGTCCAGAATGCATAAAACATAAACCAATGGAAATTAGACACTACATTAATGTGTGTAAGTTTAATAACATACTAATGTAAATTTTTGTACATATAACATAATAATAGTGTGCCATGAAATGAAAATTACCAGCAATAAAATATACATATCAAGAATCTTTCTAGGGAGAAAGTAATTAGGAAAAATTGTATATGTTATTACAAATTTCTTAAGCATTGTGCTGTTCTGTATTAATATACTTGATGTATTTTCAATTACTTGGAAATACCCCAAATTAGAATTATGTTGTTATGGTTACTTTTAAATTACCTTTCTATTCACTACTTCTACCTACCCAAATATACCAAACTACAATACATCTACAGTGCAAGCTCAGGGAAAAAGGAAACGGGATCATCATGGTTTTGGCATCTACTGGGTGTGTATATGTATTACAAGAATTAAAAAGAAAGGTACAATCAAGAGTCAGTAAAATGGTCCTTTCATTAGTCTATTAAAATCTTAGAGCCTATGTGTAATATAGTCTTACACTAGAAAAACATTTTAGATCATCAATATCTTTATAAAGGAACTTTTGATGTATGGTAGATCATGTCACAGTAGAATAACCTGAGATCAGCTTTGCCACACCAATTAATGACCAAGCAGAAAAACTTCCCTGAAAACTTTGTATATGTGAAAGGTTAGTATTACATACTGACCAGAAAAGCTTTTGGCCATTAAGGCCTTCATCAACAATAGACAGCAGACACATACTCACGCAAATGCAACTCACACACACGACTGCAGTCTCAGGCAACTCAAACCAGTTGCCTGAAACTGCAGTCATTAGTGTGAGTTGTGTTTGCATGAATGTGTGTGTGTTTGTGTGTGTCTGTCATCTATTGTTGACTAAGGCCTTAATGGCCAAAAGCTTTATTTGTAACTGTCTTTTTGTTGTGCCTATCTGCAACTCAGCATCTCCGCTATATGATGAGTAGCAACTTTCCTTTTCATAATATTGTTATAAAGAAAGAAAGTCTGTCATCAAAGCAAAAGTCTCATTCATATATATGTAATAAATATTCCACAACAAGCTGTTATCCATGGTGCCCACAATGTTTACTTACAAGTCATCAACATACAATTCCATCTCTCTTGCTATGAAAAATATCAAAGCAGTAAACAATAAAGCCATTATACACAAACATCTCTGCTGAATCACATCTCCGCTCAAGAATCCTCTGTTGTTATTCTTCAATATTGCCACTTGCCCTCAACATTATATGTCTCATGTTGAACTCAGACTTTGCCAAAATTTTTGATGAAAGTAAGAATAGCAGGCAAAACCCATAAATATACCTTTCCTTGTTTTCTGGTGTATTAATTAGTCAAACACATCATCCTGTTACCATGGACTTGTAAATGATTCACAATTGATACTATAAGGTGTATAATATAAAATTAGCTTCCCATTCTGAAACAGCTTACAGTAGTTCTAGTTCAAATCTCAATCTCTTAAACTGCAGAGAGTAAAGATGAAAGAGGACAGAAATGAACTCCAAATAAGAAGTAAAGTTGCAAAGTTCCACCCTTCTGGGAGCATTCCATTCACCAGTTGGTACACCAACAAAAGAGCTGTTGAATCCCTATGTCACCACTACATCACCTTTAGCTGCACAAGCTTAGCAGCATTTATGCTATGAAACTTTTACTCTGCTTAAACCTCACTTGTTTCTATTAGTCTCAAATTCCTAGTTTTATAAACACGTCACTGAACACAATCATCTACCAAGATTACATGTCTTAACCAAAACTATAGTTTTGTACAACAAATTTTTCTTAGTTCATCAGGACTGTATGGATTTGTCAGAAGCTGATACTTACACACCTTGTGTACGAAATAGTGCACAGGACTTAAAAGATCAGACTGCTCAAAGTTCATAAACATAACACTGTGTCTGACGTAAGCTTGTGTAGTCTCTGACCAATAAACTGACAAAAATGCATTATATAAATCACATAAGTTTGCCCTTGAGGTATTTGCACATGAATTCCAATTTACGACCAAATGACTATGTAGATGGATGAGAACAATCAAATTGGTGAAGGTGTTCCTTTGGCTGTATTTTGTTTCAAACCATTTTTAATTTCCTAACAATAAGAGATAACCCATTGCTTTTTTGTATGTATGAATTCTCTCTACCACCACAAGTTGCATCCCAATCGTATTATCTTTGAAAAACATTAGATTCTCGAGTAAGCTTCCCCCACATCATGAGTTTGCTTGTTCATCAGAATTTCCAATAACAGACCTACTAAGGCTATATCATTACATCCCTGATCAAATTCCTTTCCAATACAAGAAAGCTGTTTATGTATTTTATTAACTTATCAATTATGCTACTGATTAATAGTCATTTCTTCTTCCTTAAAACACAGCAACGATTGAAATTCTTCAGAAGCAGTAAAAGGGGCTGATTGTCATAATAATATTTATCGGAATTGGTGGACAGTTGTGCCACATCTGTAGTCAGTTCCTCTACCTGTTTTGTAACTGCATTCAAATTTTCTTAAGTTTTAAGTGGCTGAGCTTCCAACTGTCATTTAAAAGATACTAATTGATGACTAATTCTTGTAACTGCACCTCACACTGAGTCCCTTGTTTCTTCAGCAGCAGAATTTCAGCAGTTTCCATACATTCAAGTTAGGACTTTATTTTATTTATCTCTGGCATGAGCTCGTCACGCACTTCTCGTCTAATCTCACTTAACTTAAAGTTCATCTCTAGCTCTTTATTTTCCTCTTTAATCTCTTTATTACATCTTCTAATCATTTCAAATTCTCTTCCTTTCTTTTAAAATTCTCTTCCCCGAGTAAGTTAGTATACTCATCTTGACTTTAAGCATTGCTCTTTTCTAACCTCTTAACAATACCCTCCATGAATGTTGCCAGCATATTTTGCAAAGAACAATTTTCCCCAGGTACAGTATTGCTACTGAAGGAAAGAGAAGTTGGGTCAGTTTGCATTTGTGTTATGGGCGCAAGACCTGAACCTTCAACCACTAAGCTAGAGTGCTGTGACTCATCACACCCTAAAGAATCATTCTCAAATACTGGATCTCCTGATACATTTTCTAGTCCACTTCTTATTGCTGGAATTTCATAATCCCATTTATGTCTGTCTACCACCTATCTCACACTTGAATGATTACTCTGAGCACGCCTTTCTTCACTCATTTTTTCATTAGAAGTAGTTTCCCTTTGTCCTCAAATTTTAGATTTAGTTCTAGTAGGTCCTGGCATCATACTTCAGATATAAAGAACAATGAATAAGAATCACAACTAACTGCACAATGTCTGAGAATCAACAAGGACACAGAAAATGTGTATTCATAAATTTCCAAAGAAAATGCAGAAATATTCTACTGTTATATGTGTACATAAGGAATGGAATAGCTACACTTCAATAGTACAAGTACAAACAATCACCATAAATCACTGCCTAAACTTGCAACCCAAAAGCCAAAAGTAGTGTTCAGTGGAAACAAAAGCTAATCTCAACATAATAATTGCGGCACAAAGGAAAAGGAATAATAACTACTATAATCGGTCACACTAAATAAGTGCAGAATAAAAAAGTAACACATTAAATGTAGAAAAACTTTTCCCAAGCAGAGCCTATCGTTCACATTGGTGTCACTTCATAATTTTATACAGGGTCTAGGCAAATTAATGTGACCACCTGAAAAAGCCTGATTGACGACCTTTTACAGCATAGATGAGCAGAAAGAGAGACAGCAATGAGATTCTGAAAGGTCAGCCGTGGGCAGCTGCACTAAGTTTCTCAGTTAAGGATACATGGGTGGGAACAGCATGACCGAGATGGCCCCGCAGATTCTCAATTGGGTTTAAATCCAGAGAGTTTGGTGGCCAGAGGAGTACAGTGAACTCACCATGGTGTGCTTTGAACCATGCATGCACAATGCAAGCTGAGTGATGCATTGCATTGTTCTGTTCGTAGATGCCATTGTGCTGAGGAAACAACAAGCTGCATGTAAGCATGTGGATGTGGTCCCAAGGATAGATGCATAATTGTGTTGATCCATAGTGCCTTCCAGAATGAGTTCCTGTAAGGTCAAAGAATGATGTATTTACGTTTCAGCTGGTTAATAGTATACTAATAGCAACTGATACACCAGGAAGTAAAAGACGAGGAAGAAGAGCTGTAACAGATCACTCAGGGAATGCCATGAAAACGTTCCCCAGACCATAAAGCTCCCTCCTCTGGCCTGGACCCTTCCAGCAATTGTTACAGGACTGCACATGTCAATGGCCAACTGTCCCATGGGGCATAAAACATGATTCATCTGAAAATGTTACCCAACGCCTTTCGGTGGACATCCAGTAGCAATACTGGTGTGCAAATTCTAGGCTTTGTTACTGATGAGTGGTGGTCAGCAGGGGTGCATGAATCAGACCCCTGCTGCAGAGGGCCATATGCAACAACATTTTTTGGACAGTCATTGAGGAGACACTGTTAGTAGCCCCTTGGTTCACATGGATGGTCAGTTGCTCAACAGCTGCTTGTCTATTCGCCCGTACACATCCCCGAAGCTCTTGTTCTCTCCTGGCATCTATGGCCTATGCTGTATCACAGCTGACTCAGTGCTGGTTTTGGACAGTGCCAATTTGCCATGCATGGAATACTTTAATCACAGCGGCATGTGAACAATTTGCAGACTTCGTCATTTTGAAATTGTTTCCACCCTTGGCCTGAAAGCCAATGATCATGCCCTTTTGGATGTCAGGTAAATCATTCATCGCTCCCTTTCTACAATATGAAAACAACAGCACTATTTCACACATCCCCCCCCCCCCCCCTCCCCCACTGACATACTTTTTCTACTCTCCACTGTTAGTACTGCCACCAGGCATCTGAGAATGGTTACTGCATGTTGATGTCGAACTTAGGCAGTGGCCATATTAATGTCACTGGACAATGTACAATACAGATGCATCTACCTAACAGATAAAAGTGCACTAAACAGTTTTCCTTCTCAAAAACATTGAATAAACAATCGTTACACAGCAGCAGTTTTGCACACTCAGTTACTTCTAGACAACCAATGAAAAGGCTTTCAAATATTATTGTCTGTATATGCAATAATATAACTCTCAACAAACAGTATGTCATGCATCAAAAAAAGAAATGTTACATGGCTGACGAAAGGCATTAAAATATCATGTGCTGAAAAGAGGAGACTTTATGAAATCTCAAAAACACAAAATGTTACAGAAGAATTTCTGGAGCATTTCAAGAATTATAAGAGAGTGCTTCACAAAGTCATAAAAGAATCTAAAAAAACAACAAATGATCACCATATAAAAATGGCCAGGAACAAAATGAAAGCCATGTGGAAGATAGTCAGAGAACAAGCAGGAAACGAGACCTCCCAAAATGTAAATCTCCAGGTAATCCAAGATGGCAAAAAAATTACAAATCCAGAAGAAGTAGCCAATGCTTTTAATACATACTTTGCAAATATTAGTGAAAAATTACTATCTGACATAAAATCTTCAAATAAAAATCCTGCTACAACACCATCCAATCAAAATAGAAACTGCAACTCTCTATTTCTTACTTCAACCAACCCTAAGGAAATTATACTATCAATAAGAGAGTTAAAAACAAAATTTTCAACAGGTGTGGATGAGATTCCAGATTATGTCATTAAAAATGTGGGGGACCTCATTGCAATACCATTAGCCCACATTTTCAACAGTTCATTAACAAATGGAGTCTTTCCTTCCTGCTTAAAGACAGTGAAACTAAAACCACTGTTCAAAAAGGGTAAGAAAGAAGACATAGCCAATTATAGACCTATTGCCTTGCTATCTACATTTTCTAAAATACTAGAAAAAATTTTTCATAAGAGGTTGCTAGATTTTCTAGAAAAGTGCAAAATATTATCCACAACCCAACATGGCTTCCGGAAAGGCCGATCAACAGAAACAGCAATATATGAATTTCTGGGTGAAGTACTCGAAAAAATTGATAGTGGACAAAAAGTAACTGGTATATGCCTTGATCTGTCTAAGGCTTTTGACATCATAGACCACACTCTATTGCTGCAGAAGCTTGAAAGAATTGGTATCAGAGGTATGCCTAACAGCTGGCTTAGATCATATCTTACTGACCGCAAGCAAGTAGTAGAAATACATTCTCACAAAGAAAATAAATCAACAAGACACTATTCTGATTATAAAGCAGTAAAATATGGAGTATCGCAGGGCTCGGTACTGGGCCCTATCCTATTTTTGATATATATAAATGACCTAACATCAGCCAACCAGTACCATAGCACTATCCAGTTTGCAGATGACACAAGCATATTAGTCAGCGGGAAGACTGCAGAGATACTACAGACAAGACTGTCTGAAGCATTAACAAATGTTGTAAACTGGTTCAACCAAAACAAACTAATAATAAATAAAAGCAAAACAGTAGCATTAAATTTTCATAATATCAAGAGAAACATTGAAGAGGATATAAAAATTCAGATGTCAGACACGGATATTGCAAGTGTGCCTAATACAAAATTTCTGGGGGTCTGGCTACAGGATAATCTTAGATGGGAAACTCACATTGACAACATATTAAAGAAGCTAAGTACCATGTGTTATTTAATGAGAGTGCTAGAAAACTGCTGTCATAAGGACTGTCTAATGACAGTTTACTATTCTAATATACATTCTGTCCTAAAATATGGGATCACTTTTTGGGGTAACTCGCCATCCTGCCTAAAACTCTTCAGGATGCAAAAAAGAATAGTGAGAATCATGGCTGAATAAAAAGGAACAAACCATGTAGACCATTATTTAAAAGGATGGGGATTCTTCCCCTTCCATGTATTTTCCTATTTGAAAGTGCAATGTTTATAAAGAAATATACAATAACAAATCCTAGTATCATCCCCAAAAATGAAAATGTTCATCATCATAATACAAGACAGAAAACTGACTTTCATGTACTCCATACAAAAACCAGTTTGTGCCAAAAAGGAACATTACACCATGGAAAAATTATCTACAATAAATTGCCAAGAGAAATTAAAGTAATGACAGATGTAAAAAATTTTAAAGCAGCATTAAAAGAATATCTGTTGACACATTGCTTTTATAGTGTGGAAGAGTTCCTCCAAAATCCTCGAGAGTCTAAGTGATGATTATGCAAATACTGTAACCATTAATATTGGCCTATAAATACATTCAGATGTAATTCTCAAGTTTATAATGGGGTTCAAGTATAAGTTGTATAGCGACTTGCCCAGTATATGAAGTAAAATTCTGTGAATGTAATTCTCTAGTGTACATGTCAGTTCATAGTGTAGAAGAGTTCCTCAAAAATCCTTAGAGCTTAAGTGAGGATCATGCAAATACTTTAATCGTTAATATTGGCTTATACATGTATTCAGTTGTAAACTTCAAGTTTCTAATGTGGTTTAATTATAACTTACACATCGACTTGCCCAGTATATGAAGTGCTGTAAAATTTTGTGAACATAATTTACTAGTTTCTAAAGTGTTTTAATTATAAGATATACTTTGACCTGTCCAATATCTGATGTGCTGTACTGTACATGTAAGATTTACTGGACCAATAAATACAATACAATACAATACAATCCCAACTGGTAACACACATTGCTCTCCACTGCAGTTCAGTTTTTCTTAGAGCTTTCCACAAGATTCATTACCCAGCAAAAATGTATCTGTAATATGTACAAAAACTTCTTGTGTGCAATAAATTGCCGAAAAATACTAGAAAAAATTATTACACTATGTTGTCACATAAAAAGTGTCGAACTCACTCCATCTCACTTCCTAAACTGCGCAGCACGCCAAATCACATATAATTATGTCATAAATCATAAAATGTATAGAAATAAAGATAAGAATACACAAATAGTATTTTGTTGCAGATACAATTTCAGAGCAAGCAGAGTTTTTCATCCAACTGCTAAACTGAAAGCTATCAATAAGAACGGACTCTAGACGGGAAGGTCAACAGGTTAAAATTGCATTGTTGCATGTTTTGCTATCTGTGGGTGACTTTCTATGTGGTGTAACTTCATGTTCCTATATAGTTGTATGTAACCATTGGTAACTGTCACAAATATTCTGTGATCTAGAAGTGCCATAACTATACTACTAGTGAATGCAAAAATTAACTACATCCATCAAAAAAAGTTTCGCATCACCCCAGTTCCCAGAACTCCTGAAGATAGACGTTGACTGTATCACAGACACAGTCCCTTTGACTGTTCAGAGATGTCACTAAACCCACCCAAAGATGTAAACAATCACACATAAACAATGCCTGTTAGACGGAGGGGGTCCGACAGCTGATCAGTTCCAATCATTCCACCAGGAAGGAGGTATACAGTTCGTGTTGTCTATAGTTCAACCATGCCTAGACAGTCAATACTGCAGTTTGATCACATCCGCATTGTTACTTTGTGCCAGGAAGGACTCTCAACATGGGAAGTGTCCAGGCATCTCTGAGTGAACCAAAGTAATGTTGTTCAGACATGGAGGAGATACAGAGAGACAGGAACTGTCGATGACATGCTACCTATGGATTATGGCTCGGAGGAACCCTGACACCAATGCCACCATGTTGAATAATACTTTCTGCGCAGCCACAAGACGCCGTGTTACGACTCAAATTGTGTGCAATAGACTGCATGATGCGCAACTTCACTCCCGATGTCCATGGTGAGGTCCATCTTTGCAACCACGACACCATGCAGTGTGGTACAGATGGACCCAGTAACATGCCGAAGGGACTGCTCAGGATTGACATCAAGTTCTCTTCACCTATGAGTGCTGCATATGTTTTCAACCAGACAGTCGTGAGAGACGTGTTTGGAGGCAATACAGTCAGGCTGAACACCTTAAACACACTGTCCAGCGAGTGCAGAAAGGTGAAGGTTTCCTGCTGTTTCGAAGTGGCATTATGTGGGACTGACATACATCGCTAGTGGTCATGGAAGGCGCCAGAATGGCTGTATGTTACGCGAATGCCATCCTCCGACCAATAGTGCAACCATATAGGCAGCATATTGGCGAGACATTCGTCTTCATGGATGACAATTCACGCCCCCATTGTGCACAACTTGTGAATGACTTCCTTCAGGATAACAACATCGCTTGACTAGAGTGGCCAGCATATTATCCAGACATGAACCCCTTTCAAACATGGCTGGGATGGATTGAAAAGGAATGTTTATGGATGTTGTGACCCACCAACCACTCTGAGTGATCTACACCAAGTCACCGTTGAGGAGTGGGACAATCTGGCCCAACAGTGCCTTGATGAACTTGTGGATAGTGTGCCACAACGAATACAGGTATGCATCAATGCAAGAGGATGTGCTACTGGGTATTCGAGGTACCGCTGTGTACAGCAATCTGGATCACCACCTCTGAAGGTCTCACTGTATCGTGGTACAACATGCAATGTGTGGTTTTTATGTGCAATAAAAAGGGCAGAAATGATGATCATGTTGATCTCTATTCCAATTTTCTGTACATGTTCTAGAACTCTCGGAACCAAGGTGATGCAAAACGTTTTTTGATGTGTGTATATAAATTTCCTCAAATATATGACATTTAATTACTCTAAACTGATCTTGACAAACTATAAATGATTGATATTGGAATGTAAAGAGTAACAATCTGTGATTTACTGAATAATTTCCTCATCAACAAACAAAAGTTAAAACTGTTAACTGTTTCATGTTAAATTTGTCTACTGTCCTAAAAATGCAGCGTCTGTATTGCATAAAAAAATTGCTGTTCCTAATTACAACACACAATAATGCATTTTGACCCTATGTTTTATTCTTACCTGCACAATGGACAATGGTGATCTGCTCTGCTTTAATTAAAAAGAAAACACTGAGCTACAAGTTCCTAAAAGGAATCACTGTGCGCCTGACAGCCATAAGATTTACTTTAACTGCTTGTCAATAAGGATTTAGAACGCAGACAGCTGATCGTGCAAAGTATTAAGTTTTTATTTCAAACAGACAGAGGAAAGCTCAACTAATTGATGGCAAATAAATAAAAATGTCGTTTCAAATTGTTGAAAGTATATTGCAACTTTTAAACAAACAGAATCTGGATCAGATTAACATAAGAACTACGATTTTCATCAAATATTGTCCCCAACAATTCATGCAGAAACTGGAGTACATTCCATACACAAAAGTTTTGTTCTGAAATGCTTCTAAAGGTGGGAGATGAAAAATAGTTTATCAGTATGCTGAAGATTTGACTGATAATTCTGAAATGAATTTCAAAATACAGATTGTCAATTAGAATTTTGTTTACATCACAATAATTTGTGGAAGATTAAATGTGCCACAAGCAGCTTCCATTAGCTTTGCAAGTAGCACTCACAATAAATATGAATTCTGTCTATATTACCTCATTCCATATGTACAGTCACCCTGGAAAGCGCACCTCAAAAATTATCCCCTGTCTGCTATGTCCGCCATCTTGACTGCTCACTCTCAGACAATTTACAAGAGCCTCCTGGTTGCGGAAGAACAAGTGACATCATCTGCTCCTGACATAACCACTGGTAACCAAAGAGTTACATGTAACCCATGTGCCCAAGGTACCCGAAGATGCTGTCTGTGGCAAACGTACAAATCAAATAGTCACTTCTTATAATACAGAAACCTTAGAAATGCTTGTAAGACCCATGAACTACAATATACATGCCTGCCCTGAGCTGCAGACAAAGAAGCAAAATCTACATTTAAATTCTATTTTTATCTCTTATTGTATTTGCATAAACTGCAATTTTACTGAAACTGATTTTTGTTATCAAAAACAAATACCATTAAGATGAATTAATGGCAAGTGAGTAAAACCATCTCAATATTTATGAAGAAGCTTCTCCGTGATGTGTGGCTATGTTGCAAGATTCCTACAGCTCACTTTTAATGAATGAATATTTTCGTAGGTCAAAAACATAAGATACTTTGGAACCAACTGAAACTTTCCACCTTTCTGAGTGCAGTTGAACTATAATATTTCATACTGTTAATATGACCATTTACTACTGTGAACCTATTACTAAACGTATATGACTCTAATGTCACAATGCTTCAACTTCTCTAGTCAAAGGAAAGATAAGTTCACAGAAAATAACAATATTATTATTCTGCCTGCAGTTAAAAGCTTTTTGTACGTATCCATTTTTACAGATGGGTTTCACTACTGGATATTTTAATCTGCCATTACATACGCTTTCAGCACACAGATGGATTATGAATGCAACCAATGGTTTGGTGTAGTTAAATCAGCACATTTTCGTACCTCATTTGAAACACTGCTGGAACAATAAAATCATCTGATCTACCTAATCAACTGATTTGTGTAATTCTATGTTTTAAACTGATGTCCATCAGTGGTCCATACATAATATTTATCACGTCAAATCTAATCTGGGACTAATGCTCGCCATATCTGTGGCATTAGATATGCCACACATGAGTCCTGGAGATCATGCCAAATGGCAAGTACTTTAAGGAAATCAGTCTTCATTGGCTGGGAACAGGTTCATCAAACACAGTGTTTTGGGCTATTGAATTGGCGAGAGCCAGCTTTCCTCCTTAATCCTATATGCCTGCTTCATTATTCACCACAAGATGTGGCATTGAAACGTTGTGCATCACAGGAAATGGAGATCTTGGCTTAACTGTCTGAATTTCAAGGATGATGCAAAAAACACCCCGTACGCTCCAGGTTTGCCTTTGGGTAGTACTGACATCCAACTCATTAAGAGAAATTATAATTTCAGCCCTCCTAAAGAAGTACAGTCCAAGATATGAATAGATAATGATAAAAGAACACAAGCCAACTGCTGGAATGTGTTTTTAATTACAAAGAAAGAGGAAGGCACACTGAAAGAAGCTGATACCTTCCATTATTTATAAGGCTTCTTGCGCAGCACTGCAGTACTCCTGAAATCAGTGAAGTGTCTACAAAATGAGACGCACAAAAATTTAACACTGCTGCACAATACAAGACACCTTGGTGAGTGAACAAACATGTCGGCATTGCACAACATTCTAAATTTTAGCAAAATGAACCTAAAACCAGTGTATTAGGCAAGAATGGGAGGCTGATGAACTGACTGATGTACATAAAATTATGAAAAAAGTCTATGGGAAATTGCAAAAGATATACTTTTGATATACCTGTTCTTCCTGTATATATAACATCACAGTTTCTCTGCTTAAAAATCTCATCCTTCATGCTAAACCCTTTAATATGTTCTACAAGCAGGCATTTTGGACACATTACACTGCCTTGCAAGGGCCAGGAAACTCACAGATATAGTCCAAAACTGACGTTGAACTTGGTACCACAGGTACACCTCCGTCTTCCAGTGCAAACTATGATAGACATCATGCTGGCTGGAGTTGTGATAGTCCTGTATTTGGTGGAAAAGACGACTCAGGAAATTAAAGTGGTCACAGAGTGAAATGAAAAAGGGTTATAAGGCACAACACCCATATAGCTTTGCAACTTCATTTGTGACTACTGTGAAAATATGGTGCAAAAAGTTAGCATGATGAGACAGACAGAGACCACTAATAAAAAAGAAATGCCCTTACAGAGATACAATAGCTACAAGCAGCTTCCATCCTCCACATAGCCAACAAAAGCCAAAGTTGTGATTAGTACACAGCTAACCATACCTACACAAAGAACAGACAGGGCCAAACCTACTATGTCTGCACAAAAGTTAAGTCTCTAGTCTCATCTTGGAAAGTTACATAAAGTACATTACTCAAAATACCTACAAGACCAAATCTTAAGCCATCAAATCACTCAACTCTAGCTGTATCTGACAGTTCTGATGAGACTGCTGAAGGAATTACAGACTATGAAATTAGCTGGCAGAGCCCTTGAGCCCCCCACCCAGTCAGCCAATCAGTTCAGGCTCTCTGACTTGGCCAAAGGGAAAATGGAAAGACAAAGACGAATCTCATCATTAAGACGGCTCCTGTATATTACAGCATAACATAAAACTGGTTTAGGATACCAGAAACTGAAACTCATAGCACATGAAACACTTTAAACTTATTGATACATTTCTACTACAGGGCTATAATCTCCAATGCAATGATAACCTTAGGCAAAAGAGCGTGGAAGCCTGGCTGAGACTGTAACAGATACTAATCTTCTGCTGTACCCCTGATTACAGATGGTCAAGAAGATGCAGTTGAAATTTGTGTCAGATACAGGATTACAATGTGCACTCAGTACTTACCATCTAAAGAAGCATCACATTACAAGACTATCAAAGACCTTGTAATATAACTTTCCCAGCCATTTCTCTACTGGGAGATTTAAATGCACACAGGGTCAGTTTAAGACAAGACAGATACAAGCCAAACTGAGTGGGGCACCACAGTTATAAGATTTTTACACAGGGTACATCACAATTAGTAGTAACAGCTTGAGGCACTGTGCTGACAGGGGCACTCCACTTTCCTCAGAAGTCAAACTTGAGACAGCCTTATGACAGAGGTGCCGTATGTCCTCAACACTGGCAACAACACACATTTCAGCACTGCTACAGTCATTCACAGCCATAAACCTCACATTCTTCTTTCCTACCATTGTATATTCTGCTCGCTGGGAAGATACTGATGACCTTCATTCCAAAGATCACTTCCCATTCTGCTCTGTCTACCAGCTGGAGCAGTCACCAATATGGGTAATCTGCAAATTAAACTGGATACTGTATAGCCAGCTCACCGTTTTTGAAAACCAAGACAGCATCTAGGAATACTAGGTGGAGCACATCACAACCATTCCCAAGTCCTCAGACAGAAAGAAGCCTGTACCTGGGCGGAGTGATGAATGCTGCTCAGAAATCTGGGTCCGGTAAGCTGCTCCGCAGTGGTTTAAATACCTATCAACAAATATTCCACACAGGTATGGGAAACCGTCAAGAGGATTATCGGTAAATACAGAAGCCATACATAACATCAGTGTTGAGGCTAATGGGTCTACAAACAACATGGGACATCACTCAGACAGCAGCAGAGCACTTTGCAATGGCTATTGCTTCTATCATGCCTCAGCATTTTGCAGCTACCGTGCAATTATGGAAAGCGTTGAAAGGACTTATCTATTACGATTTATATAACCACCTCTTTTCCTTGTTGGATCTGGAATCAGTGACTGTCTAATGCCTGTGATAATGCACCCAATCACAACCGAATCCAATATAGTGTGCTAAGACACTTTCAAACAGAATCAAAGGAAATCCTCCTACAATGTTTTAATTTGACATGGCACAAATGACAATTTTCTAACTCTTGCAGGCAAATAATTTTCATATATCTCCTCAAAATAGAAAAAGGACATACATGGCCCAGTAGTTACAGAAGCATCACCTAACTAAGGTTTGATGGAAACATCCTGTGTTGAATAGTTAACCTTCACTTGGTCTCAACACTAGTGACCAGACTCTTAGTGCAGGTTCAGATGGTATTGATACACTGTCAACAGCTTGATGCTGCTGGATGTGGCTATAAAGCAAGCTTACCCAAATAGACAACATTGTACAGGACTATATTTTGAAACAGATAAAGCATACAACACTATTTTGTGAACTATACTATACGTCACCTCTATCAACAGGGTTCCAAAGCCATCTGCCTGTGTTCATTCGGTCCTTTTTTCCATGACACTTTTTTTAAAATGCCACATTGGTGAAGTTCTGTCTGATATTTTGGTGTAGGAGAATGGTATCCCTCAAAGTGTTTTGAGTGTTACTTTCTTTGTCATCGCCATAAACAGTACAATATCAATAATATGGAGTCACACGGCAATGATTCTCATTTGTGGTTGATTTTGTAGTTTTTTTACTCCACCTCCAATCCTGCAATGGCAACTCATTTGTTGCCCACAGTTGGAGGTTGGAGGAGTGGGCTGCAGAGGCAGGTTCATTTTAATAATTCCCATAATATTTTTAATTTAGCTGACTTGTAAATGAGGGACAATATTATGTATTTCAAAGACTGAGTGAGGTTCCCAGGCACCTTATTTGAATCAAAACGGTCATGGTTATCACACCTAAAGGATGCAGGCAAGGACCTTGAAGGCACTGCAATCTTGCAGTTCTTAGCCATGGTCATTGGGAACCGACAATGTATGTATGCTCCAGTTCTATAAGACTTTTATGAGACTCCAACAAAATCATGGGTGCACAGTGTACAGATCAGCAAGACCTTCTTACCTTAAACTCATTGCTACCAGTGTTTGCAGAGAGGTCTAAGCAGGGTGATCCTCTTGGTCAATGTGTGATTTTCTCTGATTGTGTCCTCAAGATCTGGATACGTGAGTAGTTCACTGCGTATTATGCTAGATTACATGCAATCTTGAGATGAGATGTATCCAGACTGCAAACTCCCTCATCTGGTCATCTAGTGCCCTCCAGTCTCTTCAAAGCTTGTAATTGATTGATTGATTGTTTTATTGGTCCATTTCATCATTTTTGTACATAGTTACAAATTGGTATTGGACAAGTCAATTTTTGTGAGATGGTGAGATAAGACAACGTGAATTTATGTGATGATTATTAATTGTATATCTACTACAATTTAAATAAGTTTACATACATAAAACTGTAAGAGCTGCATGTGAAATATAGCAAAGTGGAGCCACTGCACCTGCTATCGTGCTACTCCTCTTAAATAACAATTTTTTCCATATCTTTTATCTTAATCTATTTATACAGACTAGTGTGTAAGTAGTCTGTATCTAAAAATGCTACAATATTGCTCATACAATGTTTTATGTAATTTTATTATCCATGTGATAATTTACAGTTGGCTGGTTATAGTAGTGTACTTGATTTTTTAACTATATTAATTACGAGGAATTGGCAATTGAAATTGTTACAACAGTATCCAATGGAAAATTCAACCAAACTAATCAGTAGGTTTGAGAGTACTGACACCACTAAAAACTGAGTACCTTAAATAATATTCATGATTGAATATTCGCCATAACAAAAATTACTTTTGCCATTATACTAGTTAGATCCCATGATTTGACATACTTTTATCATTCTCATTCCAGCACCAAACAACCATCATTCCACCATCACATCCAGTCTTTTTACTTCTCTCCTTTTCCGCTATCCCCACCGTCTCCCTTGCCCTCCGTGTAACCTGCAGCACTTCACTGCAGCTGGGTGGTAGCATTGATATCTCGCAATGTTTCGGGAAGCGTCATACTACCTATCCTCTGGCAAAGATAGGTAGTATGACACTTCCCGAAACGTCGTGAGATATCAACGCTACCACCCGGCTGGAGACCCGAGAAACCTTCGTCAACAGTATACGCCGCGAAAGCCTACAGCCACACAATATAAACTATATTATGAATTGACAATTAGTGAAATTTGGTAAATGAGGTTTACTTATTATGATGTTCCATAAACTCAGACAAAGAATAGAAGTAGTGGTCAAGCAAGAACTGTTTTAACTTTATTTTAAATGCATTTAATGTTGGTATGCATTTTAGATACGATGGCATATGGTTATATAACATAGCTCCAGAATGATACACTCCTCTTTTGCATAAGTTTGTATTTACTATGTTCCTGTGTAGGTTCATCTTACGTGTAGTTTCATGTGTGTGTATATCATAGTTGCATTTGAAGAGATTTTCTTGTTTCAAGATGCTCCCTTTTGTGAAAATTAGTATTTCGTATGTATACAAACGAGGCCGTGGCAATATTTTCAGAGTTTTAAAAAGGGGTCTACAGGAATCCTTACATTTAGCTTTTTTTATCACCCTGATAATCTTTCTCTGTATTTTAAATGTTTTGTAGTATTTATGGAATTCCCCCAAAAAATTATTCTGTCATAAGTAGCAACTGTATACTGCAATGATACATTGTCAGCACTGATGAGCAGCTTGTATTTTGAGTGAGAATCCTAACAGCATATGCTAGTGAATTCAGTCTCTTATTTAAATTGTTTAGTTGTACCTCCCACTTCAGATCTGCCTGAGCATGTACACCTAGAAATTTTGTATGACTGACCTTCAACACATTTTTTTCCTTCGATAGTGAAAACAGGTTTTGCAGAATGGAGGTTTTGTGTGGTACGAAAGTTAGCTGCACAGTTTTTTCAGAATTTATGATGAGCCTATTGGTCTTGAACCAGTGTGTTAGGGTACGCATAACTGATACTGCAGCCTCCTGCAGATTTTCCTCATTCTGTGATTTAATTAGAATATTAGTGTCATCTGAAAACAGTACAGTGGTTCCATCATGTATTTTACTAGCCAAGTCATTTACATAAAGCAGAAATAGGACAGGTCCTAGAACTGACCCTTGTGGGACTTCATACTTGATTTTCTGCTCATCACTGCAAAAACTAGATATTTTTTGTGTTTCACTATCTTCGTGTTTTATTACTGTAATCTGCTGACGATTACTGAGGTACAGCTGGATCCACTTTTCAGCCTGGCCTCTAATTGCATAATTACTTAATTTACATAAGAGAATGCCATGATCAATTACATCAAAGGCTTTACTTAGATCCAGAAATATCCTAGATACATGTTTATCATCCACTGCTTTTAATACTTCATTTAAGAAGGCAAAAATTGCTGACTTTCCAGCTCTGAACCCATGTTGTGAGTCACTTATCAGCCTCTTTATTTAAGAAATCTGTTAATCTTCTACGGAACATTTTTTACATAATTTTGCTGAAGCCTGACAAAACTGAAACTGGTCTATGATTAGCAATCTCACTTTTTGCACCCTTCTTATGCAAAGGTGTTACTTTTGCAGTTTTTAGATTATTTGGAAATACACCACTCTCAAAAGATGAATTTACTATGTCTCTAGGTAGTTTCACAATAAATGTTGCACTAGCTTCGATAATAGCATCTGATATCTCATCAACACCCACTGAATATTTAACAATAAGAGGTAATTCTTTTAGGATTCTTCGACAGTTCCTCAGGTATTGTTGGATACAGAAATAGTGTGTTTGAATGAATTTTTTGATCTGAGTGACTGGTTGGCTGTTTGTCATGGTGTGCATTTATTAACTGCTGTGCTGTATTTGAGAAATAATTGTTGAAAGCACTAGCAACATGTTTGGGGTCAGTTAGTTTATTTTTGTTCATAATCAGCTCTATATTAATGTGATTAACTGGCCTGGTACCCATTTCTTTCCTTATAATTTACCGGGTTGCTTTAGTTTTATTCTTGGAATCACACAATATTTTGTCATTTTCTAGTTTTTTTGCTTTTGAAATAACTTGTGTTAGTATCCTTTTGTATCTTTTGAAATATGCAGTGAAGTCAGGACTGGTATTATGCTTGGAGTACTCATACAATCTCCTTTTATTTTGACAAGATATCCTTATCCCTTTTGTAATCCTTTTTTTTTTTTTAGTGGAGTTCAACATAGTTGTTTTCCTGGGAAAAGCCATTTATGTTTGAATGTAGCCATTAACTTATATTTCTCATTGGTCTCATTACAGTCATATACATCTTTCCAACTTTCACCCTCTACGAGAGAATAAAAAATATTCCACATTTTTTATACTGAAATTCCTTACAGTGTGTTGTATTCGACTGGGAATTTGGTGTCCTGAAACATTCATTGCAAGAATTTGAGTATAGTGATCGCTAAAACCCATGTTTACAACTTGTGTGTTATAGGCATATTTGGACATATTTATCAAGATCTGATCAATAATAGATGCAGAGGTAGGTGTTTCTCGAGTTGGTTCAGTTACCGTTGGACTGAGTTTGAACGATTGTAGTAAATTTATAATGTCATCCCTGAATTTATTGAATTTTGAGAAATCAATATTAAAGTCACCACATATAATTATATTTTTCTTGGGAGAGTGAATTTCTTCCAAAAACTCCTCCATGTGATTGTAAAACACTTTTTTGTCTCTATCTGGTACCCTGTATACAGAAATAATCAACTGTATTTTGCCTTGATAGTTCAGCAATAGAGAGTTCTATATCTTTTTCACAGGACAGTTTATGGTATTTAGTTACACTATTGAATTCAATATTTTCTTTAACAAATGTACAAGTACCCCCATGACCCAGCAGATACAGTAGTCCGCAATATCCAGGATTACCCCCCTCCCCCCCCCCCCCCCCTACACTTACAAAGATTGGAGAAGTGGGCATTATTCTTCTGGGTACCAAGGCATATTTAAATTCAGGGATATGAATCGGCATATGTAGCAGGATGGAGGTGCACAGTGATAATAAGCTGGTGTGTCATCCCCCTGCATACTATCAACTCACTGTTTATGTGCAGTATCACACACAGACAAAAAGAAGAACGGCTGGAAATAACAGACAGCAAACAGTGCCTAATAGGGCCAACTTTTAATACCGTGTAAAATATCTTGCTTACAAAAATATTGGGGAGCAGTTTTTAATGTCTTAATAGGGTGACTAGACCAACCTTTTTAAGTGATCAGGCAGCTATACATCCCTGTACTGTTGTATAATCAATGTTTTAGAAGAGAGTTTAATATCACTGAACTAAACTTACCGTCTCTTGTAAGTTGCATGATAGTGTGATAATGCTGATGGAGAAAAGTGAGACTGAACAGATGTGAGTGCATTTTCAAGCAAGGTTGAACTATTACCTCTTTTCAATATTTTGGGCATTTTAACCACATTCACCTACTATTGTGTGAGCACTTATAACCCAGCAATTGAACATCCATAAACAACAAACACACTGCTGTTCATCTGTATTTAATACGTTCACTGTCATGTGGCTGCTGCTGGCCACAGCGACACTGTGTGCCTGATGATGAGTGGCTGGTGGCAGACACAGCAGAGCCTCAAGCCTAACACCATGTGTCTGGCCTGTTGGCGAAACATCCATCACTAAGCTTGTGGCAGTCAATGTATTAATTGCTTATTATTAATTCCTATGCTTGTTGCCACTTATTGGAAGTAATCATTGAATATGTTACCAATAATTTCAATGTGTTATTTCCACCACATTTGTTAGCTAGGAACTGAATGTTTTTAATACACCTATTTTTGATTACCACACACTTAATAATGTTTCATATTGTTTTTGATTTGTTTTTTGAGGTATTATTTATCTAGAAACTATTAACATTTTTTAGTTTTGAAAACAATTAAGGATTCAATAGCATTATTTGGAAATTACTCAAATTATAGCTGTTATCTACCATACTACAAGATATACTTGAAAAGAAACAAGTTTTTCAATAAACAGCATTGGTACCAATTTCAAAATCAACCTGAAAATTGCATTATTAAAAATAAATACACTACCCATATTGTTAAATAACTTTATTCAAAACAAGGTCCTCAGAAAATAATACAATTTCTGTCAATGTATAATTATTTTTCAGAGTTTGTCAAATATAGCATTTGAGATTAGAGGCACAAATACAGTTTACAACCATTACTGTTTCTGGAACATCTTTATTTTCCTGCAAATAAAACCTATATTATAACTACATTATGAAACATATGGCTTATGCTTCTGACCTTGAAAGAAAGAAGTTACAAATTCCTAACGAAAAAAATTGAGAGTTGGTCAAATTCTCATTTCTTTTCAGTTAGTTTATAGGAATACTTGTCAATATAGTGGTTCATTTTATAGCAGTTTGTAAAGTTCTTTTAAGATGCTATTTCATTTTATCTGCAGTGTAAACCACAATTTAGGTTCTGCCACACTGTTTTAGAGAGAGTATAACTTTTACAGTAGGCGTAAGTACCTTTACAAACATCAGAAACTGCAGGTTGCATCACAAGTAATCCTGACAGTATTTTTCTTTGTGTTAATAGTATATCTAGATTACTCTATGTTGTAGCATCTTATATATCTATTTCGTAATTAACACCTTGGTTCCAAGTTTTGTGGAATGTGTTTCCCAAGTGTTACACACTGTTATCATTTTTAATATCATTTCCTGCTAACAATTTCATATTCATCTCCTTTTGTCTTCTAGTGTTCAATTTTACTGTTACAGACATTTAACAATGAAATGGCTAACCACAGTAAGTAATCTAACATTATAATCTTTGTTAATGTCATATTACAGATGTGAATTTTTTGTCACACTCATTTTCTTTTTACAGGTAAATTAGTCTAAGTCAGTTCAATAATCCGTAGATCGTTTGTGCAATTTCTGAGCACAGCCACAGGTGAGCCAATTATCCATAAAATAAATTTCACACTGACTTATACTTAATAAACAAAAATTAATATATTTGCCTTTTAAATTAATTGTGTTGGAAGTTGAAAAATTTAATTTTCATGATAAATGTAAATACATTACACTTTCATGCTACTAGTTTCCAAACAATCTTTCATATACAGGATAGAAGGAGCTGCCAAGGAAAGTTAATTCCAGCTCAGATTTAGCAAATTGGTTAGATACACTCTCCTTCAAAATGCATAACTAGTGCCATAACCACTGCACCAAAACTACATTTATTACGACATTATTCCATCTTCTAAGTAGAGGATAATATTTATGCAGAGAATCACTTAATATTTGCTTGATAGGTTCCCGGGAATTACGCCGGATACTGTTGTAGAAACCGCACAATATTTCAGCGAGACAACTGTCCGCCATTTTCAGGTGCTACTGTCGTGTCGCTGCGAAGTTCACCAATTTATATGCTGGCTTTCTAGAACAGCGCACGTGCAAACGGGGTCCGTCACTCCCGGCCACATTTTCCTGCGCCGTGGCCCGCTTCCGCAGACCGCGACCCGTTTCTCCAGCAGAGGGCTCTGGTATTCGAGGCTGTCTACGATTGGTCTTCGATGACGTTATGCCCCGCTGGCGCCTGCGCTGTTCTAGAAAGCCAGCATATAAATTGGCGAGCTTCTCAGTGGCACGACAGTAGCACCAGAAGATGGCGGGCAGTTGTCTCGCTGAAATATTGTGCTGTTTCTACAATATTATCCAGCGTAATTCCCGGGAACCTATCAAGCAGATGCAGCGCCGGGAAAGCCTCAAACAGCACACTTAATATTTGTTTTTCAAAAGTGTTATTGTCAAATTATTCCACTACCACTTTTCTAACAATATTGATCGAAATACTTGTGACATCTGCAAAAGGTAGTAACCCCCTTATGGCACAAACTCCCTACATTACTAAAAAAGCATCCTTGAAAATGATTTTGCATCTCCGAACTACACTGATATGCTTGCATACAAGCAAATCTCTCATACTACTACTGTTCACTTCAAGATTAATAATAATGGCTCTTCAAAATATGAAAAACACTTTTACTGATTGAATTACGCCGAAATGACTCAAAATCTACTTCAAAACAAAGTGCATCAGGCAAAAGGCAAACTAATTTTTTCTGAAATGAGCATACATTCAGGTTATTTGTAAATGTCCATCATCAAATAATAAATGCGATAGCAGTTCACAGGACGATGTATGCAGAATTGTTTCGATATTGATTTGAAACCCAGATGAAAACTTTTTCTTGATGGTTCTCCTTCTTTGCAGGAGTACCTAAGCCCATTTCATTGTGATGGTGCAGATTCTGAACTTATTAAAATATTATTTTATATTCAGGACTCCTGTCTGTTACCTCACCCATTCATTCATCCTACATAGGATTTTCCTTACTGTCCTATAATAATTCCAGGTGAACAATAAGATATTTCACAACAGTAGATAATGGACATCACCTTCCCCATTATGTGTCTATTTGTAGTAATTTGAAATTAAAATCATATACACACATTTCATTTTATTCATGTGTTTAAATATCACAAACGTAATATAGTAACATGTTTTATGATAATTTGAGAACGTATCCGCAGTTCTATTGAGTACAAAGCTAAATGAGCAAATGAAATAAAATGAAAGCTTCACTACTACAGTTTCTCCAGATTTTCTTTCATTGTGAAAACCTCCAGAATAATTATGCAGATGGTGCAACAAAAACAATATGCCAATTTCTTGATTGCCAATGAGAATCCTTATTGTACATGTATTCAAAGGATTTTTTTTTATTGGGAGGTAGTAACAGTGACAAAATAAAATGTGTTTATATTAATACTGTTTAAAATCACTGTGAATAACATGGGCCATAAATTTTATTTGACAATTCTCCTGATGCAGCTACATCAATACTCCACAAGGATCTGAGTATCCCCCCCCCCCTTTTTTCCCTAATACCTTGCATGTTTTGCATCATTACTATGTATGGATCTGTTTATCAAATCAGCATCCTAAACATTTGATTTTGTTCTGAAACATCTAAAGCAGATTGACACATCTACTACTTATGAGCAGGTTCAACATATTCATGTTTCATGAGTCTAAAATGTTGATATGGATAGTCTTTCACCACATACACATAATGCCTCAAGTCATATGAGACTTTAATGACATTTCTAACCAAACATCATTACCTCACAATTGGTAATTGCATTTCCCCGCAACCCATTGACTTAATTATAAGTGACAGGATTGATACATATGGAAATATGTTATCACATTAAAGCAATACTGTCCATAATAGAAAACTAAAGGAGGTTATCATTGCCATGTTATGAGGAAGGTGACAGTAGTCACAAGAGAAGACATGGAAAATCAATTTATTTTGACCACTAACTTGGGTTTTTTCTTGCTTTCCTGCATACAAGGTACAAACATTTAAATATAAAGTCAAGTTCGTGCCTAATCTTCCATTTTATGCAGTAACTGTAATACAACTACAACAAATGAAACCACTCATTTTTTTATTTACATCAATATTTGATAAAAATCATAATTAGTCAGGATCTAATGTGCTACATTATTACTTTGAATTTTTCCTTAGAATGGTATTTTACAATAGTAAATAAAAGTTTGGCATAAAACAGAAACATCAACACATTATCAGTAACTTAGTTGTTATTTGATATGCAGTCTTTAGTTTGTGCCTGAAGCGCAATTTCATTCGTTGAATGTCTGCTACCTAATACATGATCCCTCACATTTTTGACAGTTGGCGGAATTGGACAAACACACAAGTTACATATGATAGCACCTTTGCCCACTGATAAATACTGCATTTGACTATACAGTGAGCCTGAAAGATGTTTAATGATTTTTGCAAGCTGGACATCTACTGAAGGGATACTTCCTTTTTGCTCGGCAGAAGTGGGAGACTGATTCTCAAAAGTCTTAAATAGTTGGGTCAATGCACTAGCAACACCTGGCATACGACCAGTATTTTTCTGTGCTTCCTTACCAGGTACCCTTAAAAAGTTCTTATGATAACTTCCTGTTACATGCTCAGCAAAATTTTTGGGACTAGGCAACTTTTTATGACATACCGTACATATGAAGCCTTTTTCTAATGGCTGGATACAACTGAATTCTCGAGTTTTGTACTGTTCACCAAGCTGAGGAGGAGTCAAATTAACTCTGTTAGAACCTTCCTGAGATTTAGTCAAATTCTGTACCTGTCCCTTTTTCTCCTGTTTTTCTTTTTGCACAGTAATCAGTTTGCTTGGCTTCCCTCTGCAACATCCATCCTGGTTATGTAATGCAACAGATAAATGTAGGTCTTGGTTGTACACAGTTATAGCCTCATTACAGTTTCCACATATATATCTAAAATCACTTTCTCGTGTTTTAAGGTTCTCAGTTGGTTTTATATGTACTTTTTCATCATGTGATATTGTTTTGTCTATCTTGTTGTCTTCATGATTGACTTTTTCTTTCTGGTACTCTTCTGCTGGGATGTGTGTAACATCTTCCCAATTCCTTTCTGGTGATTTGTTAAGCACTTTCTCCTCATTAGACATCTTTTGTTCTATGGTACTTGCTTCACAAATGATATTTTCTCGCTGGTTATGCTCACTTACGCCTTGTGCGACAGCTTTGCTCTCGACATTTGGATTTGACGCTTTGTCATCACCACCACCATCAACAGCAGCAGTAGCAGTTGTAATCTCATTTTTCAGAATAGTAAGTTCACTGTAGAGAATAGTCAGCATGCCACCAATATTGAATAATCTTTTATTGATACTGTCACCTGGGGGTCCAGCCTCAAAATATGGCAGTAAAGCTTCATAAACCCTTATGCAAGAAGTGAAAGTATCAGTTGTGTGACACACACACTGATAAAATGAATCGTTCTTTGACAACTCTGAAGAAATCATTTTGTCACCCAATCTGCAGAAAGATTGCTTCCTGACTAATAGAACCTGAAATCAATACCAAAAAGTTGCCATTAAGAGCAATCCAAACCTTTATTTGCAACTTATTTGCTATTACTGCTGTCTGTAACTGTGAGATTACTAGTCAAAAAGAGAAATTTGTGGCAAGTAAGAAATACCCAAATACCAGATAATTCAAATTATCATCTCTATATGTAAACCAGGTGGATACTTAGGCCGGTATTACACTATCAAATTTCTTTGTCAAAGATTTGATCAAAGATGTGATCCAATATTCCGTCCAATATATTTGACAAAGATCTTTGACGTAGCGCTACAAGGGGTATTACACTGTCATCAAATTTTTCGTCAAAGTTCAAGATGGCTGACAACAACTTGTTATTTAACCGCAGCAGTTCTACGTACTCCAATTGCATTGTGTGCACATGCGGAAAAGAAGGGGGGGGGGGGGGGGGAATGGAACCATACATACGAGGTTGACAGTCTTAAAACTCCTGGGATTACAACTTGATAATCAATTCAGTTGGGAGGAGCACACCACAGAACTGCAGAAAGGCCTTAACAAATGCCGGCCCAAGTGGCCGTGCGGTTAAAGGCGCTGCAGTCTGGAACCGCAAGACCGCTACGGTCGCAGGTTTGAATCCTGCCTCGGGCATGGATGTTTGTGAAAGTCCCATAGTGCTCAGAGACATTTGAACCATTTGAACCTTAACAAATCTGTATTTGCAATTCGAGTGTTAGCAGACATAGGCAACATAAAAAATGAAAAAGCTTGCATACATTCATTCCATAATGTCATATGGGATAATATTTTGGGGGTAAATCTTGAAGTCAAACAAAAGTTTTCAAGGTCCAAAAGCGTGTAATACGTATTATTTGTGGAGTAAATTCACAGACCTCCTGCAGAAACCTCTTCAAAGAACTGGGTATACTAACTACTGCCTCTCAGCATATTTACTTCTTAATGAAATTTGTCGTAAATAATATATCTCTTTTTCCAACAAACAACTCAGTTCATACATACAATACCAGGAACAAAAATGATCTGCACAAGGACTTAAAAGCACACTTACTTTAGTTCAAAAAGGGGTCCACTACTCAGGAACACTCATCTTCAATAATTTGCCAGCAAACATAAAGAAATTAGTTACAAATAAAGATCAGTTTAAAAGGAGCCTGAAAGACTTACTACTGGCCAACTCCTTCTACTCCATTGGCGAAATTTTTAATAAAAACAAATGATGTAGTGTATTTATTCATACTATTAGTATTGTTATTTCAGCTTAAAAAAAAAATCGACATGTTCCACATCCACAAGGATCTCCTCAGCACGGATCTATGGAACGAAAAACTAATCTAATCTGGAGCCGTGGGTTTTACGACGACACGATAAAAGCATTCAACAAAACTTGTTACGTGAGCTTACAGTGGAAGACGTCAAGTCGTACATCAATTACTTAAGAATGGATGAGCATACATTTCTGTATGTGCTCAATGAAGTGTATCTCATATCACAAAGCACAATATTCACTTAAGAACTGCTACATCTTCAGAAGACAGGCTCACTATAACACTCCGATTCCTTGCTACAGGAGAGGGTTATGTTAGGTTGGGTTAGGTTAGGTCAGGTTAGGTCTCCAATCTTCTTAATCTATTTTTGTATTCAGGGTGCCTCATGTTGTAAAGCGCCTCATCAGCTTCAGACATCTCTATTAATTTTTTAGTTGTCGGCACACACCAATTGTATTTACCGGCAATGGTAATAAAAACACTACAGACGACAGAACGCTGCAGCGTGCTAGCGCTCCATGTGGTAACATGTCACATTGCAGTGAACAGAAGACAAGCGGTTTCTTTGATCAAATATACAGCGAGGCCCTAGATTTGATCGAATATTGGACGACATTTGACAAAGTCTCTATTACACTATCAAATATCTTTGACAAAGATATTGGACAAAGATTTTGGACAAAGAAATTTGATAGTGTAATACCGGCCTTATCAAGGCCACAGGTTATTTCCTTATAGCAATTTCAGCCTGTGTTGAAAAGACATTGACGAGATTAGTAAAACCAAGATTTGAATGGCGCCTGAGAACTCTCACAACACAGTATGATTATTGCTAACTGAACATCCAGCTTGCCTAAAAATATTGGCACTTCGATCCCTAATAAGCAAAAGGAGAAGTACAAGAAAATTATCAGCATTATATGGATTGGAATTATCTATAACAATCAACTGTCTGTTAGAGCTCATGATGATTCCTCTTCAACAACATATTGCACTTCTGCTTATGTAATACAAGAGGAAGGACTTCAAGATCTCTTTGTTGCGATCAGTCAGCCATTCATTGATAAAAGGCAGGCTTTCATGACCAGTATTTGCATCCTTAGTGATTTTTCTTCCATTTGTCCTCTGCATAATTTACGAGCAATGTTTAGTAAATCGGCATCTGTAATTACTGTAGTTACTGTAGCAGATATTTTTAACTAACATATTGTGTTACAGCTAGTTTACCCTTAAAGAGGAGTAACGCTGTATATTATCTGCATTTATTGTAAGTTAACACTGTTTTAGAGTTTACTAACAACTATAATTAACCTCAAAACGTTTTAGGAAACTAGTAATATTTACCAAAGCCAAAGCAAAAATGCAGCCCCACAATGAATGCTGTTCTTGAACACGGGATGAATTGGTTGATGTTTGTAAGCAACTGGAAATGCCCGGACTCCTGTCAAATGATTGGCAGCCACTACAAATCAGTGTGTTGGAAGAGCTACTGAGAATCGTGCACCTGTGATACCTGTATGTGTATGGATCCTGTCTCCTCTGCAGAAAGTATATGATCTGTCATTACTCATCCACTTGACTGTGAGTGGTGTGTCAATGGTAGATCTAGGCATCCTGTATATGGTGGACAGTGACCAAGGAGGACTCAGCATGTTATACT
Organism: Schistocerca serialis cubense; assembly: GCF_023864345.2. Lineage (NCBI taxonomy): Eukaryota > Metazoa > Arthropoda > Insecta > Orthoptera > Acrididae > Schistocerca > Schistocerca serialis. The sequence goes on along the minus strand of NC_064638.1, from coordinate 244,805,876 downwards.
GATCCCCCTAACCAACAAGTTTGAGGTGCTCTCTCACTGGAACTGAACCACTGGGATTCACTTCACCTGTTTCGGGGAAACCCGTCTTGTCCAGTGTCAAGAAGAGGCAAATGCAAAAGGGTAGGCGTCTACTAATTGTCGGCAGTTCAAACGTACAGCTAATGGTGGTACCCCTTAGGCAAACAGCAACAAGGGAGAGGATAGTGACACCCGGTGCAGTCAGTGCGCATGCCTGGGGGCCTCATTCAACATGTTGAAGAAGCTATTCCAGCAGTCACTGAGGGAACAGGGAGCAATCAACTGTACATTGTGGCACCCATTGGAACAAATGATGCCTTCATCTGGCTTCGAGGTCCTACTTGGGTCATTCCCGTGACTAGCAGAGAAGGTTGAGAAGACCAGCGTTGAGAAGACCAGCCCCGGGCCTGGAGTTTTAACGAGGCTTACAATTTGCAGCATTGTCCCCAGAACTGATCATGACCCTTTGGTTCTGAGTCAAGAAGGAATGAACCAGAGACTTTGATGGTTCTGTTACTAGCTAGACTGCAACTTCCTGGACTTGCACCATATGGATAAGAACTGTAGGGTCCTCCTAAATCGATCAGGTGTGCACTACACATCAAGGCTGTTACTCAGACAGCTGACTGCGTGTGGGAAGCAGAAAAATGTTTTTCAGATCAGGCAACTCTCCATGAAGTTCAGATAACAATAACTGTAGGAAACCCAGAAGTATCAGATGAAAAAAATTGCCTCCCACAGGTGAGACTATTAAAATCCTAATGGCAAACTGCCAAAATATTTGAAACAAAGTCCCAGAGTTTGAAGTGCCCAGGAAAAGCAGTGAAGCTCACATAATACTAAGATACAGAAAACTGAAATTGATAGCAGTGAGATTTTTGGGGAAAATTTAAGTGTATATCGAAAGAATAGGCAAATGGGAAACAGAGGTGGTGTATTTGTCGCAGTAGACAAGAAATATAAATCCATCAAGATAGAAATCAAAGCTGTGTGTGAGATTGATTGAGCAACTCTCGATATCAGAGGTGGACATAAAATGATAACTGGATCCTTCTATCGCGCACCAGACTCCTGATGCAACCAAAAACTTTACAGAAAACCTCAGTTCAATTGTACACAAGTTCCCCAATCATATTTTAATCATTGGTGGAGACTTCAATTATCCAACAATTAATTTGGAAAATTACTGTTCTGTTAGTTGTAAGCATGATAAGACATCCTGTGAAATATTATTAAATGCCTTCTCTGGAAACTACTTAGAACAGATAGTTAGGAACCCCACTCAAGACCTAAATGTACTGAATCTAATGGCAACAAATAGACTTGACCTATCTGAGGATGTCCACATCAAAAAAAAGACCATGATGTGGTTGTAGCGCAATGATTACTGACAAAATTACAAAGGACAACTAAAAACAGTAGAGAAAAATACATTTTCAGTAAACTACATAAAAAATCAATAGTGTCATATTTCAATGAGGAACTTGAAAAATTCAACACAATGCAGGAGCATGACAGGAATGACGGCTCAAGTTTAAAAGAATAATTGACCATGTACTGGACAGATACGTTCCCAGTAGAACAGTTCATAATAGGAGGGAACCTCCACAGTATACAGTCACTGTAGAGGAACTTCTAAAGAAACAGAGATTACTGCATAGTAGGTTGATGTATCCTCTGCCATGCACCTCACAGTGGTCTGCAGGGTATAGGTGTAGATGTACACATAAAGGCAGTAAGCTGTTGTCCACCGTATGTTTCTGTAACTGTTCAACATGTCCTTTTCTCACATGACATCATACAAACCACGGATGGTGGGCAACAGACAAATTTCATGTACCTAGATTTCAAGAAAGTGATCAACATGGGCCCCACTGCAGACTGCTGACAAAGGTGTGAGCACGTAATTTAGGTTCCTAGATGTGCAAGTGGCTCAAAAAATTTCAAAGTAATAGAACCCAGTATGTTGTCCTCAATGGTGAGTGTTTATCAGAGACAAAGGTATCGTCAGGAGTGCCCCAGGTAAGTGTGATAGGACTCTTTTTGCTCATTATATTGATAAATGTTCTGAAGGATAGGGTGAGCAGCAATTTACGGCTGTTTTTTGATAACACTGTGGTGTATGTATAGTGTGGTGGACATGCTGTGAGATGAGTGAGTAGTGGTGACAGGCTGTGGGGCCCAGGGCAAACACTATTAACTGTTACAGAACTTTTATTGATTTTGATACATGACATAGCGAGGCTGGCAACTTCTCGTTACTCCTGGCTGGTTCTGATGAACAGGCGGTGGCTTTTCCACTCGTATCCAATGAGACAGAACCCTGTGTTGCTGAGACTGGCAGCCTTTGGTGGCTACGGCCATTGACATCAGCAGCAGTACGTGTTGTTCTGCAACAGTGTTTCACTTAGGCAATGGCCACTCAGCTTTGCACATGACCGCAGTGGTGGTGTGTGAAGTTTTCTGTGCGGCAGAGTCAACTCGCTGCCCTCGGACAGGATTCAAATAGAAACGCACTGCACCATCAAGCCTACAGGAATTCGGTGTCAGTGGTGGCAGGAATGGGCAACACGTCAACAGGGCTGTGGCACCGAGTCCTGTGAAGGACTTAATGTTGGTGGCAGGCGCATCCCAGTCTTAAACCCACACCTGCTGCCAGCAGTGCCTGGTTGTCTCGCTGTCCGACATAGCTCTGGCATTGTGGCAGTACAGCTGGCTCCAAGCGATGACAAGTGATCCCTGCCTCAAAATCCAGACTTATTTATAAGCCTCCAGTGCCCATTTGTTCCACTAAAACCTGGTGCCTAGTCATGTTGCCATACCAAGAGACTCACGCCAGTGTGGTGATACTCTCCCACTTGCTACACAGTTACCACTGTGCAGCATCATTTGCCACTGAGGTTGGCGATCCTCACTTTCCAACCCAGTATACTGTCCTCAATGGTGAGTGTTTAACGGAGACATCTCAAGGAAGTATGGTAGGACTGCTTCTGTCCCTTATATAGATAAATGATCTGACGTGTCTTTATTGTTACCCCTTGTTGCCACATTGATGGATCTTAACACAATGCTCTAATGTGCTTCCACTTCTCCTTACTTTTCTTAAGTCTAATAATTTTCTGAATGAGAATTTCATTCTGCAGCGGAGTGTGCGCTGATATGAAACTTCCTGGCAGATTAAAACTGTGTGCCGGACCGAGACTCGAACTCGGGACCTTGCCTTTCACGGGCAAGTGCTCTACCAACCAAGCTACCCAAGCTTGGGTAGCTCGGTTGGTAGAGCACTTGCCCGCGAAAGGCAAGGTCCCGAGTTCGAGTTTCGGTCCGGCACACAGTTTTAATCTGCCAGGAAGTTTAATAATTTTCTGTCTAAAGTCTAGGATGAAGCCCTACGCTTCCCTCCCCTATGGACAAGACCCGGTCTCTCAGGTCTTACCCCGACCCGGTACTGTAATTACTTCTACCTTTAATCTCTAAAGCAAATACCCTATAATAAATCAGCTATCTTAATTACTCAGAAATTACTGTGTTAATCCCTGACTCTATAAATCTATCTTACGTCTCTCACTCGGGGTACCCAGTCTATGGGAACTTGGATTACCCCTGGGTCAGGCTTCCACACAGCTCATCATTTCAAATTTATAAGAGCTAGGCGGAACAAAAAATAGAATCACCATGGCACTAGGAACTGCAACATTCACAGTCACAGATACCTGATGCCTACCTTCCTGATACTGTCCCACGTGCTGCAACATTTGCTCTATCATCTGCTTAATTAACAGTCCCAAATAGGTTCCCAGGTGTTGTTACAGAAAGTGATGGTTTTTACTATCCCCTAGTGACTGCAATAGCCACACCATACCATCTTTAGTCTTGCATCTAGCACTTGTGTTCAAGATTGTACTGCTTCCAAATCCTGGTTCAGATTGCTAGCCAAGGCCCTGATGTTATCTACAATTTCCTTAGTCAGTTGCCAAAACATGCAGTTGTTGTATAACATGCCACTCTCCAAGTTAATCTGCATGGACTGTCACTCCACAGTTACTTTATTTGCCTTTGCTAACCCCTTTATGGCTTCTGCTTTTTTGTTCAACTTGATTAAGTCACTAACTTCTGTTGTCCCGAGGATGGTCTTTAATGTATATTCCACCTCCAGCGTCTATCCATCCCCCCTCCTCTCTCCTGGAGTCATGCAGTACCACTGTGGTCATCTCCTGCGTCTGTTCCTTTAATCATAAATGTGCCCCAAGCAAATTCTTGTGTTTCTTTGAGATCTCTTTCAGATTTCCACTGCTAACTGCTAGCTTGTATCCCTGAATACACTTCCTTCAACCTCAATTTCGTTCTGCAACTCCCAAACATTAAACACTAAACTCAATGATGACCTGTGGCTGGGTAACACCATGTGTGGTAACCTGGAAAACAAAACTCTTCTGGATGATCCTATAGCACCTTCACTCACCTCCACCAAAGAGGTACAGCATCACTAAAGCTAGACTACTACTTCTTTAGCCCCACTCTCATATGGAGACCTGAGGTCAAGAACCAATATCACCTCCCTCACCTCCCCTCCTCCCAGAAGCCTGCTGTATTCAAACAGAATGCCTCAACACATGATAAAACCTACCTTAACATAAACATATAAAGTACATGAAACAACATTAACACCCTATAAACAAAGGAAAAATATTCATAAATCACAAAACCACACCACATATCAATTAATTCCTTGGTCTGAATGTGTAATGAGCATGAGGTTTTTGGACCTATCTCTCCTATCACTCATGTTTCTGTTTCTTCTCTTTTACCTCCCTCCTCGCTTTTAACAATACCTATCATGTAAATCTTTGAATGGTCGTAGACACCCAACATGCACAACTGTTTTCCTTGTTAGCAGATGCAGCTTCACATTTACTGGTGATGTAGTTTCAATTACTCGACATGTGCCCTGGCACCATATTACAATTTCTTTGTCTTTCCCTTCAGGGTATATGGGTTAGATATCATCCATTGACCTACTTTATTTTTATACTGAGGCAATCATCACTTCTTCCTCCTCCTCCAATGCTGCACCCTTCTCCACACTTCCCTCACTGTTCTAGCAAACTCCCGTACTGTCTCCACTTTCCTGCCTTCTTCCTGGCTAATCATGTCAAATGGCAATGTCATGTTTTTTTCATGTACCACCTCAAATGGCGACAATTCTGTGGTAGTGTGTACTGCACTATTAAGGACAGATGTGTGTCCCAGTCTGAATGGTGTGCGTTTACATAACAACCAAGCATCTTCCCAAGTGTATACTAGTGCTTGTTCAGTCCTTCCATTAGCTTGCGGATGAAGTGGACTGTTTCTCAATTTTTTTCACCATTAGTAACCGATACATTTCTTTCATTAGTTCTGAAATTAGGCTTGTCCCTTGGTCTATAAATATTGTCCCTGGCACCCCAAACTTCAATATCCACCTATTCACGATGCTTGTGCAACTGCCCATTGGTTTGGAATTGGCACTATCTCAATATGAAAAGAAAAATGGTCTTGCATGGTCAGCACAAAATTATCACCTGTGGTGTTTGGCTGAATGGACCTAACACATCCACCCAAATGAAACTAAATGATTACTGCTGTTACTTGCCATACTGTTTACACTCTTCATTGGCACTCGGGGCTGCTTGCCATCTCCTAAGGCTGTGACGTATTGCCTGTGCTACAGCTATTTTTCTGCTTAACCTACCTGAATTTCGGTGTTTCTTCACTGGTTTGAGGATTACTTTGTACTGAAATTCAAAGAGTTTTAATGTTCACCTCCTCAATCTACTAGAACGGCCCTTCAAAACCAGTATGTGCTTCAAAGCAGCACGATTCCTCGTAAATTGAACCTTCCTGGTTCAAAATATACCCAAGAGAATGATTTGGCATATCACATAATAATATGAACTCATTTTAAAAGTCTGGGAGCATCAACACCGGACTGAATGTTGATGTATCTTTTAAATGTTGACGTATCTTTTAATATGACAAATTACTCTGGCATTCCTCCAACACACTTAACTCTCTTCTTCAATAACTGCATAAGCGGTCTGGCAATATACACAAAACTCCTTCACAAACTTCCTATAATAATTTGTGAGGCAAAAAGGTTTGCAATTCCTTGGTTGTTAGTCGTACCGGAAACTCTTGCATCACTTGTATTAACCTTAGATTGTCTTCTCACTTCCTTCCTAATGATATGGCCCAGATAGTTAACCTCCTCCAGCACTAAGTGACATTTTTCTGTGTAAACAATTCCCTCAGATGTTGTCTACGACATTGTATATCCCTCAAAAAGACGATTATATCATCAAGATATATGAGACATTGATGCGGATTGAATCCTTTCAGCACACCATACACAATTGTTGGAATGTTGCTGGCAAAAGTTACAATCCGAAGGGCATCCTTATATATTTGTAAGTGTCCACAAGAGACCAAAAATGCCATTTTCAGTCTGTTCTCCTGAGTAACTTTTTACTATCTGTTACAAGTTGCTTTGGAAGACAGACTGAAAATTCCTTAAGTCCACTGTTGAGAAGTATTGGATTTGCCACTAGTTACGTATCACTTACGTGATATTTGGAATTTGTAGGCATCTGTCGCAGTCTCACTATTCAAATGGTGATAATTGCAACAAAACCAATACTTCTTTGAGCCATCCATAGACTTCTTGGGCACAATCACAATTTCTGCGTCCAAGAGGCTACTACTCTCTCTCCTATAATTCAATGAGCCAACTGTTGATTTATAATTTCCTCCAAAAGTATTGTGACAACTGTGGTTTTCTGTAAGGCCTCTGATACACCGGTGCTTCATTCCCATTCAGTGTCATGTGCTGTTTTACTGATGTAGCAGGCAATGGCTGCTGTGGAAAAAACAAATCCTGAAATTCTAGCAACAGGTCCTCATCTGTCTCTTCTCTGCCCCTTTAAAATTTCTCATTAAATGCATTCCCAGAAACATCCTGTGCCTCATCATAGCCAACACCCCATGTTTGCTCATTCAGAACCTCCAGGGTAGTCAATAATGTTTCCTTTAACAACTTAACTTCTTCAGCTCCAAAATTATAAATACTGACAGGTACTACTTTGCTTTAATCCCTCTCTTGTACATGTACAGTACTATGTTTCTCAAACCACATGCTGTATGCAGTACCTCACTTTGCTGCAGAGATTCTATAACACATTAACATGTCAACTCGCGTGACCTTCCGGTGTTTCCTGACACACAAACATGCAAATTGAGCCTTAATATCAGTGCTCACAATTTAGCTGGATTGTTTTGTATACTAGACACTCCTCATGGCAGATCAACATTTGACCTCAATGGTTGTACATCATTACCCCCTCTGCATTTGTTCTTACTGAATTATTTTTGCCGGGAACTCATGTCAGCAGCTCTGTGGTTCCCTCCTAAAATTTAACAGACCCTTCCTTCTCCTGGACCACCTGTACCTCACCCTCTATATCCCTATCGATGACCTACACCTCCCCTTATACCATTCCCATTAAATTGTTGTCCACATCTTATTTCCAATGCTCCTTCATGGCTGGTTGAACTGCCTCTGCATACCCTATTTGTCCACAATTCAAACACTTTATATATATTCAATGCAAATACATATCTTCGATCCCTCGCCCTTGCAATCTACTGATCTCCTTGTATTTGAGTGCTAATCTAACCACTGCATGGAGGTCCTTAGGCATACTCTCCTAGACATCTTTGTTACTAAACCTCTCACAAAAGCATCGAGAGCCCATTGCTTGGTCTCCTGAAGTACCAATTTCTTCACCTCCTCATTCTGCGACAATTCATAGATGTGAAAATTCAACTTTCTAAACTTATCCACTGAGTCCTCCACTGCCTCATTACGCCTTCTGGACACCATACCCATCTTATCAAAAACCTATGTCTAAGTTGATCAAAAGTCTACACATTGCTTAATGCTTCTGTGCAACTTGCAAACAACTTTGCCCCCCCCCCCCCCCCTCCCCAAATCGAACACTACAATCTGCAATAACTGCTTACCCAACTAACCACTTACATTAGCCGATGCCTTGAGATCTTCTACAAAAGCTAACATGACTTCAGATGCACTACCAGAGAAAGGAGAAACAAGGTTAGCAATAGCCAGAACAACCCTCACAGCCTGAGACCAGAACAATTCTATTTCGTGATTTTTCTCGGTCAGTTCATTATTAGGAATCATATTATCCACTCTCAACTGAGCTACCAATTCACTAACCACTGTAAAGCCTTTTCATGGGTGACACGTGTGTCTCACTTTGCCTCTGCCTCAACTTTACTCATTTTCACAACTCAGAAAAACAAGAGAAACAACAATACTAAGGTAGATTAAAAAGGTAGTCTCAGAGTGCTCTATCAATCTACCTCTTCTGTCTAATGAGAAGTCACTATGACTCTACACTGTTACTGATTCAGAACAAAGGGCAGAGTGCCCAAATAAATTATACTGAGTACAACACACAGGCACCAAACACTCATCTCTAGAATTCCCCTTGGACTGCAGTAAGTCAGCCAGCACCCCCGGTAAATGTAACCGTCATGTAATTACCATGATTTATCATCATACAAGAGCAGTCATTCTCACACTGATGATGATACTACGGGCTGTGGCTCACATAATACATTGTGGACTTGCTGGGGGATGAGTGAGTAACTGGTCTTGGGCCCTCAGGCAAACACTGTTTAGACCAGCATCCTTTGGAGGATACGGCTGTTGATGTCAAGCAGTGCTGTGTGTTGTGATGATGACCTTTGGGCGCTCAACTGCGCAGTCATCAGTGCCCATACAAAGTCTCAATTTCTACACAGTCCAATCAAGACACTGCCATGAATGATAATGACAATAATGATGAACTGATGAGGATAACACAAACATCCAGTCACCGGGCAGAGAAAATCTCCAACCCAGCCGGGAATCGAACCTGGGACCCCGTGATCCAGAGGCAGCAGCACTAGCCACTAGACCATGAGCTGCAGACTGCTATGCGTTGTGCTGTGAGTGTTCTGCTTGGGGAATGGCACCTTGTTTCCACCGCAGCCATGGTGGCGTGATTCTGCTGTGTGCAGGACTCAACCAGCTGCCCTTGGAAAGCAGCTGGCACTGTGGTGCCAGGTCCCACTAGAAGCTCAGTGCAGGTACGGCAGATACAGGTGGCAGGGCTGTGACATCAAGTCCCTTGAAGGACTTCATGCTAGTGGCAGGTGCAGCCTGGTTTCGAATCCATGGCTGCTTCTGGCAGTGCCCAGTCATCTTGCTCTGGCAAACTCTGGTGTGGTAGTACTTCTGGCTTCCAGCAATGAAAAGTGTCCTCTGCCTCAAAATCTAGGCTTATTTACAAGCCTCCAGTTCCCATTTATTTCGCTAACACCCGGCACTTACTTACATTGGCATAACAAGAAACTCACAGCGGTGTGGCGGTAAAGCCTCACTTACTAGACAGTTACCACTGTGCAGCACCGTTTACTGCTGAACTCTGCTATCCTCGCTGCGCAATGCACTGGCGTGTTGTTACTGTGACCCACTTGTCACCACAGTGGCGGCTATCGACCCATGGACTGTCAAAGCAACACTCAACAGCAGTTCCATGCTACTTATCCTTACTTTTGTTAAAGACTAATAATGTTCTGTCCGAAGACATACAAGAAGGTGTCATTGTTGAGTGACTGTAGTATACAAGATGACTTAGATAGAATTTTTAGTTTTTGTGATGGATGGCAGCTTGCTCAAAATTTAGACTATAAGTTAATGTGGATGAATAGCAAAAACAATCCCACTATAATTGAATACAGCATCAGGAGGTTGCTGCTAGATACTGTCCCACTGATTAAATATCTACACGTAACGTCGCAAAGCAATACAAAATGGAATGAACACATCAGGTTGCTTGTAAGGAAGGCGAATGTTCGGCTTTGTTTTATTGGGAGAATTTTGGGAAAGAGTGGCTCATCCATAGAGAAGGCGGCGTGTGGAGTGCTAGTGTGACCCATTCTTGAGTACTGTTAAGAGTATTTGGGATCCAAATCAGATTGGATTGAAGGAAAACATCAAAGCAATTCAGAGGCCTGCTGCCAGATCTGTCCTGTAGATTCAGTCAGCATGAAAATGTTAGGGAGATGCTTTGTACAACTCAAACGGGAATCTCTGGAGTGAAGAAGACACTTTTTGGAAAGCACAATTGCAGAAATTTAGAGAGCCAGCATTTGAGGCGCACTGCAGAACGATTCTACCATAGCCTACATACATTTTATATAAGGACCATGAAGGTAAGGTAAGAGAAATTAGGGTTCGTAAAGATGTTTTCACAGAGTCATTTTTCCATCAGTCTACCTGCGAATGGAACAGGATGGTACATGGTACCCTCCGCCATGCACTGTACAGTGACTTGCAGAGTAAGTATGTAGATGTACAGTTATGATGTATGTAGTGAAAGCACAAGAAGTTAGGAACTGTTACAAGACAGAAAAGCATTTCATTATTGAAATTATAAACAACAGAAGAACTTATAGAATTTGGTAACCACAGTCGGACAACAGTACTAGCCTGGGTTAAAAGCTGTAGAAATATAACCAATAATGAGATGGCTGACAGCTGGCAAAGGAGGCAATTTCTAATGTGTAGCAATGTTACTAAAGTCTTTTACCTTCTAACATTTAGAATTTCTAACAGGTTATATCTTTATGCTAAGCTTCCAAATAAAGAATTTTATAGCTGCCTGGCGCAGAGAATCATGACCAAGTGGCAAGCAGAACAGGAAAAATCACAAGTCATTCGAAGAAGGCATTACATAGAAGTAGAACTTACTTACCACCCCAACCAACACCCGGTTTAGTGATCACAATTTATGACGAACGTCACCACGATTTGCATGAGAAGAATTGTGGTATGGATGTTTTATGTCCCACCTGTATCAAATCAACATCAATGCAGTGCCATTTTGTGATAGTTACAATGAGTTTGTCAGAGATCTAAACCACCCATTGTTTTCTTGCAGAAAGGAGAAGCTGCAAGGGGGAAAAACAGTATTTCAGTTTATCCCGTGTCCATTTCCCATGGAATATTATTTCAATATGCAATGAGAACAGTGCGCAAATTCTTACAGCAGCCACTGGATTCATTTTAAAAAGCAGTTTTACTGTTTGAATTTGAGAGTAATTTAATTTATAGCTATAACACCATAGAAGCTGATAGTCTACACTATTTTAATGAGTGTTTCATATGACCTGGGTTTAAACATGCATTCATTCTTGTTTAGCATTCTAGTTGGTTCACTGAACGATATCTGTTCAGAAGTCTTGATCCTAAAACTTTAATGTCTGTCCCTAACTTACGAAAAATACAATAAAGAAACATGATAACTGTATGGTCAATAAAATAAACCCCTCTTATTCTGCCATGGTGTCATGCCAAAAGTATTGACTGATATTACTGACTTTACCAATTTATTGCAAATTCAGTATTCAAACAAAACAATGTTTCTTACTTCACACACTATTAGTCTCTCCTTGGTCCTATAACTGGGTAAATGAGTGTTCCTGCAAAGACTTCAGCTTATTCATACATGATTATCTCATGCTCAGAAATCAATTTCCAATATGCACTGGCACACTGGTCTTAGTTCCTCGCATGAATTCTAAAGCTGCCCCCTGCCATGGTCATTGTAATATACGAGTGACAACTCAATGAACTGTCTTATTTGCTCAACAAAAAAGCCATAGTTTCATACATGAAATAGTGATTTCTGAAGCAGTTCATAATACTTGTAACTGCAATACTTTATGGTAGACTTTCTTGGGTCTGAATTTACTATTATCTTTACCTGTACCTACAGTAGTGATTACCGTGTATTAGGTCTACTGTCTTTAGCACAAAAAGGGGTGCACTATGCTACAACTAACATTTTTGATCACCTTCACAGCGATATAAAATGTCTGAAAGACAGCAAAGTAAAATCTGAAAAAGTTTCTCCTCAACGATCCTATTCTGTAGAAGAATTTCTATTATTGTAATATCTAAAAGATGGTGAGCAGGAATCTTAACTCACATCTGTATATTTAACACAATAACTTTTTAAATGTCAGCATGCAGCCATATTTACAAATTAATTTGTTATATGAATGTAAAATGACTCGTTTCACATTATTATTATTTATCATACAAAATGATCCATAGAATATGAAAGTAGCTAACTAACTGCAAAAATCTGATTTATTTTACTGGCTTCTGAAGTTGGTAAGCAATGAATTACTGAGTGTGAGTTGTTCATTTACGGGTTAATGGAAGAGGTATTCTTGAGAATGTCACTCTGAGATACAGAGCTGCACATGCAACTAGTCAAACTGATCTCAGAGGTCTGGATCTTCAACAGTTATCTCTCCAAAGCCGGGCAGGAGGAGTTGAAGGCTTCTCTGTCTCATATGTCTCTTTGCATCAACTTATTCAATTACTGATTTTTTTTCTTTGACCAATACACACCACTGCTGCTCCAGAAATGATGTAGACTGTAAAATTTACACAAGCTAGTGGATATGAGCACAATTCTCCTTGTTTGTGACTGGGCAATTATAATGTGGTTTCTTCTACACATCAAGGTGGTACAGTCATAGATCTGGACATCGTACAGTACACATTATCAGATCAAAAGTATATGGATGCCACTATGTAATGTGGAATTAACCATTAGATGTCACGAGAAATAGACTCATCAATATAAAAAGAGGTACGGAGTATCACGATGACAGTAAAAAAATAGTAACAGCAGAATGGGTTTGTCAGGAGAGTCCAGCAACTTCAAATGTAGGCTAGGCATTGTATGTCATCTCAGTAACAAGTCATTCAGGATCATAAAAAAACCTTCTGAAGCTGCCCAGATCAACTGTTAGTGATGTGATTGTGAAGTGAAAATGCGAAGGAACAAGCACAGTTAAATCAAGACCAGGCAGACCTCATGTACTGATGAACAGAGGCCCTGAGCATTGCAGAGGGTGGTTGTAAAAAATCGTATTAAGTTAGCAGAAGGAATTAGTCATGAGCTCCACATTGCTACCACCAGTCCAGCTAGTGTACTTACTGTGTGCAGGATGTTAAATAGATTAGAGTACAATGTTTGAGCAGCTCCTCATAAGCCACGCAATTCCGTAGTCAATATTAGGCAATGCTTGAGGTGGTGTAAAGTTTGACGGCATTGGGCAACATATGACTGGAAACGAGTCGTTTGCAGTTATGAATCATACTATACCCCAGTACAATTTGACAGAAGGGTTTGGGCTTGGCAAATGACGGGAGAACATTACTGACCGTCATGTGTAGTGCCAACAGAGAGATATGGAGAAGATGATGTTATGGTATGAAGGTGATGTTATGGTATGAGGATGCTTTTGTGATTTGGGTGTGGTCCCCTTACAGGACTTACGAAAATGGTAAAGGATGCGAATGCTTTTACAGCACTGTGTGCTGTGTACAGTAGAGGAGCAGTCTGAAAACAATGATTGTTCATATCAGCATAACAATGCACTGTCATAAAGTGAGATCTTTGAAGCAATGGTTTGTGGACAATAACATTCCTGGAATGGACCGCCCAGAGTTCTAACCTGAACCCAATGGCATACCTTCAGGATGATTGAGATTGTTGACTTCACTCTAGACCCCACTGTCCGACACCACTATCTTCACTGGTTTTGGTTCTTGAGGAAGAATGGGCTGCCACTCCCTTCAGACAATGAATGAAAAATATAACACTTTTGCTAATAAAGTGTTTACCTTATTTGATCACTGTTTTCGGCACTAACCATGGTTAGAGCAAAGTCTACAAAGAAGCCATGGATTACTCGAGGAATAGGGGCACCTTGTAAAACAAAAAGAAAACTGTATCTGTGAATCCAAAACAGTTCTGATGTTGATGCTATAGCACACTACAAGAAATACTGCTAAGTATTAAAGACTGTAATACGGACATCAAAGCAAATATATTACAAGGAAAAGATAGTCATATCAGATAACAAAATAAAGACAATATGGGATATAGTGAAGGAGGAGACTGGTAGAACCAGACATGAAGAGGGGCAAATAGCGTTAAATGATACTTTGGTGACAGATGTGTATATTGTTGCAGAACTTTTTAACAAACATTTTATAACTGTTACTGAAAAGATGGGGTTGTCAGGTTCCATAGACGCTGCTATGGAATACTCAGACCAGACATTTCAAGTAACTTCCATAATATGAATTTGACCCTCACTACCCAAGCCAAAATAATTTCCATCATAAAATCTTTAAAATCAAAAACATCTAGTGTGTATGATGAAATATCAACAAAGTTAATTAAAGAATGTGATTCTGAGTTAATTAACATATTAAGCTATCTGTGGAACCAGTCGTTTATCAGTGGAATATTTCCTGAATGGTTGAAATATGATGAAGTTAAGCCACTGTTTAAGAAGGGAGATAAAGAAATAGCATCAAATTTCCGTCCAATTTCACTTTTGCCAGGATTCTCAAAAATTTTCGAAAAAGTAATGTACAATCAGCTTTATAACCATCTTATCTCACATAACATGCTGTCAAAGTCACAGTTAGGTTTTCTAAAGGGTTCTGATATTGAGAAGACTATCTACACTTACAGTGAAAATGTACTTAATTCATTAGACAAAAAATTGCAGGCAACTGGTATATTTTGTGATCTGTCAAAGGCATTTGAATGTGTAAATCACAATATCATTTTAAGTAAATTAGAATATTATGGTGTAACAGGAAATGCTGCAAAATGGTTCAAATCTTACATCTCTGGCAGGCATCATCCAACTGGGAACTAATTACATGTAGGTTCCCACAAGGTTCCATTTTAGAGCCCTTACTTTTTCTTGCGCATACCAACATTATCAGATGCCAAGTTCGTTTTGTTTGCCAATGATACAAACATTGCAATAAATAGCAAATCAAGTGTAGTCGTAAAAAGATCGGCTAATAAAATATTTGTGGACATTAATCACTGGTTCCTAGCCAATTCTTTGTCACTAAACTTTGAAAAAACGCACTACATGCAGTTCAGAACTTGTAAGGGGTGTCCCACGAGTATGTGCCTAACATATGACGACAAGCAGATAGAATAAGTGCACAGTGATAAATTCTTGTGATTACAGCTTGACAATAAATTCAACTGGGAGGAGCACACCACAAAACTGCTGAACTGTCTTAACAAATCTCTAGTTGCAATGCAAATTGTGTCAGACACAGGGGATATAAAAATAAAAAAGCTGGCATATTATGCTTACTTTCATTCCATAATGTCATACGGGATTATTTTTTGGGGTAATTCATCAAGCAAGCTAAAGTTTTCCAGGCACAAAAACACGCAGTAAGAATTATATGTGGTGTGAACTCAAGAACATCCTGCAGAAGCCTGTTTAGGGAACTAGGGATACTAACTACTGCTTCCCAATATATTTATTCCTTAATGAAATTTGTCATTAAAAATATATAACCTTTTCAAACCAACAGCTCAATTCATGGAATCAATACTAGAAATAAGAATAATCTTCACAAGGATTTAAAATCACTTAGTCTTGTACAAAAAGGTGTGCATTATTCAGGAACACACATTTTCAATAACTTGCCAGCAGCCATAAAAAGCTTAAGAGAAGCCTAAAGGATTTATTGGTAGCCAACTCCTTCTACTCCATTGATAAATTTCTCAGATGTGTGTGTGTGTGTGTGTGTGTGTGTGTGTGTGTGTGTGTGTGTGTGTGTGTGTGTGTGTGTGTATCTATAAAAACTTCTGCACAATTTCAGTGCAGTAATGTGTTCAAAGTAAATAAGTATTACAGTAGTTCTATTACATGTTTATTATCTTATAAATAAAAAAACTTTTTTTATTTTAAATTCAGTGCATTAGTGTTTGTAAAATGATTCTTTCATATAGTGTTTATTAAAAAAAAACTGACCATCATTCCACTTGGGACCTGTGGAAGGTACATTAGCTTATTTGTTTCGGTTGTAAATATTTGTCATGTATTATTGTTTTTTGAACATGTTCCACATCCTGGAGGACCTCCTCACTACGGATCAATTGGAATGAAAGTAAATCTAATCTAATTTAAACAATCAAACAGCTCAGAACACAGTTCAAGTCAATGTAAAGCTGTACACACACTTCATAGTAATGTTCACTTTTAATCAGACCATGTACTTAATGCCAAACTTAAGACAGACAATGTTTTCGTGTGTTCAAAAGACACTGTATATTATAATGAAGATGAAAGAGTCCAACATCCAAGTTGTAATTTATATATTTTGTCGTGCTCTAGCTTGAGTACCTTCTCAAATTTCCTCATTATTTCACAGCCAACATCAATAAAAGTGCAAGTAGTACCTTTTCAAATGGTGGAATGATGATATTCAGTTTCTCAATATAGGCAGTCATCTTCATGTGGCACCAAACATTTTAATTTTGATTTTCTGTTGGATAGAACTACTTGAGGGCCACTAAAGCTGCTGACGTCCAGTTTTGTCTTATTTCCTGATGTAAAGTTCCTGACATGATAAGGGGCATAGTGCAACAGGACAAGGCACTGTTTCTACATTTGGAGGAAATCTACAGAAAGAACAACATAAGTGGCTTAAAAAGTTTTCGCAATTACAGTTTAGTCTATTTTTGTAATTGTACGTCATAGCATTTCTTTTTCTCTGTTCCGGTTCACACTAATGAAGCAATTCTCCTGTGTTTTGAAAATAGTTTATCTGTTAGCCTTTGTCCAGGATATTGTACATATTTATGTTTATTGCTTTGCAGAACTGTTATTGTGTGTGTATAGTTTTCAAACGACACACATTTAGCTAAGATTCCGGAAAAAGTAACGAATGTTGTCTTTTGAGTCAAAACCAAATGTTTTTGCAACTTACACATTTCAGACTTAAATTTCAGAAATGATGACTAAAACATTGAGTTTCGCGCAGAAATTGATTTGACATAGGTCCTTTAAAAGAGGTTTTTAAATTAATCTGAGAGTACTTGCAAGAAAAGTTTGATTTACATACACACTGTGCAAGACCCATCTGAATAGCTGAGGGCAATGACACATCACTTACAGAATTTGGGGAGTGGGGGGGGGGGGGGGGGGGGCAATGTTGGGCCCGTTTCATAGCCGTCACCATATTAACAACAAGGACTGGTGGTTTCCCCACATCTGACAAGGTAAATTCCAGGCTAGCACCCACATCCTGGCTCAGTTATACAATTCGTAAACATTTAAAAATATTCACACAGTACCACACGGAATAACACTCGACACAGACAGTTGGGGAACCAAATTTTTTACTGAGAGGGAAGGTGTGGTGACAGGAAGGACATGCAGCCACCCTCTACTATTAAAATTGACAAATCCATAACATGCGAGCCCATAGAGAGATGGGATAAGGTCAGAAAAAATAAGAAAAGACTTATACACTACGCAAGAGAAAGGAGAGAAAGCACACAGCGTGCCAGAGGATTCTTGCCTAGAATGTGTCATTTTCCATTCTGCATGGATTTGTAAAACTACCAGTTCTCCGTATTTACCCAACACCGTTTTGCAAGAATAATATCACATTCCTTTCGACAATACCCATTTAAGTTTCCCAATAATTTAAATTACACTTCTGTGTGAACCATAAAAATCTGTAAGATCCTAGTAGCACAAAGGTACATGAATTCCTTTGATGTGTTCTATAAGACTATACGTTATGATAGGTCCCGAAGTGTCTTGATCCTTACCAGATGCATTGCAGTTTCCCACAAATATCTCAAGTTCTCCATTTGCTTCCCCTACTGCCAATTTAACACGGCCATCACACTTCATATTTCTTCATAATATTACATTTGTTTTTAAATAATCAGATAATATATAAACATTTATCACAAATGATGTAATTTAACACCAATTTGGTGGGCACTGTACACGTCTCCTTATTTGAAAAGGGCTATCATTCAGTACCAAGGTAAAAACTGTCCATGCCATTCTGGTTGGTTGGTTGGTTTGTTTGTTTAAAGCAGTGGGTGGGGGAAGGGACCAAACTGCTTAGTCATAGGTCCATTACTCCAGTTAAAACAACCATACAGAGGAAAGAAGAAAACAAACGAGACATAGAGCACAATACTGAAAGGAAGGAAATACGACAAGAAGGACAGAAAGGCAAGAAACACTACAAAGAACAAAAGAGGACAAGAAAACCACAGACAGATGCAAGAAAGAGGTAGAAGAGATTAAAACAAGAAAGCAGATTACCAAGGCTGGCTGACCATGAGAATAAAAAGGAGAAGCCAGCCTCTCTGCAAAACATTAAAACCCCCACCCTAAAAGCACTTGGGTGGAGGATAGGACAAAGGATGCGCGCTAAAACTTAGATCAAATAATAAAACCCACCCTCATGGATAAAACGTAAAACTAAACCTGCTGTTGATGCATTGTTGCCCAAGACTGAAAGTAGGGTGCTATGAAAGTTTAAAGTCCATCGCAGAGAGGCTAAAGTGGGCAGTCCAGCAAGAGGTGGATCACCGGTGAGCCACAGCGACACTGAGGTGGGTCCTCGCAGTGGAGGAGGTAACCATGTGGTACCCACATATGGCCTATGCGGAACTGACAAAGGACAACTAATTTCCTGCGAGAAGCCCGCAGGGAAGACTTCCACACATTCACAGTCTCCTTAATAACACGCAGTTTGTTGTGCATACTGTTATGCCATTCCATCTCCCAAAGGCGAAAAACCTTGAGGTGTAAGACAGAATGCAGGTCAGTTTCAGAGATGCCTATGAAAGGAAGCAGTTTCTGCATAGCCTGTTTGCCCAGGCTGTCAACAAGTTTGTTGCCTGGAATTCCGATTTGTCCTGGGGTTCACACAAACACCACTGGACTGTTCCAGGGCATACAGGAACTCCTGGATGGCCACTGCCAAAGGATGGTGAGGGTAGCACTGGTTGATAGCTTGTAAGCTGCTCAGGGAGTCAGAACAGACAAGAAGTGACTCACCAGAACAGGAACGGATGTACTGAAGTGCAATAGATACAGCCACAAGCTCTGCACTGAATACACTGCAGCCAGTGGGCAAGGAATGCTGTTCAGTATGGCCTCTGTGGACATAGGCAAAGTCAACATTACCAACAGCCATCGAGCCATCGGTGTAAACAACTTAGACTCTCCGAACACGTCAAGAATCAAGAGAAAGTGACAGCAAAGAGCGGCGCAGTTAATGGAGTCCTTAGGGCCATGCAAAAAGTCCAGGCGAAGCTTCAGCAGAGGTGTACACCATGGAGGTGTATGTGAATTGACCTCACATAGAGGTGGTAAAGGGAAGGACTCCAGTTCAGACACAAGGGATTGCACGCGAACCGCAATCTCTAGCCCTGACCTGGGCCGCCAATGCGGGAGATGAACTGCCGCAGGTGGACAAAGGAGACGGTAATTCGGATGCTCAGGAGAACTACGAATGTGTGCAACATAACTGGCGAGCAGTTGTGCAAGTAGGATCCGCAATGGAGGGACTCCGGCCTCCACCAAGGACACTGGTCACCAGACTCTTTCTAAAAGCTCCCGTCGCTAGGCGAACGCCACAGTGGTGCACTGGGTCGAGTAAATGCAATGCTCAGGGCACCGCCGAACTGTAAACCAGACTCCCATAGTCAAGGTGGCACTGAAAAAGGGCTCTGTAGAGCGGCAGCAGTGTAGAGCGATCCGCAACCCAGTTGGTGTTGACCAGGCAGCGGAGGGCATTGGGGTGCTACCAGCACTTCTGCTTAAGCTGACAAAGATGAGGTAGTCAAGTCAATCAGGCTTCAAAAACCAATCCTAAGAATCGATAGTCTCCACTACAGCGAGTGGATTGTCATTAAGGTATCAGTAAAGTTCTGGTTCTGGATGAACAGTGTGACACCGACAGAAGTGCACGACACACAACTTAGTGGCTGAAAACTGGAAGCCATGGGCTAGAGCCCATGGCTACACCTTGTGAATGGCTCCCTGTAGGCATTGCTCAGCAACACCAGTACTGGAGGAGCAGAACGAAATGCAGAAGTCATCCACATAAAGAAAATGAGAGACCAACGGTCCTATAGCTGCCACTAAAAATAGAAACACACTGAATATGGATCCCCGTGGAACACCATTCTCCTGAATATGGGAGGGGGGGCGGGGAGGGGGCGAACTATGGGACACACCAACTTGGACAAGGAAAGTATGGAGTGACAGGAAGTTTTGGATAAAAATCAGGAGCACGCCCCAGAGACCCCACTCATACAATGTGGCAAGGATATGATGTCGCCATGCCATGTCGTATGCTTTAATGAAGTCAAAAGACGGCAACCATGTGTTGGCATCTGGAAAAGACTGTTCGGATGGCAGACTCGAGGGACACAAGATTGTCAGTGGTAGAGCAACCCTGGTGGAAGCCGCCCTGACATGGAGCTAGTTGGCCACGTGACTCCAGGACCCAATCCAACCGCCGACACACCATACGTTCCAGCAGCTTACAAAGAATGTTGGTGAGGCTTATGGGCCAATAGCTATCCAGATCAAGCAGGTTTTTACCAGGATTGAAGACCAAAATGATAGTGCTCTCCCGCCATTGCAATGGAAAGACGCCATCGCACCATTGCAATGGAAAGACGCCATCGCACCATTGCAATGGAAAGACGCCATCGCACCAGATCCGGTTGAAGATGACGAGGAGATATTGTTTGTAGTCAGACGAAAGATGCTTATTCACCTGACTGTGGATCTGATCTGGCCCAGGAGCTGTGTCGGGACAATGTGCAAGGACGCTGAGGATCTCTCACTCTGTAAATGGGGCATTACAGGGTTCACTGTGGTGTGTAGTGAACAGGAGGATTTTCCTTTCCATCCACCATTTGAGGGTGCGAAAGGCTGGGGGTAGTACTCCAATGCAGAGGTTCAAGCATAGTGCTCAGCAATCGTGTTTGCAACGGTAGATAACACGCCATTGATGTGAACGTCAGTGACACCTGTTGGGATCTGGTATCCAAAAGGCGTCTGATATTCATCCAGACTTGGGAAGGTGACATATGGCACCCAGTGCTTGACATGTACCTCTCCCAACAGTCCTGTTTCCTTGTTTTATAAGCTGGCGAACACGGGCACAGAGCCACTTAAAATCTATTAGGTGCTCTAGGGAAGGGTGCCGCTTATGTCGCTGTAGAGCTCGCCAACAGTCTTTAATTGCCTCAGCGACTTCTGGCGACCAACGCGGGACTGTCTTTTGCCAGGGGTACCCTAAAGAACAAGGGATCGCATTTTCTGCCACAGAAACGATCATTGTACTGACATGCTTAACCATAAATCAATGGCACCATGTGAGGGAGATTAAACGATGACAGCAGAGGTGAAGGCTACCCAGTCTGCCTTGTTTAAAGTCCACCTGGGTAGGCGTTTGTGGGCATGATGCTGGGGGAGTGACAGGAAGATGGGGAAGTGGTCATTACCACACAGATCATCATGAGCTCTGCAGTTGATAGATGGGAGAAGGCCAGGACAGCAGACTGAGAGATCAATGGCCAAATGTGTGCCATGTGCCACCCAAAATGTGTGAGGACATCTGTATTTAACAGGCAGAGGCCGAGGGGGGACAATAAATTTCCAGCGTCTCTAACTCAGCCAGTAAGTACAGTGCCACCCCACAAGGGGTTATGGGCGTTAAAATCTCCCAAAAGTAAGAAAGGTTTAGGGAGTTGATCAATCAGTGCAGCCAATTGGCGGGTATCATCTTTCCCACTATTAGAAACCTGGGAAGGTTGCGAGAGGAGCTGAAGAAGACTGACGCTTCTACGGCTGGGAAATGGTGTCCCCGATGGTTGGGGGGCAGTGCTCCCAAGGTAGGTGGTGCAGGAGCAACAGGGAGGGAAGTGCCCCCCACCATCAAGAGGGCAGGTGTAGTCTTCCATCTCTGAGAAGCAACTGGAGTTGGCGGAACTGATGGAGCTAGAACTGTTGTGCTGGCAGCGTAACACGATGTCATACGTACAGGATGTACCCGTTCAAATGTTCTCTTAGCCTCATTATAGGTCAGCTGGTCCAGGGTCTTTTACTCCATGATTTTATGATTTTCCTCTCCTTCTGGAGAAGTCTACAGTCTGGCGAGCAAGGCGAATGGTGCTTTCTGCAGTTGACACAGATGGGAGGAGGGGCACATGAAGTATTGGGATGTGAAGGACATCCACAATCCCAATAGGTGACACTGGAATTACAGCAGGAAGACATATGGCCGAAGCACCACATCGGGGGAGGGATATATGGCTACACGTCACAGTGGTAGACCATCTCACCTTGACCTTCTCGGGTAATGCGTCACCTTCTAAGGATAAGATGAAGGCATGGGTGGCAACCTGGTTATCCCTCAGATTCCGGGGGAGGAGAGGGACAAAATGAACACCTCGCTGCTCTAAATTGGTGCGCAGCTCATCATCAGACTGCAAAATTAGGTACCTGTGAAATATGGTACCCTGGACCATATTTAAGCTCTTATGGGGGGGGTGATGGAAACAGAAACATCCCCGAGCTTGTAACAGGCAGAGGACGCTGTTTCGATCAAGACTGACCCAGATCGCATTTTGGATAATCCCTCCACCTCCCCAAACTTGTCCTCTAAATGCTCAAGAAAAAACAGAGGCTTCATCGTCGTGAAAGATTCCCCATCAGCTTTCGAACATACAAGGTACAAGGGCAATAAGATACACTGTCGTCCTTAGCCTGGCATTCCTCCCATGGTGTGGCCATGGAGGGGAACGATACAGGGTCGCATTTCAGTGCATTGAATTGAGGCCATGAACACTTAAGAGACTGCTGGTGTTTGAGCACCAGCAAGAGATGATGTACTATGCTTCATCACATGTCATCCGCCCTGATGCCACCAACTGTGACCAGGGGCCCTCCCCATGGATGCCACCCAGCCGCAGCAAAGGCCACCTGGCAGGATAGCCATTCCTGGGAGTCCCGATTCCCCAGGGGGACGGGCATCTACTCCTTGGCATATGTGGGGAGTTAACGGTGCAGTCAACAGCAGAGTGATCCCTGCGTGGTCAGGGGACTACAACCAACAGGGTACATGGCGGCCCCACCACAACGGACTGGCTACTGTGCTGGATATCAGGTGCAAATGAGCTAAAAAGTCCATTATCATCGTCAGTGCACAAAGCGATACTGCACAGTGGATGGAGGAAAACGCAGCCAGGAGGGTGACCTCGCCTAACAACTCAAGAATGAGTGGAAGTGCAGATCCACGCCGATGAAGGATGTGTGAGGTCAACGCATGATGGACATGATGCATCATGTGAGGCACCCTTCCCCAATTGGCTCGCTCTTTGGGAAAATTTAAAAGGATGGAGGTCAAACCCTACAGGGGACCATCACATAAAGACCGAAACGTGTGAGACTCGTTTTAGTCGCTTCTTGCGACCGGCAGGAACACTTTGGGCCCATTCTAACCCCCGGACCAGGGGGGCATGCCATTCTGCATTTCATTAACATAACACAGTGATAATACTATTCTGCAGATAGTGTAATCACCAAGGGTACTGCTGAGCCTATCTGATAAATTCTTTAAGTATACTTAGAACATTAACTGTACAGTTATACTTTGAACTTTGATGGCAGTCAAACAGCGATACGGTGGCAGGATTCTCTTGTGTAAATGTCTGTTTACCACTAGACGCTAAAAATTTCGTTCTCCATATTGCCTCTGTCTTGACAGCAAACTGACCTGTGAGCACTAGATGGGAGGTTTTGATCACTTCCTTCACGTACAACCAGAATTCCGTAAGATTTCCTGACAGAAGGCTCCATACACAGCACCTCTTAGAAAATTCTCAAGGGCCACGACTCTTTTGATGTGAGAGTTCTATACTTTCACATTCTCTGGATGAAGATATTAAATGAACATGGTTTCTGCTACCGTTTATTACCCTACTTGGCACACATTGACCTAAAGTGTGATTTACAATATGTTTGAACTTTGACTATATTTTTTCTATTGTTATCAGAGCCGAATTAAAAGTTCACAATTCACGTTTTAAGTACAATGTTGGTGACTGGATAAAATCCTCTTAGTTTCAAGCCACATCATTTGAGTTAAAAATTATGAGCTTTCAACAGCTGTCACTGTCATCATCTTCACAGTTTAAAACCACTGACAACTGCAAATGACAAGGCTGACATTCCGCACTGCATTAAGTGTGTGATATCACATATTACATTTTGTAATACCAAAAATGTGCTTGAAAATGACACGTCATCGAAATTAGCTGATCTCACAATTCAAATAAAGATCATTTACATTACAGCCTACTATAAATATTCAGAGGCTCTGGATCCACAGAGAAACAAAATTTTAAAGAGAAGTTCGACACATGGCAAAAACTTCCCATCTTGTCCAATTAAGAGTAGAATGACAAAATGCAAATTTTTAGGAGTGTGTACAACGTAATTATTAAGAAGATAATTGTTTATGTTTACAGAATTCACATACAGAAATAATAACAAACGATACATCATCCCACAGAGAAGTCTATGATCACCTTTCATTTATGGTTGACACACTTGTCTATGACGACGCTGTTAACTTCTCTAATTCCATTGTGGTCATTACACAAGAGGCATGTTGAAGGAAATACAATAGTTCCTGAATCATTTTGGAATGTTCCTTTCCAGAATTTTGTGAGTAAGTCTCTTTGTAACACATGAGAAACTTCTTGTGGCATCTCCATTGCAACTGTCAACACACACACACACACACACACACACACACACACACACACACACACACACAAACAAACAAACAAAAACCAATCTAACAGAATCATGACAAAGTGTACAGACCCTCTTCTCCTCCCTCCAATGCCCCCCCCCCTCCTCCTCCTCAGTCTTTCCTACCTCATCATAATTTCAGGTGGTATTTTACCATGAATTTCTTGCAGAATAGGAATTCTTGCCACTAAAAGAATAGGACAGTATGTGTTGGTACATCTTGGAAATCTGCTACTTCCCACATTCCAAAACCAACTGCTCAGTTTTAGCAGTCCACCTATATCATGTTCATGAACTAGATGAACATAGTACCCCATAATCCCTATGGACACAATGACAAATGCTCTACACACAGGCTAAGTACAATACTAGAAGCAACAATGACCTGGTATCATTCCACTGTAATTCTATACAAGTGCTTTGTACTTTAAACAATTAAATCTTCAGTACCATACCTCACTGTAATAGAGACCTACCTCATTAACACCTTTTAGAAAATCAAAGAATTTTGGTTACCTCCGAGATCTTATGAAGCTGGTGAATTTTTAAATAAAGCTTAGCAAATGGTGTGATTGTAAATTACTACAGTACTTGTAGAATTAGGATCCAATATGTCAGTGGACAATAACAAAATGCCTAGTTTATTATTAAACCAAACAATGGAAAATCCATTATGGAATTTAACAACACGAGAGAAGGAAAGTTGTTACACACCATATAGCGGAGATGCTCAGTCACGACAGGCACAATAAAAAGATTCACACAATCATAGCTTTCGGTCATTAAGGCCTTTGTCACTAGCACACACACACACACACACACACACACACACACACACACACACACACACACACACACACGTGCAACTTGCACACACGTCTGCAGTCTCAGAGAGCTGTGTAGTTGACAAAGGCCTTAATGGCCAAGAGCTATTATTGTGTCAATCTTTTTATTGTGTCTATCGCGACTCTGCACCTCTGATATATGGTGAGTAGCAACTTTCCTTCTTTCATAATGTCAGTTTATTATTATATAGTAAATATTTGTATCAGCAATATACTGTAATTGTATTGACACTTGCAACCTTATATGACCTATGCAGTCTCTGCTACAATATAAATCCAAGTCTTCTAATACAGTGTCTAACATGTGTGCTTATTTTCCTTGCTTTCCAATTTCTTATCCTGAGAGAATTAGAAAATTGTTTCAATTAAATTTTCTGTTTAAAAATTAGTTCCTATTTCAGTGATAAATGTTGGATGATCTTCATCTACAGCAAATACTGTTGAAATTTTTATTCTCTATTCGCCTTTAGTGGATTTGTCAAACATCTGGATAAATAACACAGAAAAGTAATGTTATCAAATATGAAAAAAATTCAGACCTTTTGTAAGTTTCACAGCAGAAACTTAGAAAACTGTAAAAAGGTTAAAATGTTTGCAACCACAGACGAATAAAAATTCATGACACTGAAGCAGTCACCAGCTGGGGTCCATAATACTTTGTATCAACCAAGTAAGACAAATAAAAATTCATTAGGATCTACACTGAACCAGTCACTAGCTGGGGTCCGTAACAGGCCTACTTTGTATCAAACAGGTAATTTTCTTTCCTTAGCCACTAATTAAATCTGCTAAGTCTTCCCTTAAATCTCATTACTTCCTTGTAAGAAATATATTTAATGCAATCTGAATTTTGTAAATTTTTCTAAACTAAACTTCGGATGTTCGCGTACTCATATCATTTGTTTCTACTGGGATATACTATATGTAAATATTACATTATTCAGTACTACATTAGCTTACGGTACCAAGTACAATTAGCGAGAGCAGGGAAAGATTTAAAAAGCTAACAACAAAATAAACATCTGCAACCAGTACATAAACGGGCAAGTATCGAATGAAAATACTGAACCTAGCGATACAATCAATCTGCTTCAGCTATGATTTCACCAAAATGGTGGGCAAAAGTCATACATCTACACCCAACTGATTACAATACTACCCAAAACAAGAATTATGAAATGGTAACGGATGAGTCACATAAAACACTTAAAATAAAAGGTATCAGGATTGACTTTTTACGACGGAGAAGAGCCTGAAGAACAGAGTAACTGTTTTACTCTTGCTGAGTCCATACTAACGGAAAAATTCCCTCTGCACACACTATTTGTTTTGTCGTTGATTTTTAACTACTGTATGGTCAACTTGACATCACGTTTACCTGACATTACAATTACTCTATATAGATGTAGGTTTTCATTTCTTCACGTAAAATACAAATCAAGAAGAGTCAAATTAGATGACATACTGTTGAACACTTCAAATGTTATTATCGGAACCCGTAACAATATTACTGTACCTGCACCAAAAAAACAGCACTAACAGTCGCATAAGCGAAAGGCTCACAGACAACACCACTCCAAAGCGAACAAAACATTGGAATTTGCTTGGAGTCGCCACGTCATTATAGACTTACTCTTAACTGTGAAACAACACTCTGAAAACTAAATCCGGTGATTCCCACGAATCAACTTCTGACTTTCTTGTGGTTTATTCCCGCAGTATCCTGCTACTGAAAGTAGTACACGAACCCAGCAAACATGTCTTATTGTCTTTTGTTACATCGTCGAATGAACAATAATTCTATTCTATTCTACTCAAAACACTTCGAAATGATACAGGAGTGTAAGGAACGGCAGGTGGTGGGGAGAGGGGTTACAAACAAATATTGCAAATTAAAAGAGTGTGAACACATCTTGCGTTTTTCTGGTTTTCATCTCACAGCACGAAATTGGTAACCTCAATATTTATATGATTCAAAGAGTATCAGAGTTCCAAGATAGCTCAAAACAGCATCTATGAAATACCCCAAGAACGAATTTACTTTTTTTCAGGATTACAGGCCTATCTGCGCAAATGTCTGCGCACATCACGTCTGCGCAGACAGATCGTTGCCTGAGAACAGAAGATTTGCACCAACCTGACGTGTGTGCAACCTGGAAGTTGGAGTTGGAGGTTTGAGCGAAACCTCTCAAATCTATGGGTTCAAACCACATCGGCGCAGACAAGTTGGAGCGTGTGGACAGGAGATCGCCGCAAATCTGGCGCGAAACAGCTTTTTGATCAGTCTAGTGTTTGTATTTGTGCGCACAGGGCATTAAAATGGTTGATACTCGTCAGTGTTCTCGAGAGTTTGTAAGTGAATTCATTGAAATGTATAGAAACCACCCATGTTTGTGGAAGATTAAAAGTAAAGAATATAGTGACCGAGACAAAAAGACAGCAGCATACAATGCTCTAATTGAAAAATTGCGGGCAGTTGTCGCCTCGGCAAACAGAGAAACGGTAATAAAAAATAAAAAATTCGTTGCGGACTGGCGAAATTATTTGCGGATGGATGTCGAAACTTACAATTATCTCTTAAAACTTGTAACCCCTCATATTATGAGAAAAAATACTTGTATGACAAGGGCAATTTCTCCTCCTGAACGGCTGGCGGTAACATTAAGATTCCTAGCAACAGGAAGGAGCTACAAGGATTTGGAATTTTCAACTGCAATATCGAAACAAGTGTTGAGTAAAATAATACCCAACACATGTGAAACTATTTACGCTGTCCTGAAGGATGAGTTCATGAAGGCAAGTCAAGTAAATTAAGTCTGTCAGCGAACTATTTCCCGAAAAGAGTTATCCAAAGTTCAGAAATCTAGAAGATCTGGTGTAAGAGTAGATCAAGTATACTAGCCAACGTTATGGTATTTTGATCTGCTTGGCTTTCTTAGTGATCAAAAAAGGCCAAGACCAAGGCGGAGTACATTGGAGGTGAAATTGGAGTGTCAATGTGCCAGGAAATGGAACAGGAGGTAATGTAAAACAAAACAGGTTCGCCTTGCAACTCTCGCAGTAAATGTTCGTGAGAAAACTGCTTTCGCTTTAGCAGCCACTGTCTACACCATTTTGACCGCTTTCTCTGTTTCCTGCGGTTGGTATGAATGTTTTTTTCAACACAAGTTGCGAACACAGACCACAATATAACTTCCTCCATTTCTGTATTTCAAAATAACTGCATTAAATTTTTGACGTTTACGGGGAGCGTAGTCGCTTTCCACTGATATTTCTTTTCTACACCGACAGATGGCGGGCGAGTAGTAGATTGGGGTTTGCGTCGTGTGAACAGACCACATTTGCAGCGATCTTTTGCATGTACAGACATCTGCGCCGATGTCTGCGCAGACAGATCGTTGCGTGTGGACCGGGCTCGGCTCGACAACACGCAATCATCTGTCTGTGTTACACGGAACTCACGCTTAATCTCATGTTTCATTCAACTCGCTCACACACGCTGATTAGTAGATCTTTAAATGTGAGGCCAGCTGTAATTCGTTGTGAAATAGTTTCACTGTGTGATCGTTTCATTTTTATTTTGTAAGATGTTTATGTAGACAATAAAACGACAGTTTTCAAGAAACAATTTTCCGACGACGTTATCAAATTTTCGACATGTGAGAAAGTTTTTTGTTATTGAAGTTAGGTGTACACATTATGCGAATGAAATGTCAAGAAAACATTAGATTTTCATCTGTTTCCAACCTTAGCTGTGTCGAAGGTCTCTAACGCAAGATTTGGGCTGTAAATAATACGACGCGCAATCGTCTGCTCGCGTACAGTAGCGATAGGCAACAGATCTCTATATTTGTAAAGAGGTGATATACTTCTGATATGCATCCTTATTTCCAACACAACAAAAAAAAATAAAGTAATGCTTGTTCAGCATCTTAAATTGGGCAACATCTATTCTGAGAAACAAAAACAATACAAAAACCACCAATGTATAGCAGACATTATTTTGATTACTGTAATATGTATGCACAGATTGAATTCTAGAAATGCACTTTATTTGGAATTAATACTTGATAATGCAGCCATATTAAAATTTTAAAACTTAGTGTGAATTAATTTTGTTATGCTAGTACTCACAAGTGCAAACCGCGCACTCCGAACGTGTAGCTGAATCCGTTTGTGCTGCATCTCTATGTGGATAACGGTAAAACTCCACTGATGTCACTCTCGTCGCTATTGCAGACACTTGAAGTTTCACTGTCCCTGTTGTCACTTAAAGTGATAATCATCTCTTCCACTGAAGTCTCCAAGGCACCTTCATCCTGCCATGCCCTTTCCATAAGGTTGGGTGTGTGTTTGACGGCTTTCTTCCAGTCGTCAGAGGTAACGTGAGTAATAGCTTCTCTAGTGCGGAGAGCGTAAATTTTTGGTTGTTCCTGGTAATGAAACAGTTCATTTGGGCCCATATCAACTCTATGGGGTTAAAGTGGCAGTGGTACGGTCGGCAACCTGACGATTGTACGCCTATGTTGTTTTGTCAGTTCGTCGATTTCATATTCTGGAAATTGCGGTTTATGGAAATTTATTTTCTCCATAAGCTCGAACTTCTTAAGGTCATGATATACATTTTACATTACGACGCTCAAGCCAATTAATCATTTCCTTCTTTCGCTTTGCCATGGTAGGAGCACTGTCTAAAACAGTTGTAGGCGGTTTATCTAGATTGGGTATTAGAGCTTCTACGAACCACTTTGTGAATGTAATGTGGTTCATATCTTCATGATAATCTCCTGTCTTCCTCGATTTAAAGAGAAGGAGACAGTTTGGTACGAAACCTTGTGAGGTGCCTGCATGCAGTAGAATCAATCTGCCCCCTTACCAGACGGCATCTGCATTGTTCCTTTAATCGTGTTGTCTGTCCACCATTAACTACGTGACCAGAAATAACTAATGTCTCATCGAGCCAAACCACTTCATTAGCATTTTATGCTAAATATTTGTTTTAAAAATCGGCATCGCCATGCAGCAATATCCTCCCTTTCTATCAATAGCTTAAGGCTGCAAAATTGTCAGTAGTGAAACCCTACATTGTGCAAAACTGTGAATAACGATGTTCGACTGCCCTGAAAAAGTCCTGATTCTTTGCCACCAATAACTTTGAGAGTGTGGGATGTTCCTTTCTGCGATAATAATCGTAAACATGACGACGAATTGCATCCTCTGCAAATGAATCTAAATTCGTAATACACTTATCAATAGAACGTTTCTTCCCAGGAGTACCAAGTTTGGATGGTTCTCCAACTTCCTTTTCTGTCTCAAACAGTTCCTTCCCAATTTTTACGACAGTGTTTTGTTGATATTCAGGGCTGCTGCCATACAACCTTGCTAACGGTGAGTAGTGGGACCCCATTAACCCTTTCAGATCTGGTGGTCACAGTTGT
This sequence comes from Schistocerca serialis cubense, assembly GCF_023864345.2. Lineage (NCBI taxonomy): Eukaryota > Metazoa > Arthropoda > Insecta > Orthoptera > Acrididae > Schistocerca > Schistocerca serialis. Next base: position 244,774,741 of record NC_064638.1, on the reverse strand, counting down.
GTACATAAAGTTTGTTCACTAATATTTCACTGACAAGAAATGTCAGGTGCATCCAAACCCACTGTGCACATTTGTGTATGTTTCTTTTATCCATGCTCCAGCAGCTGCTGCTCTCTTGTGAGCAGTCTGTGAACCACATAGTAAAATATACTCTCTGGTGTTGTCTCTCTGTGGGAAGCCATTACTCGTTGATTTTATTGATATAATAGTCACATTGTGGGTTTTGTTTATGAATGTTTAGTGTGGTTTCCTTCTTTTGGAAACATTAGACATACTGTCAGTGGAATTTTCAGCAATTTCATTCAGTTCATATTTGTGTTATGTATCAGGTAAGTTTAATGTACACAGTTGTGAACAACAGATCCTTAATGGTATAAAATAGGAAACAAAACCTAAAATGTATCTCAGCTGTATTTGCATGGCTATGGTAGTTATGCGGGGTATTTTCCATTAATTTCAGTGCCAGCAGCAAGGAGGAGAATAACTGACCTGTACATATGATTTTATTTGATATTGCTAGCTTTTGACTTACAAATATGGATAAGGAATACCTTTCTGTGGAGAAAGATAGGGACTTGTTTATAATACAAAGATCCAAATTTTGAAGAATCTGTCTTGGGTTCTCCAATACAATACTTCAAAACATATATACCAGATGATCTGTTCACTATCTTGGCAGCACATACTTATATTTACGCATTACAACATAATTGAAATTGGTAACGTTTCTGACATTAGTTTGAGTGGAGATGAGGATTACAGTGTACCACTTATTGAAAGGCAAGCTGACAAATAGTGAAACGTGTTGGATCAGATAAAGTGGGCGTGAATGATGTGTGTAGAGACACCATATCTGAAGATGATGGAGAGGTGGTGGATGCTGCAATGAACTTTTATGCAATGAAAACAACCCAGAATTGAATAACCTGTGTGACAACATAATTGTCACCCCTAAAGAATCCATAAAATGCAAACGCAAACCTCTAAGCACCATTGCAGAAACATACAAAGATCCAAATTTTGAAGAATCTGTCTTGGGTTCTCCAATACAATACTTCAAAACATATATACCAGATGATCTGTTCACTATCTTGGCAGCACATACTTATATTTACGCATTACAACAAGGCATATCCTCATTCAAGCAGACAACACCCCAAGAACTAGAGGTGCTATTTGGCTTGCATATATTGAGTGGCGCTTTGAAATTTCCCAGATTATGAACGTATTAGGATACAAGTCTGAAGGTAAATGTGTTTTGGGAAAACATGTCAGGAGACAGATTTTTAGAATCAGGAACAAATTTACATTTGGTGAACAATCTGGAGAAGACACCTGAAAATAAAGGTAAATTTTACAGTCAGGCCAATTCACACAGCCATTCGAAAATTCTGCAGTGAATTTCCTATAGAAGAGAATGTTTGTGTGGATGAAGGAATTATTCCTTTCACTGAGGATTTTTGTGCAAAGCAGTATGTCAAGGAGAAACCAAGTCCAAGGGGAATCAAAGTCTTCATGTTGTGTGGAAAGAGCGGAATAGTGCATGATTTCCTTTTGTATCAAGGTGTTTCAACTGAACTAAATACCGCATTGTGCAAAAAATTTGGATTAGATCTTGCTGTTTTAGGATTTTCTCACTAGTGCTGATGATGTTACCATGTGTAAGTGGTTAGACAATAGGCCAGTTGTATTGTGTTCAAACTTTGTTGGTAAAGGCTCAGTGGGTGAAATTGAGTGTTGGGACAAAAAAACACTGTAAATAAGTGAAATTAGAAAGATGTGAAATAATGAGGGGATATAATTATGCAGTGGGTGGTGTGGATCCATTTGATCAAATGATAAGCAACTACAGAGTTTTCATCAGCTCTCAATAATGGCCTTTGCATATGAATTTTCGTGCTGTTGACTTTGCCATCGTACAGAGTTGGTTGGAATACAGATGAGATGCAGACAACCTGTCTATCCCAAAAAAGAAGCAAATGGACCTTCTTTCCTTTCGTATCAGGGTAGCAGGATTGATACTGTGCCAGAAGAAAGTGACTGAAAAGAAGAGGCGGCATCCGTGTGATGAAGGACTGACTTCAGGTCTGGAGAGTCATACCAAGAAAAAGAGGAGAATTACGACCAGCTACAAAGAAACAGTTTGATTCCATTGACCATTTGCCTTTGCATGATGTAGAAGCTCCATGTCGCTGCAAATTTCCAAAATGTACAGGGCATTCTAGAATTCGGTGCAGGAAATGTAAAGTACATTTATCTCCAAAAGGACAAAAATTGTTTTTTGCAGTTTCATACTAAATCTTAAATTCAGTGTGTTGACCATTGTTGTTTAAATAAGAACTGTAATTTGGAATTATTTTAATTGTTTCTTCTGTTTTAAAGTGAAATAAAGAGGGCATACTTGATCTGTAGTGTTAACTACCTTAATGTATGACAAGGAATCTCAAGACCCGATGAACACAATTGCGTACTTTAAATATCTTGAAAATTAGAGATCATATGAACTTTTTTCTTAGAAAAATGTTGCCAGGAAACTCACCTCAATGTAAAAATGATGTCAGGTATTATTTTATAAGTAAATAAAAAATCAGGTCTGGAAGGGCTAAGTTTTTCACTCTCAAAGTAAGCTCTTAACGAACAAACCGTTTCTCTACATTGTCCTCGTAAAGCAATCCCCTATCCACGAGAACGAGGTCGAACTTTTGCACTTCTAACTTTCGGTGTACTTTCTTCTGGCATGTTAAATAAGACACAACAAATAACTGTCACAAAACAATACGGTAACTCCTACATTGCAACGAAACAAACACAGCGATCGCACAGACTCACTCACTGCTACTAAATCGCGGCAAAAGAGGAAGTACTGTGGACTGAGATTTGGCAACTCAGGGTGCACGTGCCCGCTGGGCTGCGGTTACAGCCATTATGGGATTGGCTGAATCTGAACCATGCCTCCAGCGCGGCCGTCTCCCTACCACTTCCGTCGCAGCTGTCAATACTAAAGTAATTTTGAATAGACTTGTATACCATAGACTCTGTGAACCATATACAGGTTCACCCAAGAATCTTACAATAACTAAAGACCCAAAATAAAACATACATAGGTTAGTAATAACTATATTCTGAAATGAAAACACAATTAAAAGTACACTTCCATTATGTGATTACAAGTGCTGTTCGGTTGCAACTCGTGAATAAAAAATGAAATATTTGTAGTACTAATGGTGGTGTGGCGCATACGTCTGATCTGGACAAGACCTATAAAAGAAAAGGTGACTCTTCCTCTTTCGCCAATAATATGACGATCAAAAATCTTCATATGTTTCCAGCAGTTGCGTATAATATTTATACATCGGTGGACTATATCAATGGCTCAAATTATTTATTTCATTACTTATAACTATGTTTTCTGCTAAGAAAATATCAGCATGCAAATGTGCTTTTAAACTGCCCCCTGAGTTACGAGGTGAAAGGACGCACCTGCAGCCAAGGAACTCACCCTAAAGCACATTGCATATATATAAAGTCTACAAATACAGATACATATCATATACAACTTACATATCATAACCTAATATTAACACGAAACAGATTTCCAATGGTTGAATGTGGCGTTTTATGTTGGCATTGCGCCTATCACTAGCGCAACCGTCGCGAAACGAGCTCATCACACGACACATAGTTTATACCTAGTCCGTGTGTTCATGTGCAGAAAACGTCGCAGAGACAACGTTTATCATCATGGATTTCACAAATGTGGATTAACATTTAAAACAGGTACAAAATCCTAAAGTTACAACACTCGTTAACACGAAATTACAAGTTCTTGTTGCTGAGTCTTCTTCGCACAGTATGAAATGTCTTTTTGTTTCAGATCTAATGTCTTTTTACAATGTATCGTCATTCACAGTTCCATGAACCGAAAACATATGATAACTTTATAAAGGTGATCATTGTTTCTGGCAGTTAAATGTCATAGTTCGCAGTTTTGATGCGTGTGCCCGATCACTTGTAGCACAGTTTATATTTTTTGCACTGTGTAGTGTCCCTTTTGCAATATTCACCCATATCGAGGTGAAACATAAATAAAAATGACTGTATGTGACCCAAAATGAACTGCAAACATCGATTTATCTGCAAAAGGTAATAAAAATATACAATATAGATCGATAGATGCAGAAAAGACATTATTTTTAGTGTATGAGATTATAATGTGTAAGTAATTAAAAGAAGTATTATCATCTCTGTAAGAATATAAAACACAATGCAATGTTCATTCTTCTGTCTAGTCTGTTTTGTTCTGTTCGTTCTGGTGTTAGCTGGAATAAGGTACGCAAGCTATTGTGCTGTGCTAGCATTTGTTTCTGTCGTAACGTAATTGCAAATATTTAACTGTGTAAACTGTGTCCCAGTAAGAATATATTAGTATAAAGTGATCTCCGTGAGTTATTTCAAGAACCTACGCCACATTTATCTTATGAAAAGAATATTTAATGAAAATTATTTAGCATGTTTCCAGCTGCTGCGGAGCGAGTAACAGTAATCTCTGATTGTTAACAATTAGCCTCCATTACGCGGTACATTTAAAAATATTTTTTCACAGCACAATGTCTGATAACCGGAGCGGAAGAAATTATGTAAAAATATTCAGTGAAATTAATTGAAGTAATCCAGTGAAATAATTTTATTAAAACTTGTCTATTTTGTGTGATAGTGAACTAGAGCTGAGTAATACTACGCTACTGCATTTACAGTAATTTGTAGGGAGCCTGGCGCTCGATAAAACCAGATATAATACGTAATTGGCAACCTACGAAATTCATTATTTTGCTTATTATATCTCTTTTGTATATTTTTGAAAGCTAAAAGTAAAAACTAACTCCACTAAAAATCAGTAACAGATCACGATAAATCAAAGGACAAACAAATTTACTAGGAGAGTGTTTCCTCTAAATAAATAGTTACATTATTTTTTTAAGAGTTATAATAACTGGTAACACTGTTATTTAGACTGATGTTACTGTTTTTGTCCTAGGTCGTACACCGCCTGATGGAAGACTGGTGGATTCCCATTCCACAGCACAAGTTCGTGAAGGCATGGTCGATCCTCGTTTATACCAGGTAAGAGTGTCTGTCATTTCCGAGAACGTATTGTGCTCTAATGGCCCGTCCAAAATTCCTCCACCCGTCGAGTGGTCTTCCTCATTTTGGAACAAAGCGACCGTAGGTGCAGTAGGGAACCAGTTCTTGCTATTCAGACTTGCAGAGATGCAACGCAGTAAATGTCAATTTGCGATGCACTCAAAAGTGTCGGTGCACTTCACTTTGACAGTTTTTCCACATGCTCAGTTTGTCGAGCGATATACACATATTCGTTCACAAGTAATTGTGACGTAGAACAAACGTCCATCATCAAGTCTTTACGCAAACAATTCGTAAAACGATTCTACATTAACAGTTTGTAAACAAATTTCAAACGTAAATAGTTCATCACGTCTGTATGCAAAGCAATATATCATGAATAGCCTTTTTCAATTATGCAGGTTTGCACATCAGTTTCCTCGTAGTCACAAGTTCAGCGTCATACGGTAAACGTCCACAAATAGTTTCATGTTATGCAAGTCTCATAACTTTTCCATATGCACACATGTAACAAGTACAAATAACATATACAAGTGAGCATATACCATTTAGCTTTACCTAAATGCTGATAAATATATGAAAATAAGAACAAATAACAAAAGCAATGACCTAACTGTGCAGTCTAAGCATTGTCTTAGCTACTCTAAGAATGTGTGTTCAGTGGTGTGATGCGTATCCAATCAGTTTCAAGGTGAAACTGTATGGGTATAGAATGATCAATTATTCACGTCAGTCAGTCGAAGACTGACAGTGCGGATAATCAATCTTTTAGGCTGAAAATATATCTTCGTCACACCTGTATAAAAGTGAATATAGAATTTGCTTTAAAATTTTAAGTGACTACTGTAAGTATTTGGCGAAGGCGAATCTCTTCTTTCTCCTTCTGCTGCTGACAAGAATAACTGAAGTAAAACTCTTATAGTACGTAGCTTTTCTGTAGAAGTACTGTGAAGTACGTGTACTTGTAGAAGTACTGTGAAGTACGTGTACTTGATAGTCGTGTATAACTTAAGCATGATCCATAGATGTGTTTACTATTGAGCATGGTACACTCTAAGATCACGGTGAGCATATAGTCAAATAGTTCTGTTTGTTTTAGGATGCTGCAGCAGATATGCCCCAGGATTTGGAATGCTGACAATAATATAAGGACTGTCGTACAGCAGAAGCCACTTCACGTTGCGCCACTGAAGAGCAAACGACTTACGGTGAGTACGCAAAAGCACTAACACACCAGCTTCAAATTCTTGCTTCCTCTTGACAGCGTGCACATAAGTTTTGTCTCTAATTTTGGCTTCTGCAGTCAGTGTCGCACAGACTTCTGTTACCATTTCGTCGTATGTTGATAGCTGAAAAGAAAATTTTGGTAACGGTGCTGTCCAATCGTCTTCTCTGCAATGGAACATGAGCTCATTAGGAGTGTATGGAGTTTCATACACATTGAGGTTGTTGTGTACCTCCTGAAATAAATACAAATATTTTACGCAATTAGTATGTTTGGTAGAAATGTAGGTTCTCATATATCTGTTAATCTCATGGAAAACATGTTCAGTGGGATTACACTGGGCACTATACCTTGAGATAAAAATATTCTTAATACTACTGTCTTTGAGAAGTTTACGTCACTTGTACCCAGTATAGTATGCAGCATAGTCGGATAAAATTGCTTTTAGTTTTCCCATGTGAGGAATGTAGTCACATGAGAAACGACGAATGATGGCACTGGCAGTAGCACATCTTACAGCATACAGTTTAACATGCTTGGAGAATAAATCGCTTGTGGGATGTGGACCACTTATGTCAGAGTTACAATTTCTAGACGTTTACTGGGTAGAATAGTATGCAAATCTGTCTTTGTAGACAAGTTCAGCGGTTTATATTTTGGACAGATCATGCATGTTTTGAGTATACTGTGGATCTTACAACTCATACTGCTAAAGTAACAACAGGTGCTAAGCTTTGCTACGAACTTCTTGGTACCATAAATGACCCCAAACAAAATGTATGTGCCAAATCAGGTTGCATTCTGAATCCTTAGGAATACAAACACATCAAGTAGTGGCTTCTGGATGACAGCGATAAAATAACACATCATTATGTATCAAATATCGGTTGGTCAGAGGATGGTCAGGTTTATTTGTAAGTAAAACTCTTACCTTATTCCAGTGAGGTTCAGATTTCTGCAATGTTGACATATTTCTACATAAGTCGATATAATAGTGGCGATATAGCTTATCCTGCATAAGAAGTATTCGGTAATCATTCACATGCTCCAAGTCAGAGTTACACTTATTCAAGCCTTGAGGCAGACGAGACAAAGTGTTGGGAATGACGGTGCCTTTACCCTTAATATATACAATTTCAAAGAAATAGTTTTGCAAAGATAAAGCCCAACTTGACAATCTGGGATGTACCAGCTTACAAGATAACAGAAATGTGAGAGCTTGGTGGTCAGTATAAATTTTAGTGTGTTTACCATACAAATAATAATTGAATTTCTTAAAGGCCCACACTATAGAGAGTGTTTCAAGTTCTGTGGTAGAGTATGTGCATTCACATTCACTAAGTGTGCGGCTCACAAAACTAATAATTTTCACATGTTCTTATTCTCCATTCTTTACAACTCGAAACAAACAACAACCTAAACTGTAGGATGTGGCGTAACATGTCATTCAAAAATCTAAATTAAAATCAGGGTGATCCAATATGTTTGATTTAATCAGAGCATGCTTAATACTATAAAAGTATTTCTGACACTGATCAGACCATATCCATATCTGATTCTTTTTGAGTAGATTCCATAGATGTTTGCTGTTTAATAGTTGGAGTGGTAAAAATAGTCGAAAGAAAGAACAAAGTCCAAGGAAAGATTTCAGTTGCTTTCTAGTCCGTGGACTAGGAAAATTTCTGATTGTGTATAACTTACTTGAGCATTAATAATATGTCCAAGATGCTTAACTTCACTGCAAGCAAATTTCGACTTTTTGAGATTAGCTGTCATGCCAGCTTGTGCGAATTTATGTAGAATCTTTTGCAAAGTATCAATGTGTTCAGACCAAGTCTTACTAGCTATGAGCAGTTCATCAATGTAGTGAGTAACTGATTCAACCAATTCATCACCAAGTACAGTACCCAGTTTGGTGATAAACACGCCTGAACTGACGTTCAGACCAGAGGGAAGGATACGAAATTGATAGGTTCGCCCCCTGTATGTAAATGCAGTATACTTTCTAGAATCTGGCGTAATTGGGACTTGCCAGAACGAATTAGTCAGATCTACTGCAGAAAAATACTTAGAATCTAAAAATTTCTGGAGTTGATACTCTAAATTCTCAGGTTACACGTGAACAGGTAAAATAAGCTCAGTAATTGCACGAGCATCCAAAACAACTCTGATATTCCCATTGGTTTCTTTACAATAACTAAAGGGCTGCTGTAAGGTGATGTGGAAGATTCGATAATTTTTACTCTAACACTTGTTTCAACTCGTGCCACACAGCAGGTCGTTGGGATAGTGGCACATTATAGGTTTTGTGGAAGAAAATCTGGTGAGGTTTAACTTCTATTTTATACACATATGTGTTGATCACACCTGGTCCTTTGCTAAATACCTGTATAAAATTGGACAAAACATCATAAAGTTCATTATGTTCATCATGTGTGACAACTGTGATTTCTGATAACTTATTACTAATTAAAGTTTTCAAGTCCTCAAACTCTGCATCAGGTGCATGTGTCTGTGTGTCAACATCATCAGTGTCCTGTATTAACTGAATCTTATACCCTGCACAATATTTATCGTGCTTCAGAGTCCTGGTATCGAGGTCAGTTGAAATTTCACTGCCCTTATCTCTAAGTATACATTTACAGTGGGAGAAGTCAATAGTGCTGTCCTTCTCGCACAATATATCTAAAACTAAAATGCAATTAGAGACCAGGTTTTGGACGAAGAGGAATGGCCATTGTACGATTTCATTACCTACCTTGACTGTCACAAATATCTGTTTCTTAACCCTTGAAACTTATTGCCTATGGCAGTTAAAATTTTACAGTTATGGACAGGATACTCTGACACGGTTCAAACTCACACATTTTCTTGTAAAAATCATAGGACAAGATACTAACATCCACTCCTGTGTCCAGAATAATAGTAGTGGGAATACAACCCACAACACCAATAGTTGAGGTCAAAACTATTTCATTGGATGGTGAAAGAGATTGTGTGTGCTCTTGTAACAGTTCATCAGGTACAAGTTTTCGTCATGATAATACCTTATGAGTAATAATGGCTGTTGTATACAACTACCAGGTACATGGTCATTGTGCGGTTGCAAAATGGGTGTGTCAAATATTTAAATTGAAGGCCGGCCGGAGTGGCCGTGCGGTTCTAAGTGCTACAGTCTGGAACCGAGCGACCGCTACGGTCGCAGGTTCGAATCCTGCCTGGGGCATGGATGTGTGTGATGTCCTTAGGTTAGTTAGGTTTAATTAGTTCTAAGTTCTAGGCGACTGATGACCTCTGAAGTTAAGTCGCATAGTGCTCAGAGCCATTTGAACCATTCCAGTTCTGAATTTGTATTTGCGACGGCGGCAATTGTCACTGTCCTGTGTTATTGTTTTGCTGTGGTGGTGTCGCAGTGTTTTGACACTGGGCAGCCTAGTTGCTATTACTCCAGCTCTATTGCTGGTTTGGTGGGGATTAATGGTTATTTTTGCTTCTCTTAAAAATTTTCTTACCATTCTGATAATTATTTTTACCATTGTATTTGTTGTTGTTGTTGTGCGGTCTCTTATTTGGATTGCCGCCAGTAGAATAAGAAGTGTTTAAATACTGTTTGTGCTGTGTTGAGAATGTTGGTTCTGATGTGTATATACATTTGCCATGTGAAGCGGTTGATCTGTTGGCTAGCGTGTCCGACAGCAGCCAGCGCGCCGGAATTGGGTTGTCTACCCTGCGTATTTTGTACAGCGTTGGTGTAAACATTGTAGCAGAAAAGCATATCAGTTGAATCGAGCACTGTGAGAAAATGCTCTTCCTCGTTATTTGGGATGTGCAGAAGTTTTTCTCTGATAACAAGCGGCAGTCTTGCTTTCAATGCGAGGAGGATGTCGCGCGCTGCAACTGGCTCGTGAAGCAAATGTCCCATATTTAAATATTTCTCGAAATACCGGCGCATATTGCCGTGGTTAGGACTGAATGGTTCAGGATACACAATATGCCTACGAAGTCGTTCCTGTACAGATTGTGACCAAAATTTAGATAGAAAGGCTCTCTCAAATTGTTCGTATGTAAGGCATGTCGGCTTCATTATACACTCATACAGTTGCGTCGCCTTGGATATAACCGACAACATAAGATATCCTCTTACGGTCACTCCACGTACGAGGAAATGCATTTCTGAAGGCTTTAAGAAAGATGACAGGATGTACGGTTCTTTTTTCGGGTGTAAATGACTGAAATTGTCTATGTTTTATGAAGCTCTCCTCTTCCTTGGCACTATGGTAATGTTTAGTTTCAGAATGATTACTGTAAGGTTCAACTGGCGAATGGCCGGCCGGAGTGGCCGAGCGGTTAAAGGCGCTACAGTCTGGAACCGCACGACCGCTACGGTCGCAGGTTCGAATCCTGCCTCGGGCATGGATGTGTGTGATGTCCTTAGGTCAGTTAGGTTTAAGTAGTTCTAAGTTCTAGGGGACTGATGACCATAGATGTTAAGTCCCATAGTGCTCAGAGCCATTTGAACTGGCGAATGGCACGGAAAATGTTGTTGATAATTATCACGACTGCAATGCATTGTGTCATGTTGAGGTGCGTACTGTTGTTGTTGCGAGTACGTGGTGTGCGGTGTGTATGCGTCATCAATGTACTTGTATTCATTGTCAAACTGTGTGTTTTGGTTGCTATTACCGTCATTGCACTTTGGTTGTACGTCTGTCAAATTGTTTCGATTGTGCTGCTTGACTGATTACGTGTTTGTTGTTATTTATAAATTCCGCGACAGTGTCGTGGACAACAGCAAGTAATTTTTCTTGTTCAGTACTCGTCAAAATATTTGTCTTTTTGATTTTTCCAACTGTGAAATTCTCTATTGATGCATGAGAAATGGTTGTCAGTGCGTAGTCTTACTTTACCAGAAAACTGTTTGTCAATTGTGTCAACCTTGTTTTCGACATCGGCAATACGCGTTTATACAGGGTGTTACAAAACGGTACGGCCAAACTTTCAGGAAACATTCCTCACACACAAATAAAGAAAAGATGTTATGTGGACATGTGTCCGGAAACGCTTAATTTCCATGTTAGAGCTCATTTTAGTTTCGTCAGTATTTACTGTACTTCCTCCATTCACCGCCATGATTTCATACGGGATACTCTACCTATGCTGCTAGAACATGTGCCTTTCCAAGTACGACACAACATGTGGTTCATGCACGATGGAGCTCCTGCACATTTCAGTCTATGTGTTCGTACGCTTCTCAACAACAGATTCAGTGACCGACGGACTGGTAGAGGCGGACCAATTCCATGGCCTCCACGCTCTCCTGACCTAAACCCTCTTGACTTTCATTTATGGGGGCATTTGAAAGCTCTTGTCTACGCAACCCCGGTACCAAATGTAAAGACTCTTCGTGCTCGTCTTGTGGACGGCTGTGATACAATACGCCATTCTCCAGGGCTGCATCAGCGCATCAGGGATTCCATGCGACGGAGGGTGGATGCATGTATCCTCGCTAACGGAGGACATTTTGAACATTTCCTGTAACAAAGTGTTTGAAGTCACGCTGGTACTTTCTGTTGCTGTGTGTTTCCATTCCATGATTAATGTGATTTGAAGGGAAGTAATAAAATGAGCTCTAACATGGAAAGTAAGCGTTTCCGGACACATGTCCACATAACATATTTTGTTTCTTTGTGTGTGAGGCATGTTTCCTGAAAGATTGGCCGTACCTTTTTGTAACACCCTGTATATCATCATGCACTGCCGGATAAGATTTAATCTGAGTAACTACAGACTGGCATGTTTTACTGAGATTGTTTACTTGTGCTCTTCATTTGTGTTTTGTTGTTGTAATGAAAGCTCTGAAAATTTCGCGTCGAGGTCGGGCACTTGTCCAGTCAGTCTGTTATTTATCTCCTCAACACGGCTACACGAAGTGTCGTTTGATGCTTTAAGTGCAGCTAAATCTGATTTAATTTCATTATGACGTGTTTTATGTCGTCATGAGCTGTTTTCAAAGCGGCGCGTATAGACGTCATCTGTTGTTCGATACGTGCGTTGGTGTCCTGTTTATGTTGTGTCATTTGTTTCACAACAGCATCGAACATTCTGGCAATACTAGTGATGCGCAACCGTTCCGCCCCCGCCACGTCGTTAGACATGACGTCAGACACCAAAATTGGTTCGGAACTAGACTTAGGAATATTACTTGTGGACTGACTGTTTTCTAAATTTACATCACCAGAATAGTCTATTACATGTCGCTCGTTAGTATTCGAGTCAACCGTAACGTCACTTTCATTATGTAATGGCATGTCAGAGTCGGATTACGTCTGTGTTTGCGGTCTCTGGTTTTCCATCTTTCGTAATTGTTTTATGGTCAATACCATGCCACACGTAATGTATGACACAATAAAAATTTAAACTCGTATGTGTAATCAGAATAAATGTAAAAATTAATCTCGCTGTACGATAATGTCTGAACAAGAAAATTGATGGTCGAAAGTAATGGTGGAATCTTGAATACTAATGGCTGCGCGCCATATTACGCCCCACAAAACTAAAAAGTCGGCTATATTGTTAACTGATAAAACTCTATTGTTGCACTGTATGAATAATGAAAATAATTTTGGAAACCGCGATGTAGCTTAAAATCACGCTAAGGAAACGGAAAATTGTCATACACCTACCAAGCAAGCTTTGATAATACAAAGCGCTTGGCCAAGATTGCTGATGCAAAGATGCGGTGCCTTGATTAGTAGTGGAATTTATTTGTACGTCGTAAGGCATAGTCCACGATTGCAACGTAATTTTAGGTGTCGACTTCAATTTCAGTAATTAGTCTTACTTCAACGTATTCCCGTCTCGTCTCTCGTATGTCGTTTGCAATAACCATGTAACGAAAGGAAGACAATATACACTCCTGGAAATGGAAAAAAGAACACATTGACACTTGTGTGTCAGACCCACCATACTTGCTCCGGACACTGCGAGAGGGCTGTACAAGCAATGATCACACGCACGGCACAGCCGACACACCAGGAACCGCGGTGTTGGCCGTCGAATGGCGCTAGCTGCGCAGCATTTGTGCACCGCCGCCGTCAGTGTCAGCCAGTTTGCCGTGGCATACGGAGCTCCATCGCAGTCTTTAACACTGGTAGCATGCCGCGACAGCGTGGACGTGAACCGTATGTGCAGTTGACGGACTTTGAGCGAGGGCGTATAGTGGGCATGCGGGAGGCCGGGTGGACGTACCGCCGAATTGCTCAACACGTGGGGCGTGAGGTCTCCACAGTACATCGATGTTGTCGCCAGTGGTCGGCGGAAGGTGCACGTGCCCGTCGACCTGGGACCGGACCGCAGCGACGCACGGATGCACGCCAAGACCGTAGGATCCTACGCAGTGCCGTAGTGGACCGCACCGCCACTTCCCAGCAAATTAGGGACACTGTTGCTCCTGGGGTATCGGCGAGGACCATTCGCAACCGTCTCCATGAAGCTGGGCTACGGTCCCGCACACCGTTAGGCCGTCTTCCGCTCACGCCCCAACATCGTGCAGCCCGCCTCCAGTGGTGTCGCGACAGGCGTGAATGGAGGGACGAATGGAGACGTGTCGTCTTCAGCGATGAGAGTCGCTTCTGCCTTGGTGCCAATGATGGTCGTATGCGTGTTTGGCGCCGTGCAGGTGAGCGCCACAATCAGGACTGCATACGACCGAGGCACACAGGGCCAACACCCGGCATCATGGTGTGGGGAGCGATCTCCTACACTGGCCGTACACCACTGGTGATCGTCGAGGGGACACTGAATAGTGCACGGTACATCCAAACCGTCATCGAACCCATCGTTCTACCATTCCTAGACTGGCAAGGGAACTTGCTGTTCCAACAGGACAATGCACGTCCGCATGTATCCCGTGCCACCCAATGTGCTCTAGAAGGTGTAAGTCAACTACCCTGGCCAGTAAGATCTCCGGATCTGTCCCCCATTGAGCATGTTTGGGACTGGATGAAGCGTCGTCTCACGCGGTCTGCACGTCCAGCACGAACGCTGGTCCAACTGAGGCGCCAGGTGGAAATGGCATGGCAAGCCGTTCCACAGGACTACATCCAGCATCTCTACGATCGTCTCCATGGGAGAATAGCAGCCTGCATTGCTGCGAAAGGTGGATATACACTGTACTAGTGCCGACATTGTGCATGCTCTGTTGCCTGTGTCTATGTGCCTGTGGTTCTGTCAGTGTGATCATGTGATGTATCTGACCCCAGGAATGTGTCAATAAAGTTTCCCATTCCTGGGACAATGAATTCACGGTGTTCTTATTTCAATTTCCAGGAGTGTAGTACACATAACAGTGCGTCCTGTCGCGGTCGTCGATTTAATTTTTTTTGGGGGGGGGGGGCGGGGGATCTTCGTAACTGGATCGAGAAAATACAATGAAATAAAGTAATTCAATTTAAGTAAATTCATACAAACTCTCGGCGCTTGTGCATGGCATTTTCATTAAAGGTTCGTTCATGTATTTTTAACCGTTTTCTTCTGCGTGTGTTTTTTCTAATATCGGACTGCGTGAAAAGACAGCATCCGAAGACGACGGTGGTTCGAGCTGGACGACTTTTTGCCCAAAAGTACAGAACCTTTTGGCATGCTAAGTCGCCCAACAATCTCACAGTAACTAAAGACACAGTATGAAACATACATTGTTTAGTAATAACTATATTCTGAAATGAAAACACAATTAAAATTACACTCACATTATGTAATTACGAGTGCTGTTTGGTTGCAACTCGTGAATAAAATAATGAAATATTTGTAGTATTAATGGCGATGTGCCACATACGTCCGATCTGGACAAGACCTAGAAAACAAAAGATGACTCATCCTCTTTCGCCAATAACATGACGATCAAAAATTTTCAAATCTTTCCAGCGGCTGCATACAATATTTATACATCTGTGGTCTATATCTATGACTCAAATGATTTATTTCGTTACTTGTAATTACGTTTTCTGCTAAGAAAAGCTCAGCATGCAAAAGGTGCTTTTAAAAACTCCACGTCTCCACGTATAATACGGGAAAATTCTTGTATGAGTAGAGCGATTTCTCCAACTGAGCAGATGACGTTGACACTGGTAAAGCTGCAGAGAAGACGCTACATTCACCTCACCTCAGCAACACTTCTCCGTGATATCAATATGCCGTGTACGTGCACCGTTTCGTTTCTACTGTCGGGGATGTCTGTCGACTTTCGTGGTCGTATCGAGTTCTGAGAAGTCATATTTGATAGGTTTTAAGACCAGTCCGTCCTGGCTGTCGTGACACGCCACATCCCGTCCCGTCAAAATATTCTAAAATGCGTTTCAAATGGCGGCATGAACACTGGCCGTCTCGTCACGTCACGTAATGGCACCGTCAAATGTTTCTCAGGAAGAAAGTTATGCCAGCTGACGTCATCCGTCCGTTATTGATCATGTGATGCTCAAGCTCATTTCCTCCCAGTACATGGCCATATACAGATCTCCATATTTCGTTTCGTTGTAGCTTTCGTGGTTAGTAACAGTTGTTTTTGTTCATTATTTGTTATCTACATCTACATCTACATCTATACTCCGCGAGCCACCTTACGGTGTGTGGCGGAGGGTACTTATTGTACCACTATCTGATCCCCCCTTCCCTGTTCCATTCACGAATTGTGCGTGGAAAGAACGACTGCTTGTAAGTCTCCGTATTTGCTCTAATTTCTCGGATCTTTTCGTTGTGATCATTACGCGAGATATATGTGGGCGGTAGTAATATGTTGCCCATCTCTTCCCGGAATGTGCTCTCTCGTAATTTCGATAATAAACCTCTCCGTATTGCGTAACGCCTTTCTTGAAGTGTCCGCCACTGGAGCTTGTTCAGCATCTCCGTAACGCTCTCGCGCTGACTAAATGTCCCCATGACGAATCGCGCTGCTTTTCGCTGGATCATGTCTATCTCTTCTATTAATCCAACCTGGTAAGGGTCCCATACTGATGAGCAATACTCAAGAATCGGACGAACAAGCGTTTTGTAAGCTACTTCTTTCGTCGATGAGTCACATTTTCTTAGAATTCTTCCTATGAATCTCAACCTGGCGCCTGCTTTTCCCACTATTTGTTTTATGTGATCATTCCACTTCAGATCGCTCCGGATAGTAACTCCTAAGTATTTTACGGTCGTTACCGCTTCCAATGATTTACCACCTATGGCATAATCGTACTGGAATGGATTTCTGCCCCTATGTATGCGCATTATATTACATTTATCTACGTTTAGGGAAAGCTGCCAGCTGTCGCACCATGCATTAATCCTCTGCAGGTCCTCCTGGAGTACGTACGAGTCTTCTGATGTTGCTACTTTCTTGTAGACAACCGTGTCATCTGCAAATAGCCTCACGGAGCTACCGATGTTGTCAACTAAGTCATTTATGTATATTGTAAACA
Source organism: Schistocerca serialis cubense (assembly GCF_023864345.2). Classification (NCBI taxonomy): domain Eukaryota; kingdom Metazoa; phylum Arthropoda; class Insecta; order Orthoptera; family Acrididae; genus Schistocerca; species Schistocerca serialis. Next base: position 244,757,917 of record NC_064638.1, on the reverse strand, counting down.
ATAAAGGTCCTATCACGCTTCCCTGCGGTACTCCCGAAATTACCTCTACATCTGCAGATTTTGAACCGTTAAGAATGACATGTTGTGTTCTTTCTTCTAGGAAATCCTGAATCCAATCACAAACCTGGTCCGATATTCCGTAAGCTCGTATTTTTTTCACTAAACGTAAGTGCGGAACCGTATCAAATGCCTTCCTGAAGTCCAGGAATACGGCATCAATCTGCTCGCCAGTGTCTACGGCACTGTGAATTTCTTGGGCAAATAGGGCGAGCTGAGTTTCACATGATCTCTGTTTGCGGAATCCATGTTGGTTATGATGAAGGAGATTTGTATTATCTAAGAACGTCATAATACGAGAACACAAAACATGTTCCATTATTCTACAACAGATTGACGTAAGCGAAATAGGCCTATAATTATTCGCATCTGATTTATGACCCTTCTTGAAAATGGGAACGACCTGCGCTTTCTTCCAGTCGCTAGGTACTTTACGTTCTTCCAGCGATCTACGATAAATTGCTGATAGAAAGGGGGCAAGTTCTTTAGCATAATCACTGTAGAATCTTAAGGGTATCTCGTCTGGTCCGGATGCTTTTCCGCTACTAAGTGATAGCAGTTGTTTTTCAATTCCGATATCGTTTATTTCAATATTTTCCATTTTGGCGTCCGTGCGACGGCTGAAGTCAGGGACCGTGTTACGATTTTCCGCAGTGAAACAGTTTCGGAACACTGAATTCAGTATTTCTGCCTTTCTTCGGTCGTCCTCTGTTTCGGTGCCATCGTGGTCAACGAGTGACTGAATAGGGGATTTAGATCCGCTTACCGATTTTACATATGACCAAAACTTTTTAGGGTTCTTGTTTAGATTGTTTGCCAATGTTTTATGTTCGAATTCGTTGAATGCTTCTCTCATTGCTCTCTTTACGCTCTTTTTCGCTTCGTTCAGCTTTTCCTTATCAGCTATGATTCGACTACTCTTAAACCTATGATGAAGCTTTCTTTGTTTCCGTAGTACCTTTCGTACATGATTGTTATACCACGGTGGATCTTTCCCCTCGCTTTGGACCTTAGTCGGTACGAACTTATCTAAGGCGTACTGGACGATGTTTCTGAATTTTTTCCATTTTTGTTCCACATCCTCTTCCTCAGAAATGAACGTTTGATGGTGGTCACTCAGATATTCTGCGATTTGTGCCCTATCACTCTTGTTAAGCAAATATATTTTCCTTCCTTTCTTGGCATTTCTTATTACACTTGTAGTCATTGATGCAACCACTGACTTATGATCACTGATACCCTCTTCTACATTCACGGAGTCGAAAAGTTCCGGTCTATTTGTTGCTATGAGGTCTAAAACGTTAGCTTCACGAGTTGGTTCTCTAACTATCTGCTCGAAGTAATTCTCGGACAAGGCAGTCAGGATAATGTCACAAGAGTCTCTGTCCCTGGCTCCAGTTCTGATTGTGTGACTATCCCATTCTATACCTGGTAGATTGAAGTCTCCCCCTATTACAATAGTATGATCACGAAACTTCTTCACGACGTTCTGCAGGTTCTCTCTGAGGCGCTCCACTACTACGGTTGCTGATGCAGGTGGTCTATAGAAGCATCCGACTATCATATCTGACCCACCTTTGATACTTAACTTAACCCAGATTATTTCACATTCGCATTCGCTAATAACTTCACTGGATATTATTGAATTCTTTACTGCTATAAATACTCCTCCACCATTGGCGTTTATCCTATCCTTGCGGTATATATTCCATTCTGTGTCTAGGATTTCGTTACTGTTCACTTCCGGTTTTAACCAACTTTCCGTTCCTAATACTATATGCGCACTATTTCCTTCAATAAGAGATACTAATTCAGGAACCTTGCCCTGGATACTCCTGCAGTTTACCAATATTACGTTAACTTTTCCTGTTTTTGGTCTCTGAGGACGGACATTCTTTATCGACGATGATAATGTCCTCTCTGGTAAGCCGTCAGGTATTTTATCGTTTCGCCCAAGGGGGGGTCCCTCTAACCTAAAAAACCCCCGTGTGCACGCCACACGTACTCTGCTACCCTAGTAGCTGCTTCCGGTGTGTAGTGCACGCCTGACCTGTCTAGGGGGGCCCTACAGTTCTCCACCCAATAACGGAGGTCGATGAATTTGCAACCATTATAGTCGCAGAGTCGTCTGAGCCTCTGGTTTAGACCCTCCACACGGCTCCAAACCAGAGGACCGCGATCGACTCTGGGCACTATGCTGCAGATATTAAGCTCAGCTTGCACTCCGCGTGCGATGCTGGTTGTCTTCACCAAATCAGCCAGCCGCCGGAAGGAACCAAGGATGGCCTCAGAACCCAAGCGGCAGGCGTCATTCGTTCTGACATGTGCTACTATCTGCAGCCGGTCACACCCAGTGCGTTCAATAGCTGCCGGAAGGGCCTCCTCCACATTACGGACGAGACCCCCCGGCAAGCACACCGAGTGCACACTGGCATTCTTCCCCGACCTACCCGCTATTTTCCTGAGGGGCTCCATAACCCGCCTAACGTTGGAGCTCCCTATAACTAATAGGCCCGCCCTCTGTGACTGTCGGGACCTTGCCGGAGAATCGGCCACTGGCCCAACAGGCGAGGCACCCTGTGGTGGCTCGGAAACGATGTCATCACCACTAGGAAGCACCCCGTACCTGTTGGAAAGGGGTAAGGCAGCTGCCACGCGGCCAGATCCCACCTTCGCCTTTCGGCCAGGCACGCGCGAGCCCACCACTGTCCGCCATTCACCCTGGAGTGATGGCTGACCGGTAAGATGCTCACTGCCGGAAGACGCAGCGACATCAGGGGTTCCATGTGATTCCAAGGCCACCGAAGTAGGCATAGGTCTCACCACAGTTGCCCCAACGCCACTACGAGCCGACGCCTGCGCCTCGAGCTCGATGAGCCTAACAGACAAAGCCTCCACCTGCCCCCGAAGAGTGGCCAATTCTCCTTGCGTCCGCTCACAACAACCACAGCCCCTACACATGACTATGTTTACCCTACTCTATACGGTGACAAATTCCCAAGATAATCTTCTGATGAGCTACTCTGATAATCAAGAAACACTCACTGAAATACAAGACGCGAAAACTACGCTAGGTTTTCCCAGAAAAACTATTTAAAAGCTAAGCGCAGCAAATAAGTACAAAAACGCTTTATACAAACAGTACTCGCTGCTGCTGGTGCTGTCGCTCTGGCTGTCACAAGACAACTGCCGATTCAAGTGACTAGTGGCTAACGGCCGCGAAACAGACAAAAGACGGTTTTAGGGCGCTTTCTGTTCTAAACGATCAAGAAAACACTAAGAAATCTAACACGAAAACTACGTAAAGTTTTATCAAGAACTGTTAGTTACTATGCAGAGCAGATAAACACAAATAGAACCCCTTCCTTAGTGGAAGGTCGTAAACAAAATGCAAAATAAACGCTTTATACAAACAGTACTCGCTGCTGCTGGTGCTGTCGCTCTGGCTGTCACAAGACAACTGCTGATTCAGGTGACTAGTGGCTAACGGCCGCGAAACAAACAAAAGACGGTTTTAGGGCGCTTTCTGTTCTAAACGATCAAGAAAACACTAAGAAATCTAACACGAAAACTACGTAAAGTTTTATCAAGAACTGTTAGTTACTATGCAGAGCAGATAAACACAAATAGAACCCCTTCCTTAGTGGAAGGTCGTAAACAAAATGCAAAATAAACGCTTTATACAAACAGTACTCGCTGCTGCTGGTGCTGTCGCTCTGGCTGTCACAAGACAACTGCCGATTCAAGTGACTAGTGGCTAACGGCCGCGAAACAGACAAAAGACGGTTTTAGGGCGCTTTCTGTTCTAAACGATCAAGAAAACACTAAGAAATCTAACACGAAAACTACGTAAAGTTTTATCAAGAACTGTTAGTTACTATGCAGAGCAGATAAACACAAATAGAACCCCTTCCTTAGTGGAAGGTCGTAAACAAAATGCAAAATAAACGCTTTATACAAACAGTACTCGCTGCTGCTGGTGCTGTCGCTCTGGCTGTCACAAGACAACTAAATTGTTTTGTTTCGTTATTTCTTTTATGAAGAAGTATAATAAATGGCGAAGGATTAATTGAAGCAGTGAGGTAGCAGTCTGAATTGTGAGACATGAGTGTACCAAATTACTGTCCTCTACTACATTTATAAAGTGGATTTTTATACATTTTGGTACAGTATTTAATATTTTACAACGAAATCTATTGCAACTTGGCTCCAACTTGAAGTGAAAAAAGTAGTGGGGGGTAGAATCAGATTGATTAGTAGTGGAATTTATTTGTACGTCGTAAGGCATTAGTAGTGTTTCATAAAGAAATAGTCTGAAACATTCAGAAACTGCAAGTTGTATGTTAAAATATGTGTTTGTGGCAAACTTGTTTATTGTTAAATATGCCTCTAGATTGTATGTGAAACAGTTTTGCAAGTATCAGTGGTTAGTATTTATGTAGTTTCACTAGCTTACCACAGTATAAATAAGGTACTTAAAAGCCAAATAAAAGACATAAAGAAAAACTATAAATCTTGAAGGGGAAGGTATTGAGGGTAATACGATAATCGCATAATACATTGCCCTGGACCACCACTAAACTTAACCCCAAACAAACCAAATTTTCATGGGATGCGATGGCAGCACGTAACCCTGTGTTCCTTTTAGTAATTCTGAGTGCAGTTTGACGTAATAAATGAAAAAACTGGTGCCTCGACTTTCTGAAATGTAAAATGAAGATTCCTCTTCCCCGAGCTCCTTGTATTGCGTGCGGAATTCCCCATCTGTATGACACTTTATGACATTTTTCGGTCCCAGACTCTTTCCTGGGCACTTCTGCCTTTGATCTAACATAAGAGCACAGCTGTAACCCTTTGTGTCCAATATGTTCTAACATAACCACAAACGGCGGAACGAAGAAGCGGTACGAAAGAGCAGAGAAGGCTATGAAAAGAAGATGGCCAATGGTGCTTGGAATCGGACCGCGCCGTGCCACGCACACCACTTCCAACAGGTGCATATAAGCCCAGCTTCTGCTAGCCTTGACCGCACAAGATCGGCCCGAGTCTGCAACGGGATTAGTGCTCCGCTGTACAGATCTGAATCAAGTGGTTTCTAGGACTTGGTGTATAGCAAGAACTGTGTTGATTTCATATAGCCCCTTTGCTAGCGACATTAGATGTAGTAAAAGTTAAATATTGTCAATTTGTTTTTCTGGAAATAAAACTACTAATGTTGTTTGTTTGAAGTTGTTGAATGTTGTTTCGAGAACGCTGCATCCCAGAGGCACCCTATTAGCGACGAGACGGCAATACACCACAATTGGCGACGAGTTTTGTCACTGAACTATGTGCCTACTGGCCGCAGATTCTGTTTCTTGTGTATATTGTGCCGGCGCCTAATTCTCTCTTGTCTTTACTTGCAAGGGCGCTCGCTTTGCTTTGCCCGTTTCTTGTCGTTTTTGCTAATCACTGTTTTCAGGCGGGCATTGCAGAACATTTATTTGATTTTGTCGTTGTTGTTGCTGTTGTGGTCTTCAGTCCAGAGACTAGTTTGATGCAGCTTTCAATGCTACTCTATCCTGTGCAAGGTTCTTCATCTCCAAGTATCTACTGCAACCTACATCCTTCTGAATCTGCTTAGTGTATTCATCTCTTGGTCTCCCTCTACGATTTTTACCCTCCACGCTTCCCTCCAATACCAAATTGGTGATCCCTTGATGCCTCAGAAAATGTCCTACCAACTGATCCCTTCTTATAGTCAAGTCGTGCCACAAATTCCTCTTCTCACCAATTCTAATCAGTACCTCCTCATTAGTTACGTGATCTACCTATCTAATCTTCAGCATTCTTCTGTAGCACCACATTTCGAAAGCTTCTATTCTCTTCTTGCCCAAACTATTTATTGTCCACGTTTCACTTCCATACATGGCTACACTCCATACAAATACTTTCAGAAACGACTTCCTGACACTTAAATCTATACTCAATGTTAGCAAATTTCTCTTCTTCAGAAACGTTTTCCTTGCCATTGCCAGTCTATATTTTATATCCACTCTACTTCAACAATCATCAGTGACTTTGCTCCCCAAATAGCAAAACTCATCTACTACTTTAAGTGTCTCATTTCCTAATCTAACTCCCTCAGCATCACCTGATTTAAGTCGACTACATTGCATTATCCTCATTTTGCTTTTGCTGATGTTCATCTTATATCCTCCTTTCAAGACACTGTCCATTCCATTCAACTGCTCTTCCTGATCCTTTGCTGTCTCTAACAGAATTACAATGTCATCGGCAAACTCAAAGTTTTTATTTCTTCTCCATGGGTTTTAATTCCTACTTCAAATTTTTCTTTTGTTTCCTTTACTGCTTTCATGCCCCTCGACTCTTGTAACTGCCATCTGGTTTCTGTGCAAATTGTAAATAGCCTTTCGCTCCCTCTATTTTACCCTGCCACCTTCAGAACTTGAAAGAGAGTATTCCAGTCAACATCGTCAAAAGCTTTCTCTTAGTCTACAATTGCTAGAAACGTAGGTTTGCCTTTCCTTAATCTAGCTTCTAAGACAAGTCGTAGGGTCAATATTGCCTCACGTGTTCCAATTTTTTTACGGAATCCAAACTGATCTTCCCCGAGGTCGGCTTCTACTAGTTTTTCCATTCGTCTGTAAAGAATTCGCGTTAGTATTTTGCAGCAGTGACTTATTAAACTGATAGTTCGGTAATTTTCACATCTGTCAACACCTGCTTTCTTTGGGATCGGAATTATTATATTCTTCTTGAAGTCTGAGGGTATTTCGCCTATCTCATACATCTTACTCACTAGATGGTAGAGGCTATCAGTAGTTCTAATGGAATGTTGTCTACTCCTGGCGCCTTATTTCAACTTAGGTCTTTCAGTGCTCTGTCAAACTCTTCGCGCAGTATCATATCTCCCATTTCGTCTTCAATTACGCTCTCTTCCATTTCCATAATATTGTCCTCAAGTCCACTGCCCTTACATAGACCCTCTGTATATTCTTTCCACCTTTCTGATTTCCCCTCTTTGCTTAGAACTGGTTTTCCACCAGAGCTCTTGATATTCATACAAGTGATTCTGTTTCCTCCAAAGGTCTCTTTGTCGTTATTTAGAATTTTTGTCATATCTTTTTTGCGTTTGTGTCTTCCAATACGGCCTTCCCACGTGTCCCGCCCCCTTGCTCAAGCGCCGCAGCCGCAAGCTAACAGATGCCACACAGCTAATGCACATGTCTCAGTTTCAGACTACCGAGATATCTACACTTCTCAACACTGTGCAGCAGGTACTCGCCAACGCTGCACGGCAGACAGAGCCAGCTCCGCCTACTACAGCTGCAAAAGTGGTGACCTTTTCGCAAATTTTGCGAGCAAGATGAGGAATGGCTCGAGTGGCTGGCCCAGTTTGAGGCGCATTTTTCTTGCCCACGACTTTCCAGGTCCTGTGAAACTTCCCATATATTATCAACAGTGGGAAGTGCAGTGTTCCGTCTTATTGACAGACTTTTTCCTAACGCCACTGCGAGTGAACTGTCTTATGAAACGGTTATCTCTTCGCTAATTGACTATTATGACCAGCAAGGGAATGTGGTAGGAGCTAGGTATCAATTCTTTAATCGCAAAAAAAAGGTCAGAACAAACATATTGCGTGTGGGTCACAGATTTGCAGGGTCTGACAAGAAAATGCAAATTTAAATGTGCTTGCGATTCTTTATATTCAAATGTAATACTGCGTGATGCGATCGTGTGCAAAGTGCCTGATTGCAAAATCAGAGAACAGATTTTAAAACAGTCCGACCCAACATTTCAGCAGATTGTGCAAATACTAGACCAGTACGATTCCGGTGCCTTGTCGGCTCATACATTTGAGCAGCCAGCTGTTTGTCGGGTTGAGTCCATTGCTTGTGCTCGCCCCATTCCACACCGACGGCGTGTGCTAGCTACGACTAGTAAACAGCCGTCCACGCCGCTTATGCAGTTCGCTAAACAGGCGGCTACACAGGCCAGCAGAATTAAAGTCTTGCCGTCGCTGTTATACACGGCAAAAACGCCAAGGCTTCCCCTCCTGACAAGCTCAGTGTTACGCTTGTGGTAGGAAAGGACATGTACAATCCGTATGTTTGCAACGAAACAAACATCAGCATGTAGCCCACTCACAAAACTCTCGTTAGAAGGCGCATGTTATTAATGCAGTATTTTCAGTCTGCAACTAGCAAGCGTGCAATTTCGTCAGTGATACGTCAGTCAAACAAACGTTTTGTTCATTTACTTATATGTTGGAAACGCGTGAAATTTCAGTTGGACACGGGTGCCTCTATCACATTGCTAAATCGTCGCACATGTGAACTATTAGTCTCCCCACGCCTGTCTAAAACTTGCACGCAACTGGCGGCTTATAATGGGCAAGACATTCTCGTTGTCGGAACATGTACTTTGCCTGCCTTTGTATCGCTCGCATACGCGAACAGTGACTTTTACAATGCTACAACCAGGTGAGTGTGAGAACATATTTGGTCTTGATGGTTCAAATGGCTCTGAGCACTATGGGACTTAACATATGTGGTCATCAGTCCCCTAGAACTTAGAAATACTTAAACCTAACTAACCTAAGGACATCACACACCCATGCCCGAGGCAGGATTCGAACCTGCGACCGTAGCAGTCGCGCGGTTCCGGACTGAGCGCCTAGAACCGCTAGACCACCGCGACCGGCTTTGGTCTTGACTCTTTTGATTTGTTTGGCTTTAACATTCAGGACAATGTGTTGCCAGTGTCTGCACTCAATGCAAAAGACAGTACAGCTAGCTTTCTAAAAGAATTCCCAGAATTCTTTTCTCAAGATTCAGGCAAATCTAATAATTTTGTTGCACGTTTATGCTGAAAGACAATGCTCAACCGAAATTTTGCCGGACCAGAACTGTTCCCATTGCATCGTTGGACAAAGTCGCTACTGAACTTAAAAGAACTGCAAGAAAGCGGAGTTATTGCGCCCATATCAGCTAGTCTGTGGGCAAGTCCACTGGTTTTGCTCCCCAAACCTTCAGGTCGCATTCGCCACTGCGTTGACTTCAAGTCTACAGTCACCCACAAATTGTGATTGATACTTAATCACTGCCACGGCTAGAGGATCTCATGGACAGATTAGGCGTTGGACGCTATTTTTCAAAAATTAATTTGCGCGACGCATATCTTCAAATACCGCTCGATGAAGAATCTCAAAAAGTGTGTGTAGTAAATACTCATTTGGGCTTGCTTAAATATTGGCGTTTGCCATTTTCCAACGATATTTGGAACAGCTGACTGCACAAGTGTCAAACTGTTCAAACTATTTGGACGATATTGTAGTAGCAGGTCGTACACCTGAAGAACATATGGCAGATTTACGTGCTTTGTTTCGTGTGTTATCTGATTCAGGACTAAAGTTGTAAGTAGGCTGTTTAGGTTTTTTTATTGGTAACGCCACCTCTGTATGAAAATCACTGGCTGTGCTGTGTGCAGTCTGTGGCTGCTTTGCATTGTTGTAATACTCGCCATTGTAGTGTTGGGCAGCGGCAGCTGGATGTGAACAGCGCGTAGCGTTGCGCAGTTGGAGGTGAGCCGCCAGCAGTGGTGGATGTGGGGAGAGAGATGGCGGAGTTTTGAAATTTGTCATGAACTGCTATATTTATATATGATGATATCAAGGTAAATACATTGTTTGTTCTCTATTAATATCTTTCATTTGCTAACTATCCCTATCAGTAGTTAGTGCCTTCCATAGTTTGAATCTTTTATTTAGCTGGCAGTAGTGGCGATTGCTGTATTGCAGTAGCTTGAGCAGCGAAGATTTTTGTGAGGTAAGTGATTTGTGAAAGGTATAGTTTAATGTTAGTCAGGGCCATTCTGTTGTAGGGAATTTTGAAAGTCAGATTGCGTTGCGCTAATAAAATATTGTGTGTCAGTTTAAGCACAGTCATGTATAATTGTTCAAAGGGGACGTTTCATATGGCGACCCTTAGCCGAGGATACCTCACTGGAATCTTCTGATTTTTTGTAGTAGTTTGTGTAATTAGTGTAGATTTTGTTTATTGCTAGCACGTAATTGTAGAGAAAATCTCCTTTGTAGTTGCAGACTTTCATTGTTGTACAGTAAAACAGTTGTGGCATGCATGTAGATTTGCACCAAGTATTTCGCAGCTGCAATTAACTAGATATTATTTTCAGTGCTATGTTAATGTGTTCTCTTATTTTTGATATTCAAATTGTGTTTTTCTGTGTTGTCGTGTGAAATACTGTGACAATAATGGCGTGTGAAAAACGTAATACTAGGCTCCAAAGTAAACTGAGAAATGACAGTGAAAATGAAAGCACTGTGTTAGCGCCACCGAGTAATGAATTAACTGATGTTCAAAGTAGTAATTTGGTAATTGTGCATAGGGAAATGGAGCGGGCGGCAAACAATGGCGTGGACAGTGAAACAATTAGTGAAGAGGGAAGCATTATCGATCGATCGGTCGGCAACAGCTCGCCTCAGGAATCCGAAATGACAGGACACAATTTTGCAAATACTGTAGATTCAGGTTTTGCGTCCTCACCGTTTTCTCAAATGAGTCAAGACACATTTTCCGCTTGTCAAAATGTGAATGTTGCCGGTGCAAATTCACTGCCGAAAAGCACTGACGAACATGTTTCAGACACCAGTGCATTGTTATTACAATTAATGCAACAAATGGAACAAAATCAGAGACAAACACAGCAAAAGTTAGACACAGTGGAACAAAATCTTCAAAAGTTAGACACAATGGAACAACACCAGAGACAAACACAGCAACAGTTAGACGCAATGGGACAAAATCTTCAAAAGTTAGACACCACACTTGAACAAACACGTGAAGATTTAACTAGTGAGTTACATAAAATAGAATCGAAATGTCAAAAAGTCTGTAATGACGTAAAAACACAAATTTGTGAGCATTTTCAACCCATTTTTTCGCAGCATGAAAATGTATTACAGAATCACGAAGCAGCCATAAAAGAACTGCAAACCATTGTTCATGAAAATCACGACACGTTGCAAGCTAAAATTGACTCAGTTGCATCTACCGCTTCGGTTACACAACTTGCAAAAACTCAGGAAAACTTAAAGGACACAGTAGATACTCTGAAACTTGGTTCAGAAAAACATACAGAGGAAATAATTTCACTATCGGATAAAGTAGCCGAACTTTCAGATTAGTTCACTAACTTATCTACAAAGGTAGATGATGATCTGAATAACACAACACCTGTAGCCTTCACTGACACTGAAGAGTATGTAGAAGTTAGAAAATTCAAACAAAATCAAAATCAAATCAATACACAGTACAAAAGAGAAATCCGGGAAGTGCAAGATCAGTTGGCACAAGTAGTACAAGAATTATGTATTTCAGAGGCCACTCGCGCTCCAATACGGGAAGAGGGACTTAGAAATACCGAACAGCCACAAAATAATAACACAGCGCATTTCGGAAATTATGAAAGAAATTGGCAATGTGCACCGAATTTTGAGATTGAACAGCCGACACCATGTAACAATGACCGACATGCGACTCGCTGACATGATGATTTTGATATAAGCTGTTCATTACTACACGTAAATTCAAAACATTTAAAAATTCCAGCAACGACATTCATCCACAAGCGTGGCTCCATCAATTCTCTCATTGTTTTCCTCCCAACTGGTCATTGGAGCACAGGTTAGAATTTATGTGTGGCTATTTAGAGAATGAACCAGCTGTAAGAATGCGATCGGTCATTCACGATTGTCACAGTGAAGGAGAATTTTACCATGCCTTCCTCTCAGCATATTGGTCTCAAGCTACACAAGACCGAGTAAAACATGGCATCATAATGATGAAACATTTAGAACAATCTGAATTCTCCAGTCTTGTGAAATATTTTGAAGACATGTTGCACAAGAATCGGTACCTGTCAAACCCATACAGCCCCTCAGAACTCATCCGCATTTACGACATATTATTTTGGTAGGACGTTGCAAAGACGACATTGAAGCTTTTCAGGGACTGTTACAAGAACTGGAAAGTGACACTGACAATCGCGGAACACAGGAGCACAACAATTACAGATCACATCAGTCGCAATTCCGCGATGAAAGAAATAATAACTGGACGCGACAAGGCTATTCTCACAACACAAATCGTGACCGAAACAGACACCACACGTATTACAACCGTTGGCAGAGTAGTAATAATTACAGGGAAAGATCACCTCTCCGCGGTAGTGACTATCACAGAGACAATCAGAGAAACAGACAATTTGGGAACCAAAATAATTATTATCAAGGGAGACAGAATAACATTAGATGCAACGGACCAGCGCGCAGTTACGATTCAGGAAGAAATTCTCCACCATGTGACCGACAAGAAAGAAACTATGGAATCTACCGACATGACGACAGATGATATGATCGTAACGACAGACCTGAATTGCATCAGAACTGGCGTGATTTAAACAGGGCAGGGCCTTCTCGTCAGAGTGAATTTGTAGAAGTTAGGTCTCCTAATCCCAATAACGGCGCGCGCCAACAAAGAGACAGACAATGACTCGCACAGCAGGCAGCCGCGTGCGCCCGCTGGCTCCGAGAAAAATAACGTAGACGCTAACCTTGAGAAAAAATTCCAATATTCTTTACTGACGTATACCGCATGACAATTGCTTTGAAGTTGAAACTCTGTGCACTAGGAAGAGTAAAGGCTTACACCACATTTCATGTAAAACCGTTTATTGAAAGATAATCTGCTTTTTAACTTTGTCATTGCCATAAAACTTTTCACTTTACATTACTAGTATGCTTGTCAGACTTAGAATCTGTTAACATGCAACAATGTTCGAAGTTAAATATCCAGTCTAGAACCTAGGGAACATTTTTAAACAGAAATTACGAATGCATTGTTATAGTGAACAGACGACACAGTGTTGTATTTGTACATTCTTGCTTGTTAGTTGCACGATTACGTAACGACTATCAGGCTTACATACTTAGGACACATACTGGTACTGCTAATGAGATTTTAATGCAACATTTTGGTTTACTTGAAAATACATTCTGGGTTTAAAGTACTTTCTGTGAGATACCAGACGACACAGTGGTTAGTTTATGTGACAACTACACGGTTTTATCACGACGCTACTAATGAGTGACAATTTACAATGTTGCTTTTGCGGTGTATCTGTGTTATATCTGCGCAGTTTTTCTGAATTCTTCTGGAAAGTAAAACAGGTTTTAGTAGTAACTTTTGTAGTATAGCTACAATGAGACAGGGTTTTCTGTAGCACAACAGTACGTTACAGCACAGTACTTTCTTCATCACAACAATAAGCGTAATAACTACGATATCTATACACAAAGCATTTCACTTTTGTTTATCATGAGGTAAGTACATTGACTTCTGCAGAACTTAGCTTTCGGAGGACGATAACTACGACACTTCCACAGAGATTATGTTGCAACAAGACGCACATTTAGCGCTACAGGACACGTATTTGAGTGATTAATTTTGTACTTAAAACATTTATTTTTAAAGATTTTTAAATTACAAAGAAAGTTTTCCGTGATATATTTCATTCCATTGGTGTAATCAGTAACACCTGAGGGTATAATTACATTAATCCTCAGGGGGGTACACGCTTACTTTGTGTACCATGTGTGTGGCAACCACAAGGAACCCTAGCTAATATGGTATTTGCTTATACAACTTTACACATCGGTACCATATTTCTCTAACACACAAATTACACAGCTATCTGATCATTTAACTGAGAGATAAACATTTTTTTTTACTACATCAGTGACACATGTTTACGCAATACACAGTTGGGTAACTTCACACTTATGAAACTGTATTTTGTCTGTACTTTGTAAACTTTTCATATTTTTTCGGAATCATTGTGATACTATGAGAGCTTTGAATGATGTATTTGGTAAGGGAGCATGATTTTAAAGTACGTTTGAGGTAGATGACACTATTGAAATGAGCAGAGAATTTTTTTTAGGTTTTGAAATTATTGCAGAAAGCTACGACGTTTTTGAGATTTGACTGAGGTTTTATGATGTTATTATTACGACGACGATGTGTACTATGCTGTTGAGATATGTTTATGATCAATAAGATGATGCTACCGTATATGAGGAATAAGAAGTATGTTGGAAACCAAGAATCGTACTTTAAGAGTTATGAAATGTGTGTAAATGCGTGACTGTATCACAATGCTGACGAATATTTTATTTGGACACTTATATTTATAGGATTTTCTTTCTACAGATTTGCAACGCTAATTCTTGACCTGTGAAATATTTTTATGTGAGACTGTCACTGTAGCGGAAACTGCTGTCGTAAATATTTCCGTAAGAAAGTTAAGTGACCACCTGCATGTAATGTGTCGCGGGCACCCACCTGGGCGACAGCCGCCCGAAAAAAAGCCATTAGCCTTTCAGCGGCACAGGTAGAAAAAAAAAGGGGAGGCCATTATCCTCGCTATTGACGTTCCTTTGTAGAAAGCATCGCAAAAACGACACGGTCGAACTTGAAAACATATGATTACACTGTGGAGCTCTTAATTTATGATATTTACTGAAATGCTTATGAACTGATGGGAAATATTCTTACATCTGCAAACCTGATAATGACAAGTGTCTTTCTACGAGAGTTGAGAGCTACTGACTTACGAAATGCCACATAGCTATTGAATGATGTTTTTATGCTTTGGTTTGCGTAATTGCTTATTTCATTTGACATCTGTTTTCCAGCTGTGTTGCAGCATTGGTTTCATAAAATAAAATTAAATGCATTTGCTGATGTGAACACTTTCTGTCAACAGATCTATTAAATAATATTTTTGTGGTCCACATTCTTCAAAAAAGGAGCACTTGGAAAGGAAAGAACAATAAGAAGGGACTAGTAACAGTAACTGCATGCATAATATTCTTTTCAAGTACATGGTAATATTTCTTTTACAATAAGTTGTTGTGGTGCACCACTTTAATTACTTAGACATTAAGATGTGATTATACATTTCCCTTATCTGCATTGTTATCTTTAGTGTACTATTTTTTCTGCTTGAGCTATGTCATGTTTAGATATAAGCTGCTGTTTGCCAGGCATAGTGCTACTGAACTTTAATTTGTGTTACTCTGCTAAGCCAGATTTATTTTTTTGTTTGCTGTGCATTGCCTCATATTAGTTGTAATGTTGAATTGCTTGGTAATTTAAATTTACTGTAGCTTGCTTTGCGATTTTCCATTTTTTTTTTCATTGCTGTTTATATTAATTGTTTTATGTGCTGCTGCATTGCCTCGTCCCTTAGTTTAGCATCTGAGATCAGTAGATTTAAGTTAGCTTAAGAGGGGGTAGACTATATAAGAAACTGACTATGGAGAATAGGTAAAGAATGCATTGCGAAGTTATATGAAAAAGATTTGGGCCCAAATGAGTATTGTACAATCAGAAATAATTATTTTGAAAGAAATATGAACAGAATACAGAAAGCAGGCTTAGATAGGACTTTTTGGGAATAATGATGAACAAAGGGAGATCTCCATGCAAAATACTGCAGTAAAACAAACCCTGTCCTTTCCCTTTTGTGTTATCCCACTATATGTTTGAGTACCCTTGTGTATTTGTCTACTTCCTGTCTTTATGTGTTTATCTGATAAGACTTATGTTGTAGAATTTTTCTAGTACTAAGCTACATTCACTATGATGAGGAATACTGTTATCCTCAAATATAATTTGCATTAATAATATGTTATTTTCTTTGTAAAGATGTTTATAGACATTATTAATTCTGTTTTCGTTTCAATGCTCATGTGTGAAAGTAATGTGTCGAAAACTATTCTCATTATTTTATTTATTTACTTATGTCATAATTCCTGTAACACTGATGTATATGTCTATTTCTATTCTTTTGTAAAGCCTGTTTTACTACAAATGTTATCTGTATTGTTATGTTCTTTAATGATGTATTTTGTACCTTTGTAATTGTATTTTCATGTTGTAAATCTGTAATTGTATAGACACCAGTTCTTCAAATTAAGTTACATTTCACTGCACACGTTTCTGTTGGTCATAGTATATGGACAATATGTGAGAAGTTGGGACTGTTAGTGTTTGCACGTGTGTTAATAATTCAGCAAGGGACTGGATAACAGCATTGTTGGTTCTAAGGACAATTCCATAAACTTTGTGAGTGCACAAGTGGTGGTTATGGACTTGCTATATTCTCCGCAAGAATCTTCGATGGTGATTGTGCACCTGCACAGTCGCAACGGATGGCTGCTAGCCATCTATACAAGGACTACAGTGGGTCTGCATTTTTGATGGCCCACCAATACCATTATTTCTACAAGGACTACCGTGGGTCTGCACCTCTGGTGGCCCACCAATACCATACTCTCTACCAGGACTACAGTGGGTCTGCTCTGTGATGACCTACCTACCAATACTCTTCAAAATTTCGACTGACTCTGCTGTGGGTTTGCTCTGTTGTGGCCCATTACCTGTATGCATGTCAAGAGTCAGCACTGTCTTTCCGTTGGAAGGACAACACTACTTCTTCAAGACTGCATGGAAATCCACTACTTCTGTGTGCATTTTCTTTTACTGCTCAGACTTTGAGAAAAACTCTGCATTTTTACTGTGATGAACAATCTGGACTGTCTTTATGGACTGTGAGAAATTTTTAGCTTTTGACCAACATTGTATCAATAAGTGTGTGCATTTGATTTCTTTGTTATTGTAATTATGAAAAATTTTTTTCAAATCTTTATTGGCCACTGCCCAATCCAATTTGTAAAATTTTTTGTGGGGAGCATGGGGGCTATGTAAGTAGGCTGTTTAGGTTTTTTTATTGGTAACGCCACCTCTGTATGAAAATCACTGGCTGTGCTGTGTGCAGTCTGTGGCTGCTTTGCATTGTTGTAATACTCGCCATTGTAGTGTTGGGCAGTGGCAGCTGGATGTGAACAGCGTGTAGCGTTGCGCAGTTGGAGGTGAGCCGCCAGCAGTGGTGGATGTGGGGAGAGAGATGGCGGAGTTTTGAAATTTGTCATGAACTGCTATATTTGTATATGATGATATCAAGATAAATACATTGTTTGTTCTCTATTAATATCTCTCATCTGCTAACTATCCCTATCAGTAGTTAGTGCCTTCCATAGTTTGAATCTTTTATTTAGCTGGCAGTAGTGGCGATTGCTGTATTGCAGTAGCTTGAGCAGCGAAGATTTTTGTGAGGTAAGTGATTTGTGAAAGGTATAGTTTAATGTTAGTCAGGGCCATTCTTTTGTAGGGAATTTTGAAAGTCAGATTGCGTTGCGCTAACAAAATATTGTGTGTCAGTTTAAGCACAGTCATGTATAATTGTTCAAAGGGGACGTTTCAAAGTGCAGACTGGACAAGCATGATTTTTTTAAACCCCAGTTGCAGTATCTTTGTCAGGTCATAAACAGTCAAGATGTATACCCTCTGCAGTAGCATTTGTTAGCCATACGAGACTTGCCAGTTCCTCATAATATCACAGAATTGGAGTCAGTTTTGGGAAAAATGAACTGTTATATTCGGTTCATACCGAATGCTGCACAAATTACAGCTCCATTGCATCGCTTGCGTCGTAAGAATGTCCCCTTTGTTTGGACAGATGGGTGCCAAGTAGCTTTTCAAAAACTTAAAGATGCATCGCTCAGTGATCGTTGCTTAGTTCACTTTGATCCTGAAAAACCAGTTGTATTGCAAGTTGACGCTTCCTCTTACAGAATCGGTGCAGTGCTTTCGCACTGAATTGGTGATAAAGACAGACCTATTGCTTTCGCATCAAAACTGTTATCCAAAGCTAAGTGCAACTATTCACAAATTTAAAAAGATGCATTAGCTATAGTGTATGGTGTCACCAAATTTCACCACTATATGTATGGCAGAAATTTCTACTTACTTGCGGATCATAAGCCTTTGCAGTCTTTGTTTCATTCGACGTAACCGGTTCCTGTACGAACTGCCCAAAAATTGCAAAGATGGGATTTGTTGTTGCCTCAATACCAGTACGAGATTGTGTATCGTCCAAAAGCTCAACATGGTAACGCGGACGCACTTTCACGCCTTCCGATTATCCCTCACACAGACTTTGACGCTTCTGCTGCATCTTGTTGTCACATCGATGCTCAGGATTCTGAATTGCTTCAGTCTTTTCCACTGAACTATAGCAAAATTGCACAGGCCACGGAAGCTGATCCCGATTTGAACATTTTGCTCAATTATGTTCGCGCATCTTGCCTCACTAGTTGAGTAGCATAAAGAATTCTGTAGTGTGCCGATACTTTGCACGTCGGTATAGCCTCACTGTACATAAAGGTGTGATTCCTATTCAAAATGACAATGGATAGTCCTATATTGGTCCTTAAGTTTTGCAAAAAGAAGTTCAAATATGGTTCAAATGGCTCTGAGCACTATGGGACTTAACTTATGAGGCCATCAGTCCCCTAGAGCTTAGAACTACTTAAACCTAACTAACCTAAGGACGTCACACACATCCATACCCGAGGCAGGATTCGAACTTGCGACCGTAGCGGTCGCGCGGTTCCAGACTGTAGCGCCTAGAACCGCTCGGCCACTCCAGCCGGCGCAAAAAGAAGTGCTGAAATTACTTCACCAAGGACACTGGGGGGATTGTTTGTACGAAATAGTTAGCGCTTCGACACTGTGCTTGGCAGGGCATGGACGCCCAAATAGAACAATTGACGTCACAGTGTCACGCATGTGCAGAAACTCAGCCCACTCCGCCACAGAAGTTGTCTTCTTGGCCTACGTCGCAATCGCCATGGCAACGTGTGCACAAAGACTTCACGGGTACTTTTTGGAACACTCGCTGGTTAATTGTGGTTGACTCATATAGCACGTTTCCTTTTGCTGCGCCAATAAACTCGACAACGTCACATAGCACAATTCAGGTGTTGTCTTCGAAGTTCTGCCTAGAAGATTCACCTGAAGTAATAGTGTCAGACAACGGAACTCAGTTCACGTCACATTAATTTCAAACATTCTGTGAACGCAATGGCATACTGCATCTACAGGGTGGCGCACGAAATATGTTACCACTTTGCTTTTGAATGTAAACTTTATTGTCAATACAATCTGAAAGGAACATATACTACAATGAAGAGCCGTCTATGGAGATTTGTTCTAACTCAGTACATACTCGATATGTCCACCATTTCGCTTCCTAACTTCCTTCAAACTAACACTGAAGTTAGTGATTACCCTACGGCACATGTCTTCCGTAAGTTCACTGCAAGCTTGAAGAATAAGTCTTCTGAGCTCCATTAAATCACGTGAACGTTTCGGGAAATTTTTTTTCTTTAGGTACCCCCAAAGACAAGTCAAATGGATTGAGGTCTGGACTATTGGGGGGGGGGGGGGCAATTTTGTCCGTCATTGAAGCGTCCTGGAAACCTGAGTGAAATGATCCGCATGTCGAAATGCTCGTGTAAAAACTCCAACACAGTGTTTGCAGTATGTGGCCTTGCTCCATCTTGCATGAACCACTGCGTGTTGAAGGGTAATACAGTAGCAAGAAGCTGTGAAATGAAGCTATAGCGAAGCATGATCAAATAACGCTCGCTGTTCACAGTTTCTTCAAAGAAAAAGGGTCCAGTAAGTCCGTGACTGGAAATTGTTGCCCGCGCTGTAATCCTTGGAGAATAATGTTGTCGTTCATGAAGCACTTGTGGGTTTTCAGTGGCCCAAAAGCGTACATTTTGTTTGATAACCACACCGTCTAAATGAAAATGCGCCTCGTCTGAAAACCAAACGTTGTTGAGAGTTTCTTCCCTATCCTCCGCCCACTGAGCAAACAGTAGTCTCTGCTGCTTGTGTTCTTCAGTGAGATTCTGTGCACAGGTCATCTTGTATGGGTACATATGGAGGTCACTTTTAAGAATGCGTTGAACGGAGCGTCTGGATATTCCCAGTTACACTGCTGCCTTTCTACACGATTTCCCAGGACTTCTCTGTACAGCAACTCGTACCGCTTCAGTATTCTCCGGCGAACAAACAGGCTTAGGCCGAGGTCGCTTCGCTTCCAATACTGTTCCTTCCTGTACAAATTTATCGTACAACCTGTGGATGGTGTTCTTGCTAGGACCCATCGTGTGTTAAACTGTTGTCCAACACGCCTCTGAGTCACAACAAGGCTTTTCGTTTCATGAAATAGTAAGACAATTGCCGATCGTTGCTGTGTCGTCAGTCTTCCATTGTCAGCCATTGCTTCTTACTAGTCTCCCAGTTGAACTTCTTTTTGCAAAACTTAGAGACCAATACACGACTATCCACTGTCATTTTGAACAGGAACCACACCTTTCTATACAGTGTGGCTATGCCGACGTGCAAAGATTCGGCACACTACAGCCTTTCGTGAATTACACGTCATTTCGTAACTCATTTGTTTTTCCTAGCTCTGCTGGTACTGCTGTAGAGATCCCAGCGGGATATCTAATGTGCGTCGCAAAATTGTGAAAGAAACAATTGGCAACACATTTCGTGCACCACCCTGTAACTAGTGCACCGTTCCATCCACAGTCAAACAGTGGAGCGGGAAGTTTTGTCAGGACATTGAAGCAGCAGATGGCCAAACTTCGCTCCGCACACACCAGGGACCAAGCCTTGCAACTGTTTCTCGCCTTCGTATCGTTCGCATCCACGAGATGGACCATCGTCGGCGGAATTGCTTCACTGCCGCCGCCATCGCACACTGCTGCACGTGCTCCACCCTCCTTAGTGTCCAGTGCCGCAAGAAGGCCGCAAGTATCGCTTCGCGCCGCGTGATATTGTCTTGCGCTTGCAATGTAACTTGTTTCAGCTCCGGATGGTTTCCAGCGCCGCCATCAAAATCAACTTCGCCTCTGTCGCGTACACGATGATCTTTCAGTCTCTCCTCCCTCAGATTTACGGGTCCATAGGACAGCGAGGCCGCAGGAGCCGCCGGAGGGTGTCATCACGACGCCGTGGGATGACCCGATTGTGTCGGAGCCTTCGCCTCCTCCGCCTCCACCTCCTCTCGTCTTACTCATGGAGCTGGACCCGCCCACACCGCAGCTGTCGCCGCCTTCTTCATCTGGTTCATGGCACCAGGAGGTGGACGTGTACCTTTCTGGTCGTTTTCAAGGAGATGTTTCCGCCAGAGCGCAGACCGGATGGCGCGGTATGGCCAGAAGCTGGTCGTCCCCTGCAGCCACAGCTTCCGGCCTACCAGAGCGTCCACACTTGTGCATCCCCCGCCGTTGTCGCACTCATACACGACGATAGATCGTCGTTTGGGGGGGGGGGGGGTAGATGGAGGGGGAGGAATATTCTGGCGTAACCTATTAATACACGCGCCTTCAAATAATGAGGATCTCTTGAAAACGCGTATCTGTAGTCATGATTTATTATAATGAAATGTAAGGTAAAAACTTAATGGCTGTTGTAGTCTTCACAATGTTTAAATTCGAAGCCGAGATGGAGGTAACAAGGCTTTAACCCTTTGAGGTCTTATAGTGGTTAGCATGAGGGTTACGAAAAGAACCGTAGTTGGTGTGTAGGTTCGTATCCTGCCACTTCAAACATTTTTTTCCTCTTCACTTTTTAAAAGATTCTAGGACTCATTAATTTAAAGAAAGTATATTTTGTAAGTTTGATGTTATGGAAGTATAAGAGCACTCTGTCCTTGGAGTGAGTTTTAACTGTCAATAATTTACAAATTGAGCATGAAATGCCAGTACATGTTTGGAATACATTGATCATCTGGTAAAACAAAGGAAGTACCACTCAAAATAAAAAGCACAGAAAAGACTGATAGATCTGAGAAATAATTAAAACATAACTTAGTCAGCTCTTTATACACTATGAAAAATTTACAAGCTAGATATTTTACGGGACTTCTTTTCCAAACAAAAACATCTTACAAGTATGCAAACGTAATGTATTCTGGTACTGATTTGAAAATGTAACTCCAGCTATTTTTCTCGCTGTTACGTTTACTTTCAAAACTGAGAAGGGAATTGTAATTTTTTGCACAAGTTAGAACATAGTTCACACAACCATCACACTTTCGTCATTGGGAAGCTTAGGCCTGCTGTAAAGTACTTTCTGTAGTACATAATTACGGTATGTAAATAACGAGTATGAAGTGTGCAGGTTCTTCCTTTCTTACGAAGGAATAGTTTCCAAAATTGCTATCAATGTATGAACTGAAGATATCAGTTGCTGCTTAATTCATGAACAAGAATGGCTACATACCACAGTCACGACGATAATTCATAATTTATAGTCTTTTCGCAGTTTCATGATAGTGTTATGGTAATACTATATTATTCTAGTATGCAAAGCATGTATAATTTAGCATACGTAACTGGACAAAATTATGCTGCATATTTATTCTCAAATGAATAAAAAGATCAATTAAAATGAAGCCAATAAAAAGGTCAAATCGAATAAGATGAGGGAAGGTGTGATTAATCCACTGGTATGCAGCCAATAAATTTGTCTCAGTTTTTGAATACTAATGAGGCAACAGAATGTTTGGGTACTCGCAGACCATTTCTGAAAAGAACATAACTTTTTTATGTACACATTACTTTCATGCTTGGAAATAATTAGGTACTGATTACAGCAGCCAGTCTCATTATTTCAGATCAGAAAACTGCTGTTACAGGAACGTTCTCAATGTGGTGGCACGCATCTACACGATAATGATGCCAACTCCGTGAGACTGTAGCGACCACAATTAGCAGTTCAGCGCAGCGCAGTGCAGTGCAGTTCGGTTCACGAATGCGTCACCCGCCCCGCAATTATTTTATTTTGCGCGGATAAATTAGTTCCGCGCCGTCCGCCAGGAGCGATGTGCTGTGTCCGTTACTCCGTGCCGTTTATTCGTAGTATATAGTTTTTTACTTGTTCTTGTTTTCTCCATGTTTTTTTAATACTTTGTTATTGAGTAAACAATCAACAAGTCACTTATTCGTTTTCGCGCGAGTCTCACCCTGACGTCCTGTATTAATTGCTGAACGAAAGTATAAGGATTTTGTCATCTCAGCATTGGAGATGTCGTTGAGCGTTATGTATCGTAAACCAGCAAGCTAACCGGTCAGGCGGGCTAGTACCTAGCCCTACGACCAAACTGGTGGCCCTGTCGTGATTTATCGCCTGCCTGACGCACAAAATAAGGTGATACTGTAAGATGGCGGAAAATCTGATCATGACCAACTCTGCTTGAGTCCAGACTCGCCGTTAGACTACCACCCTTTTGGCCTCACAATCCAACGCTACGTTTCCGCAAGTTGAAGCTAGTTTCTTTTACTCTGGAATAACCGCGGACGCTACCGAGTTTGCACCGGTCGTGAGCCAGCTCGATCATCAGTACGCAGCCGAAGTGCAAGACGTGATTACCGCGCCGCCAGAGAGTAATGCCTACGACCGGTTCAAGACAGAACTTATCGACAGAGTATCAGCTTCGCAAGAAGGACACCTCCGCCAAGTTCTGATTTAAGAGGACATCGGAGATCGTAAACCGTCTCAGTACTTGCGGCACCTGCGAAGTAAGATCGACGTGCCTGCTGAGAACCATCTGGAGCAATCGGTTGCCGCCTGCCATCAAAGCAATAATAGCGTCGCAGCCGGAATCGCCTTTAGACATGGTGGTGAAGCTAGCAGACAAGGAACAGGACGCTGTCTCACCTGCACCTCTTAACGTAGCTACCGTGCAATGCGCAAGCACGTCAGCCACACTTTCGCGCGCCGAATACGATGCTCTGACGACAAAGGTCGATATGTTGACGCAACAGATTAGCTAAGTGATGTGTCGGTGTAACAGCAACAGTGATTGTGTACGACCGAG
This sequence comes from Schistocerca serialis cubense, assembly GCF_023864345.2. NCBI lineage: Eukaryota > Metazoa > Arthropoda > Insecta > Orthoptera > Acrididae > Schistocerca > Schistocerca serialis. The sequence continues at coordinate 244,733,968 of NC_064638.1, read as the reverse complement.
ATACCGGAAGCGCTCACGCAGCAGCTCATCAACTGCTTCATCTGCCCGTGTGATTGAAACACAGCAGGGGATATGCTGGTACCACAGACGTTTTGGTGATCAAGCTCGTCGCTGTACCAAACCCTGCACATACCAAATGCCAGCGGCGATCGGGTGTAGACGCTTCATCCAATTGCCAGTCTGCATCACAGCATCTGTTTGTGAGTGGCCGGCGCACAGGCAAGAAATATTTGATTGACACTGTCTCTGATCTATGTATTTTCCCGCGAACAGTGTTACAGCGTATAGGCCGCGTACGTCTTTCTGTCTAGCTGCCGAAAACAATTCTTCTATTGCGACGTATGGTATATATGTTTTGAACTACATTTAGGCCTACGGCAAGCGTTTGCGTGGGATTTCTCGATCGCGGACATCACCCAGCCTATAAGAGGAGCGGAATTCTTGGCACATTACAACCTCCTGCCTAACGTCGCCAATACACGTCTGGTCGACCAAACCACTGGACTGACAGCAACACGATCCCGGCGCCAAGCAGCCATCCAATCCGCCAAGCTGCCTGAAGCCGGAGACAGTGAGTACGCCGCCTTACTTCGGGATTTTCCGGCGTTGATAAAACCTCCAGGTATGCTTACGGAAGTAACGCATAGCACAGTGCACTATATAAAGATCACCGAGGGGCCCCCATTATCCTGTAGACCTTGACGGTTAGCCCCGGGTCGGTTAGCTATCACCAAGGTCGCGTGTGTTAGTATAATTCGAGAGGGTATCATGCGACTGTCCAGTAGCCCTTAGGCCAGGGCCACACGAGCGGAATAGCTGCGGAACGTCAGACGCGCGGTAAATGACCGCACCGCTATGGCGCATGGGGTAGATGCAGCAGTCCACACGGGGCGGAACGTCTGCGGCTGCGGAATTTTGCCGCTTGCCAGCCGCATCGCCCATAGCGAGGCGGAAAACCCGCTGCGGCACACGCAGCGCCATGGGTCATGAGAATCAGTTGGGCATTTCACACGGGCGGTGCGACAGGTGTGCGGAGAAGGGCCAGCTGACAGCAGTCAGTGCTGGGAGCGGAGTAGAGCGGCCATTTGCAGCAGGCAGTTGCGTGCTCCGTTCCTTGTGACTACAAAGTGACTTCCACGATGTGCCTACTAGACACTGAGAAAATAGATATGGAGATTCTGATAATGGAAGTGGAAAAAAAGGCCTTGTATTTAGGATGTAAGGACCGAGGAATACAAGGACAGAAAGAAGAAGAATGGAGCATGGCATAAAATCTGCTGTGCATTATTCGACGATTTCGCAGATCATTCGAGCACAGAGAAAAAATCCGTTGGTAAGTTTTTCGTCCACTATTAGAATAATACAATTGGTTAAAAGATCACTGTGAATTGCGACATAGTTAGCGAATTAGTTTTCTGGAACTTGTTAAGTATTTCTGTTTAGAGATTGCTGAACAATGATAAGTGTTGAGAAAGTCCTGCATTTGTATTATTGTTGAAATGTTACACATTGATCATGTAACAACAATGCACAAATATAACAATAGAAAAGAACAACATATTTGGACAATAATATGTAAGAATTGGCAATAATGGTATCGATTCTTTTGCATCGCATGAAATAAGCCACATGATCGCCTTGGGCAATTACAATATTGGATAGAGTGATAAATCACTAAAAATAGAACACTAAACAAACCAGATTCAGTAAGCACTGCTCTCAAACGAGTTTCTGGATAGTATATGAAAGAGTCAACAATAGCTAATTAGTTTTATTAAGTCTCAGGTGAATTTACAGGTGTAATTACCGATAATAACAAGCTAGAACAATAAATTTAATAAAACTGTAAATATTAAGGAAAATGCATAAAATAGTTCATTTTCTGCTCTGTGTAACACCTCAGATTTTGCTGTCTTGCCAAGGCCCTTTGCCAGCCTCACTTACAAAATAATTTGCCATTACATCTCTGTTTCTTATTGCTGACACACTTCTTCTTCTTTCATCCAAGTTTGTTGCAGTTTCAAATCCATTCACAATAAATGTGTCTTCAATATGGAGCCCATCTCTCTCGCGCACATAATTATGCAGAACACAACATGCTTTTGTTATGTCAACAGCAAAATCCAATTTCACATTCTTGGCTCGCTGGAACACGCGCCATTTGTTCGACAATACGCCGAAGGAACATTCAACGTACCTACGAGCCCGTGGCAAACGGTAGTTGAAAATTCTCTTCTCGCGCGTCAACATTTTACCACCATATGGTCGTAGTACGTGTTCTGAGAGTCCAAATGCTTCGTCACCAACAAACACATACGGTGTAACTATCCCATTTGGTAAGCCAGAGGGCTCTGGTATACACAATGTATTTCCGTTCAGACGTTTCCACAGGGTAGATTTTTTTAAAAATTGTGCTGTCTGAATCTTTTCCAAACGAGCCAATGTCAACAAAAACGAATCTATAATCTGAGTCTGCCACTGCTAAAAGAGCAATGGAAAAGAAGTCCTTATAATTGTAAAACAGTGAACCACTCGTCTTTGGTTTGACCAACCGAATGTGTTTACCATCGATTGCCCCTATGCAATTTGGGAAATTTGCACGGATTTGGAATCCATTGGCAATATTCTTCCACTCCTCCTCTGTTGGCTGAGGCAGACACTCGTCTCGCAGGCAGCCCCAAATCGCACAGCACACTTTCCTCACTATGTCACTGGCTGTTGACTTGCCTATTCTGTATGTATAGTGCAGATCAACTAAGTGACAACCAGTAGCCAAATACCTAAAACCAAAGATATAAATGTATAAAAATTACGTTCAATATTTAGTCATTATTTAATGACGTTAAACATTTTAAAGTTACGTTAAATTTCCGTTTCTTTTTTTCTCCTTTGTAGGCCAGAAGGCACAACAAAAGTGGCGTAACATTAGGGACTATTATCGGAAATATGTAAGGAAAGTGAAGAAATCTGGTTCAGAAGCAGTAAGAATATTAAAATACGTGTGCGCTGACCAGCTGGGGTTCTTGGCACCTGTTTTAGAAACAAGAGATTCAGTTTCAGGTCTACAGGAAGACGAAATTCAGCATTTGGAACATCCTTTGGAATTTTCCAAGGCAGAAGACGACACCGGCAATCCAGTAACATCAGTTGACGCCTCAACACGTGAGCAGATTTCAGTAGGCTTATCAGTTCCACAAAAGAAAACGAAAGTGAGAAGCGTGAAAACAGATCATGAAGCTAAATTATGCAAATTTCTGGATAGTCCTCCAATTCGTTCTCCGTCCGCTGAGGACGAAGACAAATCTTTTTTGATTCCTTGTTGCCCACGCTGCAAGTTTGATTTAGATCAAATACTAGAATTCCGTATGAAAGTTTTACGCCTACTTCAGAGCATCCGAAACGCAAAATCGCAACCATTTCATGGCTGTTACGCAGCGTGTCAGCAACCTATGCAACATGCACCAACACATGATGTAAGCCCAGGACATTCCCAAACATTACATACACAAGGAAATATGTACAACGAGCGTGCAGCTCCTCAATTACTGCAGATACAGTCCCAACAGTATCGAGCTGAAAGAATTCTGACGTCTAGAGAACAACCGCCTTCTATTTTACCAGAGTTTATTGATTTGACTCTTGAGTAGAGGGTTTTCGCAGAAAAGTGTATTAAAAGGAGTTACTTTCCCTTTTTGCATATCCATTCTGTTAATTTCATTTACTGTTAATTGATGTTTCTTATCCTCAATAGATAGTTTTACATGTAACATAAAGAAAAGAGAATTAAAGTTGTTCGTTTATTGACCTAATCATTATCTTTATTTTTTAATTGAAATGAAAGTGTTGTTAAAACTAGTGATAGACTTTACTGGGTTTCTTTAATTTTAGCTGAGATAATTTTTGGCTGAGACGGGATATTTACACATTAGAATTCACTTACCTTAAAGTTATAGCCAGCATTTCCATTGAAGGTAAACGAGTCTCATGTTCGTGTCTTGCTTCTGTAAAGCGTTTCTAAGCGTGTGATGTAATTCATCGAAGCTTGAGAAAGACATTCGGAAATAGTTGAAAAATTTCATGTCATCCTCTCGTAGCTCGTTAAATATAACGTAAAACGCTCCTAAATTTCATGTCATCCTCTCGTAGCTCGTTAAATATAACGTAAAACGCTCCTTGCAAGAACCGACTACTCACTACTGGATGCACCCAGTACTTTCGTTGTATTTTTCTCTTTTTCAGTATTTTTAACCCTACGTATGCCACTACTGCACAGTGTCGAGCATCCATCGCGACTACCAGCTAAAAAAAAGAAGGAGAGAACAATTCAGTCTATTTGCTTGGCCTCCTCGCGGCTACCAAGCGAGCTATCTTCATTCTAAGAACATTTCGCGCTGTACTAGAATGAAAAGTGTATTTCTTTTCTCGTCTCTATTGTCATTTAATCGCAAGGTAAACAGTTACCAGGTCGACTTTACTTACTTTCTTAAAAATTGTGTTGATAATATTTATTTAATGTTTCGTGAATGAAACAGTGTAGACAAGAAAAAATGACACATACAGCAGCTAACTCTGCACCTGAATCTGCAAATGTCTTTTTCTACCTTTAAAATGATGAATCTCTTAAAGATGCAACGTTTACATCAAGTGTGACTGTAAATGCCTTCATGGACGACATGCGTAAAATAAACACGGCACAACTCTGCATTGTGAGCGAGAATAGCCTCGAGCGTGGCGCGCCGTAGGCAGCTGCGGCCAAGCGCCAATATGTATCACTCGATTACTCGAGACTGGAAAGAGATATGGCTCTCCATCCAGTGTTAAAAATAATTTCGATATCTTAGCTACAATTCGTACGCAGCATTATACGACATCAAATGCACCAAACGCAAAGTAGCCAGCGACGACATTTTTTACTGCAAACTTTTCAAAATATGCGCTGTATTTTACTTAATTATGAAGTATCACGATAACCGGGGAAGCAGCGAAAAGAAAACCAGTTCATTATCAAGCTGTGATATCAGGCTATAACATGCGTAAAAATAATTTTTTTTTTTCGTCGAATAGTTTCCTCACAATCGAATGAGAGAGATTGCTTAGCACAGAACACAGACAAATTCCAAAACTGGTTCTTAATTTTTTACACGAAAAGTGTAAGTTGTAATGAGAAACTAACTACATGGACGGATGTAGCTTTCCTTCTTTTACATGAAACAATTTTTTTCGAGACAAAATAAATGACTAGATATTTGGCTCTCCGCACGAACATTCCGCAGCTAGCCGCATGGCTACAGGACCCTGCGTCTAGCCGCAGGCCGTCGACCATTGCGGAAACAATCCGCTCGTGTGGTTTAGTCATTGCCGTCACATCTTGTGCCTAAGAAGTGCGGTGCGTGGCGTCCGTGTGGGGACTGTAGAGCACTTAACGCCTATGCAGTGCCCGATCGTTACCCAGTTCCATTGCTCCGCGATTACAACTACGCGTTGAGTGGGGCCCGCCTGTACAGCGTGTTGGACTGCGCTAAAGGCATACACACAGATATCTGTCGCCGAGGAAGACACCCTGAAGACGGCCATAATTACGCCATTCGGCCTGTTTCAAAGTAAATTCGTGACTTTTGGCCTCAGAAACGCTGTACAGACATGGCAGAGACTTATCGCTTCAGTGTTGCTTCTGTTTTGCTTGCTTTTCAGTCTCGGCGGAAGAACATCGCGAGCATCTCATACAAGTTTTTAAACGGCGTCATTCTCAACACAGTAAAATGTATTTTTGGTCAACCACAAGTAGATTTCCTTGGCCACTGAATCTCTCTGCCTGGCTCACAACTAATACCTGACAAAGTGGAAGCCGTCCTAAAGATCTCACGGCCGTCAACAGTTAAGGAGATGCGACGATTTTTGGGATGTGGAATTTTTAGCGCAGACATTTAACACAAGCAGCGGATATTCAGGAACCCTTAACGGCTGTGCTGGCAGGTCCGAAATGCAAAGGAAATGCAACAGTACAGTGGACAGACCGCATGACAGCTGCGTTTGAACAGGCTAAACAAGCAATAGCGAACGCTGCATTGTTGGTACATCCTGGGCAAAGTGCACCGTTAGCGTTGGTTGTAAATGCAAGCTACACAGCTGTAGGTGCAACGTTGCAACAATACAACAATGACGCGTGTCAACCGCTAGCCTTCTTTTCGAAGAAATTGTCGCTGTCTCAATGTAAGTGGAGCGCCTATGATCGAGAACTGTTAGCGATATTCGAAGGAATCAAATACTTCCGTCCTCAGCTGGAGGCCTGTGAATTCACCATATTGACAGATCATAAGCCGCTGACATATGCCTTTCGACATAACAATATTAACTGTTCACCAAGACAGCACAACCAATTACTGTGTATCGCGCAGTTCAGCACGAACATCCAGCATATATCCGGGATTGATAATGTAGTAGCAAATTGTCTCTCCCGTGTCAGCAGCGTCTCCACCATAGACTACATGGAACTCGCAGAAGCACAACTTACAGACTCGGAACTACAAGAGCTGTTGCAAGAAACCAACTCTACATTGGATTTGCAGTTAGTCAACGTTCCTGGTACAGGCATCAAGTTGTACTGCGAATTGTCCGCAGCCAAACCACGACCGTTTTTACCCGCAACATTCAGGAGAACCGCGTTTACATGTTTGCATAACCTGTGCCATCCTGGAGCACGAACTACAATACGCCTAATCTCAAATCGCTTTGTGTGTCAGCGCAGTAAGGTCGGCCGGAACGTGCACGCACCTATCAGAAACTTTCCTGAATCCTTCACCCGTTTCACACACGTAAACATCGACGTCGTGGGACCTTTACCTCCTTTAAAGGGCCGTCGATATTTGCTGACGATGATCGGCCGATTCACGCATTGGCCTGAAGCGGCTCCAGTGGACAGTGTCTCGACAGAAATATTTTGGCGTATGCCTTCACATTAAACTGAGTGTCACGGTTTGGCTGTCCTTTACACATCGCCATATATCGTGGTAAACAATTGTTCGCAAAGCTGACGGCGTTTTGTGGGATAAGACACCACAACGCAACCAGTTACCACCTGGCCAGTAACGGCATTATAGAGCGTTGGCACCACACTTTGAAAGCAGCCCTGATGTCCCACGAGACTGGGTGGACAGAAGCTCTCCCGATGGCCCTGCTAGGCTTACGAAACTCATACTAGCCAGATCTAGACAGTTCTACTGCAGAACTAGTGTACTGCGAGGCGTTACGACTGCCTGGCGAATTTGTAGACATGAGTCCACAGCCTGATATACAGGGTGTTACAAAAAGTTACGGCCAAACTTTCAGGAAACATTCCTCACACACAAATAAAGAAAAGATGTTATGTGGACATGTGTCCGGAAACGCTTAATTTCCATGTTAGAGCTCATTCTAGTTTCGTCAGTATGTACTGTACTTCCTCGATTCACCGCCAGTTGGCCCAATTGAAGGAAGGTAATGTGGACTTCGGTGCTTGTGTTGACATGCGACTCATTGCTCTACAGTACTAGCATCAAGCACATCAGTACGTAGCATCAACAGGTAAGTGTTCATCACGAACGTGGTTTTGCAGTCAGTGCAATGTTTACAAATGCGGAGTTGGCAGATGCCCATTTGATGTATGGATTAGCACGGGGCAATAGACGTGGCGCGGTACGTTTGTATCGAGACAGATTTCCAGAACGAAGGTGTCCCGACAGGAAGACATTCAAAGCAATTGATTGGCGTCTTAGGGAGCACGGAACATTCCAGCCTATGACTTGCGACTGGGGAAGACTTAGAACGACGAGGACACCTGCAATGGACGAGGCAATTCTTCGTGCAGTTGACGATAACCCTAATGTCAGCGTCAGAGAAGTTGCTGCTGTACAAGGTAACGTTGACCACATCACTGTATGGAGAGTGCTACGGGAGAACCAGTTGTTTCCGTACCATGTACAGCGTGTGCAGGCACTATCAGCAGCTGATTGATTGGCCTCCACGGATACACTTCTACGAATGGTACATCCAACAATGTGTCAATCCTCATTTCAATGCAAATGTTCTCTTTACGGATGAGGCTTCATTCCAACGTGATCAAAATGTAAATTTTCACAATCAACATATGTGGGCTGACGAGAATCCGCACGCAATTGTGCAATCACGTCATCAACACAGATTTTCTGTGAACGTTTGGGCAGGCATTGTTGGTGATGTCTTGATTGGGCCCCATGTTCTTCCACCTATGCTCAACGGAGCACGTTATCATGATTTCATACGGGATACTCTACCTGTGCTGCTAGAACATGTGCCTTTACAAGTACGACACAACATGTGGTTCATGCACGATGGAGCTCCTGCACATTTCAGTCGAAGTGTTCGTACGCTTCTCAACAACAGATTCTGTGACCGACGGATTGGTAGAGGCGGTCCAATTCCATGGCCTCCACGCTCTCTTGACCTCAACCCTCTTGACTTTCATTTATGGGGGCATTTGAAAGCGCTTGTCTACGCAACCCCGGTACCAAATGTAGACACTCTTCGTGCTCGTATTGTGGACGGCTGTGATACAATACGCCATTCTCCAGGGCTGTATCAGGGCATCAGGGATTCCATGCGTCGGAAGGTGGATGCATGTATCCTCGCTAACGGCGGACATTTTGAATATTTCCTGTAACACAGTGTTTGAAGTCACGCTGGTAGGTTCTGTTGCTGTGTGTTTCCATTCCATGATTAATGTGATTTGAAGAGAAGTAATAAAATGAGCTCTAACATGGAAAGTAAGCGTTTCCGGACACATGTCCACATAACATATTTTGTTTCTTTTTGTGTGAGGCATGTTTCCTGAAAGTTTGGCCGTACTTTTTTGTAACACCCTGTAAACCCGACTACCTTCGTCAGCCGCCTTCTTTAACATGTCAGGAAAATACGACCTACGAAGCCACCTAGGCACGGAACTGATGCCACGTTTGTACACAATAACATCAGGACATGCACTCACGTTATCTTACGAACTGATGGTGTCAAACCGGACCTCCAGGCACGGTACACCGGGCCACATCGAATCTTTAGCAGGAGAAGCCACACCCTGGATATTCTTGTGAATGGAAAACGAGCCACTGTTCCAATTGAATGGGTCAAGCCAGCCTACGTATTCAACGAGCCACCCCGTACTGAGAGTTGGCGAGCACAGCTCCGCCCAGAAATTGGTCCGGCAACAGCAACTCCGGCACCACCACCAATCAGGACGTCAGCTCCACGGACCAGCACACCATGAGGTGTGGTCGGCGTGTCCATTTCCCGGTGCGCTTCCTGGATGGCGCTCCGCTCCTGGGGAGGGGGCTGTTGTAGCGACCACAATTAGCAGTGTAGTGCAACGCAGTGCAGTGCAGTCCGGTCCACGAGTGCATAACCCATGTGTCACACGGCAAGGATCTCATTTTGTGAGGATAAATTAGTTCCGCGCCGACCGCCAGAAGCGCTGTGTTGTGTCTGTTAAGCTGGGTTTACACTAGCAAGTCGCTTGCAGAAGTTATTGCTGCAAGTTATTGCGAGCCGCTTGCAGCTTTGTTTACACAGCAGCGCAAGAATGAAGCAAGATTCTTCCGCAAGTTCTTTGGCAAGAAACTTGCATCAGCAACTTGCTGAGACTGTTTACATATGCTTTCAGTACCACTACGAGTGTCAGCCGAAGTAGGCGGGTGGGATATGTTGCAGTTCTTGTAATTGTAATGAAAAATGTGAAAAAGAAAAACAGAAGTATTTGGGTTATAGAGTGGATAATGAGAATATCGCAGAATGGTGCCTATAATAACCTTTTGCAAGAACGTAGTATCGAGAGCATGGATACTTTTGAAAACTTCTGCAGAATGTTCTCAAATCTTCTGGGGTGTTTGCTGACATTAATACCGCCAGTCATATCAAAACTAGACACAAACTTCCGTACTGATATTTCAGCAAAGAAAAGTTTGCTAGTCACTCTACGATTTATAGCTACAGGTGAGCTACGAATAAAATAGCCCTTTTCATTTATGTATATGAAACATACAACCAAAAAAAGTTTGAATTCTGAAATCTTTTCTTTGTAGGAGACTCATACAAGTCCCTCATGTACTTGTTTCATATTCCCGTCAGCACGATTCCCCTGATTGTACCCGATGTATGTAGAGCCATTTTTGACGTCTTGAAAAGGGAAAATTATTTGAAGATATGTGAAAACACAACAATGAAATTAAAGTTTTATTGAAATAAATCTCATTTTACAGAATGATATGCTTATAAAAATGTTTTTTTTCTGATGCTCATAAAATGGAAAGTGACAAGCTAATTGAATAGAACATGTAATAATTACACAACGTCTTTTTCTAGACTCCTAAAACTACAAGCGAGTGGATGCAGGTGGCAAAGGGGTTGTCTTCAAGTTATGCTAGTTCATCTGTGTACTTCTTTCACAGATGTGTCGAACATCGACGAGATTTCATTTAATGCGCTCATCTTCTTCACTCTATCCTTTAAGTCTCGGTTATGCACGTCCCATATTTCGGGGTAGCTCTCCACAGCTTCAATAAAATGTTCATCCATACCCGTTTCTCCTCCATTTCTGAAATTTGTTTGCATATAGTACGTAAGATGGCTGTCAAAATTAAGTCACCACATTAAGTAAAATGTTAAACATGAGTGTTATGCAGACGACACACTTACTATATCTTGCGCTTCCAACTTGCAGGAAATAGAAATGAATCCTAAAAGCTGCAACTTACCTGCAGATACTTCTTGCGTGGTGTTCACACTGGAAGTGGAAAACTGCAGCAATTCACTTCTGCAATAAATTGCTATGGTCGCAAGTCGACTTGGCGATATGTTTACACTCGCAAATGGCGCGGAAAGTTCCTTCACGCAAGTAAATTGCTGCAATAACTTGCTAGTGTAAACCGAGCATTACTCTGTGCCGTTTATTCTTAGTATATAGTTTTTTACATGTTCTTGTTTTCTCCAAGTTAGTTCTCTTAAGTACCTTTTTTATACTTAGTTCTTGAGTAACCAATTATCAAGTCTCTTATTCCTTTTCGTGCGACTCTCGCCTTGACGTACACTGGATCTAAAATGCGTCCTGTATTAACTGCTGAACGAGTGTATAAAGATCTTGTCACCTCAGCAGTGGAGATAGCGTTGTGCGTTATTTATTGCAAACTAACAGGCTAACCGGTCAGATGGGCCAGTACCCAGCCCTACGGCCAAAAGACTGTAGGCTCACTGCAGTGACACCTGTCTGTCAACACAAGATGGATGAGTAACCAACTGGAGATCCACTGCGTTCAAACTACATTCGAACGTGAAAGTTTGTAGCCGTCCTGACGGTCGACACCACATTCTAATAGGTAGAGTCACGACGCCCTCTGGTGCGAAAGTTGTTTGACAGCTGGAGCGACACTAGCGCTCCAGTTGGTGAGAAGGCAGGCAGTCCCATGCTTTATAAGGATAATGTTCGTTTTTGATTATTTTCTATTTAATTAAAGGAATAGTTGTTACAGTTTTGCATTCCATGAGTTAGGAAGTTATCAAGAGGCATGAATTATCGTTAAATACATTTAAAAACAGCCAAATGACACTGATCCTGCGATGTACACTACAACTCACACATGAAGAAATGCATTTAAATATTTCTATATTTGCAGCTTACTCCATTAAAAGTAAAAGAATAGTAACACATTTCATGCATAAGTTGTATAGGTTATTAATTTTGCTTCGAAAGCAAATGTGTTGAAGATTCTTGTAGTTTGCTGCTCAGGTTTAACAACAATTGCGGAACTGGTTTCTCCTGTGATGGGAAACAATTTTCCCTTGACCTACACTTGTGGTGGCTTATTCACTGTGTCAAATAATGTGGGTATTACGTTCCATATAGGTTTCATATGTTCCACATTCACTGATTTGGCTGAAAGTGTAGCAAAGAAAAACTCTACTTTGTTGGATAGGTACATGATGTGTTTCCTTAAAAGGTCAGATCTTCTGGTGTTTACTAGCAATTTTATGTTATTAAAGGAAAGCGCCATTATTCAGTAAATGTCTATACGTTCCAAGAGAATTGAATATAAACTGTCCTGAAATGCGTGTTTTCGTATCTCCCATGATCTGTAGGACACAAGATAATCACAAATATGAGGTAATTGTAAGAATTACGTTACAAATCAATATAAACATTAGCATTCGAACTCATCTGATATTGTATTCAAAAGTGGCACTTGCTGGCCACTTGGGGCGCTGCTATCGCTGGGGGCAACAAAAATGAGATGGAGTGTCACGGCTGCTATGTTAGACTGTTATCGATACTGCGCATGTACACGTCATATTGACATCACGGAGAAGTGTTACCTGGGTGAATCTAGCGTCTCCCAAGAGCGCAGCTTACCTCTTTGGAACCAGGCCTGTTGCAAGATATATGGAAGCTCTGGTTCTTTTTGCATCAATTTCACACACACACACACACACACACACACACACACACACACACACACACACACACACACACACACAACTGACAGCAGGTAAAACATTTCTCCATAAACGATCTCTGTGGTACATTCTCCAATGTCCAGCTTAAATGCTGTACGAAGACCCAGCAAAACCAATTTTGCCTCAGGCATCAAGGCATAAAGAACATATTTGAGGGACAGCATGGAAGCTACGGACCAGTGAAAGTTAGTATCATCTGGCAATGCATCTATTCAGAAATGGACACATAAATGAGAGGCTCTCAAGTCACAAGTTTCCTAACATATCGCTCACAATGAAGCAGCCACTACATAAGAAATGGGCTTGCTGTAGTACAAGTCAATAGAACAAAAGTTCGCACTAGAAGTAATATCTTCAGTATGAAGACCAGTCCCTAGCGAGAATGAATTAATATGAATCACTATAATAGAGAAGCTAGTCATTGGCAATAATTCTGTCACAGTAATATCGGTCACACAATAGAGTTTACCACGCTACATGTCGATTTGCAGTGATGGTATCTCGTGGTGGAAATATAATGACAGCACAGACACAACTGCAGCAGTTGCAACATGCTTCGTAATTATAAACAACATGAACAACTTGCGGATGGCCATCTATTTGATTCAGCTCACTGGATGGACACCTCTCTTCCTTACTTTTCCTTGTACAGGTCCACTAATACCATCAATTGCATCTGAATTGTCTCAATATGTTATTTTAAACTTTCGATCTGTTGGTTGATGTTCGTCTGTTGCTTGTGATGTTGCTAGCTACTCGTGTCACCGTCAAGGCACTCGCCTGCCCCACTATAGTATGCATCTTCTATGTTGCTGCAAGCATAGAGCCGGCTGCTGTGGCCGAGCAGTTCTAAGAACTTCAGTCCGGAACCGCACTGCTGCTACGGTCGCAAGTTCGAATCCTGTCTCGGTCATGGGTGTGTGTAAAGTCCTTAGGTTAGTTAGATTTAAGTACTTCTAAGTATAGGGGACTGATGACCTCTGATGTTAAGTCCCACAGTTCTTAGAGCCATTTGAACTATTTGCAAGCACAGAATTAATGTCGAACTTCTCACACACTATCACCGCCATTTTCATTAAAAGCGATAGTTGGGTTAGCAGCACGTACTATAGTGTTTCATCTGTCATTGCTTCTTCTTCCACAATGTTCCTCCTGTGTTACCAGAATCCAAATAGCGTTTCATAGCGTATGTGATCGAACTGAAGGACTTGTTGCATTCATTGATCCAACGATTTACTCATCTGTATGACCAAAGTGTCCTTCAAGTAGAGATACTGTTGTTGCAAGAATGGATTCAAAGTAACATATCATAACATTTCGACCACATGGGCATCCTGGATGCTAAGCGCCACAGAAAACTTCGTATGATCGCTACAATGCTATTCTACATAAGCCCAAAATCTGGCACTGCTAACCACTGTTCAGGCTTCTCTGACAGGAACTTCTGCATTTGTGCCTTCATCTTTGGAGCAGAAACCACATTAGACTCTGCGGGCAATCTGTCTCTCATATTCAAGAATTGTTGACATAAACTCATGTCACCTTGTGTTGCAATTCGATTTGCAGATCTCTAAGCTGCTTCTGTAAGTCCACTTGCAGGTGTAACAGCAGTCCCTCTATCTGTCTTTGCTCAATATCGTCATGTGAAGTCATTGTTTCACTCTGAACTTTGCTTGCAGTCTCTGCTTTTTCTTGTAATTTCGGTTCTTGTAATTTTGGGGTCATCATTTTACAGGCAACTTCCTTTATTTCAGCCATAAATATACGGAGACACACACAAATTAGAGTTAATGGGATTTACTCACTGAATTAATCAGAATGGAGCTTGAGAACTACAGTTAACAGAGTACTGTCACACTAGAACTAACAGTTATCATAAGAATGCAAACATGACTGGTCTGCCAAAGAACTATATGCGCCCTCAACCACTGTCCAAATTCGGCACTTCTCACAGAGGAACAATAAATACAAAATAACAGCGGCAATTTATATCTAAATTTCAGAACGTGGCCACAGCTAGGTGTTAGACTTTCTACTTGGGAAACTATGGTAATAAGGTTAGCAATAAAATTGTGTTAGCTAACAAAAGATGAGTCATATATATCAGTTTGGCTATTTATTTCACATTTCAAAACAAAGCATTTTGGTGATTATTCCTGAAATTGAAAATTACTTGATGAAAGTTCTTTTCGTTATGTGGAGGTTAGTTGACTGCCAATAACTCATTAGTGTTTTATTTTACAAAAAAGTGAAATATACAACTTCAATCAAAACAGTTTATATATAGAATAACATTCGTGTACTCAACAAGTTTGGATATGTCATAGATCCTATAACCCACTTGAATGGCGGTTGTGTTCATTTTTTGAATCATCGGCATGCTTCATTCCAGTTTCTAGTAGTTCATTGAGGAGATCCAACTATACCTTCTTTTCTTTTTTCAAATATAAGGCACCTCAACTCTTATGCTATTAAGTTGCCACACTATGAGCATTCATCCACAGTTTTTATACTAACCTTTCATAAATTTGTAGGCTGCTTATTCTCTGTTTTCTTACCTTGAGGCTGATCTTATTCATTAGAGTAATATGATCAGAGACTTTTTAACTTATTTTTGGTTTCCGCCAAGATCAAGCTAATACTTGATTCTTAGGACACCTGTTCTCAAATTTTGATTTAAATAATCTTTAAAAGTGGTCTCCATAGGACTGTTCTTTGCCTTTAATCATCTATAAATTTATGTGTACTTTCTTTCGAGTCAACAGATACCATTACAGTAACCTTAACACTACACAGTGAGACACATGTGAGCCCCAGCTTCCTTCACCTGATACATATCTTAATTCATTCATTTTTTATTCGTTATTGATCATATAAACAATGGAATAGGCTTCATGTCTTATACATAATTCCAGTCTTCATGTAGTTACCGATATACTTAATTATGTATGTAATCACTGGCACTTAGTCATACATTTTGAATTTTCACTTATTATAGTCACCATCTATACATCTGCAGGAATTCAGTAGCAGTGAGTACTTGGAATGATATTCAGGTAATGTTGCCACAAATTATACTCTTTATTAATATGAATACACACTGCAATAGGAGGAGACTTGAGACCAAAGCACACAATCCAAGACACACAAAGACAAAGACAATCTTTTTCTCAATAGACACATGGGTTTGTCTTATTACATACAGGCAATGTCAGGTGTGATATCGTTGTGACATGTAAATGCTTATCAAAGACGACAGAGGCCGCATATCGATTTGTGTAATCATTTGAGACACTAAACTGAGATAGCTATTTTTGCAGATGAATTAAAGGAGCAGCTCGTTATGTCTTCAAATGGTATATTCACTACTATTTTGGAAGCTACTCGTGTCTTTATTTACTTTGAAAATATGAACTTGCCAACTTTTGAAAAAAAAAGTTCACAATAACGTTTGTATACGATAAAATTGGGAACCATACACTCAACGCTACAGTGTCTCAGGTCGATATTGGGAATTACTTAACTACAGACATCTCATGTTCGAAACTACCAAAGAACAATTTTTTTTAATGCGAAAATTGTCGCCAAGTAGCAGTGTGGTACAGAGTCTACGTTACACTTGGTGCAAGTAGGGAATTACCTTCAGAAATGATTCAGTTATTAAAATTAAATACTGTAAAATCTAACTCCAAAGCATATCCTCCATATTGTCAACCAATTACAAATATCACAGAAGAACTGCATCAATGAGTCTGAAGTTCTTCCAGTACCATTAGTTTATTAATAAGGATTATTGAATCTGAACTCCAAATGCACTTTCGAGATTTTCAATATCAACAGGGAGAGAGATGATTGCCGATCTGACTTATTTACTGTGAGACATCAGGGAAATCATTAGTCACACCTAATTCTAAATTGAGCTTCTCATTTCTGCACATAATAGGTGCAGCATTTTTGCTATAAATAGGTGATCAAAGAGTTTTTTCTCAAATACCAGTTTGTAGTGACTGCAGTGAGCCAAAAATGTTTGCAAATGTTTCTAAATATCAGTAAAATGTAAAGTTTCTTTATCGTTTCACACTTGACTCTTAATTCCACACATTTTAAAATTTGCAGGAGTAGCCAACTTTCATTGAACTTTCCAAATGATGATGAATACGTGAATGGACATTTTATGTTTTCGAGTAAAATACAATGAAGATATTGCACTACCTCGAAAAATAATCTATGGCACACTATGCCCTTCTTTATTTATATTTGTTGTGTCAGGGTAGACTACTTTTATTACAGATATTGTCATTAGTCATGGTTTAACCTTTTAGGATTGCGATGTGTACTGTTAACAATAGTTTACATTTTACTAATGTGATATGTGTAACTGGTTGACAATATGGAGGATATGCTTTGGTGTCAGACATTTCAGTCTTTAATTTTAAAAACTGAATCATTTCTGAAGGTAATGTCCTGCTTGAATCGAATTTAACATGGGCTCTGTATCATGCTGCTACGGGGCTCTAGTTTTTGCATTTTAAAAAATTTGGCCTTCGGCAGCCCCGAATACAGGACCTCTATCACTACATAATTCCGAGTAATTACCTGAGCCATTATAATGTTGATTTTGTGTGTTCGAATTTTATTGTTTTTAAATTGCACTGTGAGCGATTTTTTTCGAAAGTTGGCAGGTTCACATTTTCAAGGAAAATCAGAATATCAGTAGTTCCCAAAATTGCAGTGAATATTCCGGTTGAGAATATAATGAGCTGCCTCTTTAATTTGTCTGCAAAAATGGCTACCGCACTGTAGCATCTCGAACAAACATAAACATCGGTACACGGCCTCTGTCGTCTCTGATACATCGTGTACACGTCATAATAGCGTCACTTGTGTCTTTATCAGGGTGTAGTAAGACTAACCTTATAAATACACGTTTGTTGTGTCTATAGTCCGATCCACAGACGATGTCGATTAAAGCATGTCGAGTCATGGAAGTGGAGTGACGATTCCTAGCGACAGTTGTGGTACCCAGTGCGCGTGCTTTCCGCTTGAAGGAGGCGTGTATCCTGCAAATTATGCCTCTCGCTTGCTTATGGTGAAATTATTACTTTCCACCACAATCAACGATAACAACTTACAACAAATGAAATAGAAATTCACTAAACAACTCTCTACAATCAAGTTTAATCCTCGCATTAGCTACAGCATTCAGAGCAGAGTGCTCAGAACACTACTGAACACTCATTGGCTGTCGATAAACCCTAGATGTAGGTGTGCAGGACATGCCTAAACACGACCGCCATCGTTCGTGATGCCAACTATAGTGTCGATTTATTGGCCAATTTCGATTTCAGTAGTCGATACCGCTACTAGACATGTTCCTGCGAAATAATTTCCAAGACCTGGACCATAATGGGGGTGGCTATTTACTACAGATTTTTAGGGAGCTGACTCTGGATGAATGGGCTACTTTTACTATTGTGTCTAGTGTGGCGAATGTCTCATCAAATTTGAAATTCTTTTACATTCAGCTTTATATATGTAGCAATAAGTCATGTAGGTATAGGTTTACAATTCTATCTCATGTTTTGTAAACAGACAATACTGAAAGGGATAGATTATTACGCTTCTTATTATGGAGATGTTGAGTCATGGCATGCACAACAAAAAGATTACTGAACACTTTCGGTCAGAAGGCCTTCTTCTGAAATTGATAACATGCACACACACATTCATGCAAACCCAGCTCGCACCTGCATGACCTCTGTCTCTGGTTGTATTATCATTACTCCATCCTGGGTTTCCTAAACAGTAGCCAACAGCAATCCCTCTTCCAGCCCTACACATTTCTCTTTCGACGTTTTTCTGTATTTTCGATATATCACTTGTATCTTTAAAGTGCCGTAATACCAGCAATCACTAAGAAATGTAAGACTGAAACTGTCCAAAATCTATCAGTCTTACATATTCAGATACAACTTGAAGTATTTCCCATCTACAGGATTTGGATTAAGGTTGCTTTCATCACATTACTGTGGTGGCTCATAGTTCATAATTTGAGTGAGCATAGGGCAAATTGCAATACCACTGAAATTCCCATATTTCTCTCTTTCTAACAGCTGTATTGGAAATTAAGATTCTTTATTTTTTATTTTTATTTTTTTTGCAGGTTCTACAACTCTGATAAGATGAGACCAGACAAAATCTTCATAATTTAATTTCTTCTAACTTGTGTTAGCTAAAAGCCAAATTACAGCGTAAGTTACTAGAGACAAAGTATTTCGCTGATCATAGATAACACTACAGTTATGTGATTACTAATATTGTATAATATTATACTTTCATGAAGTCATTTCGATATATTTGGAATATTTCATTTTTCAGACATTAGAAATAAATAAATTTTTAATTTTGATGTACTTTAAAAGTTTCTGGATAAAATGAATATGCCTGTCAATTTAAATTCTAGTTACATTTCATCATTGAGATCGATTTTATTGCAGTGTGTTATAGTAACAGCAATGGAGAATATCAGACCATGTCTGCAGTTCGTAGACTCAGTAAGAACAACTTTACAATTACTTTAAGAAAAAGTACTACGTATCAAAATGCGTGAGAGCAGGAATCTCAGTGATGGTCCAGTGATGGTCATATAACAAATTTTTGTTATTGATTAACACAGAGAACATGGGATGAAGTACAAAATGAAAAAGATGTAAATAGAATGTTCAGTAACGTATAAGAAACATGTGGCTGTTATTTTGACATAACCATCCCACTTAAACAATGTAAATTAACCCAGCTGGTAGCAAAATCTGAATTACAACTGGTGTGAAAATTTCCAGTGCAAAGAAGTTTCTTGCATTGACATAAAATGCACGTCCGTGTATCATTATAAATGTAAAGGTGTATCAGAGAGTACCATATGATGTACCACAAAGTGATGAAAAATGAAAAAAGGGTTAATCATGAACACATCTGCGAAACAAAAGCAAAACACTGGCAACATGGAACATCTTCAGTTCTAAAAGAGGTACAAAGCCTGTTGCAAAATGTATTAGCCAAAACTGGAAAATGGACAAGTATCTGGCATCACTTCAGTAGTTTAATTTTTATAAATACTTTGGCAAAATAGCAAATGTGGAAAATAGAATCATAGTTTTTAAATGAACACTCCGCTACTTGACTGCATTATTGTTTAATTAATTACGACCCAGGTTTCGTCCTTTTACGCAATTTTCAAGTGACTGAGTTTATGTCGTCAGCATACATTACAGGAAATAAATTCAGTTTCTTGAAAATAGTGTAAAAGGCCGAAACCTGGGCTGTAACTAGACAAACAACAATACAGTCAAATGGTGGTGTATTTATTTAAAAATCATTGCATGACTGTTGTTCAGCAGCATCAAGAAATGTTTAGAATCATTGCAATCTAGGTCATTCGAGAAAACCAGGAAAATATGCTTGTTGACTAATAAAATAATGTTTTATTGACTCTTCTTATTTCAAAAAACAAGAAGTTTCGTTTCTGCATTAAACAATTCACTTGAATAACTTTGGTACAAAAAAACAATGAAATTACAGATGCTTCGCTTGGATACACTGAAGATCCAATAAAGTTAGCAAACTAGTCATCTGCAATTCCGAAAGGTAGCATGTTTTCATTGTCCTGGGCCTCATAGCCCCTTCCTCTTATAGGTAAATGCGGAACTGATATCTAGAAAAGATGATGGAAGTGTGGAACAAATTAAATATTTTTTATGTCTTGCTCATTTTTGTATGTTATTGGCTTTGTTGCCCTAGCCTATGCAGGTATGTAAGTTGAGAAGCCTATCAGAACTGCCTGCAAATCTCTTTCATTATATTTGAAGTCAATCGTTTTATACTTCTCTGCACAGTCATCATTGTAATGTATAAGGCTTGAGCCCTTGATGAATTTTATTTTTCACGTTTGTGATATCTTTGCACCCTCTCCACATACAGTTTGGTAGTTTTTGTTGCGATCTGATAGGCTTTCGAAATTTGCACACTTGTCAGTGTTCTCTCGAACTATAAAAGGTTTATGCATTCAACAGCCATGCATGAGGTCATCCATGCCTGAGGCGTGAAAATTTCTATCCTCTTCTTTTGCTCTCTACTTATGAAAGAAAAATCTGTGGCATTTGGTAAGTATGTATCACCGCTCACAAGGTAGAGCATAACGATATTTTCCAGATGGGACGATTTTTTGACCAGAAATGTTGAGAAATGCAACATGTTGCAATTTCTATTGTAACCAGAGCAGCAATCGCTAAAAAGGCACGAAGTTTTGATGGTATCTGGGAGAGAATCTTCTATGTAGTGATGGAGTGAGGACACCACGACTTGAGGACCTCTTACTTCATATTATTCAGGCCACATGTTTGTAATTATTATTTCTACAACTTTTAGATAGGTATTTTTCCAAATTTCCAAATTGAACTTGTTTTAGATGACAGACCTCAGCCATGGAAGGAGGCGTCTGCAGTCCAAATCAAAAATTATTGTCAGAGACTTGGAGCAACATCTAAACATATAGGACAGTGTCTTGATAGAAGGATAGAAAATGAGCATCAACAATGGCAAAGCAAGGGTAATTGAAAGTAGTCGAATTGAATCAGGTGATGCTGAGAGAATTCCATCAGGAAACGAGACACTAGAAGTAGTGGATTAGTTTTGCTATTTAGGCAGCAAAATAACTGATGATGGACAAAGTAAAGAGAAAATAAAATATAAACTGGCAATGTCAAAAGAAAAGCATTTCTGAAGAACAGCAATTTGTTAGCAAGTGTTAGGACAGCTATTAAATCCTGAGTTGGCAGCAATATTGCTACAACTACAAAATGTAGAAGAACGAAGACGGATAGGTTAACTGTTGTGGAACATGTTTTGCAACCAGAAGACCACCATACACATTTGACAGAACTCAAGTATTGATAAGCACAAGCAGATACCATGCAAGGCTATAGAGAGGAGCAATAGAGATTGTAAAACACCTCAGGAACGAGGAGGATAATTTCTGATGCTGGAAAAGATAAGATGTATGCCAGTCTTCCACTATGGGTTGATAGCAACACCAGATGGCAGCAGTAGGCAAAAACCAACTGCGAGCAGGTATTAAAAACGTGATGTCATGCCACTGAGCGGAAGCGTGTGTAAATGTATTTTTTTCTGCAAGGAATAGAGAACCAGTGTGTGAACAGCACACTCAATTCCCTCTTGAAAATGTCCTTCATAGATGGTGACGAAATGATTGTTTTAAGACTGAAGTCCCTTCAACCACAGCACAATAGTCCAGAATATTTCATTAATTAAAAGGAAGTTCTGTGGCACCATGTCCTTTATGAACTGTGATCTATCTCCAGGTAGGCTGCAGCTTTGTCTTCAGCCCAGAACTAGGATGATTACTGTAAATTCCTCAGTTGGCAGCAATATTGATGCAACTACAAAATATGATTCCACACTTAACTAACTTATGAACCTAATATTCATAGCTTCTTTGACGAAGATAGACACACAACGTGCTTCAGTTTTGTTCTACAGTAAACTACCGCTAATCTGCATTCGTAAGGTGCACTTCATCCTGGTTCTGTGTTAAGTTAGCCAGTGTTTCTTTACCAGAAAAACATCAGAAAATTTCAACAAGTATTGTATTTTGGTAAATTTGTGACTGGACAGTAATGTGAAAGAACTCCATATGTTAAAACAACTCCATATGTTTTGCCTTGCTGTTTGGTCTCATCCTGTTAGTCCTCTGAGACTGTGTTAATTAGTGTGTGTACTGCATGTGTTTAAGCAAAAAAAACCTCTGAAGATGGACAGGGCTTTATTAAGAATTACTTTTCTCTGTAAGAGTTTCTTAACATTTTTAGACCATGCACTTGCACGATAATCAGCACATAAGGTATGTTTTCCTGAGTGACACGTTTGCTGTTCTTCAGTGCTTACCTAAGGCTAATACCTGTAATTCAAACAGTGAGTGTGATGCTGAAAGGTTTGTAATATTACACTACCATATTTTACAGAAATGCACAATCAGACATGGCAGTCCTCAGTTTTGATTAATTCTGGAGACACTGACACATCTTGATAATTTGTATTCTTTACTCAGTAAAATTATTATTGTAATTTTATGGGGGAATTTCATTTTTTAGTGCTTCAAAGAAGCCTGAAAGCACAATGTCTGACAAAGTGCTACTGTAGAAGCATAAAAGCAACTTAGCGTGCAACACAAGTGAATAGCACAGTTAGAAACTTTAGTTGCCCGTTTGAAAAAAAAGGCTACGAATTCAGTTTCTGACATGTTAAATACCAATAGTGAAAACGTAATGGAGCTTATGAAGGAGCTTTTGGAAATTCAAGCTAGTGGTAAAGTATCACAATATTCTCAGAAAACAAGGAAATTTGCTCTGCCCTAAATTTTTATCTGCTAAGGTGCTTAGCCACTTATTAAAGTTAGTGAAATTATCTCACCCAAGAACACTTCACTGGAATTACTGAAAATTCCCTATTTCAATCAGTGACATCTTTGTACAACAACTGAATTGGTTAAGAAACACACTATGTGAATTTTATAGGCCTGAAAACGCTACTCAAGCATTTTTTTATGTGGTATGAAACATCTATGTAAATCTAAAGCTTTTTATCAGACAGACGAAGTTGTGAGACAATTATATACCAAGATTAACGAAATGTCAATGAAAATATTGTTAAAATAACACCATCTTGTAAGTAATCATTATTACTGAATTCCTTGTAGTACACAACTCATTAAAAATATCATATTCCAAAGTAGACTGCTATTCGAAGCTATAACTAGGCTTAAAATATTTTAATAAAATGCAGAGTTTCTGCGTCATTCATCTCTTCTATTAGCTAATCACAACATATTTCGAAGTTTACTCCACTCCATAATCTTCATGTGATACCTGCCCAAACCGCATTGGTTTACGTTCATTTTACGAGAAACAAGAAGGTTTTTTTTTTATTTTTTACTTTGACAAAATGTTTTGGGTCGTCTTGGAACGTTATCTGCATTGAAGACCTTATCCATATTTCGACAGCAACTTCTAGTGAATGAGGAAATCATCGCTGTTTATTGGTTTTTGAAAAAAACCTAGCAAGAGCTATCTGAACTGTGACAGAGAAGACGATGCCCATGACTACCAATAAAATGTCGGACTGGAATTCAATTTGATTCAAACATGGCGAATGTTTTGACATTGTGCGAAATTTAAACTCGTTTTTGGTGTCATGTGGTGTTTGTGCCATTAGTAGAAGCTGCAATTTTGTTTTTCAAGTAAGTGTATTTGTTTTCATGTGTCAGTTTGTGATATGATCTCTTCTTGTCCCTATAGTCATCAAAATATGCTTGTGTTGGGTTTATTTATTTGACAATGTTCATACACAGTTTTTAGCTCTTAGTAATTCTCTACTACATCTGTTGTGACCTTATGTTTATCATACTTATCATCTGTATTTCTATGTACCACTTGGCATGCAAGCTTAATCAACTACTCTTTTGCAAACTGCTCCCCATCCTTATTTGTTTTCCTTTTAAGTATCTACTACTCCAGTCCTTGAGCAGCAGTAGCCTTTGAGACCTTTCTAGGTTTAATATTTTTGTTTGTTCCAACTCTTTAAAGATTTATCTTGATCTTACATCTTTTCTGATATTTTTATTAATACACCAATAGCAATGGCTGTATTTAAGACTTTCAAGTTCTATATTTAATGTGTTATACAGGTAATTACATGATTTGTTCATTTCTGTATTTTTATAGATCATGTCTGTATTTTTACTGTATGTGGTGGAACTATTTCCTACTAGACTATGTTCACAAATATTGATTAGAACACCAGATCTCCTTGCATAACAGTCTTTTAATTTGCCATTACATCTCTATTTATTTATTATTTTTTGGTCTGGTGACATCTTCTGCAGATATAGGACATTTCAATAGAAAATATAGAGAAGACAAACATTACATAAATGTTTTTTATTTTTGTGTTATGTTCTTCAGTCCAAAGGTTGGTTTGATGCAGCTTTCCATTCAACTCTATCCTGTGCAAACCACTTCTTCTCCAATTAATTACAACAACATGCCTCCTTCTGAATGTGCTTATTGTATCATCTCTTGGTCTGCCAGTACGATTTTCCTCCCCCTCACTTCCCTCAAATACTAAACTCATGATCCCTTGGTCTCCCTTTACGATTTTTACTCTCCATGCTGCTCTCTAACACTAAATTGGTGATCCCTTGATGCCTCAGAGTATGTCCTACCAGCTAAGACCTTGCTTTAGTTAAGTTGTCCCAATTCTATTCAGTGCCTCCTCATTAGTTACGTGATCTAGCCATCCAATCTTCATTATTCTCCTGTAGCAGCACATTTCAAAAGCTTCTATTTTATTCTTGTCTAAATTGTTTATCGTCCACGTTTCACTTCCATAAATTCAACTTTTTTTTCTACACAGTCTTGAAAAAACGAAACATCGTGGTAATCTACAAACTCACCCAGAAGATACAAAATCACCTAAAATTGGCCAAGGATGCTCGCCAACTGCTGGAAACAACAGGAATTTAGAGGATTTCATGTAGTTGTATGGAGGTGTACAAAAAGCACAGTCATAAAATGGCTAGAAGAGCACAAGGGCAATTGCAGAAGGGGGTAGACTGACAGATCAACTGTTGCAGAACATGCTTTGCAGCCAGGAGACCATCACATTCATTTTGATAGGACTCAAATACTGGCAAGCCACAAGTTTATACCATTTCAGACTATAGAGAGAGGTCATAGAGATTATAAAACACCACAAGAATTTCAGTAGGAAGGAGGATGGTGGAAAATTGAATGACATCTGGAGTTCTGTGCTGATGAGCAACAGGGGACGACAGCAATCGACAATGGTCAATTGTACTCATGTATTCAAAATATGATGTTTTGTCACTATGGATGAAGGGGAGGAGATTAGTGTTTAACATCCCAACGACAATGAGATCATTGGCGACAGAGCACAAGCGCAGATTATGGAAGGATGTAGAAGGAATGTGACCTTGCTCTTTCGAAGGAACCACCCTGTCATTTGCCTAAGTAATTTAGGGAAATTACGTAAAACCTAAATCAGTATGGCCGAACATGGGTTTGAACAGTTGTCCACCTGAATGTGAGTTCAGTGAGCTAACCACTGCACTATTCCGCTCTGTCATGTCACTGTACAGAAGCATGCATAAACGGAATTTTGCTGCAGTCCGTAGTGGGCCAGTGTGTGAATCATACACTCAAAGAAGTTACAGACTCCCTCAGAGATGTCCTCCACAGATGGGTCAAAATATTGGGTTGAAGTACGAAATCCATTCAACCGCAGCATAATAGCCCAGAACATTTTATTAGCTGTGAAAGTTTACATCTTACAATAAAGACCTTACCCTACCTCTCAGTATAAAATCCTGCTAGTCATAAGAAAGAACTATTATTGAAAATCTTGAAGTATTGGTAAAAATGTTGCTAAAGCATAAAAATTTCAGAATTATGATATTTGGTAACATTACCATCAACAGTAAGTAAACATCAACTAATGTGAATTACTTGAACACTCGCTTATGTCGATGATTAAATGTTGAATCCATCTTGTTTAAAGTGTTGGTACATATTAAATATAATGCAAAACTGTCAGTTAAATAAAATTGTATCTAGTTTTGTGTAACATGGAATTTTCGAATACATAGACACCCATTCCAAAACTGAAGACTGGGGAAGCTAATCAAACAGTTGATGAAATACGGTATATCAGTTAATAACCAATTTAAATTTCAAGTTGTTCTGAAATACTGTTATTTCACAACAGCTAATGTATCAGCCAATAACATTTGGACTAGTCACATGGAAAAATTGTACTTCCTTGAGTGATTATTTTACTGCATAAACTGAGAAACAATTAGTGAAACGTTAGTTTACACATAATTTTAATTTATCTACTTACACTTTGCTTACAGAACTATGGTGAGGAAACACTCCTGGTTCAAAGAGTTCCTTCAAATAGGAAAGGAGGACAGATGTATGGCAGCACTTACTTCAAGAGCGCAATGTAAAGGGCGTTTTAATCACCTTAACTTCATGACAATCTTTAGCCTATGTATGTACAGCTGCCGTCTCAACATTAAAGTGAACAAAACTGAGTTTATCCAAAGGATGTCTATACCTGCCCATATCAAATACTGGAAATCAACTGACCTGTCCTTCAGTTAGTTGCATGTTTCATGGATCATTTGCATGATTACTCATGACTTGGAACATGTCGTTTATTAAATTAATTCATAAATATCTAGCTAAGGTTCATAACAGCCAAAAATAACTTATTAGTCTCAGACATTTTTAGAAGACTCCTAAAAGCAGTGGTTTGTTCCATGGAGAAGATCTAACATTGGCTTAGCTGAATTGTTAAGTAAAATGCATACACCTTTTAAAAGAGTAGCCTATGAGCAATACGAATTAAAAGATACGAATTTATCAATGTCTTCTGCCACATTGTAAGTTGTTATACACTAAGCAGTAAATGCAGCGCTATATTATGGGAGGAACGTTGCTGCTCACCATATAGCAGAGATGCGGAGTCGCAGATAAGCACAACAAAATACTCTCACAATTAAAGCTTTCCGCTATTGGCCTTAATCAGCAATAGACAATCCATCCTGGATTTTCCAAATGCAACACTATATTATTCATAGCAATATCATTGGCTTATTTCCTATATATGAGAAATATTCAGAGCAATTACATGTATAATGTTTTAAGGTGAACAAATAGAATGATCTTAAAAACTCATTTTCTTAAAAAAATATCGTGGGTTGAAAATAAATAACATGGAAATCAAAAACAATAAATTAATTTATTAACATTCCCTTTTTTTACAATTATTAATTGTACATTAAATAGCATGAGCTTGTTATACAATCGCCTTATGACATTCGACCTATGTCCAAAAGATTTTTATTTGCAGAAATGGTTTATTCAACAGAGAAAATATTGCTTGTGGAGAAGATTTACATGTTTAACACAATAAATTTCTTCCCCAAATTCAGTGGCTATAAATAGACGGTCATAGTTTACATACAACAAATCTGTGAACAACTGCAATTCTTCTGTCTGATGCCATAACAATACGTCCATCTTACATTTAAGCATTAAGTTCTCAGTGCCCCTAAAAATCTTCTCAGAAATATGAGAAAATTTAATAATTTCCCTAGCTCGATTGGTTTAGTGTTTTTGACATCCTTCATCATGATCAATCCAGTTTTGTTGACATCACTAGAAGAAAAAACACTTCTAATAATAATAATAGTAGTAATTTTATTTTCATTCGGCCATTACAGCAATGGACAACATCAGGCATATGATACAATAGAACCGTTAATTCAAAGATAAGAAGAGGCGCATCATTAATACTACAAAATTATATTTGAAGTAATCATTTATATCATAGTCTGCGTGAGCAACTAGCCATTCGTACAGTTTTTGATTGAATGCTTTTTCAGGGCGTTCATGTACATATTGTGGAAGCTTATTAAATAATTAGTGCCCCAACAGTCGGTACAATGAATTTTTTTCGTTATTTACGTAGCCATGCTTCCAGCTATATACTCAGTTACCTACTCGGAGGACATGTTAGTGATTCATAGTCGGGTACATAATCATGACCTTAACCCATTGAGTTCACATGGCAAAAAGAAGGTGGTGGTATAGTGACAGCATGTAGTATATTTATATTTGAATCCAGACAATGTGTATATTGAGCAATTAAGCACTTCCTGTATGCTGACCTAAACTGGATGGCATTTGGGCTATTCCTGTTTCCAACTCTTCCACATATGTTGGAAAAAAATTGTTGTAAGTTGTCCTGACTTGTTTTTCAAGTTAAAAAATGTTTCATTTCTGCATTTTACTGCCAGACATAGAGTTCTGCAAGCTTTTGTATGGACACAAGAACAGAAGTTCCTCCAGAGAGCCTCAAAGATTTGAAATAATTAGTGGTCATTAATTCTTACACAGATTTGTTCCTGTTTCCTTTATAAATCAGCATGTTACTGCCTTTGCCTAGGGTGTGTAAGAATTAAGTATGGCAAATGCATTTTCTTTTTATAATTCTTACTGTAGCCTCACACCAATAAAGTTCTTTTGACCCCCTTTTTTAAAAATTGTCATTACATTTGCAGAAGAATTACTGAGTGTTTGGACTGCCAAAGTCACCTTTATTTTTTGTTTGTAAATAGGTGGTATGTTTACAAACAAGGAACTCATTGCAGGATGCAAGTTGGAAACTTTCCCGTTGCTTTCAATTTACGAGTGGAACAAAATATTCAGATTTAATTTTATTGTACCATATAATAAAATATTTCTTCTTCCAGCAGGTTAATGTGATGGTTTGAGAATTTGAGCTGCAGTAAATATACAAAACACCTTCTTGTCAGGGAGCTAAAATCTGTTAACTGTATACACTCAATGTTTTGACCACAAGAACGGAAATATGCTTTTGCGCTTTGACCATAGTTAAAATGGCGATCGAGTTAGCGTAATGGCATTGGGTGCTGCAAGGAGAGTTTGCCTCTCTATGCAATTTGAATTCCACACTCGGTCCGCGGGACATTCGCCACGTCTGTTCAGATCTGTGACATCCAATGCAAATTGATGTCTAGAGATGCAGATTCATCATGAATGTCGATATGTTGTATCGACATTCGGGGAAACGTTTCAAATTTCAATAGTGGCGGCATGGTTCTCATGCTGAGTTGTTGATGTTGTTTATACGCGATAGTGGATGATTTGTCTTGGGATTTTAAGCTATTGCCTTTAATTGGTGTGTTTTACAGAAGTAAAATTCTTACGGATCTTTTTTATGTGAGAGTTTTTGGTGACAGATTGTAATAAAATGTATCCGGTGTTATGTGCGTCCGACGAAAAATTAATGAACTTGGAAATAGAATACAAGGAAAAAACCTTAGATTTTGACGAAATGCTGCATTACAGCTTCTGAATACAGAACGTTGCACGTAGTTGGTACAATGTTTTGTCTCTAAATAAAATCGTCATCGTTAAGGTACGTATTGCCCAACGTCACTTATTACCAGGTTATGTCGTTTTCTTTATATCTTACAGTATTCAACAATTGTTTTAAGACCTACACTATTTGTTACCTGTGGCTTACCGGTTATCTGTTTCATTCCGGACTATTACCTTAAATATTTGTAGTGGACGATTTCCATTTCCAACCAAGCTGTATTTTGATTTTTAGGTTCGTATTACGTTGGTGAAACTGTAATATTCGTTTTGCATCATGTATGTTCTATTCGTTGACTTTTGTGAAATTTAACTACGGTGTCACAAGTTTTTGTGTTTTCAAAATAGAACCTATAGTTTTCTGTATTGAAGATAAGACTAACCATGAAAGAGAGAGGCTATTGATAGGTAACGAGTTTTTTTTTTTCCCCAGAAGTAATATTTTAGGTTCCTCAGAGCTATTTGCCTAGTCAATTCGTTGTTGTTGTTGTTGTTGTTGTTGTTGTTGTCTTCAGTCCTGAGACTGGTTTGATGCAGCTCTCCATGCTACTCTATCCTGTGCAAGCTGCTTCATCTCCCAGTACTTACTGCAGCCTACATCCTTCTGAATCTGCTTAGTGTATTCATCTCTTGGTCTCCCTCTACGATTTTTACCCTCCCCGCAGCCCTCCAATGCTAAATTTGTGATCTCTTGATGCCTCAGAACATGTCCTACCTACCGGTCCCTTCTTCTTGTTAAGTTTTGCCACAAACTCCTCTTCTCCCCAATTCTATTCAATACCTTCTCATTAGTTATGTGGTCTACCCATCTAACCTTCAGCATTCTTCTGTAGCACCACATTTCGAAAGCTTCTATTCTCTTCTTGTCCAAACTATTTATCATCCATGTTTCACTTCCATACATGGCTACACTCCATACAAATACTTTCAGAAACGACTTCCTGACAATTAAATCTATACTCGATGTTAACAAATTTCTCTTCTTCAGAAACGCTTTCCTTGCCATTGCCAGTCTACATTTTATATCCTCTCTACTTCGACCATCATCCGTTATTTTGCTCCCCAAATAGCAAAACTCCTTCACTACTTTAAGTGTCTCATTTCCTAATCTAATTCCCTCAGCATCACCCGACTTAATTAGACTACATTCCATTATCCTTGTTTTGCTTTTTTAGATTAGATTAGATTTACTTTCATTCCAATTGATCCGTAGTGAGGAGGTCCTCCAGGATGTGGAACATGTCAGAAAAACAACAATACAAGACAAATATTTAAACTAAAACAAATAAGCTAATGTACCATTCCACAGGTCCCAAGTGGAATGATCGTCATTTTTTAATGAACACTAAGAGTCATTTTACAAATACTATTGCACTGAATTTAAAATAAAAAAGTTTTATATTTATTTATAAGGTAAGAAACATGTAATACAACTACTGTAATACTTATTTACAATGAACACATTACTGCACTGAAATGGTGCAGAAGTTAGATTATACTTACACACACACACACAAATTTTCAGTGAACACATTACTGCACTGAAATTGTGCAGAAGTTATGTTGTACTTATATACAAATCAGTTGGTTTTCCTCAGAAATTCATCAATGGAGTAGAAGGAGTTGGCCACCAATAAATCCTTTAGGCTTCTCTTAAACTGAATTTCATTGGTTGTTAAGCTTTTTATGGCTGCTGGCAAGTTATTGAAAATGTGTGTTCCTGAATAATGCACACCTTTTTGTACAAGACTAAGTGACTTTAAATCCTTGTGAAGATTGTTCTTATTTCTAGTATTGATTCCATGAATTGAGCTGTTGGTTTGAAAAAGTGATATGTTTTTAATGACAAATTTCATTAAGGAATAAATATATTGGGAAGCTGTAGTTAGTATCCCTAGTTCCCTAAACAGGCTTCTGCAGGATGTTCTTGAGTTCACACCACATATAATTCTTACCGCACGTTTTTGTGCCCGGAAAACTTTAGCTTGGCTTGATGAATTACCCCAGAAAATAATCCCATATGACATTATGGAATGAAAGTAAGCATAGTATGCCAGCTTTTTCATTTTTATATCCCCTATGTCTGACAAAATTCGCATTGCAAACAGAGATTTGTTAAGACGCTTCAGCAGTTCTGTGGTGTGCTCCTCCCAGTTGAATTTATTATCAAGCTGTAATCCCAAGAATTTAACACCGTCCACTTCTTCTATCTTCTTGTCATCATATGTTAGACATATACTCTTGGGACACCCCTTACAAGTTCTGAACTGCATGTAGTGTGTTTTTTCAAAGTTTAGTGACAAAGAATTGGCTAGGAACCAGTGATTAATGTCTACAAATATTTTATTGGCTGATCTTTCTAAGACTACACTTGATTTGCTATTTATTGCAATGTTTGTATCATCAGCAAACAAAACAAACTTGGCATCTGGTAATGTTACTGATGAAAGGTCATTGATATACACAAGAAAAAGTAAGGGCCCCAAAATGGAACCTTGTGGGACCCCACATGTAATTAGTTCCCAGTTGGATGATGCCTGATAGCTTGATACATGTCTCTTTCCTAATAACACCCTTTGTTTCCTGCCAGAGATATAAGATTTGAACCATTTTGCAGCATTTCCTGTTACACTATAATATTCTAGTTTACTTAAAAGGATATTGTGATTTACACAGTCAAATGCCTTTGACAGATCACAAAATATACCAGTTGCCTGCAATTTTTTGTCTAATGAATTAAGTACATTTTCACTGTAAGTGTAGATAGCCTTCTCAATATCAGAACCTTTTAGAAATCCAAACTGTGACTTTGACAGTATGTTATTTGAGATAAGATGGTTATAAAGACGACTGTACATTACTTTTTCGAAAATTTTTGAGAATGCTGGCAACAGTGAAATTGGACGGAAATTTGATGCTATTTCTTTATCTCCCTTCTTAAACAGTGGCTTAACTTCAGCATATTTCAGCCATTCGGGAAATATTCCACTGATAAACGACTGGTTACACAGATAGCTTAATATGTTACTTAGCTCAGAATCACATTCTTTAATTAACTTTGTTGATATTTCATCATACCCACTAGATGTTTTTGATTTTAAAGATTTGTTGATGTACATCTTATATCCTCCTTTCAAGACACTGTCCAGTCCGTTCAACTGCTCTCCCAAGTCCTTTGCTTACAGTGTTTTTATTTCTTCTCTATGGATTTTAATACCTACTCCGAACTTTTCTTTTGTTTCCTTTACTGCTTGCTCAATATACAGGGTTATTGCAAATGATTGAAGCGATTTCACAGCTCTACAATAACTTTATTATTTGAGATATTTTCACAATACTTTGCACACACATACAAAAACTCAAAAAAGTTTTTTAGGCATTCACAAATGTTCGATATGTGCCCCTTTAGTGATTCGGCAGACATCAAGCCGATAATCAAGTTCCTCCCACACTCGGCGCAGCATGTCCCCATCAATGAGTTCGAAAGCATAGTTGATTCGAGCTCGCAGTTCTGGCACGTTTCTTGATAGAGGAGGTTTAAACACTGAATCTTTCACATAACCCCACAGAAAGAAATCGCATGGGGTTAAGTCGGTAGAACGTGGATGCCATGACATGAATTGTTGATCAAGATCTCCACCACGACCGATCCATCGGTTTTCCAATCTCCTGTTTAAGAAATTCTTCTGCTTTAGCCTTTTCCGTAAGATTTTCCAAACCGTCAGCTGTGGTACGTTTAGCTCCCTGCTTGCTTTATTCGTCAACTTCCGCGGGCTACGCATGAAACTTGCCCGCACGCGTTCAACCGTTTCTTCGCTCACTGCAGGCCAACCCGTTGATTTCCCCTTACAGAGGCATCCAGAAGCTTTAAACTGCGCATACCATCGCCGAATGTAGTTAGCAGTTGGTGGATCGTTGTTAAACTTCGTCCTGAAGTGTCGTTGCACTGTTATGATTGACTGATGTGAGTGCATTTTAAGCACGACATACGCTTTCTCGGTTCCTGTCGCCATTTTGTCTCACTGCGCTCTCGAGCACTCTGGCGGCAGAAACCTGAAGTGCGGCTTCAGCCGAACAAAACTTTGAGTTTTTCTATGTATCTGTAGTGTGTCGTGACCATCTGTCAATGAATGGAGCTACAGTGAATTTATGAAATCGCTTCAATCATTTCTAATAGCCCTGTACAGATTAAATAACATCGGGGACAGGCTACAACCCTGTCTCACTCCCTTCCCCAACTGCTGCTTCCCTTTCATGCCCCTCGACTCTTATAACTGCCATCTGGTTTCTGTACAAATTGTAAATAGCCTTTCGCTCCCGGTATTTTACCCCTGCTACCTTTAGAATTTGAAAGATAGGATTCCAGTCAACATTGTCAAAAGTCAATTCATAATGAATGTATGTGTTTTTCTCCTTAGAGAATAGCCTTTGAATACTAAACCGACAAAAATAGTCCCAGTATGCCACTACCCTGTGTTCATTTTCCTGTAATTGGTGTAGTCCAATAGTGTATATTTCGAAACAGAACCATTTTTACACATTATGGTAACAGGAGTTGTCAGGGAGAAGTTTTTTCAGTTCTCATATTTTTTGTGGACTATTAGACATTTTATTTAACTTGGTGAATAATCCAAAATTTTAGTTGTGCTATTGTGCAACCCTTTTTTTCTGCTAAAGACAACCATAATGTACGCAGCGGGCGTGTGTGTGTGTGTGTGTGTGTGTGTGTGTGTGTGTGTGTGTGTGTGTGTGTGTGTGTGTGCGCGTGCGTGTGTGTGTGTGTGTGTGTGTGTGTAATCGTTGTTCCTTCTGAGGCTAGGGTTGCTTACTGGGCCTTTTGTGAGATCTTGATGAGTGACATGACTGATCTGTAGCACAGCCCAATGTCTAGTTTAAGTTGGAAGGTGACAATTTGACTGTGAGTTAGCGAAGTCGACAAATGTGAAAGTAGAGAATCTGGTAGTGGTAACTAATTGACCAGTAGTGAAACTTAGTGTATATGTCCGTGTGGTATTGAGAAACGAAAGTGGGATCCAGTATGTAAATTTTACCCCTTTTGAACTGTAGAGGATTGTTTATACGACAAATTTTTTGAGAAAATAAATGTAGTGTGAAGCAGTTGTCTCTTTGCCCAACTCGTTAAGCGGATGTTAACAACATGATCGTGGGTGATTGCAACACATTATTCTTTCAGTGCATTTTTACGCAGTGAAGACTTTCTTTCTTATACTTGAGTTACACCAGAACATTAATCCATGTGAATTTATTAAATGGAAATATGCAGAATATGTCAAGTTACTGATTTGTCTCTCCCCAAGAGTTGGAATGGTTATAAGAGCAAATGTGGCAGAAATAAGTTGTTTTAGGAGTTCCAAAGGGTGCTTTTTTGATTCTAAGTTCTCATCAACATGGACACCCAAGAACTTTGAAGTTTCTTCCTTGTTTATTAGTTCCTCCCCATATGTTACGTCTGTCATTTATGTAGTACCTCTATATGTGCAGAACTAAATATATTGTGTCTTTTCAAAACTGAGTGTGAAACCATTTGTAGAAAACCAATCAGTGATACTTTAAAGAACATTGTTTCCTATTTCTGTTTCTGTATGTATGCTTATATTGGTTACAATACTAGTTTCATCTGCAAAAGAAGTAATTTTGGAAATACAGAAGCGTCCGATCTTACCCGTCGGCTTTGACCCATGACGTCACAAATATGGCGGAAACGACCATAAACGACAATTCCAATATGGCGGATATAAAAACATCGCATACGTATCATAAACACTGAAATACACAGGTTTCACAAAAAGCCTAATGACTCTAACGGGACAAGCGTGGGAAATTGGAGGTTTTTGGGTGGGGAGAAACTAAATATACACAAATGTGGCCACCGACCGCCATACAAAACCACGCAAAACGACGAAAAAAATCAACATCACGAAACTGACCAAATACCAAAAAACACATTCTTATCCAGAATCAGACACTTCCCTTGACCTACATAGATCTACAGTAACTCCCGATCCCATAAATTAGGATCGAACACTTCCCTTGACCTATATAGCTCAACAGAACCTCCCGATCACATCCCCCGATACAAAACTCAAAAAACACTTCCCTTAAACCTATATACATCTACAACAGCTCCCGATCCCATAAATTAGGATCGAACACTTCCCTTGACCTATATAGCTCAACAGAATCTCCCGATCCCATCCACCAATACAAAAATCAAACCGAATACACTCAATAACAAACTCACCCGACGTACAGCAATTACCATTACATTAACCATCACACAAAACCGTTAACTCACTAATACAAATTCCGCTTCAAAACCACGAACACAGCACTCACCACTGAGCAACAGCAAACTGACCCAAACAAACGTAAACCATGAACACACCACCAGAGGGCACGACAAACACCCCACGACATCTACAAACACGCCACAATCACAAACCAAACTCCACGCCGTAATGACGTCACACACCACAACACGCTTACGTCACGGGTCAAAGCCGACGAGTAAGATCGGAGGTTTCTGTTGACCCGTAATTTTGCTTGTTGTATATTACACGGAAGATCATTTACATATGTAGAAACAATAGTGGACTAAGTTTGAGCATTGAGGAACCCCATAAGTGATCTCTCCCCAGTCACCACTATGTACCCAGAGTATATTGGTTGAATTACTAAGTATAACTTTCTGGATTCTTTTCATTAGGTATGAGATTATCCATTGGTTGCCCTATACCATCAATCCCATAAAACTTCCAACTTATGCAAGAGAGTACTGTGATTCACACAGTCAGGTGCCTTAGGTAGGTTTCAGATAATACCAACAGGCACTATTTTATTATTTAATGCTTGTAAAACTTGGTGAGTGAACATGTAAATTGAAATTCAAATTGTGATTACCTGAGGATATTATTGTTGCTCAGGTGAGATACTCTTCTAGACTACATCACCGTCTCAAAAATTACGGAAAATGATGTCAGCAATGAAACAGGTTGGTAATTATTGACATCTCTCCTATCACCCTTCTTAGATAGGTTATTTATTTCTCATTCGATCTGCCAGATACATTTTACAAAGAATAGATAAGATTAATATAAATCACAATAAACATTTGGAACTTACAATGTGGAAACAAATTATATCGGTTATTACATTACAATTATGTCAGGGAAACTACATTATCACATTAAATGGAACAAAAATCACATAAATTCAAGCTATTAATTACACATTAACATTAAGATTATGGAGCCATTTCCTGGCATTGTCCGTTAACGTGTGGAATGACATCAGAGAGCCGTCTGTAAAACAATGAATGTTACAAACCAGAAGATGGTCCATTGTTTATACCTCGCCACAGTCACAACACAAATCATATGTATAGCCCCACTTGGTTGTTTGCTGTCTGCATCGTCCAACTCCCGTGTGAAACCTGTTTAGAGCCAACCAGTGTTTCCTGTTGAGATTGAAGACTTCAACCCTTTTGGTTGGGTCGTGGATTAGGTGATGGTTTTCCTCGCCACCTCTCCTCAGACCCTGCCATGCATTCTTCCATTCAGCATCGAGTCCCTCTGTGCCCAATGTTCTGCTCCAGACTGTAGGTTTCCTGGACTTGAGTCTCATGGGTCCTCCCATGTCGGCATGTATGGGTAGCCTTGGGTTTGCTTCAATTTTTTCTACTATGTCCTGGGTTGCTTTCTCTCTATGTGTAGAAGCAGGAGAGATGTTTGCCAGCACTGGAAGCCACTCAACGGGGGTTGGCCTGAGAGTGCTGGTGACGGTTCTCAGAGTGGCATTTAGTTATACATCCACTTCTTTGGCATGCAGGCTTCTGCTCCAGACTGGGTCACAGTATTCTGCAGCGCTATACACCAGTGCCAGTGCTGCGGTTCGTAGAGTGGCAGCATCACAACCCCAAATGGTGCCTGCCAGTCTGTTGAGCGGGTTATTTCTCGTCTTTAGCTTTTGGGCAGTATCAGTTAGGTGTTGTCTGAAAGTCATGCTGTGATCTAGCTTAATACCGAGATATTTTGGGAAATTCTCGTGGCTTGACAGCTTTACCATTTACAACCAGGCGCAGTTCCCTTCTCGCTTCCTTGTTGTTTAGATGCACGACTGTGCTTACTGTTTTTGTCACATTGGTTTTTATATGCCATGTGTCGTCGTATTTTTTCAGTGTAGCTAGATCTTCATTTAGTGTTGATTCCAGGTTTTCAAATGAGTTACTTTGCGCTGTAATAGCTAAATCATCTGCTTGGGCAAATTTACGTGAGTGCAGATCAGGCAAATCTGCTGTATAGATGTTGGAGAGCCAGGGAGCTAAGACTAATCCTTGCGGCAGACCATTTTTTAGGATATGGCACTTGCTGGTTTCACCATTTAATTTGACCCTGAACTTCCTTTTGCTCAGCATGTTGTTCATGAGCTTCAACGTTGTTTTGCATTTGACTATATTTGCCAGTTTCAACATGAGACCATTTAGCCATACAGTGTTGTACGCTGATGTCAGGTCAATGAGGACTATCCCTGTTTTCTTCTTTTCCTGAAAGCCTCGTTCAATGTGTGTGGTAAGTGCCAGCACCTGCTTGCAGCAGCTTCTTCCTTGTCTAAAACCTGCTTGCTTCACTGGTAGTTGTTCCTCGAGTACTGGTTTAAGTCTTTCCAACAATATCGTTTCAAACAGTTTGTAGGTTATGCACGGTAATGAGATTGGCCTGAAGTTCCCTGCATCAGTTCCACTCTTCCCTGGTTTAAGAATGGCAATGATTTTCCATTCTCTTGGGATTTCACAGGTTTCCATTATTCTCGTGAATAGTTTGCCTAGCCATTTCAGCACTTTTGGTCCAAGATTTTTCAAAAATTCAGAGAGGATGTTGTCTGGTCCAGCTGCCTTTCCTGCCCATGTGTGTTAGAGTGCCATCTTCACTTCTTCTTCTTGGACTGCTACCGTAAGCATGTCTGCTTTTTCTTCACATTCCTAAGTGCCACAGCCATCTGAGCTTTTATGTTTTACCTTTGCTCAGGAGTCACTGTTATCTTGGCGTTATCCCTGAGTTTCTTGCTGATTTTGTTTGGGTGGATACTGGCCTTTGCTGACTTCCTGTGGTTGGCTCCTCCCAGCTTTCTCGTGAGACTCCAGCTTTTACGGCTTGAATGTGTGAAGTCCATTTGTTCCATCAGCATGTGCCATCTTTGTTTTCATACCTTGTCCAGTAGATCGGTAAGAGCCTGGGCAGTGCACTCATCTTCTGTTCTGTTAAATTCTTCCAGTAGGTTGCTGAATTCTTCAGACCAGCAAAGGGATGTGGTATTTTCTGGTTCCTCGGGGGATATTTTTATGAGCTGCGTGAATGAGTAACTTATAGAAGTGTGCATAGTTTGCAGCAGTAGGTGGTATTCTCATTATCATTTTCTCCACGCTTTCTCGATATGCTTTCCAGTTGGATATTCTCAGATTCCAACTTGGGATGGGAGGGCTTGTTACAATTTGTAGCTGTAGGCCTATTTTTATTAAGACTGGGCAGTGTTGGTTTCTAGGCAGGCGGTTTAATACTGTCTGTGATGCTGGCATTGCTGCTCCTGTATTTTTGCTGGACACGAAACATAAGTTGGGAGTAGTTTTGGTTTTCCATGCACTAGAGTGAAAAGTGGGCTTATCTTTGGCATCGTACAGAAGGTGGTAGTTGTTGGTTTCAGCCCAGTCTGCCAGACACACGCCATCACTGTTGTTCTTGTTATATCCCCACTTGAAGTGATGAGAGTTGAAGTCTCCTATGTAGACAGCGGGGTGGAGTGTCACAGGGAGCATGGGTGGAGACCAAGAGCTGGAGGGTGGCTTGTACACATTAAATATCGTCATGTCGTTCACCTTGATTCCCACAGTGAAGTCGTGGCTACTCTTTATTTTTGTTGTGTTGCTCAACAGGTCGTTCCTTACCAGGGTGGCTATGGCATGTTTTTCGTGCCCAGCATAGGTAACTGTCGTGAAGCCATGTACTTTGATCTTGGAGATGTTGTCATCCATTAGGTGGGTTTCTTGCAATGCAAGGACGTCCACTTTATTGTCGTTCATGATTTTGGACAGTAGATCTCCTTTCGCTCTACTGTA
Source organism: Schistocerca serialis cubense (assembly GCF_023864345.2). Classification (NCBI taxonomy): domain Eukaryota; kingdom Metazoa; phylum Arthropoda; class Insecta; order Orthoptera; family Acrididae; genus Schistocerca; species Schistocerca serialis. The sequence goes on along the minus strand of NC_064638.1, from coordinate 244,694,266 downwards.
ACCTTCTATATTAACTTGACGCCGGTCATGGTGGTCTCGCGGTTCTAGGCGCTCAGTCCTGAACCGCGCGACTGCTACGGTCACAGGTTCGAATCCTGCCTCGGGCGTGGATGTGTGTGATGTCCTTAGGTTAGTTAGGTTTAAGTAGTTCTAAGTTCTAGGGGACTGATGACCAGAGATGTTAAGTCCCATAGTGCTCAGAGCCATTTGAACCATTTTTAACTTGATGCACAATCAGTGTGTTTCACTTTTTCTTAGTGATGATCGCGCATACGCTTCTTCTTCTTGCGTATCTGGCTAGGCCAGGAGGCACAGGGGCGTTCGGCCATCGCTAGGTGTTGGCGTTCAGTTTACTATTCACACCTTGACTAGTAATCCAGGGGCAGGACGAGGACCAACCAGCTCACCCCCTCTTAGGTGTTTGATAATGACATATTTCAGACTCTCTGGAAAAATGGCTTGAGTTAGTGACGTTACACATTTCAGATAAGACTGGGCTTATCATATGGGAACAGATCTTTAGTACTCTATTAGAAACTCCATCAGAACCAGATTAGCTTTTATTTTGTGGAGAGTGTAGACTTCTGACTTTGCTGCAAATTAGTTTGTTTCAAAATGATCTTTATTACATGTTACATTTGCTGGGTACATAAGTTGCCAACCAAATATTATAGCTGTATATTGAATTCAATTAATGTGAGACCTGCCAGTTGTATCTGTATCTACTGCATACATAATCCGCAAACCATTGTGATGTGTATGACAGAGGGCATTGTACTACACATAAGGGTTTTGGATGAAGTGAACAATATGATCTGGTGGCATATTCTTTGAATGGTGAAATCCTGTGTTAAGTGTATGGGAATTGTGATGTTTATATTTTTACATTTCAGTTGTTGGTGTCAATTACAAGTATGTTCTGCTTATAATAGGTCATTTATTTCTGTGGGTGGTGCCTGAAGGCCCCCTTACATGATCGAACAATTTGTTAAACTTAATGTGTTTGTCAAATTATTTGGTAGTATACTGCATAGTTTGACATGTTTCTCAAACGTAGACTGACAGCTAATTTGAGAAACAAGTTTGACCGTTTACATATGTGTTGGTCAAAGAGTAGCCACCTACTCGTGAGACTATAAGTTTGAGATATCTGGCAGCAGGAGCAGATTTTGAAGGTTTTATGTTTGTGTCCTGCTTTGCACGTTGTACATTGCCCTCTCGTGTCAAAATACTTCGTGGCATGATTCACAAAGCTTGGAATTTCCTTGAACAGTGAGGTTAAATGTGACGGACTTGTTGGTAAGGCCGCACACATGTTTGACAAACTTGGGGGAAGCCTCTAGCAAATTTAACAAACAAGTTTGATTCTTTACAGGAACATTTAGATTGTGTCATTTGCTAGGTCTCGGAATATAAGTCTAGTTGAGAAAGTGATCCACTGATGGGAACAATGCTTTTTTGTGTTCTAATAGAAGACCTGTGTGTTTTTCTTTATAAATTGGTGACAGGGTGAATTTTGGTGTAGCTTGTGGTCTAGGTTAGTTTGGTTGATAACTTGGTGAAACCAATATGTTTGTCTCTTTTTGTGTTGTTCATTCAGTAGTTACTTGTATGGTCTTGATTGGAACCCCAGTATTCCCATGAGATAGCAATCCTGGCTCAAAACTGTGTTTTCCTTGGAGGTTGAGTTATGTTGTTGGATTTTACTTTGTTAATGTTTTAATATTGTTTCTGATGTCAACCATTGATTGTCCATTAACACTCATGACTCTGCTATGTTAATGATATCATCAGTATGTCGGCATAATGTCAGATTATTACTTAGTCCAAGGGTTTCTTCCTGTTCAAAGTGTGTATGAATGTGGGAAGGATGGCTTCTTAAATACCTATGTACACACAGTAATCAGTCTTCATGGTCCTTATGTGAGTGATATGTAAATGATTACAGTATATTCTTAGATTTTATGGCTATAACAGCCTCAGTAGTTTTGTATTCTGAATAAATTATCTGTTTACAAGTTAAGTCACTTTGTATAAAACTCTTGAGCTTTCAACTGCTGTCTCTGCCAGCATCATCAGTAGTAAAACCTACAGACTGCCAGAGCTGCCACGGTGTCCGTCTTACATTGGTGCGATAGCAGAATCTGTGACCTTCCGGAAGGATTGGAGTGATGCATGTGGGGAAGGCGAGTTGGACAGCTTGTAGCATGCAGCAGGAGGTAAAACTTCACAAAGGGCCACCCATGCTTTTATCTTGAACTGTGTGTTGGTAGTGCTTTGCCACGAGCTATCACAGGAAGTTAAGACAGCACAACAGCTGATCTGTATAGCCGATGACATACTGTATGTACTTTGGGGCTGTCCTGCATCAGGTCTGCTGGTGGCTGACGTTTGTGATGTAAAAAGTGAGGTAGCTTAGTTGTGCACGAACTGCCCTAATGGGTAGGGTATTGTGATCCTACGTGGTGGTAGCTATTTTAGCAGATGAAGTAAAGCAGCAGCGTTTTATAGCATCAGGTGTCACTTTCATTGCAATTTTGAAAGCTATTACAACCTTTTCTTACTTTGGAGCTTAGAACTTGTTAAATTCATTCTCATTTGGAATTTTATGGAAAGAAGTAGGTTCCTCACTAGTAAAATGCTGTGCATGTGTGTTAAACTGCTCTGTCCAGGCAGATTAATGTGACTACCTGTCAAATCCTGAATAACCACCTCTTGTACTCCAGACCACTGTGAGACGTTCAGGAAGGAAGTCGGTGAGATTCTGGAAGGTACCAACAGGGACATGGAGCCACGTTGAATCCAATGCTGTGGCCAACTGTGGTAGGTTTCTTGGTTGAGGATCCATGGCCGCGAACAGCTCGAATCAGGGGGTCACCTGACCAGATGTCCTGTTCCTCCTGCCAATGAAGTTCATTAATTTACACAATATCTAACTTTAACTTATCCACTTACCCTTTCAGATTTTATGACCTGCCTGCCCGATTAAGATATCTATTTCACACTCCACCCCTAGAATGCAAGTGCTTTTTTCCTGATAACACCCTTCTGAAAATTATTATTATTATATTCTTGAAAATTTGGGTTCATTTGTGCTACTTTAGGGAATGAATGATGAACGGATATGGAACAACGAAGGTCTAATGAACTTACATCTGGAAATGCATGATTTCCATGGTAGAGACCATTTATTTAGTCATACATTGTTACAGAGATTGTAGTCTTAATGCATGCTACAGCATGCAGACACAGTTACTGTACGTGTTGGAAATGGTTCCCACGTGCCTCTATGCCTGCGTGTGTGTGCCATAGTGTGTTCTGTCTCACACGTTCACGCTCGCCAGGCTGCATCCTAACAATGTTCTATTACATGAATAAGAAAGTTCCAGAATATGTTACAGATGAAAAAAAAAGAATAAATAAATAATAGCATGCAGCAGGATGTGAAACTACTTCCTTCAATGTGCTATCCCCATTCTTGTATCCACAAGACCACAGCAATAGAATACAACTCAAGCTTTATTATCATTCTTCTTATGATCTCCTAGAGATTTTTAGAATCAATGTATCATTAACTGACATTTAATTATAACAGATCATAGCCAGATTGGTGTTTTTTGATAAATCTTCAATGTGCTATTTCCTTGAAATGGCATGAGACGTACTGCCATAACACGCACCTTATAACACAGAAACAATGAAACACAATGAATCGATGTGACATCTCAAAAAGTAGTGAGCAAGGCATAGCACATGAGTGATTTCTGATTTCAGCTGAACACCAGTTGCATGCAATTGTATGTCCTTATTTTAGTCATTCGTGGATACTGTTGCTGCAGAGTTCACAAAGTGCTTGAACAAATTTTATTTCTTACTTCTATAGTCTCTGGCACAAATACTCAAATAAATAGCTGTTGAATGTGTCCACACACTGTTGAGGCTCCTGCAGCAATCTCCTTATAGGGACCATGTACATTCAATACTACTTATATGTGTACCCATTTTGGGGTCCTTGAATTTTACATCATGAAGTCCCATCATATGTTTAAATCCTTAACCATTAAGACATTTATATGAACAGAAGCTGTCAGAAATTGCAGTAGTTCTCAGAAGGATGTATTCTTTTATCACATTGCACACCTTGGAACAACTTTAAAAACATACGTGGATTCCTCATTCTATTCCTCCAACTACCCAACTGTCTTCCACAGTATCTCATCTTACAAATTTTCTTCTCCCAAACATTGCCCCATTGATTTCTGTGACAGTGTCTTTGCCACTGAGTTCACTTTTTTTCACGTAGTTTTCCACACGCACTTCTCTACAAAAGCTTTCCCAATCAACTACAGTTTTCTCTGTTGTATGCAGTTCATCTATGACGAAGAAGTTCCTATAATGTTTAACCTGTAGATATGTTAATTTCGCAATTTTTGTGAGAGTTAATTTACTCATCGCAAACCAAGAGTTTTCTCTAATTTTTGCGACTCAACTGCACCCCATCAGTACCTTTCTTATGAGCAATAATGCTCATAGCTCCACCACATATTGCACATTTCCGTTGTCTGGCTATGAAACAGTTAACAGTGTACCGTGCACTACTGACCATGCTGCCTTAGCAGTACATAAGCACAAGGTTGATGAAATGAAATTTTTTGATCACTATAGCTGAAAACACAATTAAGGGAAATCATGTTGTCTGCTCAAGAGACAGCACTTTCTCAGGCTGATGCCATCTGTTTTGGTACATCTCGTTGGCTACTTACAAGAATGCCAAATGCTGCATTGGTAACTGTGGTTAATCACATTACATTAATACTTATTCCATAGTTTGAAAATATGATCTTATGTAATGATGTGGAGCATATAAGTTTAACATAAATTTTCTTTACACGACAATTTTTTTACAGTTACTACTTCATATCTAAAAATCCATCTATTGAGTAGAAGGAGTTGTCATTCAGAAATTTTTTTAATTTGTTTTTAAATGTGAGTTGGCTACCTGTCAGACTTTGAATGCCACTTGGCAAATGACCAAAGATTTTTGTGCCTGCATAATTCACCCCTTTCTGCGCCAAAGTGAGATTTAACTCAGAGTAGTGAAGATCGTCCTTTATTCTACTGTTGTAGGTATGCACTTCACTTTTATTTTTTAGTTGGGTTGGCTTATTAACAACAAATTTCATAAGTGAATGTATGTTTTGTGAAGGTGCTGTGAATATCCCGAATAGCTTAAATAAATGTCTACAAGGTTTCCTTGTGTGGGCTCCAGCTAATATTCTGATTACACACTGTGTGCAATGAATACTTCTTCTCTTAATGATGAATTGCCTCAAAATATGATATCATATAAAAGCAATGAATGAAAGTAGGCATAATAGGCTAATTTACTGGTTTGTCACCAGCATTTGAAATAACCCTAGTAGCATAAGTACAGGGTGTGGCAGGCAAATCTGCATTTATTATTAGTGTGCGGAAGTGTTGGAAGTAGTGGGGGATGAGTAAACAAGGTCACCACTGCATTCCCCAACACAAAGCATTTCAGTAGCCATAGAGCAGTGGACTAAACAACAGTCGTTTGCTAAGAAAGCGTTCTACCGAAGCGGTAGCTATGTAGCTGCTCAGCGTTGTTTCTTGGCGCATTTTCAAATTAATCATAATAGGCTGGTGTCCTAGGTTAACTAAATAAAAACTTGGGTCGAAAACTTTGAAAACATCGGTGAAAGAACAAGGAAAAGGAGGTGGCATAACGAAGACAGTGGGTACTCCTGAGAATGTGGAACATGTAAGAATTGCTGTGGGAAGAAGGCCCTGGAAATCAGCGAGTAGACAGAGTGTTGCACTTGGAATTTCTGACAGAACTGTCTGAAGGATTTTGGGGTTAGACTCACAGTACCACCCATTCAAAATCCAACTGGTTAGTGCTTTGAATAATGACTTCGTGGTCCAACAGCATTTCTGTGAAAGTCTTTTGCAAATGATTGTAGAAAACGAGGCGCTTGTTCACAACCTCTAGGTGGGTGACGAGGCACATTTTCACCTCAATGGATATGTGAACAAACAGAACTTTAGATATTGGAATGATCAGAACCCTCACAAACTCCATGAAATACCCCTGCACTCAGCCAAGGTAACAGTTTGGTGTGCTATGTCCTCATCGGGAATAATAGGCCCTTATTTTTTTGAGAATGAAAGAGGGCAACCTGTTATCGTGAATGCTGAGCATTAGTCAACAATGTTAAGGTTATTCTTCATACCTCAGCTTCGTCTATGTGCAGTGAATGATGAAACATTATTTCAACAAGATGGAGCAGCAAGTCACACAGCCCTCGTGAGCATTAATGTTCTCAATGAAGTTTTCCTTAACCGGGTGATTTCCAAGAATGGGGTGATTGCTTGCATTTTCTAATGAATAGCTGGACCCTATTTTCTCTACAACATACAAAAATGATTGTTAAAAATGTTTTCTATTCTGACTATTTGTTAATAAACTTTTCATTGAGTTTGATAGAAACATAGCTTCCTGTGCTCTCAGCTGCCATGTTTCCCTGTTAACAATATCCCAAATTGTTTCACTTTATTATCAGAGGTGCTAATCTCAGACATAATGCATATACTTCTGGACTTTTTAATGTTGTTGTTGTTGTTGTTGTTGTTGTTGTTGTCTTCAGTCCTGAGACTGGTTTGATGCAGCTCTCCATGCTACTCTATCCTGTGCAAGCTTCTTCATCTCCCAGTACCTACTGCAACCTACATCCTTCTGAATCTGCTTAGTGTATTCATCTCTTGGTCTCCCCCTATGATTTTTACCCTCCACGCTGCCCTCAAATACTAAATTGGTGATCCCTTGATGCCTCAGAACATGTCCTACCAACCGATCCCTTCTTCTGGTCAAGTTGTGCCACAAACTTCTCTTCTCCCCAATCCTATTCAATACTTCCTCATTAGTTATGTGATCTACCCATCTAATCTTCAGCATTCTTCTGTAGCACCACATTTCAAAAGCTTCTATTCTCTTCTCGTCCAAACTATTTACCGTCCATGTTTCACTTCCATACATGGCTACACTCCATACAAATACTTTCAGAAATAACTTCCTGACACTTAAATCTATACTCGATGTTAACAAATTTCTCTTCTTCAGAAACGCTTTCCTTGCCATTGCCAGTCTACATTTTATATCCTCTCTACTTCGTCCATCATCAGTTATTTTGCTCCTTTACTACTTTAAGTGTCTCATTTCCTAATCTAATACCCTCAGCATCACCCGACTTAACTCGACTACATTCCATTATCCTCGTTTTGCTTTTGTTGATGTTCATCTTATATCCTCCCTTCAAGACACCATCCATTCCGTTCAACTGCTCTTCCAAGTCCTTTGCTGTCTCTGACAGAATTACAATGTCATCGGCGAACCTCAAAGTTTTTAATTCTTCTCCATGGATTTTAATACCTACTCCAAATTTTTCTTTTGTTTCCTTTACTGCTTGCTCAATATAGAGATTGAATAACATCGGGGAGAGGCTACAACCCTGTCTTACTCCCTTCCCAACCACTGCTTCCCTTGCATGTCCCTCAACTCTTATAACTGCCATCTGGTTTCTGTACAAGTTGTAAATAGCTTTTCGCTCCCTGTATTTTACCCCTGCCAGCTTTAGAATTTGAAAGAGAGTATTCCAGTCAACATTGTCAAAAGCTTTCTCTAAGTCTACAAATGCTAGAAACATAGGTTTGCCTTTCCTTAATCTTTCTTCTAAGATAAGTCGTAAGGTCAGTATTGCCTCACGTGTTCCAGTATTTCTACGGAATCCAAACTGATCTTCCCCGAGGTCAGCTTCTACTAGTTTTTCCATTCGTCTGTAAAGAATTCGTGTTAGTACTTTGCAGCTGTGGCTTATTAAACTGATTGTTCGGTAATTTTCACATATGTCAACACCTGCTTTCTTTGGGATTGGAATTATTATATTCTTCTTGAAGTCTGAGGGTATTTCGCCTGTTTCATACATCTTGCTCACCAGATGGTAGAGTTTTGTCAGGACTGGCTCTCCCAAGGCCGTCAGTAGTTCCAATGGAATGTTGTCTACTCCGGGGGCCTTGTTTCGACTCAGGTCCTTCAGTGCTCTGTCAAACTCTTCACGCAGTATCATATCTCCCATTTCATCTTCATCTACATCCTCTTCCATTTCCATAATATTGTCCTCAAGTGCATCGCCCTTGTATAGACCCTCTATATACTCCTTCCACCTTTCTGCTTTCCCTTCTTTGCTTAGAACTGGGTTTCCATCTGAGCTCTTGATGTTCATACATGTGGTTCTCTTATCTCCAAAGGTCTCTTTAATTTTCCTGTAGGCAGTATCTATCTTACCCCTACTGAGATAAGCCTCTACATCCTTACATTTGTCCTCTAGCCATCCCTGCTGAGCCATTTTGCACTTCCTGTCGATCTCATTTTTGAGACGTTTGTATTCCTTTTTGCCTGCTTCATTTACTGCATTTTTATATTTTCTCCTTTCATCAATTAAATTCAATATTTCTTCTGTTACCCAAGGATTTCTACTAACCCTCTTCTTTTTACCTACTTGATCGTCTGCTGCCTTCACTACTTCATCCCTCAGAGCTACCCATTCTTCTTCTACTGTATTTCTTTCCCCCATTCCTTTCAATTGTTCCCTTATGCTCTCCCTGAAACTCTGTACAACCTCTGGTTCTTTCAGTTTATCCAGGTCCCATCTCCTTAAATTCCCACCTTTTTGCAGTTTCTTCAGTTTTAATCTACAGGTCATAACCAATAGATTGTGGTCAGAGTCCACATCTGCCCCTGGAAATGTCTTACAATTTAAAACCTGGTTCCTAAATCTCTGTCTCACCATTATATAATCTATCTGATACCTTTTAGTATCTCCAGGGTTCTTCCATGTATACAACCTTCTATCATGATTCTTAAACCAAGTGTTAACTATGATTAAGTTGTGCTCTGTGCAAAATTCTATCAGGCGGCTTCCTCTTTCATTTCTTAGCCCCAATCCATATTCACCTACTACGTTTCCTTCTCTCCCTTTTCCTACACTCGAATTCCAGTCACCCATGACTATTAAATTTTCGTCTCCCTTCACTATCTGAATAATTTCTTTTATTTCATCATACATTTCTTCAATTTCTTCGTCATCTGCAGAGCTAGGTGGCATATAAACTTGTACTACTGTAGTAGGTGTGGGCTTCGTATCTATCTTGGCCACAATAATGCGTTCACTATGCTGTTTGTAGTAGCTTACCCGAATTCCTATTTTCCTATTCATTATTAAACCTACTCCTGCATTACCCCTATTTGACTTTGTGTTTATAACCCTGTAGTCACCTGACCAGAAGTCTTGTTCCTCCTGCCACCGAACTTCACTAATTCCCACAATATCTAACTTTAACCTATCCATTTCCCTTTTTAAATTTTCTAACCTACCTGCCCAATTAAGGGATCTGACATTCCACGCTCCGATCCGTAGAACGCCAGTTTTCTTTCTCCTGATAACGACATCCTCTTGAGTAGTCCCCGCCCGGAGATCCGAATGGGGGACTATTTTACCTCCGGAATATTTTACCCAAGAGGACGCCATCATCATTTAATCATACAGTAAAGCTGCATGCCCTCGGGAAAAATTACGGCCGTAGTTTCCCCTTGCTTTCAGCCGTTCGCAGTACCAGCACAGCAAGGCCATTTTGGTTATTGTTACAAGGCCAGATCAGTCAATCATGCAGACTGTTGCCCTTGCAACTACTGAAAAGGCTGCTGCCCCTCTTCAGGAACCACACGTTTGTCTGGCCTCTCAACAGATACCCCTCCGTTGTGGTTGTACCTACGGTACGGCTATCTGTATCGCTGAGGCATGCAAGCCTCCCCACCAACAGCAAAGTCCATGGTTCATGGGGGGGGGGGGGGGGGGGGGGGGGGGGACTTTTTAATAACTTTTCTTAATACAGTGCAGTCGTTTTTATAGTGTTTCACTATTTGTGGATTATTACTTCTTCTAGCTATAAAATACATTTCCCTTTTCTGTTTATAAGATTTTTCATCCCTTAAGTAAACCATGGCTTTTTATATGGTTTCATACAATTATGTCTCAGTGTTTTTTTAGGGAAACTGTTTTCAAATATACTCACAAAGGTATCATGAAACAGGTTAAATTTTAAATTAGCATCGGGTTTCCTGTACACCTCATCCCAATCTACTGTTGCAAGCTTTCCCTAAAATATGCAATTTTCAATCGTTAATTGAACGCATTATTTTGAAGGGCTATTTTGCATTACTGTATGGAGCTATGTCATATACTGTAACTAGCTGTGCATCATTATAAGACAGACCATTCTTAACAGGATTGGTAATAAAGATTGTTTAAATGTAAAAAAAAATTACGAATTAATTTTTTTGTCATTATGTATTTTACACTTTGTGGAAATGCTTGTGGAATGGAATGTGCACCTTTGTTTAAAAATTTACATCAGGCAGGAATTGAACCTGAGCCTGTCATGTTGCAGGTGAACATTTTACCACAGAGCCTTGCAGCCCTACAAGAAAATGATTTTGCTTTAGTTTACTGTACTAAATATGCGGAGAAAACTTCAAAGTCTATTTTCTGCAGAAATTTTGAGAGTTTCATTGAACTGCTTTTAGCAATTGAAATTTAAGTTCTGAGTTTGATATACCATATATTTAAAAAATTACAAATAACTAAGTCATGTGATCTCCTTGTCAGGCACAGATTGAATGTATCACTTCAAATGTCTGACATGGATGCAGGATTTGGTTCTTAGGTGGGTCGAGGGGCATTTCAGTTTCTTACTCTCCTCCCACCACCACCCTTATCACCATAAAAAAAATTAACTTGCTGCCACTGCACAGCACTGCCAAGGGGTCAACAATTTTGTTCTCCAAAAGTGCTTCGTGATAAATCACCTCGTGAGCTACCGCGTTTCCCTTCAGGAGATAATTGAAAGAAGCATCATGCAGCATTAGCCCACCCGATGTTTTCCATCTCTTGAGTGAGTAGATGTCTTATTTGCACCCATAGATGTGTGCTTGGGATCATCAAAATGAACTTTTGTCTGGTTCAGATTCATTGATGACATTTTCATGATCTGGACTCATGGCAAGGACAACCTTTGTTCTTTCTTCCATAACCTCAGCACCTACTCTCGAATCTCCTTCACCTGGTCCTTCATGCCACCTTCCTCCTGGAAGGAATACACCAGATCGATCCTACCAGATTAACCCAGAGAATTATGTAATGTAATTTTCCACAGAATATTATGATCATGAAACCTTACAGATTAGCACTCGTATCCTGTTGGAATACCTTCTCCTTAAGGCTCTCCACCCCCAAGCATGGTTTTCCAAATTCTTAGCCACTAATATTATAAGTCACATGTTAACAATTTAACTAGTTCATTATTTCCTATGAGAAAGTGGATTTTATTCTCAGATATAATTGTTCAAATTGCTTTCAGGCAGGGGCAGGATAGTTGGGCTTGAGTATCTCCTGCAACATGTTAGGCACAGGGGACCCTTAACCCTACCCCGCTTGTCAGCTGCCTTGGTCATCCCTCTCTCACTCTTTTTTTAAACTGCTTTCTGTAGCTGTTAGCTCTTTTTTCTATTGAAGGATTAGCAATCTGATGCTAATAGTTGAACAAGTTTTTATGTTTCCTCCTAGAGAGTGGTTTCTATTCTCATCTGTAACACTTTGACCACAGTGGGTAGAGGGTGGGACAGTTGTGAGAGAGATGTGCTCCTGCCAAATGCGGAACCCCGAGGTACTCTCAATTCTGCCCACTGACTTACTGGCATGTTTATTTTGCTGTTGTTGGTCCTATTGTTCTCATTATATGTGGTCCTATTGTTGTCATTATATGTGTAGCTTTCTCACATTTACTATTACAGAATTGCCTAAAAGGAATTATTTATACCATTACTGTCTTTCCCTTGCATCGAGTTGGTGGGGATCAGCCATGTGAAAGGCATCTCCTTGCAGATGAGCCATGGGGGATGCCTCATCTGCTAACTGGCCTACCAACCAGCCCTGACCAGTATACTTTCACCTCTCTTTAAGTTGTGCCTCACCTCTTCCATCAGTGCTTCACCTTTGTCACTCCTACACCCCTCAGGGGCTCAGCATTCGTTTGCTGAGTACGGGCTTGTCGACCGCATGGTTCCTGAGCTGGGGCTGGTAAGCACCACCAGTCCTCTGTCACCGTAAGCTCTGGTCAGATTTCAACGACCATCATGCAGCGCAGCGGTGGAATGTTGTGTGGTTTCGGAGAACGGGTGTCTTGGCTTCACCGCCTGGACTGCAAGGGAGGTACCCACCTCTATAAAAAAACCTCAATCTCAAGGTGTGCTACATGATGAGGAGGTGCACGGCTGTTGAGGTAAAACAGTCTTTAGCGAGCAACCTCTGGGGCACCTGCCGCACCCCAGTTGAATCAAGCTTGCTCAGGCATGCAGGGCTCTGCCTGGGTTGACGGTTGTTTCCCTAGCATCTCGTGGGATCCTTATGGAACTGTCTTTTGAAACTACTACTCCTGACAGGATGGGTGTACAGTCAGGCAACACCTACACCCACTCCTCCAAGAGAGAGAGCTCAGTTGGTCAGTCCTCCCGAAAAGAAGTCTCTGAGTAATAGTAACAGGGTATTAGTGTGCCATAACACTACCTGCCTTCCCCCCCCCCCCCCCCCTCCCCCTCCCCCCCCCCCCCCCCTTCAAAATGACACTTTGGATGCGGACGATTTGGCAGATCTCTTTCAGGCACTCCCACACCCATTCCTTCTTGTGGGGGATTTCAGTGCCCACAATATGCTGTGGGGCTCCGCTACTACTTGCTCCAGGGGCCGGCTGATCGAGCGACTCGTCCATTCTGAGAATATCTGCCTCTGAACGCGGGTCAGATGACTCACTTTTCTACAGCTACAGGGTCTTTTTCAGCTATTGGTCTTTGCTTTTGTTCCTCAGCTATTGCAGATACAGTTCAGTGGGAAGTGGCTCCAGATTTACATTCTAGTGACCACTTCCCAGTGTGGATTCGTCTGTCGCCTAGGACAGTGACCAGCAGGAGACCACGCAGGTGTCTGATACAAAGGGCAAATTGGTTACATTACAGTCGACAGGCTGCTTTTGAACAAAAGGATTGTGCACAAGAGGCGGCGGCCCATATCACTCATGAGATCCAAAGGGCTGCTGCAGAGTCCATCCCCAGGTCTAGTAACCACTTCAGACGACGGCCTGCACCTTGATGGAATAACGACTGTCGATTGGCAATCGGGGCCAGACTGACAGCTCTTCAGAACTTCAAACGGTGTCCAACTACAGACAATCTTTATGTCTTCAGGTCTGCTAGGCCACATGCAAGGCAAGTGATCAAAGAACAGAGTCGGTCCACTTGCGCTGTGCACATTTGGGAATCAATAAGACCGATTTCAGGCAAGAGTAGTACACATCCCCTTACGGCCTTGCCAAATAATGGGGTCTTGGTGGACATGCCAGAAGAGAGAGCTCACATTTTAGCTGAACACTTCTTTACTAAGTCATCCAGAAAAGCTCCTGCTGTTCAGGCATTCCGTCGGACTGCAGAGATGAGGAAGCTCAATTTTTTTCTCACATAAGGAAGAAGTCTACAACCTTCCATTCTCCTTGTGGGAACTGAATCAGCTTTATCTGCAGCCAGAGACACTGCTCCAGGACGTGATGAGATCCATTATACCATGCTTTGTCATCTGTGCCCTGAAGCGAAAGGTCAGCTCCTCTCTTGTTTCAATCAGATTTGGTTCGATGGACAGTACCCCACGACATGGAAGGAGGCAATCTTAATTCCATTCTGGAAACCAGGTAAGGACCGTAGCGCCCCTAACAATTACCGTAGTGTCGCCCTTACTAGTTGTGTGGGTAAGACCCTTGAACGCATGGTCAATCGCTGCCTTATCTGGCTGCTCGAGTCCCAAGGTTACCTGGCCGCTCCCAGTGTGGTTTGAGGCACTACCGTTCCACTCTTGACAACTTAATTCTACTGGAGTCGGCGACACATGAGTCCTCCTTATGCCGAAACCATTTAGTTTGTGTGTTTTTTGACCTCAAAAAAGCATATGACACTACTTGGAGGTACAACATCCTTCGTCAACTTCATGAATGGGAACTACGTGGACGATGCCTGCTGCTTCTGATCCAATCCTTTCTCAAGGACAGGCGTTTTCGTTATCGCATTGGTGATGCCATGTCTGATTGCTATGTTATGGAGAATGGTGTGCCCCAGGGCAGTGTCCTCAGTGTCACATTGTTTGCCATCGCTATCAATGGCATTTCCTCTACAGTCAGGAGCCCTGTCAGATGCTCTTTGTTTTTGGATGACTTTGGAATCTTGTACTCTTCCTCTGCTCTTATGATGATGACGAGGCATCTACAACTGACCATTAGGAGGCTGGAAACCTGGGCCCAGACAACTGGTTTTCAGTTCTCACCTGAAAAGACTGTGTGTGTCAATTTTAATTGTGCTCATCAGAGTTTTAACCAAACGGAGCTTACAATGGGGGACCGTATTTTACTTTTTGAAGACAGTTGCTTTTTGGGTTTATTATTTGACTCGAAATTAATGTGGCCCCCACACCTGAAAGACCTACGAACAAAGAGCTTCCTTTTGTTGAAGATTTTGAAATGCCTTGGCGGAAAAACATGGAGAGCTGACATGTCCCACCTCCTACAGTTTTATAGGGCATTTGTTCAATCATGCTTAGACTATGGCAGCGTGGTCTATGGATGGGCCCGTCCTTCCTACCTCCGGATGTTAGATGCTGTCCACCATGCGGGCATTCGGACGTCGACTGGAGCCTTTTGGACTAGCCCAGTTCAGAGTCTGTGTGCAGAGGCTCGTGAACCACCACTCTGGATTTGGTGATGTATCCTTTTGGCTCTGCAGGCGCTGAAAATCTCAGCGTCACCCCAGTCATTGGCATTTAGTTCTGTGATCCAACCCACCTTCGAACAACTGTTCAGGAATTGGCCCCAAGCGACCCAGCCATTTGGTATACGTGCTATGGACTGCCTCGAGGAGCTGGATCTCTCGGGCATGAAAATACACACCCAGGGATGGAACGCACTGCCGCCTTGGTGTCTTCGAAGGCCCAAAGTGATTTTAGGCTTGACACAGTACCCAAAAAATTGTACTCCAGATATGGTTTTTACAACTTTGTTTTCGTCTATTTTAATATGTACCACAGTTTTATCGTTATTTATACAGATGGATCCCAGCAGGGGAATGCTCTCGTTTGTTCTGTGGTTTTTCCTGATAGGGTTTTTAAAGTGCATCTTCCAGAACAATTTACAAATTATGATGCCGGGTTATTTGGTGTTCTAATGGCACTGTAGAGGGTTCACTGACATCACCGTACGAGTTTTCTTGTCTGTTCCGACTCTCTTAGCGCACTGCAAGCGCTTCACCAAATGTATCCGGTACACCCGCTGATTCAGCTCATCCATGACTGCTTACAGCGGCTCCAACGCTGTGGCAAGGAGGTGATCTTTTGCTGGGTACCTGGCCACGTTAGGATACAGGATAACGTCATGGCTGATAGAGCTGCCATGGAAGCATGTTGGGATGGTGCTATCCATCAATGTCCCATCCTGTTGCACGCCATTATCTCATTTTCTGACAGATGCATCATGCGTTTGTGGGGGACTGAATGGTTGTAGGTGTCAGACAACAAACTGCGGTTGCTCAAACCGATCACAAATCTTGGCGGACTTCGTGTCAGCCAACCACTGGAAGGAGGTTTTGCTTACCAGACTGCGCATCGGGCATAGCTCTTTCACACATGGCTTCCCCCTCCCGGAGGAGGATCCACCTTTCTGTGAAGTTTGTGGCGTGCTGCTTTCAGTTCAGCGTATGTGGCTAAGTGTGTCCTGTATACTGATATTAGGGCAGCCCTTGGTCTCGCTGGAGATCTGCCCACCATCCTCGCAGATACCGATGCCAGTGTTAAGAGTGGTGGAAATTTTGTGAACTATCAGGCAATTATCAGGGACAGCCTTCATCCCCACCCATGAGATTTCATGTTGACTTTTCATCAGGGCACTGATGACCGTGATGTCGAGCACCCCCTCAACCCAACTGATCATCATCATCATCATCATTGTCGCTCCTACATACAATCATAATTAGATCAAATTTCAGGCCATGTAATTGTCCAGATTCAGTGTCCAGATCACTTGCTTTTATTTCCAAATGACTGCTTTCGGGCCCGGGTAGTTAACTTTCAGTTTCACATCTGCAAGTTACTATGTAACTGTAACAAATGATCTGAAGATGAACAGCTGGCCTGAAACTGGTCATGTGGAATAGAAGAAAGTGATCTGGTGACTGAGTTTTGACAATTTTATGTAAGTAACAACTGTGGACACATCGTGATGACAAATGTGTCCAGTTTTGCCAAATTTCTGGCTGACATAACTCACTCCAGACAGAATACCTCCTGAAGGAGAGACTGATGACCTTGCTGTTTAGTCCTTTAACCCCCCACCCCTTCCCAGTGAACCACATTTGGTTCTGTAGTAGCGGCTCTTAGGTACCCAAAGAGGGCTCATACACTACCTGAAAGCTCCCATGTGCCAGTATCTTACTCCTACATTCCAAACTTGAGATAAACTGAGATATGTTGGTGTGACCATGGTGCTGACACTAAAACAAATGTCTTATTGAAGTGCTCGTCTGACCACCTGAATTAATAGTTGACATGCTGCTGCTTACTATTTAATAGCTACAGAAGGTTAATTTTAGTCTCATCATCAGTTTTCTGCTATATTAGCAGGTCCTTTGCCTCTCCATTTTTTGCGATCCATTGCTTCCTTCTTAAGGCTGCTGTATGTTGTGCTGTCCATCACGTCATCCAGTATCTAACCTTCTAAAACTGTTTTTATCAGTCCGCCATTCTTTCTTAATATATGCCCAATCCAGTTTCTTTTTCTTCTTTTTATTACATCTGGTAACTGTCTTTTCTCTCCCACTCTTCTCAGTACCTCTTCATTTTTTATTGTGTCCATCCAACTTATTCTTTCCATCCTCCGCCATGTCCACATCTCAAAAACCTCCAGCCTTTCTCTGTCTTTCTTCCTCAAAGTCCATGTTTCAGTGCCATATAGAACAACACTCCATACAAGACATTTTATGAGTCTCTTCCTGAGTTCTCTGTCCAGACCACTGCAGAAAATTCTCCTTTTCTTATAAAATGCCTCTTTTGTCGTTGCTATCCTTGTTTTAATTTCTGTGGTGCGCTTCCAGTCGGTGTCTATCTTGCTTCCAAGATACTTAAAATTTTGCACCTGTTCTAGTATTTCTCCATTCAGCATAATTTTTATTTCCTTATTTCCTCCTAGTGCCAATACTTTTGTTTTCTTTGTGTTAATTTTCATTCCATAATTTTTTCCGTTAGCTTCAGTGGTGTCCACCAAATCCTGCAGTTCTTTTTCCCCCTGTGGCTAGAAGGACCATATCATCAGCAGACCTCAAACACCCTACTCTTCTTCCTCCAATTTCTACTCCATTGTCATATAATGAACATTAGTCAATCATATTTTCCAAGTAGAGGTTGAAAAGAGTAGATGATAGACAGCATTCTTGTCTTACTCCTTTTCCTAGTCCGATCCAGTTTGTACTTCCTCCTCTCACTTTAACTGAGGCTTTTTGATTAAGATGTAATGAGCTTACAAGTCTTCTGGTTTTCCGGTCCACTCTCTTTTCCCTCATTATAGTCACCAACTTGTCCCAAACCACATTGTCAGATGCCTTTTCTAGATCGATGAAGCACATGTATAGGCCTCTTCCTTTTTCAATAAAACTTTCTCCCAAGATTTGTAGGAGGACTATTGCATCTCTGGTGCCTGTATTCTGTCTAAAGCCAAGATTCTCCTCCATTACTTTTTCAAGTCTTGTATTTATTTTTCTTAACATCACTTTGGCTGCATGTGAAATGAGGCTGATTGTCCTGTGCTCACTGCATTTCTTGGTTCCTTGTTTTTTCAGTAATGGAATCATTACTGTTGTCAGAAAGTCCTCAGGCCATTCACCACTGTCATATATTTTATTACATAACCTCAACATTTCTCTTATTCCATCCTGGTTCAGGCATTTTAATATTTCTCCCGGTACCGTATCTGTACCTACCGCTTTGCCTTTTTTCCATTGCAGCTATGGCAGACTTTACTTCTTCCATTATGATGGTTTGTCCTTTCTTGTCATCACTTACACTGTTGTGTGATTCAAGTTCCAGAGTTTCGGCTTTGCAATTTGTGTCATATAGCTCTTTTAGATATTCGTCCCATCTCTGGAGGACATCGTCATGATCTTTGTACACTACCTCTTCATCTTTACTCAAAATTTCCGTAGTAGCACCTCCTGCTCTATTTTGTTCCCATGTCATAGTCTTTAATCTGTTGTATAGTAAGTCGTATCTTCCTTTCCTATCCAGTTCTTCAATTGCATCACATTCCTCTTTTAGCCATTTTTTCCTATCCTGCTCTGTTTCTCTTTGTAGTTCATTATTTAACCTTTGGTGTATCTTTCTTGCATCTTCAGTGTTCTTGTTTTTAAATTTTCTTCTCTCCTCCTTCTTGGAAATCATTTCTTGTGTACCCATGGTTTTTTTTTACCTTTTCCCGTTTACATATCCTATATTTTGCTGTCCTGCTTTAATGATTCCTTCTTTCAGCATATTCCAGTACTCGTTGACATTATCAGGTGGTTCTTTGTCTCGTAATGTGTTAGGAACTTATGTGACAGTATTTCTGTAATTTGTTCTTTTTTGGATCTTTGCACCTGGTAATGTGTGCACTTTCTTGATTCCGTTCCTGTATCTTTCTTCTACCAGTATAAAATTGATTTGATTTCTGTATTTATCCCCTGGTGATTTCCAATTGTAGAGCCTCCTCTTGTGGTTCTTGTACCATGTTTGCCTCTATCAGCTGCCTTTCCGTGCAGAAGTCAATTAGCCATTCACCTCTATCATTTCTCTTTCCAAGACCACGACCACCTACTATGTTTCCCTCTTTCCCTTTTCCCACAGTGGCATTCCAGTGTACCATTACTATTTTGCAGCATTTTTTATTTTCGTCCATTATTCTCTCTATTACTTTCTACGTTTCCTGTACAATTTGGTCATCATGTTCTGAAGTTGGCATATACGCCTGGACAATCAGTAAATTTTTTTGTGCTCCTTTCAGCCTTACATCAATAACCCGGTCATTTGCATAGTCCACATATTTTACACATTTAGCCAATTCCTTTGTCATAATCATTCCTATTCCATTCATTCCTTTTACTTCTCCTCCTGAGTAGTACAATGCATATTCATCTGACTGTAACTCTTCATGTCCATTCCATCTTACCTCAGCAACTCATACGAGGTCCATATGATTCTTTTCCATCTCTCTTTTAAGGTTTTCTAATTTTCCTGCTTGTAGCAGAGTTCTAACATTCCAGGTACCAATTCTCATTTTGATTGTTTGCCTCTTTTCAAGTTTTCCCCCTGGAGATCCGAATGGAAGACTACTTTACCTCCGGACACTGATTTGACATGAGAGGAAGCCATTTTTGTGCATTATGTAGGGAAGATAATCTGCGGTGGTATTCCATTGCCTTCCACAGTTCTGGAGGCTGCCCCAACATGAGATACAGACGCCTTTTGCAGCCGCCCGCTCCGGGTCAGACGCAGCATGAGAAGTATAGGTTGGAAAATGAAAGACAACCTAGCCCTCGAAACCTAATAGCATCTGGATCGGAAAAGAACGAGAGCTGACCGAGGGTGGCCAGATAGGAAAGATAAAAGTGAGGAGCCTGGCATAAGTAAGTGGAAGCAATGCCAGGACCCAGCTCGGGGCCCCATGGTTGCTAGCCATGTACTCCCTAGGTGTGAGTCCCTGAGGGAAATTTTAGTGTACCTGTAGCTATCACAAATTTAGTGTGCCTGTTCGTAGATTGAAGATAGCTTGTTGCAATGATGAATTACATTACAACAACCTAGTCCAACAAAAGCTAAGCTTTAGTTTTTAGTTTGTTAAAACTTAATAATATATATGTTATTATTGTCTTTGTTTTTCTTGAGGCATCAAGGATTTGTCAGTTTTGTAATGGAACAAGGAGAGAGAAGAGGTGCTTGTGGTGGAAAAGGGGGGGGGGGGGGGTGAGACAAAGGCTTGACTGTAGTAAGCAGGTTAAGCTGTATATTGGTTGCAGTAGTTATGCAAACTGGAAACGACAACAACATCATCATCTTTGTGTACATAAAACTGTTAGTAGTTTATAGCCTGACAAGTCGTGGTTTATTTCAAAATGATGTAAGCTGACCTCTGTTTCATTGTCAATAAACACTTTCATCTGTAGGATGATATCAGTCAACTATTTCAATCAAATAAATTTCTCTCACGAAACCATTTGAAAGTTATCTTTTGGAAATAACTTTTACCATCTCGTATAAATAAATCCCATTACTCACAATTATGAGAATGTTCCTCTCACTAGTGTGAGGATAAAGTAACTTGTAGAGCCTTAAATGAAACATTATGTGGAATATGCAATTACAAAGTTTGGGGAATTATTAAGGAGAGATAAGTATTCATATGTGGTGTGATTTGCCTCTAAATGCTGTTGGTAAGGGGCATATTAGCAGAACCAAGCAATCTGATTAAAGTAGCATTTGTCCCATTCAAGATATTTTGAATTTTGTTCTTAGACCTTTTTAAGGCTAAATTTGTCCAAAAACTGGAACAGTATATATTTCTCACCAACACATTAGATGTCTCATTAATAAAATTGATCACATAGACATTGAGGAGTATGAAAGGGGGAATAGAGTGTTATTAAATAAGACTAATGGAACAATATGGAAAATAGGAAAGGCAACCACTCACCTTTAGCTGACTGATATGTGGAGCACAGAGATACAGATCAGGAAACAGCATTCACACTGACACCCAGATGCACACTTCTGTGGCCAAGGCAAGACAGATTCTTGCTACTTGGTTATTGAAAGCAGTTGCTTGTGCTGATGGAGGTAGGGAGGGAGTAGGGAAGGATAAAAAGAGGGAAGGGAAGGTGAAAAGGGGAGGGGAGAGAGAATACTTGGGGGGGGGGGGGGTAGGGAAGAAGGCAGAGCATGATCTAGACAAGAAGGGAGAAGGTAAGGCAACACTATTGGAACAAGTTAGCAGAGGTTTGGGCCAGGGGATAGCAAAAATGCAGGATATGCTGGAGAGACAGTTCCCATCTGTAGTTCAGAGAAATTTGTGTTGGAAGGCAGTTTCCAGTGGCCTCCGTAGTGAAACAGCTGTTGAAGTCATAGTGTTGTGGTGTGCAGCATGCTTGCCGACTAGGTGGTCACATTTGCAGTTTACTACAGTTAGGCGGTGACCATTCATGCTAATAGACAATTGGTTACTTGTCATGCCTGAACAGAATACTGTGCAGTAATTGCAGTGCATCTGATATATAATTGGGCTGCTTTCACACATGGCCCTGCCTTTTATTAGGTAGGAAATTCCTGTGACTTTGGTAGGAGGTGGTGTGTAGGTGTGTGGGACAGGTTTTGCACTTATGTTGACTATGGAGGAATGACCCTTGGGGTGCAGGATTGGGAGTAGGATTTGAATAGGGATGGACAAAGATATTTTGTTGGTTGGAACATTACTTTGGGCAACGTAGATAATATATGCCACATCTCAGGGCATGTCAAGAGGTAGTCAAAGCCCCAATCCCACGGGTCTCCATCTTGGTTGTCCCATGGTGGCTGGGAACAGCGTTCTCACAGAATGAATGTCTACTCATGTCCCCCATGCCCATGGTCTTGTGGACATGGAACACTATCTTTCCCAATGTATTCTTGATATCAAACCTGTTACCCCTTTCCTAATCCTCCTAGCCAGCCACATCCTGACAAACAGTTATTTCACTTTGAAGGTCAAATTTACAAACAAATTTGTGGTACTGTATTGGTTACTTGCATGGCGCCATCCTATGCCAACTTATTTATGGTCCATCAGGAGGAATCCCTCCTATCCAGTCAACACCTAAAACCACTTGTTTGGTTCAGATACAGAAATGACATTTTCACGATCTATACACATGGCAAGTACAACCATTACTCTTTGCTCCATAACCTCAATACCCACTTCTAATTCTTCTTCACCTTGTCCTCCTCAGCTCATTGTGCCACCTACCTAGATGTCAATCTCCACCTCTCAGATGGCTCCATAAAGGTCCGTCTATGTCAAGTACACCAACAACTAACATTATCTCCTTTACTACAGTTGTCACCTGTTCCATGCCGGAAAGTCTCTTCCTCCACCTTTGGATGTCACATCTGCAGTGGAAAACAGGAGTCGTTTATGCCAATAACCTTACTGGGGGCTGTCCTCTGATGACTCAGTGTCACCCTGCCTTGAAAAATTCAACCACATCCTCCATCAAGGCTTTGTTTACCTCTTGTTGTGCTGTGAGGTGAAGGATGTTCTACCCAGAGTCCTAACTACGACATTCACAGCAGTATTCCATCACCCATCCAACCTACAGAATATCCACGTCCATCCCTTAATCCAATCCTATTCTCTTTCCTGTACCCCATGGGTCATTTGCCTGTGGTCAACTCAGGTGCAAGACCTGTCCATACACCCAACCATGAACTCCTCCTGCAATCCATTTACAGACATTTTCTACCCAATAAAAGATCGGGTCACATGTGAAAGCAGCCATGTTCTATATCAGCTGTGCTACAGTTACTGTAAAGCGTTATATGTGGGAATTACAAGCAACCAACTGTCTACTCGTATGAATTGGCACCGCTTAACTGTTGCAAACCGCAAACTTGACTATCCAGTTGCAACATATGCTGCACAGCACAACACAAATGACTTCCAGCTACTGCTTTACTACATAGTCTTCTAGCACAAGCTTCTCTGAACTAAGCGAATGCGAATTCTGTCGCCTACATTTTCACAGCCCCCTTGTCCTAAACTTCTGCTGACCACTTACCACTGCCTCACCTTACCTTTTCCCTTCTCTCTTCCATCCCCAACACTCCTTCCCCATCCAGATTGTGCACTGTCTTTTTCTTCTCCTCCTCCCCCCTTTTACACCTCTTACCAGACTCTCTCGCACCAGTTCTCACAACTTCTTCTCCTTTGCCCTCTTCCTATCTGTATTCCTTTCATTTTTGTCCAGTGGCTGCAGAGTCTCCTGTCCCAAGATCTGCCTCTTTCTCGCTATCCCCTCTTTGCATGCTTTCCTACCCCCTTTCCACCTCCAATCAGCTCAGGCAACTGCTTTCAGTAATCAAGTATCAATGATGATGGCCACAGGAGTTTGCATTTGGGTGGCTATGTGTGAGAGTATGTGTACTTATGCTAGAGAAAGAGCAAGAACTTGAAAGCCAGTATGCATGCTCTTTCCTGATGTGCCTCTGTGCTCCATGCATCAGCCCACTACAGGTAAGTGGTAGATTTTCCTATTTTATGGAATGTTATTGTGGTGTTTGAATTAAAGAACCACATTGAAGAGGTACTTCTTGTTGGGGGCAGATTAATATCACACTACTCTGGAACCAAAAGAGGAAGGGTTTTGTGGCTACACTCAAAAGAAACCTCAGGTCCCAGACGATTAAGATTAATTAGTATTGATGTGAACAACTTTTTTTATGCTGTACCATAATAGTGGATGAGGCACACTCAAGACAGTAGTACTGATAGTTTGTAAGGCCACATGCAAGAAGTACCTTAAACTTCATAAAGCCACTATAGGCAGTTTTAATGTGATTATGTAAACTTAATGGGGGGGGGGGGGGGAGAGACAATGGTTTCCATGTCGATGGTATTAAATGGTGGGCACCTCAGGGCACTAAACCTCACTTTGTTTCCAGTTACTGGCTCAGTAAAGCTTGGTATACTGAGCTAGCGACCATTAAGTGCTGCCAGTTCTCCACCACTGTAAGCTCTAGGAATGTTTCAGTGCGAGGAGGTGTAATTTGTGTGTCACAAGGCATAAGGAAATGGGTTTTACTGCCAGGATTGCAAGGATGGAAAAAGCCTCTTTAAGAAAACCTTCAGTCTTAAGGTGTGCTAAGTGCCGATGAGATGCATGGCTATTGAGGTAGAACAGTTGTTAATGGACAACCACTGGACAATCTGCTGTACCTCAGTTGTAAAAAGTGTCCCCCTAGATGGTCAGTAGTATTGCACAATATTTCCTGATGCACAATGATATTGAATATTTAGGGGTGAGATTGAGAGGTTGCACAATAATATTGAGAACATCAAAAACTTCTGAAATATATTGTGCTACCTGGAAATGTTGTGTCGTCCCTGGGTGGTATTGACAACAATCTTCTTGACAGTCTTTAGCATGCTACAGTCTTGGGGCATATTTGTACTTGCTGTTTTTTTGTTGTTTTTGTCATTGGCGTTTAGTGCAGAAAGGCGAAAATATAAACAAAACAGGGAGAATGAGCATTTTTACTAGTGTGCATTGAGGTCTGTAAATCAGTGCTAGCATTGTAGGACATGAAGGTAGATGCTAAAAAAACATAAAGAATCATTGCCATGAGCTTTACTCACAAAATACAGGGAATGGTATTTCAAAGCCATGAAGGGAGATGCCTTAAAAATGTATTTTTTAAGGACAGATTTTCAAGAAGGTGAAACGAATAAATGATTCCAGGAAAAGTGATGCAGGTTCTGATCAAGTATGAGAACCTACTCTATGGTACGAGGGTGAGTCAAATGAAAACATTAAATATATTTTTAAATATTATTTATTGTGCAGAAGTGGTACAAAGCTGTATCACTTTTCAACATAATCTCTCCCACACTCAATGCAAGTCCTTCAGCGCTTGCAAAGTGCATAAATTCCTTTAGAAAAAAATTCTTTTGACAGTCCGCACAACCACTCGTGCACCACATGGTGTACCTCTTCAGCAGAACGGAACTTCTTTCCTCCCATTGCGTCTTTGAGTGGTCCAAACATGTGGAAATCACTAAGAGAAAGGTCTGGTGAGTATAGTGGATGAGGAAGACACTCAAAATGCAGGTCTTTGATTGTTGCAACTGTTGTACAGGCAGTGTGGGGCCTTGCATTGTCATGTTGCAAAAGGACACCTGCTGATAGCAACCTGCATAAACATGCTGCAATGTCATTCAGTGTCACTATGGCTTCAACTGCTGCAATGTTCTGTGGAGTCACAACTCGTTGTGCCTGACCTAGACAAGGAGCATCTTCCACTGAAGTCACACCATTTGCGAACTTCCTACTCCATTTGTAGACCTTCTGCTGCGACAAACATGCATCACCATATTGAACCTACATTCGTCGATGAATTACAGTGGGTTTCACACCTTCACTACGCAAGACCCGAATAACAGAACGCTGTTCTTCCCTGGTGCAAGTCGCAAGTAGGGCGGCCATTTTTTTAGTGATTCTGATGGTATGTGTGCATCTGCACTATGCTACCACCTACAGGCCATTCTGCACGCTGTTTGTAGCACGCTTACCAACTTACAGGACAACAGTGCAAAATTTTGATTTGTTATTAGAAATTTAAAGTTTTCATTTGACTCACCCTCGTATTTTGATGAGATGAGTTTACCTTTTTGACCCAGATGTGGTGAGCTTGGTTATTATATTCATGTGAAATGCATATCATTTAATGATATGTGCATATAATCAAGAGTCATCAAGCAATATTAACAAGGTTTATCTTCCCAGTATTCTCTACTCTTGCTTTTGTGAAGTAATTAAGGAAAGTATTTCTGATTATTTGCTGTAAAAGTGTTTATAGTTGTTAAAGGGATCTGGAGCCAGATGGTTTCTTGATGGCAATGTATTTCCTGTTTATAGCACTGAGACATTGTGGCTCAAATTCTTTTGCAGTTTCTTTCCACACTTACGGTATTCCAGGCAGTTGTAACATATAAGAGAAACTTTTTAGGCATTCAATTTAGTGTCATTTGAATTACTAATAACCTTTGTTGTAGGTCAGTGAAACTTGAGACTGCGGGTTCTGTATTGCCTCCTGGCAAAAGGAAGAGAAAGCAGCAACCTAAGATGAGATTCAAACTTTAGTCCATCAGCGACTGCTTACTGTGAAAAGCAACTCGGTGCAAATTGCCAGAGCTTGGGCTGTGGAGCTGGACAGAATGACTCCAGTGCAGCAGACACATGCCAAGAAGGCAGTCAGTGCCGTATAATATGAAGGGCAACCAGGTAATTTACACAGGAACTCTGGGAGGGAACTGTCAAGGATGAGATGACGATGAGAAAAAGATCAAATAACCAACAAAAGGAAACATTCTGTGAGTCAAGGTGTGAAATGTCAGATGTTTGAATGTCGTAGGGTGTGTGGAAAGTCAAGTGGTGACTATGCGTTCAAAAATACACTTCCAATGAATAGTGGCCCATGACATCTAGTTATGTTCAGGTCCTATTATACATGAGTCAGTGAGTGGAAGTACTTATTTGTTTAGTAGCAGGAACTGGAGATGATGCCAATGTGACATTGAAATTAGTCATCTGAATAACAAACACTTTGGAAAGATGGCTGTGGTGTTCCATTTCCTGTATTCATATTGTCAGCTGTCCCACATCCACAAGCAGGATGGACTTTCACGAGTTGAACAACACTAGTTCGGGTATACATACTGATGTCACAAGCAGAAGATGAAGAATCAAACAGTGGAAAATCCCAGATGGAATAATGACAGTATTATGAAAAAGATATATTGCTACTCACCATATAGTTGAGATGTTGAGTCGCAGACACACAGCAAAAAGACTGCTAAAGGAACTTTAGGTCAAAAGGCCTTCTTCTGAATTAGCTCACACACACACACACACACACACACACACACACACACACACAGAGAGAGAGAGAGAGAGAGAGAGAGAGAGAGAGAGAGAGAGAGAGAGAGAGAGAGAGATACACATTCACACAAACGCAACTCTCACATGCATGACCACTGTCTCTGGCTGCCGAGGCCCAACTGCAAGCAACTGTATGTGATGGGAGAAGCATTCTGGATGGTGGGAGGGAGGAGGAGGCTAGGTCAGGGAATGGGAGGGATAGTAGGGTAGGAGTGGAGGACAGTAAAGTGTTGCTTGTGGGAGCATACAGGGAGAAGGTGGAGAAAGGGTAGGACAGCTAGGTGCATTCAGGAGATTATATGGGTGGAGGGTGAAGGTGGCACGAAAGGAAGTAAAGACAGTTGGTTCACTGTGGAATAGAAGGCTTTGTAGTGCTGGATTGGGAACAAGGAAGGAGATAGGTGGGTTAAGGACAATGACTAATAAAGGTCGAGGACAGGACGGCTCTGAAGCAGTTATTGAAATGAAATGAAGAATGTTGTATTGGACAGCATCTTCAGCAACTGGGTGGTCTAGCTGCTTTTGGCCACAGTTCATCTGCTGGCCATTCATTCATGCGGACAGACAATTTGCTGGTAGTCACACCCACATGGAATGCAGCACAATGATAGCAGTTTAGCTTGTAAATCATACAAGTGCTTTCACAGGTAGTCCCACCTTTCACAGTATGGGTGATTCTTGTGACCGGACTGGAGTATGTGGTTGTGTGAGGATGCATGGGACAGGTCTTGCATCTTAGTCTGTTGCAGGGATATGAGCGATGAGGCAAGGGGCTGGGAGCAGGGGTTGTGTAGGGATGGACAAGGATATAGTGTAGGTTTGGGTGGGCAGCTGAATACCACTGTGGGAGGGATGGGAAGGATAATTGGTAGGAACATAAAGGAAGGTGGCTTGCTGGGTTTAGGAAAGCTATGTGAAGCGAATGGGGGAGAAGGCAGTGAGGTTCTGAATCACAAAGATATCATCAGTGAATCTGAACCATGTGAGGGGTTTGGAATTCTAGGTGGGTAGGAAGGATTCCTCTACATGGCCCATGAATAGGTCGGCATAGAAAGGTGCTATGTGGGTGCCCATAGGTGTACCACAGATTTGTTTGTAGGTGATGTCTTCAAAGGAGAAATAATTGTGAGTGAGAATACAGCTGGTCATGGTGACCACAAAGGTGGTTGTAGGTTTGGAATCTGTCAGTTGTTGGGAACTGTCTTTTTACTTCTCTCCTTTCATGCTACCCCCCCGCCCCCTCCCTTCCCCACCCTCCATCTAACCTCCTGACTGCAATAAAGCTTCTCTACCCTCTCTACACCCAATCCTTGTATGTTCCCACAAGCAGCAGTTTATTGTCCTCTACCCTTACTCTGCTGTCCCTCCCCCTGACCACTCCAGTCTCCTCCTTACCTCCACCACCTCTAATGCCTCTCCCATCTTGCACAGTTGCTCGCAGTTGGGCCTCGGCAGCCAGGTAGCCATTTGTGTGTGTGTGTGTGTATGTGTGTGTGTGTTTTGTCCAATTCAGAAGAAGGCCCTTTGGCCGCAAGCTTACTTGTTTAGCAGTCTTTTTGTTGTGCCTGTCTGTGACTCAACATCTCAGTTATATGGCAGAAGGTGAAGAGAAAGAGAAAATATATGAAGTGGTAATTCAGTACATAAAGGGAGATAAAAATCCAGTATTCATAAAGTATTGGAATGCAGTTTTAGGAGGAGGAGTACAAGAAGGGTGACGGGAGAATATGGACTTGGTAGTAGGAATGAGAGAGGAGAAAGACTAATTGAGCTCTGCAGTAAATTTAGGCTAGTAATAGTGAATATTTGGTTAAAAAAATCACGAATGTAGTAGATATACTTCAAAAAGTCCAGGACCTTCGGGAAGAATTCAGTTAAATTACATCATGGTCAGGCAAAGATCCCAAAAACGGATATTGGGTTGTAAGGCATACCCAGGAGTAAATATGGACTCATATGACAATTTAGTAATGATGAAAGCAGGCTGAAGTCTAAGAGGCTAGTCTAGAAGAATCTTTGTGCAAAGATATAGGATACAGAAATACTGAAGATTGAAGACATATGCTTGTAGTTCTCTGAGACTATAGATAATGTGATTATGAACAGCTTAGTAGGCAGTTTGGTTGAAGAGGAAAGGACTTCCCTAAAAAGGACAATCACAGAAGTTAGAAATAAAAATGTAGGTACAAAGAAGACAACTGTGAGGAAATTATGGGTAAAGCTTCAGCTGATGGACAAAAGGTGGTGGTACAAAAATGTTCAGGGAAATTCATAAATACAGAGATACAAGCCGTTTAGGGACGAAATAAACAGGAAATGCATGGAAGGTAAGGTGAAATGGCTGCATGAAAAATTTGAAGAAACTGAAAAAGCAATGATTGTTGGAAGGATTGACACAGCATATAGAAAAGTGAAAATGACCTTTGGTGGAGTTAAAAGTGAAGATGATAACATTGAAAGTGGAATGGGGATTTCACTGTTGAATGCAGAGGAGAAAGTGGATAGGTGGAAAGTGTACATTGAACACGCCTATGAGAGGGAGGATTTGTCTGATAACATGATTGAAGTAGAAACAGGAGTCAATAGGGAAGAGCTAGGGATCTAGTATTAGTCAGAATTTAGAAGAGCTCTGGAGGACGTAAGATCAAATAAGGCAAAGGGATAGATAACATTCCAGCAAAATTTCTAAAATCGTTTGGGGAAGTGGCAACAAAATGACTCTTCATGTTGATGATGTGTCAGACTTTCAGTAAACATCACACACACAATTTGTAAGTTCACAAGAGCCAACAAGTGTGAGAATTATTGTATAATCGGCTTAACAGTTCATGCATCCAGGATACCGACAAGAATAATATAGAGAAGAAAACAAAATAAAACTTGAGGATCTGTTAGATAACAATCAGTTTGGCGTTAGGAAAAGTAAAGGCACCAGAGAGACAGGTTTGACATTATGCTTGATAAGGGAAGAAAGACTGAAGAAAAATCAAGAGAAGTTTGTAGGATGTATTGACCTGGAAAAAGTGTTCGACAATGTAAAATGGTGCAAGATGTTCGAAACTCTGAAAAAATAGGGGTAGGCTGTAGGGAATGATGTGTAACACATAATATGTACAGGAACCAAGAGGGCACAATGAGAGGGGCAGGCCAAGATTGAAGTGTTCTGTTCAATCTGTACATTGAAGAAGCAGTGACAGAAATAAAAGAAAAGTTGAAGAGTGGGATTAAAATTCAAGGTGAAAGGCTATCAGTGGTAAGATTTGGTGATGACATTGCCATCCTCAGAGAAAGTGAAGAAGAATTGCAGGATGCGTTGAATGAGTCTAATGAGTGCGAATAATGATTGAGAGTAAATTGAAGAAAGACAAAAGTAATGAGAAGTAGCAGAAACGAGAATAATGAGAAAATTGAGATCAGGATTGGTGATCAAGTAGATGAAGTAAAAGAATTCTGCAACCCTATGCAGCAAAATAATTCATGATGAATAGAGCGAGGCGGACAAAAAAAAGGGGGGTCAGACTAACAAGGGCAAATTGGGCATTCCTAGCCAAGACAAGCACACCCTTAATTTAAGGAAGACATCTCTGAGAATGTATGTCTGGAGCATGGCATTGTATGGTAGTGAGACATGGACTGCGGGAAAAGTGGAGCAGAAGAGAATTGAAGAATTTGAGATGTCATGCTTCAGAACAATTGTGAAAATTGGGTGGACTCATAAGGTAAGCAATGAGGAGGTACTCTGCAGAATAGGTGAGTAAAGAAATATATGGAAAACACTGACAAGAAGAAGGAACAAGATAATAAGACATTTGTTATGGCATCAGGGAATAACTTTCACGGTACTAGAGGGAGCTTTAGAGGGTAAGATCTGTAGGGAGGACAGAAACTGAAATACCAGGGTGTCTACAGGTTACGGAAGTCATGAAGTAGTAATGAAAATGAACAGGTGGTCTTGAAAGTAATGAAAAGGTAATGAAATTGAGTGGGTATCCATGAATTTTGTTTAGTGTGTCAGTCAAGTGTCATTATAGAAGGGAGTAGGAAGTTAGAGCTACCCCTAAAAATGTTGTATCCAGCAGTTCATTTAATAACAAATCATGTATAAAGATTCACAAAAAAGACTGTTTTCAGGTACTACAGTGTGGATGGATAAATTTGGAGGTGTGGCTTCATTGAGCTGTGTGTGTGGTTTATACACGCAGTGGAAATGATGTATAAATTGTAGGTCAGCCTATGGCAGTGCTGTCATCTCATGTGTTGCTGGAGGGTTTTCATTTAGAACAGCTGTTTCCTTAATTCTGTCCACTCCCACTTCTATTTAAAACTCTTTAATCCACATCTTTCTTGGAAAGACATTTCCTGAAAGGTTTTCATTAGATAATATAAAACTATTGTAATTTTATCCCATTGTTATGGTGTTAAGGACGATCAGAGTAAAATTAATTTCTTGCTAGCAAAACGTTTCCCACACCATATTAGTAATACTCGCAGACTATGACATGGCATCTGTTGAGCATCATGTGCAAGTGTGTCTTTGAGATTAATGTCAGTGGCATTTCAGGTGTAAAAACACATGAAAGAAGAAAGAGACATTCAGCATTGGCTCATTCATTAGCTTCAAGGCAACAAAACAGGTTGTCTTTTGGTGTAGGAAAAACAGTGCTAACACGGTCACAAGTTTTTTTCTGAACAGAATTTTAATAGCAGTAATGAATTACCATCACTTGATTGTGTGCAATGTCTAGAACTTCAGCTGAAGAGAGTTCCAAAACAAATTCATTGAAATATTTTTTAGTTATTGATGAGATAGTAAAATCTGAAATTATATGATCCAAAAGTGACAGTCGGATTTGGTGGTTCATTTCTGGGCTGAACAAAATCAGTCTGTATCTACAAGATATTTAACATATAATTATGTTTTTGAATTCTGCACACATCTACTGATTTACAGTCAAGTTTCCTGAAGGATCTGAATGATTTGAATTTGTCACTAAGAATATAATTCAAATTTCTATGGATGGGCCAAATGTGAACTTGAAGATGTTGCATGGTTTTGCAAGCATTTCTAACCAATGAAGAAGTTAACCAACCACAAATGTTTCATCGAGGCACTTGCTCACTTCATATAGTACACGGAGCTTTGAAAACTGTCCATAATAAAAGAAGTTGGAATGTTCATGAATTTATTAGGGTGATATGGTACATTATGTAGAATTTTCCTTCAAAAAGGGTAACCTTCTCAAGCATCACATGGTTTTTCAAGTTTCCTTTCAAATTTTGTTCTATAATATGAGTTGGAAATATTGAAGCCCTGAAGAGAGCACTTTAACTTACTCCACATTTGAAGAAGTATATTGCTGAAGTACATAAAAAACCCCCTTTTTGTGCAAAGGTTCGTTCAGTTTAATGTATAGCATTGCTCCTTGATTTATAAAGGAAAATGTCATGGAAATGGCGGGCAAAAATTGTAACAAATTATTTGCTATTGAATTTACCAAAGCATGTTGTCATAAAACAAGTCATTATGTATATCTCAGATTTGGTGTCACTGCTGTTGGCAAGAACTACATGCAAAATTTTATCCTTAATTTCAGAAACAAGGCACAGGTATTTTGCGTAAATCACATCTAAAAATTGCTGAGAAGAGTCCTTTGAAATTAAAGATATCAGAGGCAGCTCATTTGTATCATCTGAAGTTTTGCAGAGCTCTATTTAGAGAAAGTCTTGATCCGACAGTCGCACTATTAAAAGTTGTGAATATTCTGAAAAACAACTGAACAGTTCACTCCTAAGGAGGACAAACATCATTTTCTCAGGAATTTACTGCAAAGTGCGAACCATGACTTCATCAAGTTTTTTGCAGAAGCTGTTATGCATGTTTCATGGGAACATTACAGTTGAAAGAGGCTTTTCTGTTAACAAAGAAGTTGTAGTTGAAAACTTAGAATAAGTTACAATTGTTGAAGAAAAAAGTTTTTGCAATGCAATAATTAGGTGGTGAGAAAAAACTGAATGGTGACATTACAAAATCAGTGATACTATCTCTGAAGAATACTTCATCAAAAAAAGTAGAAGCCTTAAAAAAGAAGAAACCTGCTGAAA
This sequence comes from Schistocerca serialis cubense, assembly GCF_023864345.2. NCBI lineage: Eukaryota > Metazoa > Arthropoda > Insecta > Orthoptera > Acrididae > Schistocerca > Schistocerca serialis. The sequence continues at coordinate 244,661,238 of NC_064638.1, read as the reverse complement.
ATGAAATGATCAATCCTAAAAGGAGAACAATATAAGAAATAAGAGTCCTGAAATAAAAAAGAATGGTTATTGAAAAGGCAAAAGAAACAGCTGAAGTTTGATGTTGAAATTTAAAATTTTAATGAAGTAACTTAAACACTAAATCTTTCACTGCGAATTTTAAGATTTGACATAAAGTTTGTAACTTCAAAATTGTTACATTGTGTTAAGGAAACTTGTAAATTTGCTCTACATTACTATGTTAAAAAATTTGTATTTTAATTAATGTGAAGATAAATATATTTGAAAATAGCCATTCTCCATCCTATGTGAGAGTTTAATGTTTTTATAGCATTTGATGGGTGGTATGCTACAAATCATACATAGTTACATTATTCATGCTGACATTTAGTTTAAATGTTACAATAATTATTACATTCAGCTTTAAGGTTCATAAAAAAGTGTTTTTGTCATTGTACCATGCATATTTTTGAGAGGGTATGAATATAACTAAAGAGGTAATGAAAAGGTCATGAATTTGATTCTCTGAAAAAATGTAGACATCCTGAATACATTCAGCAAATTATTTAAGGCGTAGGATGCATGTACTACTCTCAGATGAAAAGGTTGGTACAGGAGAGGAATTTGTGCTGGGTGGCAACAAACCAGTCAGGAGACTGATGACTCAAAACACAGGAACAGTGTAGAGATACAGCCACATCCCTCAGCCACAATTTTGGGCTCTGCATCTGCATCAACAGCATCAAGTCCTCAGGAGACTGCAACAGTATGTGCAGAACATGCAGCGTGATATTTCTCACAAATTAACTAGTGCATTTATGGCATTTTTGTTGAAATACTACAATGTAGATTCTAATACTCCATCGGAGCCTGCACCACTTTTTCTGAAATCTGTTATTTGTTTCACCCCTTTCCAAGAATTCCACTTTAAAGGATTAAATGTTTTTTAACACATCTTCCTTTGTGGTTGTGAGATACCATACCCTGTATTTTGTGAGTAAAGTCTCTTAGCAATCTTTCATTATGCTTCTGTTTCTTTAATAATGTAGAGCTTTTGCACTCTTATCCACATTGACATAAAAAGTGGAAATAATGAATAAAATGTATGTAGATATTTATGCACTTGTATACATGACCTACCCGAATATAATCCCTCAGTGCATGTGTTATTGCATGGCATGTTTCCATAACTGTTTCTACAATACTTTGTTGTTGTTATTGTTGTGTACTAAAAAGTGTTTGTACAGGGTGATTCAGAGAAATGGAAAATTTTGAAAATCAAATAATCACATGAAAACAAATTTTAAAAAATTAAAAAAATTGTTTATTTCATTTAATAGTAAAAATAGTCATTTTAGAATGCATACAGTACAACATACTTTTTGAAGATGACATTTTGCAGATCATCTCCTCTATGCAAACATTCTTGTAGTTTCTTTCATTACACTATTCACAGTTTGACGTGACATCTCGACTAGAATTTTGACAATTGCTTCTCAGATCTTGGCTTTCAATTCTTCCATTGTAGCAGGTTGACTAAAGAACCTTTGCTTTTAAGGTGACTTCACAAAACGAAGTCACAAACATACAGATCAGGAGATCTGGGAGGCCATCAGATGTTACAATTTCTCGAAATTATATGTTCCCCAGACAACTGACGTCAGCAGCCATCAATATTCATGCTGTCTGTGACATTGATCCATCTTGTTGAAATCAAGCTGTTTCACGTATGTGTGGAAATCTCTGTAGCTTTTGCACAACAAAGGTCCTAAGCATGGCATTGTAAAGATTCAATGTAACTATAATCACATGGCCATTCTTGTCCTCAGAAAAAAATAAGGGCCCATCACAACATATCGATCATCCTCCATACAGTCCCGACTTTGCCCCATCCAATTTTAACCGGTTTCCAAACCATAAAGAACACTTTCAAGAACTCCACTGTGACAGTGATGAAGTGGTGCAAGCAGAGGTGAGGTTGTGGCTCCATTGACAGTGTCAAACATACTGCATTGACGGTATCAACAAACTGGTCTCTCATTGGGAGAAATGTGTTCATCGCGAGGTGACAGTGTTGCGAAATAAATATGTAGACGTGAAGAATAAAGATGTGGAATGTTAATAAAGTTTGGTTTATTAACTTTTAGAATTTTCACATAAAAAAATCTGAAGTCTTTTATTTTTAGCATGTCTCTAATACTTTGAGATGAAACTGCATTTGTAAATTTCAAGTTTTTGAAAGAATTGATGTTAGCAGGGTATCCTATCATAACAGATAAGCACTGACTTGATGGAACTGTGTGTCTCATTGTAGTGTTTTGATCATGGGGCAATCATTTCCATTTATGTACAAAATGTTGGACCATCAACTTGTAAAAGCTTATTATATTTTTATTCACCCACTCAGCCTAAATCCTCTTGACAGGTTTTCATGAGTGAATCTTTGATGTTCCTAGTATCAGTTTTTCATCCATCTACTTTTCTTTTTCAGCTTGCAACAAAGTAGAGCAATTATCACAGCAGCAGTGACTTTGTAGTCCATCATTTCACACTGCAGACCACAACATTATTGAGCAGTCTAGGGAGAACTTTAAAAATATTGCACAATATTATTGACTGTTGGGTGGGGAGGGGGAGGGGAACTTAAGGCTTATCCAGGAAAGCAGGACTCTGTCTGGTTGGTTCTTTGTATCCCTGGCTGCTCATGAAACCATCATAGTGAATCAGGTACACATAATATTGTCTTGGAGTATTCAAAACCACTCATCCAAAAGACTGAGGGAGGCTAATCCTCATGATAATCTGATTGAATTTAGTAAAGGGGATAAAGCAGTCATGAATCTGAATGTGTTTTTAGTGATCAGGAGGAAGGAAAGGAGTTGGACAAAATTTCCCCCTCCTAAAAGCTTTTTGGAAGATTTTGAAATTTGTTAGATATGAAATAAGCTTTGTTTGAAAGGTGTAAACAGCAATTGTGTTGTGATCTAGGCAATCAGAAACAATGACAAAGGTCACATACTCAGTTTTGTCTTCCTGTTTGTGATGTATAAAAAAAGGATGTATAATAATTTGTTGGCTTGTTCAGTGGTAACTCTGAGCTTCTTCCTGTAGAACTAGACTATAATTTCCTTAAAAATCAGGTCTAACAAATTCAGATTCGTTAAGATTTTCTTTTGGGGAGTTAAGGAATGCTCTTTGTTTCTTGGGAATGAAGTCATGCTGAGCCAAAGAGGACATGTTACTACAGAATAAATCTATAAATTCTACTGAAGTTTTTGTTGTGGATTGGCAAGAGAGCCAACCCACTATGAGAGGAAGCCGAAAGGCACGCGTTTTAGCTCACGCAGGCTGGCGTGAGGTCTGGAACAGGTGAAGGAAATTAGACTAGCAAAAAAAGCACGTAGTTGGTGGAATACTTAACTTTAATTCATAATTGGTGAACATCGCTCTTGACGGTACATGTTTTACAGCAATTGTACACACACAAACAGATTGCTGTATGCCACTTTGTCCATTTAATACACAATGCTTTCACCCAACTCAGCAGGTTTAATGAAACCTATTGTTATGTTAGGAAACTTGTGCTTAGCCGGCTGGAGTGGCCGAGCGGTTAAAAGCGCTACAGTCTGGAACCGCACGACCGCTACGGTCGCAGGTTCGAATCCTGCCTCGGGCATGGGTGTGTGTGATGTCCTTAGGTTAGTTAGGTTTAAGTAGTTCTAAGTTCTAGGGGACTTATGACCACAGCAGTTGAGTCCCACAGTGCTCAGAGCCATTTGAACCATTTGGACTTGTGCTTAAAGCGTTCGTAAGCTGCTTTGAGGTTGCACAAAATAAGTCTTTTTGATGTTTTTGTTTTTCTTCCATTAGGTTCTGTAATCATCATGCACCCAATAACAGCTGGCTTTTCCTGGCTATCTTTATCGTATCAATAAAATATGAATAGATTTGACAGTTTCTGTTGATAAACATTTCCCTGGTGTTGGGTTTGGACCTTCCATAAACCATTTTTCTTTTAAAATTTATTTATATATATTTTTTGCAATTAAGAGCATTTTTCCTTATTTTCCACTTTTCAGGTAAGCTTGTGAGAATCATTAGCTGTTTTTGCACTACTTGTAGAATTAAAGTTAGTTTTGAGATTCTAGAGAACATATCTACATCTGCATCTACACCTGTACTCTGCAAACCGCCATGAGGTGCATGGCAGAGGGTACATCCTATTGTACCAGTTGCTATGCTTTCTTCCCATTCCATTCACATCTGGAGCACAGGAAGAATGATTGTTTGAATACCTCTATGTGTGTAGTAATTATTCTAATCTTATCCTCACGATCCCTATGTGAGCTACGTAGGGGGTTGGAGTATATTTCTAGAGTCAATATTTAAAGCCGATTCTTGAAACTTTGTTAATACACTTTCTTGATTCTTGAAACTTTGTTAATACACTTTCTTGATTCTTGAAACTTTGTTAACACACTTTCTTGATACTTGAAACTTTGTTAACACACTTTCTTGGAATCAAAGCTTATTACATCAAGCATCCCAATAGGCTTCAGGTTACTACTTTGTACTGCTGAATCAAGATGATTAGCTGCAAGGTGGGCATCAATTCTTTGTTATTAAATCCATGTTAGTGTTCTCGTTCTATCTTCATAGCAGTGCATTCATACAAAAGTATATAAAGAAAGGACCAGAATAGAAAACTATAGTCCATCTCAAATGTTGTTACATCTGACAGTAAAGCATTTCTTTTGTCATTGAAAACAATTTAACATTTAAGAATACATTTATTGTCAGTAATGATTCTATTATCATTAATCATTCTTCAATAATATTCAGAGCTTTGATATGGATACAAATTGTTTTACATTATAAAGCATTGATCTAAGGATAATGTATTGTTTATACTGGCTTATCACTACACAGCTGTTCAATTCAGTGTGTGTGTGTGTGGGGGGGGGGGGGGGGAGGAGGGAGGGAGAGTGTGGGAGAGAGAGAGTAAGTGAAGAGTATAACTGGTAACATTATAAATGATAAGCAGCTGTCAGCAACACCCTTTTCTTCGTACAGTAGGTTGGAATGGTAATAAAGGCAGTGATGCATGTAGGCTTAAGGGTAAACATTTCCTAACCTTTTAATATCAAGAGTATTGTCCCATCTTTTATTTTAGTTGTAAATAATACTTTATAGCAGTAAAAAGTTTAAAAAGTACTTTTTTTATAAATGCCGAGATTTTGTGTGTTGAAACTGCTTGCGCAAATGCCAATTTATAAATGTCCTGCCCACTGGGCATTTGCCTGGCCCACATCACTATCTATAGTCCTGTTCTAATCCCTGCCCCACAGTTGGCAAAACTTCCATTTGCTCCTGAAACCACCTGTTTCCTACTCTATACTTGAGCTGTTTTTTTTTCCCACTGAATGTATTTTGTTATCTCCAACTACACACAGTCTGTATCTTGCCATTTTCTCTCTCTCTTGCCCATGAGGTCCAGACTCAGAACTGATAAGTGTACCCTGGTATGTACTAAAACCTTATACTACTACTTATTTATCCAAGCCATCAAGCAGCAATCCATTTCTGTGTGTACAGTTTTAACAGTACTGTGAATTACTGGGAACACTTCCCAATGGAAGGAACATTTCTGTTGGCATTTTAACTGTTCCTTTTTCACAATGTACTTGCCCTGTTTCCTAGATTCACAATCCCGAACTGTAAGCCAGTACTGTTGGCATTTATAACAGTTTGGTTGGCGGACTGTGCTTTTAAATGACCCTGATGACCATAATGATAACATCATTTACTGCATCTTAATATTTTCCATTTGGTATGGATCCTAGCTGTTCTGTCCTCTATTGGAAATACATAGCAATGCAAAGTGCCATGGCTAAACTATCAGGATTCTCCATTCACACCTGTCTTGAAAAATCTGGGTCAATGCCTCTGAGAAACATTTTCTATGCTTTATTTTCCACTTCTTTGAGCAAGACTGTCCGCATCTGGCGTGTGCATCAGCTCATAATTCTGTGCAATACTTTTGCATATTCTGTCAAAGAATGATTTCGCTGTTTCATTTGCCTTCTGTGTTAAACTGTTGAACTTGTCACTAAAACACCGTGTACTGTTCTGTTTTCTGTACCTCTGATGCAGACTGCTAATTCACTGAATGTGGATACTTTACAAAGGTCATCATGATAAAAGGTATAGGTTTTTGCCTCACCCATGTTATGTATGCCATCAGCAACATGTTTCGTCTGACCAGCTACTTAACCTGGCCATGGATAATACATTGTTCGTAAAGACGTAACATGCTCGGTTGTTTTGTCAGAAGGGAGTTGTTATTTTGCCTCTGAAGAATCAGTGAATGACTAAGGAGCACTTACTATTATTTTAGCCTAACACAAACCTGGTCGAGGTTGTCATTCTGCCAATAAAGATTGCACTTGGTGCATTAGCTATTTGTTAAGTGTTTTCTGGTCTTAATTATCCTCCAACAATTGAGAAATCTGTATATTGAGCAAGCAGTAAAGGAAACAAAAGAAAAATTCGGGGTAGGTATTAAAATTCATGGAGAAGAAATAAAAACTTTGAGGTTCGCCGATGACATTGTAATTCTGTCAGAGACAGCAAAGGACTTGGAAGAGCAGTTGAATGGAATGGACAGTGTCTTGAAAGGAGGATATAAGATGAACATCAACAGAAGCAAAACAAGGATAATGGAATGTAGTCTAATTAAGTCGGGTGATGCTGAGGGAATTAGATTAGGAAATGAGACACTTAAAGTAGTAAAGGAGTTTTGCTATTTGGGGAGCAAAATAACTGATGATGGTCGAAGTAGAGAGGATATAAAATGTAGGCTGGCAATGGCAAGGAAAGCGTTTCTGAAGAAGAGAAATTTGTTAACATCCAGTATTGATTTAAGTGTCAGGAAGTCATTTCTGAAAGTATTCGTATGGAGTGTAGCCATGTATGGAAGTGAAACATGGACGATAAATAGTTTGGACAAGAAGAGAATAGAAGCTTTCGAAATGTGGTGCTACAGAAGAATGCTGAAGATTAGATGGGTAGATCACATAACTAATGAGGAAGTATTGAATAGGATTGGGGAGAAGAGAAGTTTGTGGCACAACTTGACCAGAAGAAGGGATCGGTTGGTAGGACATGTTCTGAGGCATCAAGGGATCACCAATTTAGTATTGGAGGGCAGCGTGGAGGGTAAAAATCGTAGAGGGAGACCAAGAGATGAATACACTAAGCAGATTCAGAAGGATGTAGGTTGCAGTAGGTACTGGGAGATGAAAAAGCTTGCACAGGATAGAGTAGCATGGAGAGCTGCATCAAACCAGTCTCAGGACTGAAGACCACAACAACAACAACAACAATTGAGAAACTTGCTCTGTGAGAGCATCTATCACCTTGTTAGTACTAGCTGCCTGTGTTTGTGCAATTTTGATTTCCCTGTTTTAGATGAATCAACCTCTTATTAGTTCCGACAATAAATCAATAACCACAGTTGCAAAAAAGAAATGGTTACGTTTAATTCATATCTTTGGTCATTTATCGACAATGTTCTGAACAATTGCCTGTCATGTGACCGTACTTTCTACAAGTAGTACAGTTGTTGGTACAAATCTGTCACCCAGTGCACTATGTTCCATTACATTGCAGATTTTGCAAAATATCGAAACAAGATTGCCTTGTCAACTGTTATTCTTGAACTGTGATAAATCTGCCAGTTCTCTTAGCCTATGCAATGTTACTTCAAAGTCTTTAAGTCCTAACATGGACATATCGAAGAATATAGTTTTTCTTTCGGGAACAAATAACTCTCTTCTCTTTGACCCATACTCTGTGACTGTTGATCATTGGAGGGCACTCAACTCTTACTGGCACTGGACTGGAGCACTTCTGTACACCATTTTGTAGGTGGTGCCCTCTGCAGACTGGGAACCCCTACTAATTTGTCAGGATGCAGACCGAGGACCGTTGCGGCATCGTTAGACACGATAAAACTGTATTCAAGATTATTCCATTTATTACTGAAAATACGAGTCATTGTTGCTTCTTCTATGTCGACTGGTGGCTACATAATCCGGAGAAGAATCCGCTGAATCCAGTAGTGGACTCATGAATGTCAAGGATGCTGCATCAGCTCAGAGTGGAAGTCCATGACACGCTGGTGCTGTGTTTTTGCTGCCTGCTGGTGCGATAGGCACACCTTGTTGGTAGCCCTGCTTGGAAGTGGCAGTGCCCATGATGTGCATGTTTTGATTCACACCTTGTCTTCAGGGAATACTCAGTCTTTCCCAAATTGCTGTGCCCACATTGCCACCTCAGTTGGACTGCAATGTCAGATGCCTTTAGTCGTGCTGAATGCTGAACTAGAACATTCTCACACACGAGATGTTATCATACCATTACCAGAGAAATGAGTACAAACAACATGAATGCAATCGATCCTACAGATAGACTGCCCTCTAGACTGGGCAAAGCTAGCGGGAGTTCAGTATTTTTGTCACCGAGGCGTTTTGCTGTGGCATCACTCGCAATGACCGAATTGATTCTGTTCTTCCTGAATTGTCAGTGGTCTGCAGTTCCACCGCATTTGCTTAACAAGTTTGTTACAGTGTATGTACCGCTTCATCAAACTTCTGCTAGATGTTGCTGCATACCACTCAGTGTCTCTTATCTAATGTGACAGGAGTAACAAAGATGGTTCAGTCTGCACTATTTGAACCATTTTCTGCCTAGTCACTTGCTGTCACTCGTAAGAGTATCTGTGTTGTTTGATCCTGCAACCACTATGAATCAAGACAGACATTAACTATGATGTTGGTTGCCAGTGAGTGTTGATTAAATCAGTGACGAAAGTTGAAAATGTTTGCTGGACTGGTATTCAAACCCAGTCTCCCACTTACTAGACAGATGTACTGACCACTGCGCCATCCAGACACAGAAGTCATAGCAACTTCATGGGCTACCCTAACACACTTCCCGTCTGCCTCAGTTGCTCAACTTATCCACACACTATTGATACAGTGCCTCTTGCCCACTAGTAATGAGGATAATGGGCAAGGGGCATTATATTAGTAGGGTGAGGATAAATTGAGAATCTGAGGCTGACAGGAGATGTGTGAGGGTGGTCCATGCAGTTGCAATGACCACTGTGTCCAGATGGCACTGTGGTCAGCACATCAGCCTAGTAAACAGGAGACTCGGTTTGAACCCCAATCCGCTACAAATTTTCATCTTTCACCATTGATTTAATCAATGCTCGCTGGCAGCTAATGTCATTAATTCATTTGTGTGTCTTAAGTGTGTCAAGGTAGCCGTCTTTGGAACCCAGTAAGAGTGTTGAAATGTTTATGCTTCCCAACTGTAACTGGTGACACTTCCACACAAAATTGTACTCTCATGTTTCAATACTTGTTTTGTCATGTAACACTCCAAACGGAAAGGTATTTTAGATACAGTGTCAAGAACATCCTGAATGAGCATTTTAAGCAGGAAAATGGCTTCCCTCAGGGAGTGTCTCAGATGCAGTCGCATTCACCACATGATTAACAGTATTGTGTCCATTGTTAGGAATTCTGCACAATGTTCCTTGTTCCTGGATGTCTTCATCTTCTCTGCATCTTCAAACCTTGCTGCCTGACACAGTTTTGATGATTAGGTAGTTTGAGGAATGGGTTAACACCACAGATTTCATGTTCACTTTGGGAGAAAAGTGTTTCTGTTGGTCTTAGTCACTCGTACTCTCTTGTTAGTTTTCCTGTTTTAAAATTGGGAAACAATTCTTCAGTAGAGGTGAAAAACCTGGACCCCATTTTTGATGATGGACTGATACGGCTGCCACACCTTAAAATACTCTAGCTTTAAACATTCACAGATGTCCCAGTTATACGTCTTGGGAAGCAGACAGGGCATGAATGCTCCAATTTTCTAAAGAATTTGTGTGGCCCCAGCTTGAATACAGGTGCCAGATTTGTGGATCGGCAAGACTTCTGTCCCTCAAAATGCTGGATGCGGTTCACTTACAGTAGTATTAGTCTGTCAACAAGGGCTTATCAAACAAATCTTGTTTCTAGCATGTGTGCAAAGACTAGTGAGCCTCCACTGTCCATTCGTTTCTTTCTTGTGTGCAGAGACTAGTGAGCCTGCATTGTCCATTCGAAGTCTCTTCGTCATGGTATACCAATCATTCAGGGCCTCTCTGTTCAAAAATTGTGGGCATCCATTTGTGTTGCCTGGCTGTTGCAGGATTGTTTATTCCTTAACAGTCCTACTCAACAAGCTCATTTGGAATCCATGCAAGGAAGAGCCTTGAGTTATTACAAGTGGATGCCATTAAGCTCCAAAACAAGGGATGGTGTAGGGGACACTCTGACTCTAAGGAGGACCAAGTTAATTTTAGAATCTCCTGAGTACAGAAAGAATTTTATCCCAGATTGTATTTCTTGAAACTAAATTTTATGAGATCTAAAACTGCCACTTGGGTTTTATTAGTGTTCACACTGATAGGTTTAAGCAGGGGTACTTTATCCATTGCTCCATTGTGTTCCTCAAATTTATCCTTACGACAGGGCTTTCAGAGCATTTTTCAGTTGGCTGTGCAAAATTGTTTGATGTCCTGGTAGCACTGGAGTAGATTAGATGACATTGTGGCAAAAAATTCCTCATTTGCTCCGACTCCCAAAGTGCCTTTCTTGTTATTGGTTAGATGTATCCAGTGGATAGTACACTATGTGATCAAAAATATCATGACACCTCCAAAAACGTAAGTTTTTCATATTAGGTGCATTATGGTTACACTTACTGCCAGGTACTCTATATCAGTGACCTCAGTAGTCATTAGACATCATGAGAGAGCAGAATGGGGCGCTCCGCGGAACTAATGGACTTTGAACGTGGTCAGGTGATTGGATGTCACTTGTGTCATACCTCTGTATGCGAGATTTCCACACTCCTATTCATCATTTTTCCCGAGGGCATGCAGCTTTACTGTATGATTAAATGATGATGGCGTCCTCTTGGGTAAAATATTCCGGAGGTAAAATAGTCCCCCATTCGGATCTCCGGGCGGGGACTACTCAAGAGGATGTCGTTATCAGGAGAAAGAAAACTGGCGTTCTACGGATCGGAGCGTGGAATGTCAGATCCCTTAATCGGGCAGGTAGGTTAGAAAATTTAAAAAGGGAAATGGATAGGTTAAAGTTAGATATAGTGGGAATTAGTGAAGTTCGGTGGCAGGAGGAACAAGACTTCTGGTCAGGTGACTACAGGGTTGTAAACACAAAGTCGAATAGGGGTAATGCAGGAGTAGGTTTAATAATGAATAGGAAAATCGGAATGCGGGTAAGCTACTACAGACAGCATAGTGAACGCATTATTGTGGCCAAGATAGATACGAAGCCCACACCTACTACAGTAGTACAAGTTTATATGCCAACTAGCTCTGCAGATGACGAAGAAATTGAAGAAATGTATGATGAAATAAAAGAAATTATTCAGATAGTGAAGGGAGACGAAAATTTAATAGTCATGGGTGACTGGAATTCGAGTGTAGGAAAAGGGAGAGAAGGAAACGTAGTAGGTGAATATGGATTGGGGCTAAGAAATGAAAGAGGAAGCCGCCTGATAGAATTTTGCACAGAGCACAACTTAATCATAGCTAACACTTGGTTTAAGAATCATGATAGAAGGTTGTATACATGGAAGAACCCTGGAGATACTAAAAGGTATCAGATAGATTATATAATGGTAAGACAGAGATTTAGGAACCAGGTTTTAAATTGTAAGACATTTCCAGGGGCAGATGTGGACTCTGACCACAATCTATTGGTTATGACTTGTAGATTAAAACTGAAGAAACTGCAAAAAGGTGGGAATTTAAGGAGATGGGACCTGGATAAACTGAAAGAACCAGAGGTTGTACAGAGTTTCAGGGAGAGCATAAGGGAACAATTGAAAGGAATGGGGGAAAGAAATACAGTAGAAGAAGAATGGGTAGCTCTGAGGGATGAAGTAGTGAAGGCAGCAGACGATCAAGTAGGTAAAAAGAAGAGGGTTAGTAGAAATCCTTGGGTAACAGAAGAAATATTGAATTTAATTGATGAAAGGAGAAAATACAAAAATGCAGTAAATGAAGCAGGCAAAAAGGAATACAAACGTCTTAAAAATGAGATCGACAGGAAGTGCAAAATGGCTAAGCAGGGATGGCTAGAGGACAAATGTAAGGATGTAGAGGCTTATCTCACTAGGGGTAAGATAGATACTGCCTACAGGAAAATTAAAGAGACCTTTGGAGATAAGAGAACCACAAGTATGAACATCAAGAGCTTAGATGGAAACCCAGTTCTAAGCAAAGAAGGGAAAGCAGAAAGGTGGAAGGAGTATATAGAGGGTCTATACAAGGGCGATGCACTTGAGGACAATATTATGGAAGTGGAAGAGGATGTAGATGAAAATGAAATGGGAGATACGATACTGCGTGAAGAGTTTGACAGAGCACTGAAGGACCTGAGTCGAAACAAGGCCCCCGGAGTAGACAAAATTCCATTGGAACTACTGACGGCCTTGGGAGAGCCAGTCCTGACAAAACTCTACCATCTGGTGAGCAAGATGTACGAAACAGGCGAAATACCCTCAGACTTCAAGAAGAATATAATAATTCCAATCCCAAAGAAAGCAGGTGTTGACAGATGTGAAAATTACCGAACCATCAGTTTAATAAGCCACAGCTGCAAAGTACTAACACGAATTCTTTACAGACGAATGGAAAAACTAGTAGAAGCCGACCTCGGGGAAGATCAGTTTGGATTCCGTAGAAATACTGGAACACGTGAGGCAATACTGACCTTACGACTTATCTTAGAAGAAAGGTCAAGGAAAGGCAAACCTACGTTTCTAGCATTTGTAGACTTAGAGAAAGCTTTTGACAATGTTGACTGGAATACTCTCTTTCAAATTCTAAAGCTGGCAGGGGTAAAATACAGGGAGCGAAAGGCTATTTACAACTTGTACAGAAACCAGATGGCAGTTATAAGAGTCGAGGGACATGAAAGGGAAGCAGTGGTTGGGAAGGGAGTAAGACAGGGTTGTAGCCTCTCCCCGATGTTATTCAATCTCTATATTGAGCAAGCAGTAAAGGAAACAAAAGAAAAATGTGGAGTAGGTATTAAAATCCATGGAGAAGAAATAAAAACTTTGAGGTTCGCCGATGACATTGTAATTCTGTCAGAGACAGCAAAGGACTTGGAAGAGCAGTTGAACGGAATGGATGGTGTCTTGAAGGGAGGATATAAGATGAACATCAACAAAAGCAAAACAAGGATAATGGAATGTAGTCGAGTTAAGTCGGGTGATGCTGAGGGTATTAGATTAGGAAATGAGACACTTAAAGTAGTAAAGGAGCAAAATAACTGATGATGGACGAAGTAGAGAGGATATAAAATGTAGACTGGCAATGGCAAGGAAAGCGTTTCTGAAGAAGAGAAATTTGTTAACATCGAGTATAGATTTAAGTGTCAGGAAGTTATTTCTGAAAGTATTTGTATGGAGTGTAGCCATGTATGGAAGTGAAACATGGACGGTAAATAGTTTGGACAAGAAGAGAATAGAAGCTTTCGAAATGTGGTGCTACAGAAGAATGCTGAAGATTAGATGGGTAGATCACATAACTAATGATGAAGTATTGAATAGGATTGGGGAGAAGAGAAGTTTGTGGCACAACTTGACCAGAAGAAGGGATCGGTTGGTAGGACATGTTCTGAGGCATCAAGGGATCACCAATTTAGTTTTGGAGGGCAGCGTGGAGGGTAAAAATCATAGGGGGAGACCAAGAGATGAATACACTAAGCAGATTCAGAAGGATGTAGGTTGCAGTAGGTACTGGGAGATGAAGAAACTTGCACAGGATAGAGTAGCATGGAGAGCTGCATCAAACCAGTCTCAGGACTGAAGACCACAACAACAACATATTCATCCCTAGGTCCGCTGTTACCAATGTGACAGTGAAGTTGAAACATGAAGGGACATGTACAGCACAAAAGCTTACAGTCCGACCTCGTCTGTTGACTGACAGAGACCGCTGACAGTTGAAGAGGGTCGTAATGTGTAATAGGCAGACATCTATCTGGACCATCACGCAGGAATTCCAAACTGCATCAGCATCCACTGCAAGTACAATGAAAGTTACACGGGATGTGAGAAAACTCGGATTTCATGGTCGAGCGGCTGCTCCTAAGCCACACAACACGTCGGTAAATGCCAAACAATGCCTCGCTTGATGTAAGGAGTGTAAACATTGGATGATTGAATGGTGAAAAAACGTTGTGTGGAGTGACGAGTCACGGTACACAATGTGGCGATCTGATGGCAGGGTGTGGGTATGGCGAATGCCCGGTGAGCATCATCTGCCAGCATGTGTAGTGCCAACAGTACAATTCGGAGGCAATGGTGTTATAGTGTGGTCATGTTTTTCATGGATGGGGCTTTCACCCCTAGTTGTTTTGCGTGGCACTGTTGAAGAGCAATTCGGGGATGGCGATTGCATCTGTCAACACGACTGAGCACCTTTTCATAACACCCGGGCTGTGGCGGATTGGTTAAATGACAATAACATCCCTGTAACGGACTAGTCTGCACAGGGTCCTGACCTGAATCGTGTAGAACACCTTTGGGATGTTTTGGATCACCTACTTTGTGCCAGGCCTCATCGACCAACAACGATACTTCTCCTTAGTGCAGCATGCCGCGAAGAATGGGCTGCCATACCCCAAGAAACCTTCCAGCACCTGTTTGAAAGTATGCTGGCGGGAGTGGAAGCTGTCATCAAGGCTAAGGGTGGGCCAACAGCATATTGAATTTCAGCATTACCGATGGACGGCACCACGAACTTGTAAGTCATTTTCAGCCACGTGTCCGGATACTTTTGATCACATAGTGTATGGTGCAAGATGTCCAGGTTGTGGGGCAGTGGGTTAAATATGAAGATGGTTTATTTGTCTTTGCTGTCTTTCTCATGCAAGTCTGGAAACTATTTTTGTGATCAGCCAGAAAGTGATTGAGAACATATTGATCATAGTTTCCACTTTGCATGGTCACAGTCTGGTCCATCCCAGTGAAAGAAATGTTTCTATTCTCTTTCTGCGTAGTGGGATCAGGACTATGATTATAAATGAAGGTATAAAGTTCTCGTTCATACATATATTGAGTAAAGTATCTCACTCACAACACTGTGAAAGTCACTATGTTCAATTGACATTAAATCTTTCTATCCTAAACAGCACTATGATGAGTTCAGAGGCGACCTCTACATCATGTTCCTACCAAGTTATCTTTTGCTCTGAGTACTAATACTCAAATGTTCGAAATAAATGCTCACCACAAAAGTGGAAATAACAGTCATCACTTGCCATGCAGATTTGTAATTATTCACAGACGGCACGCTAACAGTTACTTTTGCAACTGGGTTTTCTCTTTTGATGCTAGGCAATTGTCAGTATGAGCATTACTGCAAAGGGCATTTGATTCTAAAGCATTATGTCAGGGTGAAAAACACTAAATAAATTACTTTTTCTCTCTTAACAACATGTGGGCTGGGTGGGTTCTTCCTTGGCTTGGGTGTGAGGTAGAATGAAACAGCATTTTTACATAAGATAACTTTATTGAAAGTTTTGTAGTATGGTTTCCTTACTGGATTGTTCTGGCTGGGAGAGCGGTAGCTGTGTCGTTTGCGAAGCCCTCTGCTGCGTGGGCGGCGGCGTCTGATTACGCCTGGCGGTGTATATCTCGTATCGCTGTTTCACCCAGTTGACTGGAGACACGCCTCGTGAGGTGGCCCGTTTAATTATTGAGAACGAAGTCGTGAATCGGATGGTGATACCTTGGATGTGGCATCCCAGTGTTTCTCTTCTCTATGCGGCCGCATGTGCTGTGCATCGGCCAGCGGAACGGTGCGGTGGGGGAAGGCCAGTGTCCCGGACTCGAACAACGGACTCCAGCTTGCCAGTCTTCGGCTGACAAATCTTCATCACTAGCTCACAGGTGACTGCTGATGTGAGGCCGTCTCCTTCCCGTCCTCACGAGTCACCCGGGTACGTAAAAATCAGTCTTTAAATACCTTCTGACTTCTGGCGGCGAGGCTGCTGCTTGCTATTCCATTACAGCGGCGGACTTGGTGCTTCTGTGTACGATGTAGTCTCTTCCTGCATGATGGTCTTCGGCACCGACTGAACTGTACTGGAACTGAACTCGAAACGAGACTGAACTGAAGACTACTCCTGTCGGGCCCACTGCGTCTCGCGTATTTATTCACTTCAGTTCACTGGAGGTGAACGACTTCACGGTCATTGCCTCTTCTGTCACGTTGAAAAGCTTCTCGTAGAATCTTCTTAACGTCGGTCATTGGCTCTTGGGATGTAGGCGAGGGCCTTTGATCACATGTGACAATTGAGAAACACATGAGCCGGTTGGGCGATGACCTGATGGCTGAATCGACAGCTTCCGCTTATGTGGGGAGGGCAATGGCTTTTCCTGAACGTGCTGACTTCACTGTCATTGCCTCTGCTGCTCTGCCCCCCGTTTGACAGTGTGCAACTCTTCCAAACTAAACTAAGTTTTTAATTTATTTTCCAACCTCTACTTCACTTCGTATTGAATTCACTAATTTATTCACCTATCTTAAGTACCACTCAACACTTTAGCAAAATCTAAGTGATCCAGGATGGTGTACAGTCGTCACGAGTTCACTATTAGTTATTACAGAAAGTAAGTGTTTTGTCACAGTCTGTCTCTGACACCATCCGAGGCAGAGCGCAATCTGACATTTATCAGATGCGGATCCTACAGTGGCTGAGTGCGGACTGAACCTTGTTCCTGTCTCTCGGGCTGTATTTTATATATGTGCCGCAGCAGACAGCCAAGGGAACATCTGCTGTCATCTGCCTTACGCACACAGCAGCAGCCACTGAAAGACCGCTTTCTTGAACACATAACTTTTAATAACAAATTTATGAATTAATTTAGTCTTCTTAATTTTTACCTGCAGTCTGGTAAGTTATTTGAAATCACAGAAGTAGTTTCAGCTCGCTTGAATGCTTGGTACATCATTACCTCTGAACTGTAACTTTAATGGAACTTGTATTGGCTGCTGTTAATACTATAATTCTAAAATTTGGTATAGCTCTATTATTTAGTAGGTTTTATCATATGCTGTATACATAATTTTCTATCATTAAAATTACAGGTACTTAATCTACTACAAAGTGGTATATTTTAGTTACAATTTTGGTTTTCATTGAATTACTCAAAAACTATAAGAGGTAGCTGAACGTAGTTTCTTAGTTATTGTTTTTAGATTGACCTGAAGCATCATAGAAATTTTTACATTTCTAAGTCTAATATTTAGCTCCTTAAGTTTCTCTTAAAACCTGGATTCTGACTAATTTTATTATTTTGAAACTTGTACTACTTATTTATTACCTCCATAGGCACATTCTGACCAAATTCTGGCTTTCTAGCTTTATTATTTAGCATCACTTTTTTTTTTTCATAGAACTGTATTTTATTGAACTCTATTGATTTAATTACCTCAAGACTTGACATTTAAAACAATGTTATATTAAAGTACTTGTTGACAAAGTTCGAATATAAAATTTTGACTTTTAAGTTTATACTTTATTATGGTGCAATACTTGTGCACTATGCGCAGACGCATTAAGGTTATGTGGCGCTACCCGACACACTCGCTCGCCTCACCGACGATACAGCACTTGTTTCGCTTCAAGGTTCCCCCCCCCCCCCCCCCCCCCCCCTCTCCTTCTTGTAGAGAGACGAAAAGGAAATAGTTTGTTAGATTCCAGGGTGCAGAGTGATCCGGGGAAATGAACTTACTGATGTGGCTACCAAGGAAGCTCGCTCCCCTCAACCTCAACCTCCTGCATTGTGTTCAGTCCCCCCGTTTGGGCAGTCAGCACATACATGATCCGGAAGATCATGTGTTGGTGGGAGGCTTAGTAGCTGAAAGCAAGGAGCATTAAGCTGCAGTCAGTGAAACCTTTTGTGCAACCATGGCTTTGGACCACCAGATGAGTAAGTAGCACTTACTATGCTCATAGTTCCTAATGAGGATTGAAGGTATAGATGATGATGATGATGATGATAATTTTGTGTGGCTCAGTGGCTGGTTGCAGGTCATTCAGTGGAACACCACTTTGGCCATTGTGTGTCCCTAAGCAACCCCAGTTATCGAAACGGGGGAAAGGGGACCTAGAGTTTAACATGGAATATGAACCATGTGTTGTTTCTGCCAATTCCTCATATTGTTGAGAGGTAAAGGCCAGGATACAACACACACCGAAAAATTTGTCTGGGATTCAATCCCATGATCTTTCGGTTTCTAGACAAGCACTTTACCACAAGACCACCAGGCCGAACAAGGTATAGATGTTGCAAAAGTGATAGTCAATGGGCAAGTTGGTCAAATGTTGACACTAAAAGATGCTGGCCATTTAGGTTCAAATCTTAAATGAAAATTATTATATCACAGAATGATCATGATGTTAAAATATGAGATTTATGAAGCAGACAGTGTAGATGGAAAACATAATTCTCCATAAACATATGCAAACAGTCTTTTGGGTCATCGTTTTCCTGCAAACAAATAAAGATTAAATTGAACTGCAACAAGGATAGAAGATGGATAATTCCTCCAATTAAAGTCTCTTGTCCAAGAAAAGAGAGCTCTACATAATTCAGAGAGCAAGCTTTAGTCAGTAGTTCAAATTCCATTACTACCACTACTGTAAAATCCTCCAGTCTTTTATTAAGACAGTGAATTGTTTAAGAGTAAAGACTTGTTAAATAAAGAAGTGTAAAAGCTGCAGTTACAGTTTAGCAATGACTTTTCCTTTCTACAGTATCAGTTTTTATGGAAAGAAATTTGTGAAAGAATTAGGGAAAAAGATAGAAAAAAGACATTAAAAAATTGACCAAATCTCAGTGTGTTAGTGAAAGATAAGGTGAAAATGCCATAGTACAGCTGTCCTTTTACAAAAGAATAACTTATCTGACTGAAATCAGTTTGACTGAAGTTAAAGTGTCTGTTACAGAAAGGTTTACACTTATAACCCTATGTACCTCAGTAGAAACTAAAGTAGCTGTTGAAGAAGCTTACTGGGTTGACTTGGGCTCTCAGATACTGCTGTCAAAGTTAACAAAACTGTATGTGGAACAAAATTATATTAACATTAAAAATTCTGATGTCTGCATTCTGAAAACCCAGCACTAAACTAGAAAGCAAAAAGTCTGTAGTTACTAAAGCCAATACAAGTAATGATGTGGTAATAATATGTGAAGATGACTACAGTAGCAAAATCAAAACCTTTTTGCAGAAAAATGGTTTTACAGAAGTACGTAAGGGCCCTAGTAAAAAATTGCAAGCAGATGATATTTCTGCTTATAAAGAATGAGAGAGGAACTTCTAAAATTATGAACTTCATTACCCTCATTATCTCCGAACTTGGGTCTCACAAATGAAATTACATTTTAGTGGTAACCCCATTCGAACTACTGTGAACAATGTGATCTAGTTATAAACACAGTAAGATGCTAGATGTGAAATTAAAAACAGCATACATGTCTCATGAATGAAAATGTCGTAATTAGAAATAGTTATGAACTGGCTAATGCTGTTAAAAGATGTAACATTTCCTGATGATGCAACTTTGGCATCACTTGGTATTATTAACCTTTCTACTAATCTCCTTATTAACAAAACCATTGAGATTATAATATGTAATGTATTGAGCTCATTGTGGTTCTAGAACTTGATTTTTCTTATCAATTCTTCACATTTAATACTAAAATATATTGCCAAAAACAAAGCCTTGCAATGGGCAGTAGCTTAGCTGGTGCACTAACAGATATTATTATTGACTTAAAGCTATAACATTTCGTAAATTCTCAAACTTTAAAATTCAGATCATTTACTATAAATTCTGCATAGATGACATCTTAGTAGTGATAAAATGCAGTCCAAGAAGTACTGATGCTTTTGCACAAGAACTCTGTTCCGTACATCCCAAAATTGATTTCACTACTTAAATGTGAAACAATATGTCTATTATCTATGTGGATCTGACGATCCCTAAAACTAACAATAGGCCTGTGTTTGGGATCTATAGAAAACATACATGTGACAATAATATTATTCATGCCTAATCCTGTCACTTATTGTAATATAGCTTGCACAGAAGCTTATGTGAAGGCTATTAGACAATCAAGAAATGTGAAGAGAGTTAAAACAGGTTTCCACATGCAACTAAAGTGTTGCCACAGCAAGTTGCATGAAGATACTTAGCAGTGGCACCATGTGTGGCTGTTTTTGCAAGCTTCTGTTAAAATTCTCATGGCACTGTTTCAATATGGTGTCAACTGAGATTATTTGAATGGGCATTTATGTTATCATTCAGTTTGTGACAGCAGCATTCAGCCAAGAATTCAGTAAGAAGAGAAGAAAGTACAAGTGTTGGATTTGGAAGTGAAGTTTGCACAGAAATAACATGGGGCATCAAACACAGTTACAAAGTAAATAGCACTTGGGAATGAAGACCAGTTCATGAACTACTTTCAGAAAAACAAAAGCAGATTTTGAGTACTTGCTGTGTAATGAGCTCTGAAAAAAAATCACACACACATTATAGATGCAGTACTGGCTTGAGTGAACTAAAACTGACAATTTGATATCTGACATCCTGCAACCACCAGTCATCTCTCCAGTATGTACTTGACATTCCCAAAAGTACAATTTCAGAGTTCTTATGTGATGTATTGGATACTATATACTATTTTCTGAAGACTGATTTGGATGCTATTTACAATGCTTTGAAGGTTAATACTTTCACTCTTGCACTCCATATCAGTGAGCTCAATTAGGGGTCAGAGGTATTGTAAATATTAAGATTATTCTGTATTTAATTTTGGAATTGTGGTTTGTGGACTAAAAGCACTGTAATATAATAATTGATTAGATATTCATGATCAATTTGAAATTATACTGCCATCAGAATCCTTGGTACTTTCTTTCTCAGATTCACTGGATAGGTGTTTAACTAACACGTAAACCAGAATACAGTGCTGTTGCTCTGTAATTTGACCATGAGGTGGCAGTCAAATGAGGCTAATTGTTGTAGTGGAAGGAAAATGTCACAAAATTAGTGGCTATATATTTTCACAGCATGGCCAAAAGTGGCACCACTCGGAACTGGTTGTAGAATAAAGGAAATATTTTGCAATCAGACCACTTTGAATTTCACAAAAAAGTGAAATACTTGCACTGAGCAGAAAAAATGGACTTCTACAGAAAAGAAGGGAACGTTATTAAATGAGAAAAAAATAGTAAAGCAAATGAAATTAAGTCACCTGAAATGACACCAAAATCATTCAAAGGTTCCTTCCTGAGAGATGCAAGGAAACATCGCACCCACCAGTAGACAGGTGCAGAACAAGAAAAGTTGGAGGATTCAGAAAAATGGCCTACCTCAGGGAAGTGTGTTGTCCCTGCTGCTGTATAACATGTACATAAATAACAAACCAGCTAGCTCTGGAATTAAAGAATTTATTTTTTGCTGTGATACGACAGTTGTTGCCATAGACAAAATCTTTGAATGAGTGGCAATAAAGCTGATAAGCTCTTGAAGATTTTGCAAAGTATTGCGATGCTAATCATGTACAAAGTTAAATTCTAGAAAGATAGAAGATTGTGCATTTCATCTGTGAAATAAGGTTGCCATAAGAAAACTGAACATCACTTGCAGAGGAGAACTGCTACTTCACTGCAGCTCTCCTTAATATCATGGAGACGAGGTGGGCATTGTGAAGAAGCAAAGTTCAAAGTATCTGCATGGAACATCATCATCCATAAACTTTCGAAAACTGTATGGCACACTCAACCAAAAGTGCTTGGAACATCTGCCCTTTCACTATGTTTCTCCACAACAGAATATTCTGCACCAGGCTGGCAAAACATGTAAACACCTGTAGACTGGACGTGTTGTGACAGGCTGTCGACAATCAACTTCTGTCAGTAAACTGTACCGAATTATGGGTATAGCACCACCATGTATTCATAGGAAAGCAGCTGCAAAAGAGAAGAAGAAACAGAATACTGACCTCCCAGACATCCCTTGTTTGGACACAAACCTCTATGACCAAAACTCAGATCAAGAAAGAGCTTCATCCAGACAACTACAGTAATTCCTTCATCTCCTGGAACTTAAGCAAGATTCTTTACCTGAGGCACTCTGCACGAATGTCGGAGAGGAACCAGCTGGAGGCTCACAACTGCCTAATGGGACATGGAAGTGCTGAAGAGACTGAGAAGTAGGGCATCATGATGTGAAGTTAACCTTAAGAAATGGGGCCTCAGCATACATGATGAAATTTGCCGGTGTTGTGACTGATAGGACTAACATCATCTGCTAGTCTGCAGGAATCTGCCAGATACCTGTACTACTGGTGATCTTGCCGCAGCTAACAATACAGCAGGCAAACTGCTGAATATAAGGCTCTCCGCAGAATTTGAAGAGGATTATCTTGCTGTATTTTTTGTTATTTCTGTATTTCATAATGTTCTTGTTCTACATGTAAATCCTTGTATTTTTAGTGTTATTACTTTCTGTCGTCATTGAATTTTCGCTGAAATGGTTACTTTGTATATAATTACTGTCTATATGCTATTAATGTTCTACCAGTATTGTACTAATTTCATGTCCTGGACATGTAAAATAGATAAATAAATAAATAGAAAACTGCATACAGAAGTATTAGATTTTCTTTGACAGATTCTGCTCGCTCCACCAACAGACATTACTTTCAAAAATATGACTCCAAAGGAGATAAGAAATATTGGGGTCACTGAAAAATTGCTACATTGCTGATTCTAGCAGCGAAGAATGATGTGCCAAATTTATAGAGATATCCTTAAGGAATCTTTGTTATGAGTAACCCAGAGCATTTTTTCTGACTAATTTAAATGTGCTGTATTAACACTATCTGTAAAACTGGAGATAATCAAACCCCCTTTTATTACAGACCCATTTCAATCCTTTCAATCTTTTAAAATTTTTTTGAGAAAGTGGTCAATGATAGCATACTGATTCATTTTTGACAGCAGAAAGTATGTTCTGAGAGTTAAACTAACTTTCAAATGGGGGAACATTACATATGTAGTCCCAAATGATTGATACTGGATCCAACATTGCTCTTAACTTAATAAATGAACTTCTACATCTACGCTCTGCAAACCACTGTGAGGTGTACGGCAGAGGGCACGTCCCAGTGTACCAGTTATTAGGGTTTCTTCCCATTCCCTTCACATATGGACGATGAGAAGAATGAGTGAATGCCTCTGTGCATGCAGTAATTATTCTAATCTTATCATGTCTCTATGTGAGCGATACTTAGGGGTTGTATGTAGCATATTCCTGGTCACCATTTGAAGCCGGTTCTTGAAAATTTACTTATAAACTTCCTGAGAACAGTTTATGTTTATCTCTGCTAATACTGAAAGTTTGAAAGACCTTACGGGTCACAATTATTCAGTTCGAGATGGCACTATGTCAGGTCTCTGAAAGTCAATAGCAACATAAGAGTCTTCAATTCAGCTCCCTAAGTATCTCTGTGACACTCACCCATGGATTAAACAAACCTGTGACAATTAGCGCTGCCCTTCTCTGTTTATAGTAAGCATCCCCTGTTAGTCCTATCTGGTACGGGTCCCGCACACTTGAGCAGTATTCTAGAACTGGTCGCATGAGTGATTTCTAAGCATTCTCCTTTGTAGAGTGATTGCACTTGCCCAGTATTCTACCAATAAACCGAAGTCTACAATCTTCTTTACCCACAAGTGATCCTATGTGATCATTCCAAATTATTTACCTACAAAAAGTGTTGTGCCCAGATATTTGTATGAGTTGTCTGATTCCAACAGTGACTCATTGATATTATACTGACAGGATTCTACATTTTTTTCATTTTATGAAGTGCTTAATTTTACATTTCTGAACATTTAGAGTAACTTGCCAATCTCTGCACCACATTGAAATCTTATCAAGATCTGACTGAATATTTATGCAGCTTCTTTCAGTAAGTACATAATTATGGATAACTGGATCATCTGCAGAAAGCAAGATTTTACTGTTAGTATTGTCTGCAGGGTCATTAATACACAACATGAACAGCAAGGGCCCCAACACACTTCCCTGGGATACACCAGAAGTTACTTGTACACCTGACAATGACTCTCCATCCAATAAAACAAGCTGCCTTCCCTAACAGAAAGTCCTCAATCCAGTCACAAATTTCACTTGAAACCCCATGTGAACATACTTTTGACAATAAGCATATTTGTGGTAGTGAGTCAAATGCTTTTTGGAAATCAAGAAATACGGCATCTACCAGGTTGCCTTGATCCAAAATTTTCAATATCTCGTGAGGAAAGTGCAAGTTGTGTTTCACGTGATCTGTGTTTCACGTGATCTGTGTTTACAAAATTGATGCTGGTTGGAATTGGGGATGTCATTCTGTTGGAGATACTTTACTGTGTTTGAGCTCAGAATATGACTTCAAAAGGTAGTTCAAAAACTGATGTGGGCTGATGTCCTAAACATTCTAAAACAGGTTCTTAAGCCAACCTTACCAGACACAAATCAGATGATAGCTGGATATGCCTGTAGTTGGTTCACATTGAACAGTTTGTTTTAAAGGTGTTCATGGTAATACTTTAAATTAAAAAAAATGTATGTAAATTACTTGGGTCTCAGTTTGATAAGACATTAAAATGGAATCGGTGTATAGATATACTAATCAAGACATTTAGGTCAGTATGTTTTTCTTTTCGAAGCTTCATTGTGTTGACTCGGAATTAGGATGTTAGTTTATTATGCATTTTTCATCCATGTTGACCTGTGGATTACCTTGTGGGGCAGTGCATATGAAGCACAAGTTATTCATTCAGCAAAAGTAAGCAACAAGAATATTATGCGAGTTGAGATTAGGAATAAATTTGGCTCTGCATAGGTGCATCTGAGGGTGGGGCAAGTTGCCCAAAATTGATTATGGCCCAATGAAACAAAACTGAAGATAATTCTTGCAGTCAGAGGCAAATTAATGTCACCTTATCATATGACTGCATTCCTGTATTTCATTACAATGGAAAGTAAAGCAGATAGGCCTTGCAATGCTTACACTCATTGCCCAGTAAATTTGTTTGTAGGTTTTTGTTGCTGATAGTAATTTTTACTGTCACTATACAACACAAGAATAATTTTCCTTTATACTTTGCCTCCTTACCCGGGTTTCAGAGCGGAGTTCCGTAGTGTGGTGCAAAGATTTTCAGCAAGCTCCTGTCCAACATAAAGTAAGAAATTGGGAATCCTTGCCAGTTTAAAAGCATATTACAGATATAACTCATTAGCTACTCATACAAATTATCTTCATTCAGGATTGAAATTTCTTATTAGTTATAAGGCAACTATAAGTGTTCATCTTTCTGTGACTATTATCTTAAAACACACATTATAATCTTGAAAAAATTAAGCTACCAGTAGAAGATAAACTGCAGTTATTTAATATAGTCAAGGAAGCAGCAGTTTTTTAACCCTAGGACTCACTCGGGGGTCATAGGTGACCCCAATCATCTTTACTATGGATAAAATAATATTTCTATTTCTTGTAAAAATCCAGAATTTTATGACTTTTACCACACAGTATTGTAGTTCTCTCACAAAAATTTTTAGAGCGCTTGACGCAACATTTAAATCAATAATTAACAAAAACTAATGTTGGGGTCAATTATGACCCCAGATAGATTATATGTAACATTCATAGAATGTATAGATTATCAACTATCAATCTCTTTCATAGGTATTTTGAGTTGGTAACTCTGAATTCAGGTGTTATTCAGGTGTTACTCAGAACTAACCTCAAACTGGAAGTTCGTTTGTACGTTTGTTGTTGCAGTGTAATTTCAGCACGGATGGAATACGTTTTGCTCCTGGCTATAGTGTAGAACAAGCTATGGAAGACTTATTTCGTAGCAGTAGTGATTCAGAAGGTAGTGACGCCGAAGATGATGGAACAGAGACACAGGTAGACCAAAGTGATGAAATTTGTTTACATGAATTAGAAGAAAATGATATTCTTGCTGAAAATGATGGCAGTGGAGAAGATGAAAGTGCAGTACTGGTAAGCAGGGGTCGGGATATTGCATGGAGTCCAAAAGAACCATTATTTCGTAGATTTCCAATCCGCAACATACAACGATTTTCAGCAGGTATTCCTAGTACAGTTAGTGTTAGCTCAGCTGTTGACTGTTTCAGGCATTTTATTACTAATGAATTGCTGGATATAATAGTTCATTTCACAAATCAACAAGAAAATGAATTGAAAGTGTCTGGAAAATTAGTTGACTGGCGTGATACAGACAGATGCGAGCTTCTTTCGTTTTTAGGCTTGCTGATTCTGTATGGCATACAGAAGAGCCGGGGGAAACCTATTGACGAATTTTGGGACTCTGAATATGGCACTCCTCTATTCCGTGCTACTATGTCGAGGAGGCAATATCGGGACATTCTGCGTTCACTTCATTTTGACGACCGCATCACAAGACTTGAAAGGAAAGAGAGGACTGGAAATAAGGCTGAAGCTGTACAGGAAATATTTGATTTGTTTGCCGTACAATGTCAAACATCATTTATACCTTCCAGCAACATTACTGTTGATGAACATCTTTGCGTATACAGAGGTCGGTGCAGTTTCAAGGTCTACATTCCTTCAAAGCCAGGAAAGTATGGCATCAAGATATGGTGCGCAGTAGACTGTGAACATGGTTATCTGACAAATCTTCAAATGTACACTGGAAGGAGTGGTGATGTGAGAGAATTGAATCAAGGCAAGAGAGTGGTCTTAGATTTAGTGCGTCATCTGGCTGGCAGTGGTATGAATATTACCACTGACAATTTTTTCACGAGCTATGACCTTGGCCAAGAATTGTTGAAAATGAAGTTGACACTTGTAGGTACTCTACATTCTACAAGAAAAGAAGTCCCAAAAGGGTTTTTGCCTTCGAAAACTAGGGAAGAATGCACTACCAGATTTGCATACAGTGGTAAAACCCTATTAGTTTCGTATGTTCCAAAAAGAAATAAGGCTGTGCTACTCCTGTCAACACAACATCAATCATTTGAAGTGCCCAAAGAAAACAACTTGAAACGAAAACCAGAAGTAGTGTTGTATTACAACTCAACAAAATCAGGTGTTGATACGCTAGATCAAATGAGCTCTTACTATTCTGTGAAAAAGGGTACAAAACGTTGGCCATTAGCAGTATTTTATGATCTTGTCGATCTAGCTGCACTCAATGCCTACAGACTCTTCTGTGTTGCTGTTGAAAAAACAGAGAGACGTCTTTTTCTAATGAAGTTGGCCAAAGAAATGGCAAAGCCCCAAGTGGAACGTCGTTTGAGTTTACCACAAGCAAGGAACAAGGATATTATTAGCTATCAAACAGTGTGGATTTGATGATCTGTTAGACAATGGACATCCAGACGTCATACCCGACAATCAGAAGAGAAAGCGAGGCAGATGCTCCATTTGCCCCCGATCAAAGGACACAAATTACAGTTCAACATGCAAAAAGTATAACAAATTTGTTTGCAAGGAACATTCTGAAATAGTTACTACTTGCAAAATATATGTGCAGATGACTATGGTACGGATTCTGGTTAGAATTATGTTTCCAGTTGTTCATCACATTTTTCTGTAAATTTGAAGCCATTGTGAAACATTTATGAGTGAAACAAATTATGACTTAGAGTAATGTTGTAACTTCTGATATGTAATTACTCTGCCATATGTAATTTAATTCTACTTTGTACATACCTGTTAAAAATGCTGTGAAATGTGTCTAAATAATAAATAAAATGTAAACAAACAGTATTAAATGACAGTACGTTGTTCTCTGAATGATTAGTACACACAGTCAATTATATATTGATTGGGGTCATGTATGACCCCAGATGGAGTACTAGGGAAATTTTAGCAGAGTGAGTCCTAGGGTTAAGGTAGGTAGTGCAATCGAAAAGTTGTGCACATGAGAATAACATTATGTGTATATAGAAGTAACATAGCATTTGTACGATCAGCTAGCACAAATAGCTACACACGTGTTACTGTAAACAAATGAAGACGTCAGTATAACTGCTACACATCACATCACATGACATCTGTAATATTATGCAGTTCATTTCTTAGTAAACATGTTTTTCCAAGAGCAATGGGTTCTTATTGAACAGTTTTTGGCAGTAGTCTGTAAGTATATATTGTAGACAGATTCATGGGAAATACCCAGAATGAGATTAAACACATTTTCCAGAATTCAGATTTTCAGACAAGAAGGAAACTGAGTGACAAGCCATTTTGATGGATGCTAAACTAATATAACTTTGGGAAAGGTTGCTGCATTTACCTTCAAAATATTTGAGAACCCTATCTGTCCAATCTCAGATTTTGTATGGTAGTGCTCAGAAAGTGATGAAGTTTCAAGGGTGGTTTGAAAAGTTCTCGAAGCAGGATAGAAAAAAAAGTACTTACATCACTGAAACTTTTTTGTTTTTTAATGAAGTCTCCTCGTAGATTAAGGCACTTGGTCCAATGATGTTCCAGTGCCTTGATCCCATCTCAAAAATGAGTTTCCTCCAGGCCTACAAGATAGTTGTCAACTCCGGCTATCAATTCATCGTTTAAAGTGAATCTTCGTCCACCAAGAAAAATTGCAAGGAAGAGATGGAAGAAGTCTGATGGAGCCATATCAGGTGAATTAGGTGGGTGTGGCAACAATTCATACCTTAGTTCGTGTAATTTTGCCATGGCAATGGCACATGTGTGCGGGTGCGCATTGTCTTGGTGGAACATGACTTTCTTCCTTGCTAAACCTGGCATTTTTCTTGTATCTTTTGTTGCAATTTGTTCAGGAGGTTAACATAGTATTCTCCAGTAATTGTTTGTCCAATGGGGAGATAAACATCAAACAGAATCCCCTTCGCATCCCAGAACACTGATGCCATTACCTTTCCCGCCGAAGGAATTGTCTTTGCTTTCTTTGATGGCAGAGAATCAGCATGTTTCCACTGCTTTGACTGTTGTTTTGTCTCTGGGGGTATAGTAGTGCACCCGAGTTTCATCTGTGGTCACAAACCAGTGCAAAATTTTTTTTTCGTTTCTCTTAAAACGGGCCAAACATTATTCAGATACGTCCATTCTCATGCGTTTTTGATCCAGCATCAAGAGTCATGGCACCCATCTTGCAGATAATTTTTTTATTTATGATTCTTCAATTAAAATGTGATATACCCTTTCAGATGACATCTGGCAAGCACGAGCAATTTCACACACTTTCAATTGGCAATCCTCCATGACCATTTTGTGCACTTTTGCAAATATTTCTGTAATGGTGAGACATCTTGGCTGACCACTGCACAGATCATCGTCTAAGCTCTCCCAACCAAATTTAAATTTATTTGTCCACTTGGCAACAGTTGAATATCAAGGAGCAGAGTCCCCCAATATATTCTGGAAATCAGCATCAATGTCCTTTGCTTTCATACCTTTCTTTACAAAGTACTTAATCAATGCTTGAATCTTGATTTTCTTCCCATCTTCACAAATCACTATGTGCGAACAACAACAGAGCCATGTCACTGCCACAGCTCTCTTCTAAGACCACTGACATGGTTTACAGGCAGTGACAATGAGCAGTGAGTCTGCTTAGCAGAAGAACCGTTGAAGAACTGGGCTCAGTGTCATGGGGGAATGACAGAGTCTTACGTACATAATGTTTTGGCTCTATGCGACATTGCGAATCTGAATATGACAGAAGCTGATTAAATCTCATGTTTGATGCAAGGAGTTATGGAAGACATTAGTCAAGATCTTTCTGGTAAAGGTTGCTACAACAACAGATAGATTCATCAGGTTGTGCCAGCACATGAGAAAATGCAACAGAAAAAGGTTTGGATGAAAGAGGTGTGACAGACTCCAAAAGCCACTGTGGCACTTGTGTAAGAGTACTATGACCTCACCTCTCACGTATGCCAGTTAATAAGAGAAGATACAGCAGGATACACAATGCAAAAGGCTTCTGCACCAGTGTTTCACAGGCAAATCCAGTGCTTTCTTCAGTAGTACAAGAGTTAACTCAAACATATCGAAATTGCAATATCTAAGTTGCACTAACAGCCAGAAATGCCAGACTAAGTACTCAACAGATAGCAGGCATAATTGCCAACCTCCGTCTTCAGGAAGTAGTGGAGAAAGCTGAGAAGGAGGTCTTTAGCACCAGTGTCCACCACCAGTCAAACACATTGCGTACAATGGATTCGGCAAACTAGGACTTTTATGCTGCAACCATCAAACGACAACCCAGCATTCTGCCAATGCAGCTACAACCAACTCCTTCACCAAGAAAAATGCCCCTCAGAAGAAAAGACATTTGGAGTACAGAAGATAACACGGTGGTTTGTTTCAGCTATGGACAGCATGGAATGTATACTACCACATAGATAGATGATGTGTGTTTGACAACTATTATGCCACAAGGCATCAATCATAACAGCAGTCAACTGCAGACGATTATAGTCTACATGTGGGGTGAAGCCCATTGCCGTACCCAGAATGAGGTCACTCCCACACAGCATAGCCATTTTTCATCGCCATACGGAGGTACCAGCTGCTCCCCTACCTGCTTAATGTAGCAGAACCAATCAAGGGGATCATCTATAGAGTTAAGGCTGCCACAAATGAAAGTCCACAAACTGTTCTTACCAAGATGCCAGGAAACTTCATTGACGGCCAACTTGATTGCGTGCTAGTCTACTCGGAGGCTCTTTTTTTCTTTGATGTTAAATGCTTATTATCACCAGCTAAAGAAGACAATGTTCCATGATATTAAAGTGATGGTGCTGAAGAGTGCAAGTGGGAAATACATCCAACCGAAAGGAACATGTATTGCAGGTACAACCATCAATGACAGATCACAGCCCTTTGAATTTGTAATTTTAATGGAGTTGAGTCATAATGTTGTTCTTGGATGGGACTTCTTGGGAGCATCACAAACAGTCATAGACTATGGAAGGTCAGACCTCCAGACTGACAAAGCCATTCAAACAAGCAAACATAGCCAAGATTGCTCAGGGTGGTAGTTTGCTGTTGAAGACATTGTCCTGCCCTTAAAAATGAGATGAGTTCTAGCTGTCAGTATAGATGTTCAGTCAAACTTGCAAAGCTTTCATTGACTGCAAAAATCTACTCAGGTCCACAAAAAAATATACATACCACTGACAGTCATAAACATTTCATGTGGTCGAAGATAACTTTGGATCACAAATGGTGACAAGCAATGAAAACTCATCTGTAAAAGTATGTGTGCAGGCAATGCTGATCAGTCAAGTCTGAGCAGCTCATTGCCATCAATGGAATCTGCTGCACCACCACTGTTGACAGTGCAGTGGAGGGAGCTATTGTCAAAATGTTAATAGGATCTGGCCCGACTGAGGAACAATGTTGGCAAGTGTTAGCCATTCTGCACCATTTTTTGGAAGCTTTCAAATGTGGACTGGAGAAAGACACGCTAAGCATTCCATGTTAAAACACCACATCAACACTGGAGATCATCCACCAATTAGCCAGTTCTCGCATAGGATGTTGTCAGCTGAAGGACACACAATTTGGGAGGCAGTGGAGCAGATGCTGCAAGATGACATCGTTGCTGAACCTTCAGGCAGTGTTGTATCCAGAAAAGGCAGTACAACAAATAATAAACCATGTGAGTAAGCAGCATGGTTCATTTCTCCACAAGTGAAGACAAAAAGAAATATATATAACTTCACTGGCTGAATGCTGCACAACTCAGACAGCAAGTAGAAGAGTCTGTGGATGAATCTGGATGTCAGGTTGCTGTGTAGCAGAAATCCTAAGAAAGTCCAGTACCAAGCAGAGTAAAAATCCGGATGTGGTCGAACCATGTGGGGAGGTTTTAAGGCAGCAGTGGTAGTGTAGGCCTAGTACAGGCAGAGACTTACAGAGTGTGGTGCTGTGTGCACTTGTAGAGCCCTGGCGGGGCATGGATATGCCTGCCAATAGTGTGTCTGTTTTGGTATGGTACAATGTGACTGGAGCAGTGTTTGTGTGGATACCACAGAGAGTACTATGCACAGGGACCACACCTGCAGTGTCCGGCTGAGGGGCACTGCACGAGCTGGAAACTGCTGGCTGTGGGTTGCGTGACATGTTGCGTGCAGCCATGTGGTGGCAGGCACTATGGTGCAGGCATTGATGATACCATAGAGAGTTGTTGGTCTTTTCCTGTAGTACTTATGAACATGGAGGATGGCACATGGGATTTCACCGTTAACTGTGGACAACTGAACAAAATTGTGAAAAGATGTGTGCCCACTGCTGCCCATTGGTGACACCTTAGACTACTTGGAAGAATCAAAGTGTTTCTCAATTATGGACATGCTGTCACACTCTTGGCAAATTGAGATTGATTCATAACACTTGACAGTCTTTGTGTGTTCAGAGGTATGCTGTTTGGGCTATTTAATGCTCCCACCACCTTCGAGCATATGCTGAGAACCTGCTTTGACACCTTAAATGGACGATGTGTCTTTGCTCTCCAGATGGTATTGTTTTCCCAGAAATATTCAAAAAACATCTTCTCTGACTGGCAACCATGTTCACATTGTATAAGAATTTATTGCATAACAACCTTTTAAACACACATGCGCTCTCTCTCTCTCTCTCTCTCTCTCTCTCTCTCTCTCTCTCTCACACTCACACACACACACACACACACACACACACACACACACACACCGCTAATCCAGCCATTCCTTGCCCATGTGGGTCTGAATTAGTGGAAGCTGCATTATTGACTGTGTCTTAAATTTAGTGCAAACACACAGAGATCATACTGCATTAAATCCAAAGACACATTATTTTCATAGGAAACGTGGTCCTTGAGTATGTACATAATATACTCTGGGAAGATGTCTGCAGCTATAGCACCAGCAGTGTGAGCTATTGTAACGTTCTCTCCTCCTGCATCCTCATCTTTATCACTTTCCTCACACCTTTGCTTAACTCTTCGTCTGTTAAAGTTTGGTCATAAATAGCTGCTTGTCGAGCATTGTACTCGGCTGCAATGGCTTTCTGTGAAGCTCCTCAGTTCAACTTGTCTCTAATTTTGAGTTTCTGTTTGAGGTCTAGCATAACGTGTTGCTTTTTTAAGCCGCAATACTAAACTATACAGAAAGCCATAATTTCAAACATGTGTAGCGTTGTTTAACTAACAACTTTGTTGCACATGAGAATTCATTACTGTATGTTTCTGCTCGAGCAACTAGAGGTTGGATGGAGCCAGATTGCTGAGAGGCCATACTACTGAGTGCTGCATTAGTGAGAGAGGTGTGCGTGTACGTACGTGCGCGCGCGTCGCCCGCACGCACGCACACACGCACGCCCGCACGCACGCGCGCACACACACACACACACACACACACACACACACACACACACACACACACACACACACACACACTCTCTCTCTCTCTCTCTCTCTCTCTCTCTCTCTCTCTCTCTCTCTACAGGGTTGGGCAAGTAGGTTCTGTCTTCGGATGTGCTTAATCCACGAAAAAGCTTCATAAGGGTATAAAACAAATACAGTTAGGCACTTTGAATATCATGAAGTGATCTGAAATATACATTGTCATACAGTAAAAAGTCTTTTTGCCATGTAATGAGGTGATGCACAGTCACTGAAACTTTTTAGACTACTTCATAATTTTTGGTGTGCTTAGTTGTTTTTGTTATAGAAGGCGTATTTTTCAAGTAAGCACCATTTTGAAATAAAACTAAAACATGTAGACGTTTCTCAGCAATTTTATTTTTAAATGAAAGCCTGTATGTAATCTAATTTTCTACGCAATTCTCACCAATATTTGGAGTGTTTATGTTTCTTCGTGAGTGCTTGAAATGCCTCCTCCAATGGAGAATCCCGTCGACTGTGAAATATGTGCTGTAATTCATTTCCTTAATACTAAAAATGTGAAAGTGGCTAAAATTCGTCCTCAGATCAGTGAAGAGTATGGAGAAAACATTGTGGTGGATGGAACGGAAATGGGTGAGAAAGATGGCCATATGAATGTGCATGAGGTGGAATGGAGTGGGTGACATTCAGGCATTGCTGATGATTTGATACATAAAGTTGATGAGAAAGTGAGAAAGAATAGACACTTTACAATTTTGATGTTAAGTGATGAGTTTCCTCAGGTGTCAAGAAGCGTGCTTGTGCAGTTGTTGCCTTTTCTATGAGTATAGTATTCTAAAGCTTTAATATTGGTGGGAATTGAGTAGAAAAGTAGATGAATGTACCGGCTCTCATGTGAATATAACAGTACCAATAAAAGTCTATTTGTTTTATTTTTATTTCAAAACAGTACTTAAAAAAAAAAAACTTTTAAAAAAGTTGCATACTTCCAATTGACAATATGTCAATTTTTAAAAATTTTGAAGTGTGCTCAGAGTGCAAGCCACTGTCCGAATTAAAAAGTGCCTCTTCATTTCCCAATAAATAATTATCTTGGGACATCTACACTGCACAACAAAATTAGATAATCACTTTTTTGAAACCCTGTAATTGTCTCTCATTCCGATGCGTAAATTTAAAATTTGGCTCAAAGATGCCTTCAGCCTTCATCTGTAATAATGCAAAAGTGTGGCACTGTGTGACATCACACTCAAGCTCAGTGATGCTTCGAACAACAAAGTGTCATGTCCTGTTGCTTTTTGCCCTGTGAACCATCAGTTTTGATCACAAAATGTGTGGGAATCAATGCTCCAAGTGAAGTGGTGGTTTCATTGAAGCCCTTTATGTCACTCCCCCTGAGGTGTTTTCGTGTCAGTTCTGATCAACGGTGTGTCTTAAATATTTCCCTCAACCACCCATAAGGAAAACCATGTGATTTCAGTTCTGGTGGTCATAGTTCTGACCTTCATTGCTGAGGCGCCAAAGGAAGGGGTTAAATGTGGATAAAAGAGAGTGTGACGATCTTCGAATTGTGTGCATGGTGGTGTTGGGTAGTGAATTTCTGAGCTGTAGCTTATTTAATTTTTTGACACTTTCCAAGAGTGATATCGCAGGATGCCATGGTTTTGCACCATTACAAAGGAAGGTTGTAGGCTTCTTTAAGTCAAATTTCAAACTTATGCATCAAAATGGAAGACAATTATGAGGTTTTGAAAACTTGATCCTTTACGATCCACTTTGTAGTTATTGGTGATGGACTCTGTACCAGGCCATAGGATCTAAGAGCTGTCACAAATTTTCCAACTCTTCAGCATATTTATATTGTGAGAAGTTTTAGTGGAAAAGGACGTCAGTACCAAGAATCGTTCCTTGCAAGAACTGCACAGAGATGCCAAATTTTCCTGGAAAGAGATGCAACAAAAATGTTTCCTTGTTTTGTGGAAGTGATAACATCATCTTGAGTCTTAGCTTAGTATGACGAAAATGCCAAGGCTGATCTTCACACTAATTTTAGTGGTTATGGAATACGTGTGATTCTAATGCAAATTCAGGAAAGTGTTGATAAGGTGATAGCTTATGCTTCCAGAGTACTCCCCAAGACTGAGATGAGCTAGTCTACAATTGATAAAGAGGGCCTTACAGTTCTTTGAGGCAGCAACGAGTTGCAGTCATTTATTTGGCATAACATCACAATTATGAAGGACCACATTTCAGTATGCTGGCCAGATGGGTGCTAAGGCTTCAGGGGTATGATGGCACAGTCACACACAGATGTGGAATTAACTGCAAGAACACCAACTGCCTTTCAGGAAATCCTTTGGCAGCATGCAGAAACATGAATGAAACCTGAGTCATCGCTGCATTGATTGACATTACTGTAGAACAGGGGGAAGATCCATCACTGCAGAAATCCATAGAAACCTTAAAGGAGGAGCAATGAACAAAGGAGAAGTGCAATTAATGAAGGAAGATTGTATAAGAGGAACTATGATCCTATCATCTGAGCTCATCTACAGCCAACTACCCTGAAGTATTTTCATGGTGTTTCAACATCTGATGTGGCATTTGCCAGATGCAACAAACGGAAAAAATAGTAGTAATAAAGTTAAAGTAATTGAGAAATTTTCGTTAAAAACAAATATAAAAGAATGCTTTTTGGGAATTATAATCTCTGTATTGTTTAGTTACTTGCAGAGACGTGTAATAAACCTTGACCATGGTTTTGGCAGGTACAGTTAGTCACATAGCTATCCAGACAGGCTGGGGAATATGGAATTTCACCATAGAACTTTACCTATCAGTGCTTGCAGTTGCTCAGTTGAATAATATGTGGAACACCATGCAACAGTGTCACCAAACGTGTCCTAAAACCTGACAAGAGAGCAATACAAAAATTGGTCTTGGGACTGTGGTATGGACTGAACTATAGTCAGAGTCTGAACCATCTCATGTGCTATCATCTGCTTTGTGAGGATAACTGACAGTAATTGTATCTGGTGAGCCATGAGAATTTGTGCATGTAACAGCCTCATTAGCTAAATTCAATGCTAATCAATTCGAAAATGACTCAACATACTGAATTTTATTCTTAACAGTTATTTCTCAGTGCGACCTACCCTGCAACATCCTTACGAACTTTTCAGACTATTTCTGACCACCGTGTATAAACGATCTTGTAACAGGAAACAAATGTTATTGACAATGAGTGCAGTTCAGATTTGTAGCTATAAATGAGAGGTTTTTTTTGCTTAGTGTAACACACACACACACACACACACACACACACACACACACACACACACACACACACACACACACACACACCTCTGAACTTCAATTATACCTTTCCGAGTGAAAATTATATTAATATTTTGTAAAAATAATAGTTGCTTGGTATATAATATCACAAGTCACCTGGGATGCTATCACTGGCCTGGTCTCTACTGATCCTTTAGACATTTAGACATTATGTGAGCCACTACAAGAATGTCAGCAAGGAAGCACATCTGAAATTCCTTGACAGGTTATCAGATACCGGTACCACCTGCAGCGCCACCATTCCACCAAAATGGCATCAACCTTTGGGAGAGCTTCCCAAAGCAGACAAAGGAGAATTGATGGTTAATAGTATACACTAACTACCTCACCTGTACTGCTTTCTCCAAAGCTATGCCAACATCTGAAGCTCTAGAAATTGTGAAGTTCCTCATAGAAGATGTCGTTTTCAAGCATGGAGCATCCCATGTGGTGATATCAGCGACATGATGACAGCTCCCTACCACACACAGACAAATGGCCTCATAGAATGCTTTAATAAGATGTTTGCAAATACGCAAATATACTCTCAATGTGCGTTGATGTCGAGCAGAGAGGTTGGGATACAGTACTGTGCAGGCCAGTCCATTACAGTGATATTGTCATGCAACCACTCTGCCGCAGACCATGCATTATGAACAGGTGCTCGATAGTATTGAAACGTGCAGTCGCCATCCCTGAATTGCTCTTCAACAGTGGGAAGCAAGAAGGTGTTTAAAGAATCAATGTAAGCCTGTGCTGTGATAGTGCCACGCAAAACAAGGAGTGCAAGCCCCCTCCATGAAAATCATGACAACACCATGACACCACCGCCTCTGAATTTTGCTGTTGGCACTACACACGCCAGCAGATGATGTTCACCAGGCATTTGCCACACTCACACCCTGCAATTGGATCGCCCTACATTGTGCACCAGGATTCGTCACTCCACAGAACATTTTTTGACTGTTCAATTGTCGAATGTTTATGTTCCTTACACCAAGCAAGGCGTCTTTTGGCATTTACTGGCGTGATGTGTGGCTTATGAGCAGCTGCTCAACCATGAAATCCAAGTTTTCTCACCTCCTGCCTAACTGTCATAGTACTTGCAGTGGATTCTGATGTAGTTTGGAATTAATGTGTGATGGTCTGGATAGATGTCTGACGACCCCCTTCAACTGTTGGCTGTTATCAGTAAATAGAGGAGGTCAGCCTGTACGCTTTTGTGCTGTATGTCTCCCTTCATGTTTCCACTTCACCATCACATCAGAAACAGTGGAAATCTTGTATACAGACATATGGCACAAGTGACACACAATCACCTGACCATGATTTAAATCCATGAGCTTTGTGGAGTGCCCCATTCTGCTCCCTCACGATGTCTAATGACTACTGAGGTCGCTGATATGGAGTACCTGGCAGTAGGTGGCAGCACAATGCACCTAATTTGAAAAATGTATGTTTCTTGGAGTTTCTGGATACTTTTGATCACATAGTGTGTGAAGTTTAATTGATGAAAGGAGAAAATATAAAAATGCAGTAAGTGAAACAGGCAAAAAGGAATACAAACGTCTCAAAAATGAGATCAACAGGAAGTGCAAAATGGCTAAGCAGGGATGGCTAGAGGACAAATGTAAGGATGTAGAGGCCTATCTCACTAGGGGTAAGATAGATACCGCCTACAGGAAAATTAAAGAGACCTTTGGAGATAAGAGAACAACTTGTATGAATATCAAGAGCTCAGATGGAAACCCAGTTCTAAGCAAAGAAGGGAAAGCAGAAAGGTGGAAGGAGTATATAGAGGGTCTATACAAGGGCGATGTACTTGAGGACAATATTATGGAAATGGAAGAGGATGTAGATGAAGATGAAATGGGAGATATGATACTGCGTGAAGAGTTTGACAGAGCACTGAAAGACCTGAGTCGAAACAAGGCCCCCGGAGTAGACAACATTCCATCAGAACTACTGACGGCCTTGGGAGAGCAATTCCTGACAAAACTCTACCATCTGGTGAGCAAGATGTATGAAACAGGCGAAATACCCTCAGACTTCAAGAAGAATATAATAATTCCAATCCCAAAGAAAGCAGGTGTTGACAGATGTGAAAATAACCGAACTATCAGCTTAATAAGTCACAGCTGCAAAATACTAACACGAATTCATTACAGACGAATGGAAAAACTAGTAGAAGCCAACCTCGGGGAAGATCAGTTTGGATTCCGTAGAAACACTGGAACACGTGAGGCAATACTGACCTTACGACTTATCTTAGAAGAAAGATTAAGGAAAGGCAAACCTACGTTTCTAGCATTTGTAGACTTACAGAAAGCTTTTGACAATGTTGACTGGAATACTCTCTTTCAAATTCTAAAGGTGGCAGGGGTAAAATACAGGGAGCGAAAGGCTATTTACAATTTGTACAGAAACCAGATGGCAGTTATAAGAGTCGAGGGACATGAAAGGGAAGCAGTGGTTGGGAAGGGAGTAAGACAGGGTTGTAGCCTCTCCCCGATGTTGTTCAATCTGTATATTGAGCAAGCAGTAAAGGAAACAAAAGAAAAATTTGGAGTAGGTATTAAAATTCATGGAGAAGAAATAAAAACTTTGAGGTTCGCCGATGACATTGTAATTCTGTCAGAGACAGCAAAGGACTTGCAAGAGCAGTTGAATGGAATGGACAGTGTCTTGAAAGGAGGATATAAGATGAACATCAACAAAAGCAAAACAAGGATAATGGAATGTAGTCTAATTAAGTCGGGTGATGCTGAGGGAATTAGATTAGGAAATGAGACACTTAAAGTAGTAAAGGAGTTTTGCTATTTGGGGAGCAAAATAACTGATGATGGTCGAAGTAGAGAGGATATAAAATGTAGGCTGGCAATGGCAAGGAAAGCGTTTCTGAAGAAGAGAAATTTGTTAACATCCAGTATTGATTTAAGTGTCAGGAAGTCATTTCTGAAAGTATTTGTATGGAGTGTAGCCATGTATGGAAGTGAAACATGGACGATAAATAGTTTGGACAAGAAGAGAATAGAAGCTTTCGAAATGTGGTGCTACAGAAGAATGCTGAAGATTAGATGGGTAGATCACATAACTAATGAGGAAGTATTGAATAGGATTGGGGAGAAGAGAAGTTTGTGGCACAACTTGACCAGAAGAAGGGATCGGTTGGTAGGACATGTTCTGAGGCATCAAGGGATCACCAATTTAGTATTGGAGGGCAGCATGGAGGGTAAAAATCGTAGAGGGAGACCAAGAGATGAATACACTAAGCAGATTCAGAAGGATGTAGGTTGCAGTAGGTACTGGGAGATGAAAAAGCTTGCACAGGATAGAGTAGCATGGAGAGCTGCATCAAACCAGTCTCAGGACTGAAGACCACAACAACAACAACAACAGTGTGTGAAGGCAAGGATTATGCTCTTCATCAAGGTGTCAACAAAAGTGCAGAGATATTGTCTATTTCATATGTACGGAACCCCACTACAGTCCAGAGGACACATCACTAATGGGACTTTTCCAGGAAACTGAAGGCCGACTTGACAACCTTGAAGCTTCGGCAGGAGGGCCTATCTTTGATGCTTAGCATATTGAAGAGGCTGTGACAACATGATCCAAAGCATGGATCCTCCAGCACTGCCGTACAGAGGACCAATGCGTGGTATGCTATAATTGTCTTCAGTGAGAACTTCTGAAACAGCAGGTTGCTATTTATCTTGGAGAGAGAGGAATACCATGAGTTGTGCTAGATGCAGTGTGTAATAGCGGTCAGTGTTACTGGCTGGCGTGCTGTCAAGTCTGATCACCAGCAGATATTTGTTATTGGTATTTGTCATTTCCAGATTGATATCAAAATGTCTTATCTTTGCATATTCTGGGTTTCTTGATGTATGTGTAAATTACAGCACATGCTGTCCAGGAGGAAGTTCTGTCTGTAAGTTGGTCTTCATAACAAATGTGCTTTCAGTGCTAAGTGTTGACTTCATTGATGACCCTGTTTTCGGGTTGTGACATGACAGTATTAATCTGCATTCTCAGAAATTATGCTATAGGTAAACAAAACAGGCAGAAACATACCGTGACAGCAGTGCCCACCCAGTGTGGAAAGCAGTGAAAATGAGGAACCTTTGTACAGCAGAGCCCTGCTATCCTGAACTAATTGAGACCAAACACTGTTTGGTTTAGCAGGAATTTGGAATAGACTTATTTCATGAATAATATCAATTTATTGACTTGTTAAGGTGTAAACTTAGAGCTGTAACATCTGCTAGTGACCTTCAAAGACTCATAGTGCAGACACTCTACCTATCCCACTCCTTTCTGCATTCCAAACACATTATTGCAAATTTATTGTTAAGCTTTGTTCCGTACGTGTTGAGTTACTTTACCGAGTCACTGTACCTTTTTTATGTATTATTTATGTTCGTAACCCTTGATGTAAACTGTTAGACATTAAAAATGGCAAGTAAATGAAGTCGTTCTTTGCTTACTTTAAAACAAAAACTTGAAGTGTTAAGAAGACTGGATAAAGGAGAAAGTGCTTACTAAATTATAACTCAAATATGGTGTTGGAAAAGCAACAATTAGTTACTGAGAAAAAATTACATTAAAATTGAGCAGTTTTGTTCTTCTTCGAGTGAAATAATTCTTGAAAAGCAGCAAAAAAACCACTGTGCCTCTATTTGAAAAACTTGACAAGGCCTCATTCTTGTGGTTCACTTAAGAAAGAGCAAAAGGAATCCCAATTCCAGGTCCTTTGCTTATGAATCGTGACCAGTCATTTTCAGCTAGTGTGATGTTTTGGACCATTGGAAGAATAGACAGAATTAGACAGCTCATGATTGCTGGGGACAATCCATCAGCTGACAATGAAGCAGCTGCCAATTATGTAAAAGAATTTAAAAACCTTGTTTCTTCTCAGAACTGCCCACTGCAGCAAGTTTACAATGCAGAAGAAACCAGATTGAACTTTAAGGCTTTGCCTACCAAAAGTCTTTGCTTTGCACGAAGACAGATCTGCCGCATGGTTTAAAATGGACTAGCAACATCTGTCTTAGCTTGCAGTAACACCTTGGCAAGAAACAAACTTCCAACAAACTTCCACTGATAATAACAGGCAAATCAGTGAAACCATGACTGTTCAAAAACATTAACATCAACTCACTTTCTGTGTATTATAAGAATCAAAAAGATGCTTGGATGGAGCACGACTTACTCAAGGAATGGTTTGAGCACTAATTTGTCCCTAAAATGACCATGCCTAACCGTGCTTTGCTGTTACTAGACAATGCTCCATCCCAACCAGAAGAAATGAAACTTGTTTGTTGAGACGTCAAAGCAGTTTTTCTGCCACAGAATTTAACTTCAATTCTTCAGCCTAAGGACCAGGGTGTGTTGCAGTCCATTAAACAAAAATGCTGCTCCAAGCCTTACTTAAAGAGGATGAAAGTGGAACACAATCCTGCAAAAACTTCAGAAAATTACAATAAAAGATGTGATTTGCGGGTTGGCTGAAGCATGAAATAACACACTAAAGGTGCATTACAAAAATCATGAAAAAACCTCTGTTGTACATTGGAATTTGTTGAAACAACTTCTCCACCAGTGAAAGTCTGTGACCTCCTCTTGCCAGTCAAGAAAATCCCTGGCTGTTAAGACACAGAAGAAAGCTGTGTTGAGGAATGGGCTGCTGTTGACATCAATGGCCACGAGAAGTACGGAGACGAAGACATTGTAGTAATGGTGCAGGCTCATCAGCTCAGATCGACTCAGAGGAAAGCGAGGAGGAGGTGAACACTCAACCTGAACTCATATCACACATAGACATGGCAAATGCCCTTGACCTTGCCTTAGGCTATGTCAAACAGCATGCATCATCAACACCAAACGATGTTATGCTCATGCGGGAATGGCGGAACGTTGCATCCTCGAATCAATTCAGAAAAAAGGACAGACTTCATTTCTTAAGTGTGTGTAAATTGGTTAATTTTTGTATTTAGTAGTGATTAAAAGTGACTCTCAGAACTGAATAAATGAAGACAATGTGTACTGTACTGTAACTAACCAGCTTTCATTCCAGTATGGTTTCAGGAGTTTTCTCAAGCTTAGGCTCTATATATGTCTCTGTTGAACTTCTTTGCATAATAATAAATGTACATTTCTTCCAATGTGTTTTTGA
Source organism: Schistocerca serialis cubense (assembly GCF_023864345.2). NCBI lineage: Eukaryota > Metazoa > Arthropoda > Insecta > Orthoptera > Acrididae > Schistocerca > Schistocerca serialis. The sequence continues at coordinate 244,618,114 of NC_064638.1, read as the reverse complement.
TTTCTCCTGTTTTTAAGATATAAAAGTCGCTATTTTTTTCTGACTCTGTTTGGAATAGGCAGATTTTTGGAATAGCGGGGTTTAGAATAGTGGGACTCCACTGAGTGTATTGCATGTAAAAGACACAAACTTTTGGTACATTTATTTCAGTTGCTACTCTGAAAGGACACTGAAAGGAAAATGAAATTACATTCTACTAGCATTAAATATGTTTTGGATGTTAGAAAATCACTGTTGGAATTCATGGAACCTATGCTCTTGCATAGGGGAAGATAATCAGTATAGAGATTAAATATTAGTTTTGGTACAGCGATGGTAAAGTAATTAAAGAGTTGCATTGAACATTTCAAAGTTATTTAAGACTCACAACTAACCTTTTTGACATTTAATATATTCGTGACATGTTTGTTAATAATGGATACAATTTCTTCAGCATTATTTGTATAGTGGCAATGTTAAATGTTCTAACTGCTATTTTTTAACAAAATGCATTTTCAGTTCTATTGCGTTCTCAGGAGTCTGTTGCATGTCCCAAGACTTGTTCCAAGCACCAAACCATGGAGAAATTGTTTCAAACATTCATCATAGTGAGAGATTGCAATTATGATCCATCAAACATGCAAATAACTAACTCATTTCTTGTAGTGTTACTTTTGCTGAATGTTTGATCCATGTAAGTCGTCCCTGATAAACCTACTCAAAGCAGTCCCTAAATGGGGCAGTAAAATGGTTATACAAAATTAGCTTAGCATTTTTTTGACACTTTCTGGATGCGATTTCCAGAACACATTTCATTAGATATTACACACGTATGCCAGCACTTTTTTCCAGTATCCAAAAGACTTCTAGATCTCAGTCTTTGGGACAGCATTTAGCTGTGTCAGTGATGCGTGTTAATGTCATCTATACTTGTAAACTGATGATCCTGTAAGTGCTATTTATTTTGGAAAATAGAAAAAAGTCATATGGAACTATGTCTGGTGAATATGGAGACTGGGACATCATTACATTATTGATTTTGACTTAAAATTCACAAACAGGCATTGAAATATGAGCAGGTCTGTTATTGTGGTGCAAAAGCCATGAACTGTTTTGCTACAAATCCGTTCTCCACTCCTTCAGTTTACTTCACACAAATGGCGTTGAAAGGTTAAGCAGTATTCCTTATTGATCATTCAACCTTGTGACAAGAACTCATGATGAACTATGCCACTAAAATGAAAAAAACATACTTATTTTAACCTTCACAATTGACTATTTTGTAGAGCTTTCTTCGGTTTCTGTGATCCATAATGCTTCCACTGGTACAATTGAGCCTTAGATTTGAAGCCATATCTGTAACCCACATTTCATCATCTGGTATGACATGTTTCAGTAATTTGCATCATAGTTGATTTCATTTAACCGCTTCTGAGCAACTTGCATTATCTGCTTTTATTTTTTTATTTTGATTTTATTTTATTTTATTTTATTTTGTTTAAAATTCAACAATTCTTGAACAAGTTTTGCTGTCATGTTTCATACCGAAACATTTGAAAATATTGCATGGTATGCACCATTGATATCGAATATCATCATTGACTTCACTGATCATAATTCAGTGATCATCAATATTTTTAAAAATATTAGACAGCTCATGATTGCTGGGGACAATCCATCAGCTGACAATGAAGCAGCTGCCAATTATGTAAAAGAATTTAAAAACCTTGTTTCTTCTCAGAACTGCCCACTGCAGCAAGTTTACAATGCAGAAGAAACCAGATTGAACTTTAAGGCTTTGCCTACCAAAAGTCTTTGCTTTGCACGAAGACAGATCTGCCGCATGGTTTAAAATGGACTAGCAACATCTGTCTTAGCTTGCAGTAACACCTTGGCAAGAAACAAACTTCCAACAAACTTCCACTGATAATAACAGGCAAATCAGTGAAACCATGACTGTTCAAAAACATTAACATCAACTCACTTTCTGTGTATTATAAGAATCAAAAAGATGCTTGGATGGAGCACGACTTACTCAAGGAATGGTTTGAGCACTAATTTGTCCCTAAAATGACCATGCCTAACCGTGCTTTGCTGTTACTAGACAATGCTCCATCCCAACCAGAAGAAATGAAACTTGTTTGTTGAGACGTCAAAGCAGTTTTTCTGCCACAGAATTTAACTTCAATTCTTCAGCCTAAGGACCAGGGTGTGTTGCAGTCCATTAAACAAAAATGCTGCTCCAAGCCTTACTTAAAGAGGATGAAAGTGGAACACAATCCTGCAAAAACTTCAGAAAATTACAATAAAAGATGTGATTTGCGGGTTGGCTGAAGCATGAAATAACACACTAAAGGTGCATTACAAAAATCATGAAAAAACCTCTGTTGTACATTGGAATTTGTTGAAACAACTTCTCCACCAGTGAAAGTCTGTGACCTCCTCTTGCCAGTCAAGAAAATCCCTGGCTGTTAAGACACAGAAGAAAGCTGTGTTGAGGAATGGGCTGCTGTTGACATCAATGGCCACGAGAAGTACGGAGACGAAGACATTGTAGTAATGGTGCAGGCTCATCAGCTCAGATCGACTCAGAGGAAAGCGAGGAGGAGGTGAACACTCAACCTGAACTCATATCACACATAGACATGGCAAATGCCCTTGACCTTGCCTTAGGCTATGTCAAACAGCATGCATCATCAACACCAAACGATGTTATGCTCATGCGGGAATGGCGGAACGTTGCATCCTCGAATCAATTCAGAAAAAAGGACAGACTTCATTTCTTAAGTGTGTGTAAATTGGTTAATTTTTGTATTTAGTAGTGATTAAAAGTGACTCTCAGAACTGAATAAATGAAGACAATGTGTACTGTACTGTAACTAACCAGCTTTCATTCCAGTATGGTTTCAGGAGTTTTCTCAAGCTTAGGCTCTATATATGTCTCTGTTGAACTTCTTTGCATAATAATAAATGTACATTTCTTCCAATGTGTTTTTGATTTCTCCTGTTTTTAAGATATAAAAGTCGCTATTTTTTTCTGACTCTGTTTGGAATAGGCAGATTTTTGGAATAGCGGGGTTTAGAATAGTGGGACTCCACTGAGTGTATTGCATGTAAAAGACACAAACTTTTGGTACATTTATTTCAGTTGCTACTCTGAAAGGACACTGAAAGGAAAATGAAATTACATTCTACTAGCATTAAATATGTTTTGGATGTTAGAAAATCACTGTTGGAATTCATGGAACCTATGCTCTTGCATAGGGGAAGATAATCAGTATAGAGATTAAATATTAGTTTTGGTACAGCGATGGTAAAGTAATTAAAGAGTTGCATTGAACATTTCAAAGTTATTTAAGACTCACAACTAACCTTTTTGACATTTAATATATTCGTGACATGTTTGTTAATAATGGATACAATTTCTTCAGCATTATTTGTATAGTGGCAATGTTAAATGTTCTAACTGCTATTTTTTAACAAAATGCATTTTCAGTTCTATTGCGTTCTCAGGAGTCTGTTGCATGTCCCAAGACTTGTTCCAAGCACCAAACCATGGAGAAATTGTTTCAAACATTCATCATAGTGAGAGATTGCAATTATGATCCATCAAACATGCAAATAACTAACTCATTTCTTGTAGTGTTACTTTTGCTGAATGTTTGATCCATGTAAGTCGTCCCTGATAAACCTACTCAAAGCAGTCCCTAAATGGGGCAGTAAAATGGTTATACAAAATTAGCTTAGCATTTTTTTGACACTTTCTGGATGCGATTTCCAGAACACATTTCATTAGATATTACACACGTATGCCAGCACTTTTTTCCAGTATCCAAAAGACTTCTAGATCTCAGTCTTTGGGACAGCATTTAGCTGTGTCAGTGATGCGTGTTAATGTCATCTATACTTGTAAACTGATGATCCTGTAAGTGCTATTTATTTTGGAAAATAGAAAAAAGTCATATGGAACTATGTCTGGTGAATATGGAGACTGGGACATCATTACATTATTGATTTTGACTTAAAATTCACAAACAGGCATTGAAATATGAGCAGGTCTGTTATTGTGGTGCAAAAGCCATGAACTGTTTTGCTACAAATCCGTTCTCCACTCCTTCAGTTTACTTCACACAAATGGCGTTGAAAGGTTAAGCAGTATTCCTTATTGATCATTCAACCTTGTGACAAGAACTCATGATGAACTATGCCACTAAAATGAAAAAAACATACTTATTTTAACCTTCACAATTGACTATTTTGTAGAGCTTTCTTCGGTTTCTGTGATCCATAATGCTTCCACTGGTACAATTGAGCCTTAGATTTGAAGCCATATCTGTAACCCACATTTCATCATCTGGTATGACATGTTTCAGTAATTTGCATCATAGTTGATTTCATTTAACCGCTTCTGAGCAACTTGCATTATCTGCTTTTATTTTTTTATTTTGATTTTATTTTATTTTATTTTATTTTGTTTAAAATTCAACAATTCTTGAACAAGTTTTGCTGTCATGTTTCATACCGAAACATTTGAAAATATTGCATGGTATGCACCATTGATATCGAATATCATCATTGACTTCACTGATCATAATTCAGTGATCATCAATATTTTTAAAAATATTTTCCATAATTTCATCTGATCCAGGGCACTCATCATCTATAATGTCTTTACAGCTTTCGTTGAAACACTTATACTACACATAAAACCTTGTTTTTCTTACAGCAGACTTGCCAAAAGCAGGATACAAAAGTTCTAAAATTTTGCTACGCTTCCTTCTGGTCTTACATAAAAAATTAATGCAGACTACTGATCAATTTTTATACTAAATAAATAATTGCTGTTACTGCCAGAATAAACACCTTTCTGGCAGCTTACCCTACATGGCTAAGACTGTACATGTACTGTTCAGATGTATTTACTAACACAACAATGAAAATATGCATGAATAAGACAAATAAACCACACAAAGTTACAAAATTCATGTTACTTTTTCAACATATCTCTTACATTCAAATGTAATAATCTGTCTTGAACTCAGCAGTGATCTCCCCAACCAGCATCAGATTAGACGTTAGTGATTCAGTGACATCAGACCTTTAACAGTATATAGGTATCCTACAACCAATACAGCAATTGTCACTTTGTAAAATTTTTGACTGATTCTGCAAGAAAAAGTATGTCAATGGAATAATTTGAATTATACAACCTGACACAGTTAGTGAACTTTTCCAGTAGAATACATGGAAACAATAGCCCAGTTATAGATAACATCTTCACAGCTTGTTCTCTGTCCCAGTGAAATTAATAATGGCCTGTTAAAACATGATACACAAATTGTAACACTGAAAGGAATTGAGGCAATCAATATTTAAAATTATGAGCCCACTTCCAGTGCAGACATTCGAAGGCTGTGCCAAGAGACACACTTTGTAAGAAGTGTGCAATACAGACAACTAGAATAACAAATGTAATTAGATTTGTGTAAACCTTTATTGCTTTCTCTGACAATTTCTTTCCATTAAATTGCAGGAAAAATGCAGTACTAATAAGCAACCTATTTGGACAACTCATGACATTGACATTTGAATGTAATGTAGGACAAAAGAGCTGTCTCATAAGACTAGTCACAACATAACTACAGATTTCACTGCAGACAATGTTGCAAAGTGGTTATGGATGTCATTAGACTGGCTGAAACAATGCATAACACCGAGAAAAGAAGGCAGTGACATAATAAAATTAGCATTATGTGATTGCTTGTTAAAGAAGTACTGGGTAATAATGTGGGTCCGTACCATATTGCACGTCGTCTATAGGAGAATGGTGTTGACAAAGAGCCACAAGGATTGTTCAAAAGACTTAATAACGTCTTCCTGTCAATATCTGGCAAGTTAAATCAAAATTTTATTTGAACAAGAAAGTTTTTAGAACTTCCAGAAACTGGTATTCTGAAACAATTATATCACATGCAACTACAGGAAATAAGCACAGAGGAAACTGGATCAGATACTAAATTACTGAATAGTAAAGACTCGCTGTGGATATGATAGAATGTCAAGCAGACTATCAGTCCACCACATAGTAAGCTCTGTTCTCTCATCTTTGTAATGTATCTTTCAGATGCAGTGAGTTTCCTTACAGATTAAAATAGTCATTAATAAAAACCATTTCATAAAAAAGGGAGAAAGGTGCAACATAGACAATTACAAACCATTATTGTTGCAGTCGGTGTAGTTGAGGATTTTTGAGAAAGCCATGTACAGGAAAATAGTAACGCTTTTCAGTACACACAATTTGCTGTCAGACTTGAGTATGGCTATAAGGGTGTCAACAGGAAATACGGTTTCTTTTGTGCATGAGATACTTTCAGGTTGAAATGCCAAGTTAAGGACAGTGGGTATCTTTTCTCATTTAATAAAACTTCTGTATAAGCTGGAAAATTATAGAAAGGTCGAAGAATCTGAACAGTATCAAAATAAGAAATGGAAGATTGCACTTCTGTGCCAACAAACTGGGAACAGTTTCATATGTGTCACAGGCATACTGTTAGGTGTGATGTCCCACATGAGTCTGTTTTGCGTCCGTTTATTTTCTTAATATAAACTGCCGGCAATTAAAACTGAAACACGATGAAAGCGGCGTGTGATGAACTTCAAACTGTCATCAAATGTACTACATGATTGGATATGCAAATAATTAGCACTTCAGTACAACTGCACAGCATAGTTAGGAATAACACCATCTATATTCTGTATGTAAGGAAAGATTAAGCAGCAGGTTTGACATTCAGAAATCACATTTGAAGGTTGGTGCTTTGTGAGAATGTCATGGTATGCCTCATGTCAGAAAGGGAAGTATCTAGCAGTAAGTGTGTAGAGATTCGACAACAACAGAATTGTTGCCTATTAAACTGCAGTTTATTGGTCTGTTTTATCGCTGGTCAAAAGTCAATGAATGTCATGTGAATATGGGGCCATTGTGTTTGAGAAGACCATACTCAATGCGACACGAGATGTCAATGATTCTATGTCCCCATCTGCCTGAAGGGATAGACATATTGTTGTTTTGTGTTGTATCACCATGACATGTGCTGTAAGTTAAGAAACTGACTTGTCCGCAGCAAGATGAGTATCCACATGGCCAGTGTAGAGACGTCTGGTGCACCACTGTCTCTCAGCCATGTGACTGTTGTTGCAGTTTCTCTTGATGTGTTAGTAGAGACAGGAGCACTGACAGTGGTGCACCCAGGGTGGCACTACATTGTCTTTCCCTACATGCCCTCATTCTGCATATAGTATCACAATAGACATATACCCTTGTGTGAAGGCTCTGAAAAGGACAAAGATTGGTGGATTGCACTGTCATACGAGTCCAGCATACGATGTGATAGTGTGGGGTGCCATTGGATATGTAAAATGCACATCTCTGGTTCATATAGCTGGTAATTAGGACAGCAGGTATTATATTTCTGATGTATTAAGGCTGGTGGTGATATCCTATCCTCAAGGTCTCTGTGATGTCTTTCAGCAGGGTAATGCAAAAACTCATGTGTGTGTGTGGTCCTAAGATGATTCAATACAGATAGTGTTAGTCTGTTGCCCAGGACAGCATGTCCTCAGGTTTTCTGACTCATTAAAAACAACTGGTCACGAGTTGCAGACAGTCTGATGTGCCACAACTCGCCAACCATTATGACTGACAGACTCTGGCATGAAGCTGGAGCAGCGTGGACCGAGGTATCCACATGTTAAAACTGTTTTGGTGCCAGAGGTGTACCAGATTCTGCATCCTGTCTATCCCCAAATCACCGTGTGCGTGCGGGGGAGGGGGGGGGGAGAATTATCTGCCACTGATATTGGCAGGTGATTCAAACATTTCTGTGTGTGCAAATAGCTTACTGGGTGTTTTAAATGATGTGGAATGTAATGTAAATGATTAACTTATTATTTGTTAATTTTTCTGTTTGAGTTGAACTGACAATGTATGTTGATAGTGACTAGCCTCAGATGTGTCCATTCATTACTGAACTATTATATGACTGGCTCTGAAATGCTAACTGAAAATAACATTTATATTTTTAGAGGTAGTCATAACTGTTCAGCTCCAAACATTCTGTGTCCTTAATGTTATTGTGTACAATACAAGAAGTTAGACAGGCGATATACAGATAATGGTCGATGTTCTATAGGCCATAGACAGTATGCACAGGTGGCTGCCAATTTTTTGTCTGAATTTGTATGGTAAATACTGTCACTTGTTGATATCACAAGACATAGTTTTGACACTTGCACCATAGCAGAAATTCTAGATTGTTATGTAATGTATGGCTAGTATACATTTAATGTGGAGTAAATTAATGTCTGGCATGATACAGTGTATTAGCCATTTATTATAATGTTTCAGAAAAAAATAAGAATTGACCAGGTAAAAATGAGTTACAACTGTTTTGATTCTGATGGTCGGAAACAATTTTAGAGTTTCCTGCGCGAATATTCATTATTGAAGTTGGTAGTCTCCAAGCTTATATAGTTTTTTTCCCAGCTTAATATTTTAGATGAGAACATGGTGGATCAAGTAACTACGTCTTATACCAAAGAAATTTGGAAAACCTACTTCTTTAGTGATATTTAGAAATACTGAAATATGAAAGCATAGTAAAATAATATAATGCATGGTTTGATGAATCTTCTGCCAGGCACTTAAATGTGATTTGCAGAGTATCCATGTAGATGTAGATGAAAATAATCACACAGTAGTGATTTTTGAAAATGAAACTTCTGCTATTAGGAATACCTGCATTTTCTGGATTAGTAATTAAATGTAGAGAGATTGTGATTCAGGATTTGTCAGGATTTCACAAAAGCAATTTGAATAAGAGAAGAAGAAAATAATGGGGTGTAATGTAGAATACTATTTACTGAGCTACATGTAACATTATGGCAGACGGGCAGAATGATTTGTACATAATAGTGATAAGAAATTTTCAAAGTTGAATTTTGCCTTCCAGAGATAATAAATCAGTAGACGTGGTGCACTATCAACTGAAACCATTTTCTTTCTAAGACAGTTTTTTCAGCAAGTGGACATTTATTTATTCTGAATACTGCTGAAGCATCCAGCTACAAATGCTACATCTGCTGTGCCATGCATTCAGATCACACCCTTCCTCTTGACTGGATATTTCAAAATGCAGCAAGCAGATACAAATTTTAGACAAGATAAAGTTCTGTTAGGTTTAGTACAAATGATGGGGATACTCTCTTTGGCACAGAATGTGAAACTTCGAAGTTGCAAGTATCAGCAAAGAAATGCACCTCCCAAATGACCTATGTAGTGAATAGCTTTGAGTGGACTGACATTTTGATAAGCTTCTCTCCTCATTGCAATCCTATATAGTTTCGTACCCTCATGGCCGTCATCAACAGTACTGAGTTAGATTATATCTACTGCTCCATAGATCAACAGTAAGGCCAAAATGCACAAGAGAACAAGTCACTGGTCTCCAGACAGAGAAAGAAGCACTGAGAGGCAGACAGGCTTGCAGAAAGGACACTGTGTGTCTGTCTGCTGCTTGATGCTTCTTTCTGTGTCTGGTGAGCATAATAATCCTTGTAATATGGTGGGGCAGGTTGAGCATCATTGGTTGTCTTATTTTATTCATGTAGCAGAGCATAATGTTATTGACAGGCAGGAAATGCTCCTTCCCATGCACCTAATACATTTTTAGTCAAATGCAGAAGGAAGAGGAAGCACAGAATATAATCAGACATGAATGAGTAAATGTGGAAATACATGATGTTGTTCAAACAAATATCAAAGGAAGTGTAGTGGCGTGGCAAGACAGCCAAGCCACTCGGAGGTAGCCGAAAGGCACGCGTTTAGCTCACGCAGATTGGCGTGAGGTCTGGAACAAGGTAAAGTAATTATCCTATAAAGAAAAGAACGTAGTTCTTGGAATACTTAACTTTAATCCACAATTGGAGAACATCTCTCGTTACTGTACAAGCTTCACAATATTAATTATCAAATGCTATGGCGCCTTGCTAGGTCGTAGCAAATGACGTAGCTGAAGGCTATGCTAACTATCGTCTCGGTAAATGAGAGCATAATTGTCAGTGAACCTTTCCTAGCAAAGTCGGCTGTACAACTGGGGCGAGTGCCAGGACGTCTCTCTAGACCTGCCGTGTGGTGGCGCTCGGTCTGCTATCACTGACAGTGGCGACACGCGGGTCCTAATGGACCGCGGCCGATTTAAAGGCTACCACCTAGCAAGTGTGGTGTCTGGCGGTGACACCACAGGAAGCATTTCATGAAATAATCAACAGGCTGTCCAGGAGTGGGGTGACTATAAACAACAGAAAACCCTCTTTGCTCTCCAAGTATCATAGCCTATTAAAAACATCCAGAAGGGCCCAAACTAGTTACTTTATTTTCATTTTAACAAGCAGGTATGTAGCTAGGTGTAGACCAGTGTGATTGCAGCCAATAAAAGCAATTAATAAATTACCTTTACAAATAAGGTTGGAAAGAAACAGTACAAATGAAGTCCAACATGCAAGTGCATAACAATATACACATACGGATTTGCAGGAAACAAGAACTGAAATTTATTCCAGTGTACACTTGTGTCAATTAACAGTATGGAGTAATGCCCAGTTGGAGGCTTGGAACAAGAAACTAAAAATAGCTAAACGGGAAGAACAGAGAAAAAGATACTGGGCACTTAATCCTAAGAACCTGGCATATTTTGTAAACAAATGTTTTGGCTGTGGTGAAATTTACCTGCCACAGAAGTTCTCAAAAACACAGAGTTTCGTTCACAAAGGCCACTATATGCTATATCACTCAGGGCTAGCACTAGTGCCTTTACTGTTACCTGTACTATTCCCCAGGAGCAGGCAATCAGTAGTATAGCGTTCAGTATTAAAACTTTCACACGTTTAAGCAATGGTGTACTTGCCAAGAGAATTTGGTTTCAGACCTAGAAAATGGACAACTTTTTATAATAGTGGTTTGAAATGTTCCACTGGTTCTTTACCTTGATATTAGGTGGTGAAGTAAAATCTGATCAGGAGTTAAGACCTCCTATAGTTTAAATTTGCTCACCTAGTTATTTGAGCACATTCACAAGCTGCTTCTGATGAAACTTCTTTTCTCAAAGTGCTGAAGTTATTACTGGAACTTAACAGTAAAAACTGAGCATCCAGTTCTGGAAATAATCACCTCTTATTAACATCATCTCATGTACTGTTCTCTTGTTTTCAATAACTGTGAGTTACAGAGTTGTTATATTATTCAGAACATCGCAAAAACATTGATAAAGACAAAGTCCAAAAATGTTCTGCTTTACTCAACAGATTATATTTGAGAGTGTCCATGTAACAACTTTCCTCTTGTGCCCATGATGTCATAGGAATTGTCACGGCCTCTCTTCTTCTGCGGCACATACCATATCTACAAGGTAGGATCCAACAATACAGAATAAACGGCCTGCCCAGGAGGTACTGTGAGTGTGATATGATGTTTACCATTGTCCCGGCTTGCAGATAGGCTGAGTCCATCCACCTCATGCTATATACTCATGCTACATCCAAGTAGTAGATTATTTAGTACATTACAAAAATAAACTTTTTACGGTGGCAATCGTCATTCATCGGTTCAAAAAATGCTTGTGCGGCACATAACTTCATCAGAGTGATTCATTGCACTACAAATTCAAGAAATGTTAGATGAAGGAGAATGTGAAACAGGCATCTTCCTTGACCCAAATAAAACCTATGACACATTAGACTATGGAATTTTGAAGAAATTTAACATACGTGGAATCTTCTTGTAGAAATAGTAAACAGCTAATTGGTTGCAAAATGGAAGGTTTATTAAAACTCTTTTACAATGGATTCAACGTTTATAGAAAGTCTTCTTTAGAAGGAGATGAATTAAAATACAACTGAAAAGCATCAGCCAGATATAAAATTTCACTTCCATAATAATTAAAATATGAACAACATGATGGTTGTCGTTTGCTGTTTCCTCATCAATGTACGGCTAGTGTCACATATTCAGCACTTGCATAAGGAAAGCTCCTGGCAAGAGAGGGCACTATAGTCTGATCCACAAATGATGGTGGTTTGCGCAGGTCAAGAAACAGGTGGGCACTGCATTATTGTTGATTCCAAGTGACAGCTGCAGTAAAAATATTCCATTTTTATGTTACTTATAGCTTTATGTGTCATCTTCAGTTGTTTTAATGTTTGCATTTAATTAAGACGCTTTGCATAGTTCCAAAAAGTTTGCAATGAAAAATAGGAGTCACTATGATTTTGCGTTTGGTGAATGTTAGTTAATATGTTGCTCCATATGAAATGTAGCTAACATTTAAATTTTTCTTCAGACTTCAGTGGAGGTGTCTAACTGTCACCAATCCTGAGACAGTTGATCTAATGCAGCACACTCATTTGTGGCCATGTGCACCAGGATAATGCCAGAATGAAATATCCATAACATTCGTCTGTTTCATAAATGGTTTGAGATACTGAAATGAGATTTAGACAAATTATAGCATGCAAAGAGAAGAGTATTTTGCCATATGGTTATTATGCAGAACTTAATTACCTATCATTTTATTCCACTAACTATAGAGTTTTTTGATGAAAGAATGTAAGAGCCTTTGATAGCTGGTTAGATAAAAAATGCTGCGGGTTTTGGAACAGCATAAGTGAAGACATTACACATTAATTTTTGTACTGAGGATGTGCTTTTTCATAAGCTATTGCCTTACTTTTCTCAGGCTTAGTAAGCTTAATAAACAATGATTTCAGAATTCTCTCACAGTTGCATGTGCACAGCATGTTAGTGAGGTGACCTTGTGCAAACTGCACTGTGTTTTGGCAAAAGAAGCAAATTTCAACATGGCAACAAAAGAAGCGCATGTTTTACTCAAAATTCACCACTCATGACACTACTCTGAAAGTTATAAATGGTTAAAAAGCCAGGTTAAAATAAATTGCTGCTGTTGTTGCATTTTCAGTGGAATTCTTTCATTATGCATTAAGGAATTTTAAAAAGTTGCTGGCTCTCTGTCCACAATATAAAGCAGAGTTCACAGTAGTTATTTTTGAATGATCACCATGCCTGTGTGGGTGGGGAAGGGCTCCACTCAACATCTACAAAAAAATGCTTGTAGGCTTCAGTTTAGAATGGCAGTTCCCCTCCAGTGCTCGGCATTTCCCCTACAGAGTCTGCCCACAACCCCCACCACTACTGCTCTCCCCACACGTGCCCTGTCAATTGTTCATCTGCCGGTCACATTATTTTGCCTGCACTCTACATGCATACACGTATTGTGCAGTCGATGTAAGCATATAGACTGATCAGCCAGAACATTATGACCACTGAGCTACTATCGATGTAAACCTGTCCAGGTGACAGCAGTGCCACCTGGTGAGGAATGACTGCTACACAGTCAGTAATATCAGTGAGCATTCTGTCTGTGTGTAGAATGGGGAAGGTGCGCGATCTATCGGAGTTTGACTGAGGACAGATTGTGACAGCTGGGAAGCTCGGCAAGAACATTTATGAAACTGCACAAGTTGTCAGGTGTTTGAGGAGTGCTGTGATGAGTGTCTTCAACACCTATCGAAACCAAGAGGAAACCATGTCCAGATATAATGGGGTAGGGTGACCACCCTTCATTACAGACATTGGACACTGAAGGCTGGGCAGAATGGTAATACAGGACAGGTGGTGAACTGTATTGGAACTAGTGTCAGACTTTATGCTGGGCAGAATACAAGTATGTCTGGACACAGTACACTGGACACTCCTAACAATAGGCCTACAGACAGCCAATGACCCATACATGTTCCAGTGTTAACACGACAACATTGGCAACTTTGACTGAAATGGGCATGTGACCATCGGCACTGGACATTGGCACAGTGGCAGAGTGTTTGATGGTCTGATGAACTGTGATACCTTCTTTATCATGCCAATGGGAAGGCGTGAATCCATTTTCTTCCAGGGGAACAGCTCCTTGACACCTGTACTGCGTGACGGAGACAAGCTGGTGGTGGCTGCATTATGCCCGGGGGAACATTCGTATGGGTCCAATGGAGCTTGTGCAAGGCACCATGATGGCCAAGGAGTACACTGGTACTCTGGTTGTAGACCATGTGCACTGTTTCCCAATGGCAGTGGCATTTTTCGACAAGATAATGTGCCGTGTCACTAGGCTATGAGTGTGATGGAGTGCTTTGAGGAACACAGTGGCGAGTTCCAGTTGATCCGCTGGCCACTCAACTTGCCAGATCCGAAGCCGATCAAACACATCTGGGATGTGATTTAACATGATGTCAGAGCTCATTGCGCCTCCCCCCCCCCCCCTGTAATTTATGGGAATTAGGTGCCACGTGTGTGTGGGGGGGGGGGGGGGGGGGGAGGTGCAGATGTGGTGGCAACTCCCTCAAGTGACCTACCAAGACCTCAATGCTTCCATGCCACGACACAGTGCCACTATTATCTGTGCCAAAGACGGACATATCGAATATTAGGTAAGTGGTCATAATGTTCTGGCTGATCAGTGTATTTTGCAAATTATGTCTCTCATTCGCTTGTGTAGAATCTGTAACTTACCATCATTATCAGCCATGGCAACTTGCAATAAATGGAATACAAATTCAGTAAATAACTCACTACAGTAACGTTTAATGTTCATGTTGGATACGACCTTCACAGAAGAATGCTCAGACCAGTACTGAACAGTCATTCGCTATTGGGGAATGTATGATGTAAGTGGGCGAAACAAGCCTAAACTCCATTGCCATCATTTACGGCTCCAATTATAGCAGTATGTGCAAAGAGGGTATGTGATAGTTAATTAAACTTTATCATGTTAAACTTGCTTCAAATGTTAAAATTATGATATTAAAAGTCAAACCATATTTAGCTGTGTACGTATTTAAAATTCATGAAATTGCAACAAGTAATAAGTTACCATCTAAAAACGTCATTGTGGTAAAACCAAATTATGTATAACTGTGAATAGTGGAAATAGAAATTATAGCATAAGGAACCAGGGTGTGGAAGAGGGTGAAAATGGAGAAGAATGGGGGCAGAGGGAGGGAAGGAAAGGGGAAATAGATAGGGATGGTGGTGGATGGAGGAACAGATAGTTAAACATGTGTAATTCTCAAACACTTCATACCTGAAAAGCTGTGAACATCATACGTATAGAAATATATGTTACATCATAACGAAGAAGAAACACAAGTACCACTAAAGATACACAGGTGAGGAAAATGACATATCCTATAGTATTATGGAAGCGTGAGACATTTCTCTCTTATTTTAATGAAAGTAGGGGTATAAAACTATCTAGAAAATTTCTTCTCTTTCAACATTTTGTGGACAGAGAGCCAGCAACTTTTTAAAATTCCTTAATGCATTTATTAATGGTTCTGTCAGTAGTTGCAGTATTTATATCAGGCGACTACTTTCAAACCTTACAGATTCAATTTCAAGTCTGGCCTACATAGTTGTCAGTGAACAATGACTACAAGTGTGATTTTACAATGAAAAGTTCAAATGTAACAGCAATTAATTAATTGAATACAAACACACCTGCATTGGCAGTGCCCAATCTTAATAATAAACATCAAAGTGGCAACACATTAATTATAAATGTTTTCAGAATGATACCTCTTACCAAGTCAAACTCAAGATCTTGGTCAACAAAGCCAAGAGCACCAGGAAACTTTCAGTGGCGACAGCATCACACCTCATGTACAAGCACATATCGGCAGTCAATGGGCATGTCTTGTTTTAAGTGTGGACTTTCCAAAATGTGGGTTGTTGTCTGGTTTAGTGTGACCGTGACGTAACTGTGCCACTACTTAACTTACAGATCACTGGCATAGTACATCATATTATTGCTTACCACAAGGATAGAGCCTGGAGTGTACAAAGTTTAACATGCCGATCCCTGCATTACAACAGTATTTTCATTTCATAATACACAGGGCAATCCCCCCCTTCTCCCCCCCCCCTGCCCCCCCCCCCCCCCCCCCCCACACACACACACACACACAAATGTTTCTTCTTAGTGCTTAGTGTGTTTGCGTGTTTTTAAAAAGTGCAACTTAAGGATTAGTTTCCGTAAATAGTAATTTGAGTACAACAAATTACATACAGTGGCTGAATACTTACAAATTAACCCGATTATTTTATACTTTTGTTGTGTTTGTGCTCCCAAAAGGTGTCTTGGTGGCTGGGCAAAAAATTATGCATTACAATAAGGATAGTGAGTCTATAATTGGATGTGTCAGTTGATCAACCACAGCTTATCATTGTGTAGTCATACTCCCTAAATTGACTTGGTGCTGGTAGTGACATCTGTTTTTGTGATTTCTTGAACTGCTTAATACCATGTACATTGGTAAGATCACTGTAAAGTAAGCATTCCATGCCTACTCATGTACATGAAATGTCATTTCTTAATTTTAATTTTATTTAATTTCTTTTTAGCTGAGGGTATGTAGGTCTTCCCATGTAGGCTACAGATAATGACCTTCTCAATTTTCAGCTACAGCATTAAGTGCCCAAAATCGTGTATGATGATCTCACACTATCCCACACTGAATAAACAGGAAATGTCACACACTGTATGACAGATAGCACAGTGTTTTGTATGAGAGCACTTTGTGGTGGATATCATATCATTTGGGTGTAATCCATAATTAGATATGCTTGTCAAGCCAGCAAGCATGTCGAGTCATGATATTTGAACATGAAACAATGTTTCGTAGAAGAGCGCCTAAGTGCATCTGTAATTGGATTAGCATGTCTAGTTTGTAAAGCGGTCAGGTCATGATGTTTGTGTCTGACTTGTGGTGTAATTGTGGGGGCACTGTATGAAAACATAAAATTGTTGGGAATTATGTAAAATGCTTGAGTATCCATGTTTCAATATTCATCCTCTGTGATTTATGATAAAAGGACTCGCATGGATAGATATTCACTTTGAGTACAGGCCAAGACAATTTCAAGGTGATGAAGCATGATGAAAGTCGTAAAGATTCTGTGCTACGAGATGCTGTTTTAGTAGGACTGCGTAACTGCATTTTTTCCTTTTCTTTAGGGAACTTATTGGCTAAACAAACAATATGTATTGTTTTTAAATGTTTTGTGTATGTACACTCTTTAGGTATACGGACTTTTGGAAGACAACCATCTGTATGTATAATGCAAAATTTGTGATGGAGCAATAGATGTGACATGTTTCATTGGAGGCACTGCGATGCTCGCTAATTTAATTCGATGCGTCCATGCGTCCATTGGCCATGGACACACACTTGAACATGAAATGCTGATCTTATGTTCAAATATGTAAGTGGCACATGTGACACTAGTATTTGTATTTGTGGAATACATGTACATCTGTGGTTGTCGTTTACTCTAGTGATGTTTGGTTTAATATAGATGTATCCTTATTTAAAAAGTGACGGGCCCATTGACTGCAGATGTGCACTTCTACATGAGGCAGGACACTAGCATAATCGAAAGTTTCCTTGTGCTGTTGGCTATGTTGACCTCCAGTTTGATTTTGACTTGGTAAGAGGTATGTTCAGATTATGGCATTTATAAAGTAAGTGTTGCCACTTTGATGTTTATTATTATGATCAGGCACTGTCAGAGCAGATATGTTTGTATTCAAATAATTAATTTCTGTTGCATTTGACCTTATTGTTTCAATACCACTTTTTTTATTCATTGCTCACTGACAACTATGTACTGATTTTTGTAGCCTCAGTAGCTCAGGCTTGAAAATGAATCTGTAAGGTTCAAGACTGGTCATCTAATGTAAAAATACTGCAACTGTTGACAGAATTGTTAATAAACACTTTTAGAATATTTCTATTTTTGAGTTACACCTGTTCATTTAAAATGCACCTATCTTTTTGAGTGAAATGTTTAAAAATTACTAATTCTTCTTGCAGGTAACACCTGTAACCTTTACTTACTTTATATAAAAGTTCTAAGTCTTCTAGCTCCTGATGTTCAGCAAAAGTGGAATTGTACACATTTACTCAGGGTGCTCTTTACAGCTTTCTTTAAATGGCCTCCCTGTCTGCCCTATGTAACAGTTAGGACAGACATTACATGTAATCTTATAAGCACCAGTGTTTGTGAAACTATCATCTTGGGTTGTGATAGAATCATTTAATTTTTGTTTTAGGCTATTGTTTACAATGAAAGAAACTTTGCAGTCTACTTATCCTGTGCAATACATTTCCTAGAAAAGGTATAGAAATAAACTTATAACTCTCACTTCCTGTGTTCAAGCTTCTATTGACCAAAGTTGAACACCTAACACCAGGTCTCTCTCTCTCTCTCTCTCTCTCTCTCTCTCTCTCTCTCTCTCTCTCACACACACACACACACACACACACACACACACAATATGTTCAACCAATCTGGGACATTTCCTTTTGGAAATATGCAGTTTTAATGGAGTGCGCAGAGTGCGATGTATTGCAGGGTGGAAAAAAGTGGTTTCATGGGTGTGTGGATTACATGAGACAGCTGTAATGATATTGTCTACAAAAGTAATTTTATGGAAAATGGCGAAGTTGATTTTGTTGTTCACTAACTTTAGTTTTAGATCCAGAAAATTAAGTTCTCTGTTACCATTTTGTATTTTGTGAAATTGATTTTCTCATGATAGTTGTTAAAAGCATGGAACATTTGCTGTAGACCTTTGTCACTGCCATTAAATACTATTAGCATGTCATCTGTGTAATGAGCATAGAAAGAAATCGTACTCTTCAAAAAGGGATTACTCTTGAAAAATTTTCTTTTAACACATTTACAAAAAGATCCTCTGGAATTCCATGTAACATAGCTAAATGAATTGTTGCTCATACAGTTTCCCATTGGACTGAAAATAATTTCAATTCAGTACTGTCTGTAATAAAGTCAGTATTTCAGATACTTGTACCACTGTTAATTTTTGTTGTTGCTAGATATTATTTTCAATAATTTTGAGAGTATAATCTACCAGCACATTAGTATACTCTTATGATGCCATAGGATATCAACTGAGAGGAAGGGGCACACTCATTTTTAACTTATTAAATAAATCAGCAGTGTTTTTAATGGAAAACTGTTTTCAAATACAAAAGCTTCTTTGATATTAGTGTACAAAAATCTTGCTAGTTTGTGATGTGGAGTGTTTATCCCATTAACGATCGGGTGAACTGAGTGGTTTTCTTTATGTACTTCGTACTGGCCTCTCACAATATGGGGCTTAGGGTATGTGTTAATTAACTTTTTCTTTTAAGATTCTTTCATGAGATTTTTAGCTGTGCCTAAAATAGACCTAATTTCTTTTTTGTAATTTAGGGTTTGCATCATTAATAATCTTGGAAATGTCATTTTCCTTAAAAATGCTAACATTTTGTTACATATTCACTTTTTTAGG
Organism: Schistocerca serialis cubense; assembly: GCF_023864345.2. Taxonomy (NCBI): domain Eukaryota; kingdom Metazoa; phylum Arthropoda; class Insecta; order Orthoptera; family Acrididae; genus Schistocerca; species Schistocerca serialis. The sequence goes on along the minus strand of NC_064638.1, from coordinate 244,598,654 downwards.
TGATAAAAAGCGTATTTCCTATATCAGCCCTTGTTACTAGAGCCTCACTGTTCTTTAATTTACAGTTAACACTAGAAATAGTGCCTCTTTTTTTGTTGCAAATGCTTATTTTTGGCTACCTTTATTTCTTTTTTAAAGTTCATTGTATTCATGAACAATTCTGGTCTAGTGAGATTTCTGTATTTTAGCAGAATCAAGAGTAATTTTAAGGTCTACAGTAAAATTATCCGGCACCTTAGAGTCATGTAGCTTAGGTACAAAATTATATTTAAAACACATTTTCTTGATGTGTGAAACATACGGAACTCTGGTGTTTATAAAATTACATGAAGTGACTGCTCTAACTGGTACATAAGATGGACAGGGAGACCGTTTAAAGTAAGATATAAAGGGCACCTGCTGAGTAAAGACGGGGGAAATGTGTACAATTCCACTTCTGCTGAACGTCTGCTACTTCTCCTAAATGCATCACAGAGACTAGACTAGAAGACTTAGAACTTTTGCTTAAAGCAAGTAAATATCACTGGCTTGACCTGCAAGAAGAATTAGAGATTTTTAAATGTTGTACTCATAAAGATGGATCCAATTTAAATGAACAGGTACAAATCTAAAATAGGAATTTTCTAGATAGTTTTATACCTCTACTTTCATTACAATAAGACATAAATTACTCAATATTCCAAATGACTGTAGGATATGTGATTATCTTTGACTGTTAATGCTAGTGGTATTCGTATTTCTTTTTTGTTATGATGTAATATATATTTCTAGAGGTTTGATTTTCACAGTTTTTCAGATATGTTGTATTTGAGAGTTGCACTCGTTTTACCATCTCCCTACCCCCGCCACCATCTCTCACCCTCCCCCTTTCCTCCCTCTACCGCCATTCCTTTCCCCCTTCCCCCTCTTCACCATTCTGATTCTTTTTGCTATTGTTTTTATTTGCTCTGTTTACAGTTTTACGTAATTTGATTTTACCACAATGACCTTTTTTAGCCGGTAACTTATTATTTGTTGCCATGTTATTAATTTTAAATATGTACACAGCTAAATATGATGTGGTCTTCAATGTAATAACTTTAATTTTAATGTTCAAAGCAAGATAAGCATATAAAGTTTCATTAACTATTGTGAACCCTCCTTGCACTTAAAACTGGTGCCCTCTTTGTCAGGAGCTTTCCTTAGTGCACCTGTTTCATACATGATGCTGGTGAACTATCTGTACATTGGTGAGGAAACACCAAATAGCAACAACCATATTGTGTATGTTTTAATCATTATGGAGGTGAAATTTCATATTTGCCTGACATCTTTCAGCTGTATTTTAATGTGGCTCCCACAACATATAATCCAGTAAGTCTGAATAAGTTTTTGTATTTGTAATGCGATATGATTGAGTTATTCCATGTCAAATCAACACAACAACAGTCAACAACATGACCCTCTTCATTTTCATAAAATTTGCTGTGTTCATTGCACACAATAACAGAATGAAAAATACCAAATTAGAATTTTTGTACAAGTAAGACAAAGAGTAATGGGCAGTCAAAGTTCTAAAAACGTGTGGAAAATTTGACAAACACTGGTGACAAAAACTGCTGTAAATTCTGTTCTAATAAAGGTAGGTCAGTGAATCAGGTAATTTTGGAACAGGCTTTTCAATAATGTGCAATTTTGCCATATTTGAAGAATGTACACAATTAAGGTCAGTGATCTTCACCTTTGACCTTGAATATGTCAGAATACCTCCCTTCAAATTTGAAAAAAAATATATAGTTGCTTCTTCATGTCACACTATACAACATAGTAAAAAATCAAGTTGGAATGATGTTGGGATTAAGAGATATAAATACAGCAGTGCACTGCATCAATGCAAAATAAATTGTATTCAGACCCCAACATTATGACAGAAAGCACTGAAAAACATGTTTATTGTTAAAAAGACAGTGTCATAACATAGTACAGTAAGTTAGTTCAGTCAACAGGCCAATAGCAAGCATTTATAATATGCAATGTGACATCCGACTAGTGATGCAAAACACATTATAGCCATCCCAGCTGAACACATGCTTGGAAGGCATGGTAAACAGTTTCATATTTATAGAAACAAATAAGACAAATGTATCATTTATGCTACATCCACAGGTCACCAGATACCATTGCACACGCCATAAAAACAGGAGAGAAATAATGACAACGCAAGACCATCTGCAGATGGGACTCAGTCCCACGCTGGATTCGAGCAACAGGGCTGGCCGGACAGTGGGCACGACACCACAAGAGTAAGTCAATAGCAACCTAGGCAACAACGAAGTGCAACAAACTTTCGCCATAACGCTAACAACAGGTGAAGTGCGAGCCACAATCTAAATCAAGACCAAAGAGTGAAAACCAAACCAAATCAAAGTCATTGAAGAGTAATCAGCAGTACAGTGGAGATAGTAACGAATGCTATCAGATGAGATACACAACTGACTGAGCAGTCAATGTGCGGTGGTATTTATGCCGGCTGCAAGGGATACTATTGGCTGGTGTATTCAAGTGGCGAGATGCGAACTAGGTGAGTGCAGCACTGTGGCAACATTGCCCTCTATTGTCCATTGAAGTCCGTTTTCTCCATCGAGCTTTGAACGTCCACACAGCCCAATACCAGAATCAAGACTTGCTATGCCTCAATACTGCGAAGCAACATATAATGCTGTGTGTGCATCATTTGGTGAAAGGAAATACATTTGCCCTGTTGCTGTTCTCACATCTACCTTTGTAAGAATGTCCTTCTTGTCCACAGTTAAGATGTCAGGTTTCTCAGGCTATTCATATGAAGGTGATGACCCATGAAGATGTAGGAAACTAACTGAAATGAAATGAAATGAGCATATGGCATTATTGGCCGGGAGGCGCTATCTGGGGAAGTTTGGCCACCAAGTACAAGTCTTATTTCAGTTGACACCACATTGGATGACTTGCGTACCAGTGATGAGGATGAAATGATAATGAGGACAACACAACACCAACTCCACTAACGGAAGGGAATCGAACACGGGCCCGCTGTGTGGGGGGCTAGCATGTTACCACTCAGTTAAGCGGGTGGACAACTAATTGAAATCCCATTGATATCTTCATTAATATTCAAAACACATCCAAGCCACCAGTGGCCTTTGTACATGCATGCAACAAACCCTGTGATATCATAGAGGTATGAGTCTCATTACTTCCTAGTTAGAGGTTCATTTCTGATGTCTGGCAGATTGGAGAAAACTTGTGTTTGGACATTGTAATAACCAACGGGACTAATACAATGTAGCTCATGGGTACCTACAATTGTGTGAATTTGTGCAGACCACTCTTGAAGGAGAGAGATTTTTTTCATCATAGTCACTGCTAGTTGTACAAAGAAAGTTACACACTGCAGTGTTCTTGGAGCACCATTCAAACAACTGTCTGAGTGTTATTACCGGTGAGTTGTAGATGCACTGCAGACTGGCACAGGCAGCAAGTCTCTTGATACCAGTTACACCATCACATGGTCCTTTGCCATGTGATGTGGCAAAGAAATGCCACTCTACAGGGACATGGAAATCATGTGATCCTGCAGGACAAACACATTATTTTCTGCAAAATCACATATTAGACTGTATTCATCGTTACCAAGTGTCTCTTCTAGATGCTGTAGAAATTCAGACTGTTGGGTGTCTGTAAAGGAATGCAACAGATGCTTTTTTAATTTGTCTGCAAAGGTTTTCCAAATAGTCTTCCACAGATGATATGCTTGTCTGGAGAGTTCTTCTGTCCGTACATGTCCACAGTTTGGATGTTATTTCATTAAAAAAAAACTCTTGGGGTGTGTCATGATAGAATGTGTACCGGGACTCTTTTCACATATGGACGTACAGCATTTTGGATGGACATGATTAAAAATGATCCAAGCAAGACAGTATTTGTAGGTGCCAAGCTGAAAGTCTGCATTACATTTCAACTCTTAATCTGGAACCTCCCAACATTAGCTTCATGTTTTGGTTAATACTGCAAACACACACACTATGTGTCTACGGGTACCAGTTGCACCAGCCAAGACACAGTTCTTGGATCACAACTAGCAGAATTTCAGTAATCTTATTTTCAGTCCCACATGTTCATCTTTGAATGTGTGACACAGTTTATGCGGGTTTCCCAACTGTAGTCTTTTTGTTTAAGAGTCCTGGAACCACGTTCCTTGACAGAAACCAAAATTGTTCTTCCCAGGCAAACAGTGGCTTATATCGTCTCTGTTGTAGAATTCTGTGACACTATTCACAATTTGTTCACTTAAGGCATGTTTAGGTCTTGGATTTTGAGTTGTTAAAATACCACATTCTTTGATTAATTGTTTTGCTTTTCCCACTAAATGGTTAGAGGTTCCAAATTAATTTTCAATCCTTTGAATGCTCCAACTTTTCAGAAGAAGTGTTAGAATTTGGATCTTCGGTCCTGGTACTGAATTTCTCTTTCAAGTGCATTATCATTTCAGATTCACCATTGTTTTCATAATCTGCATTTTTTCCTCACTAGTTATGTATTTACTTCTGAATACCTCAAGCACTTTGTTGAACTATGTCTGCGCGTATGTTTTGTCTCCCAGTCCCTTGTTTTTCACTGGGGCTCACCAAGAGATACCAGACTATCATTTAAAGCAATTTTTGGTGCTACAGTTGTGTCTGACTCGTCCAAGGAGTTGTGCAGGTTTGCAGTTTCCACTAGTTTCAGTGTTGTCGGATCAGTCACAGGCCCTTGTCACTGAGTTAATATTTTTCTATATTGATCTCATATTTTGCTGTATGTCGCTATGCCACCATTCACATTAGTATTTTATGTAGAATTTCCTGTATCTTAGAATGAAGGGTCGTGGTCCAAGAAACTCTTACGTTCCTGGCATTTCGTCCAGGACTGCGTGCTGGACATCCTCAGAGGCACTGCTTCGCTTAATCTTGCTGACTGACCGGTCGGACATCCAAGAGTGACATATATACTGTAGGAAAAGGGGTGTGGTCGAAGTAGCACATGATGAGCAGAGATAAAAAGGAAATAGATTTTCCTTTGAGACCCATAGTTAGTGCCATCAGTTCTCCCACATACGAAATAGCAAGATATCTGGCAACCCATTTACAACCATATATTGGGGTAACTGACTCATATATAAAAGGCTTGCATCGTTTTATTCAGAAACTTGGAGGGCTAATTCTGGCTCCTGAAGATATTCTTGTAAGTTTTGACATGGTGTCTTTATTCTCTACAATTCCAGTTAATGGTATTATGATCTTTATAATGGATATTTTTCCAGAAGATTTGACTACTCTTTTTAGACATTGCCTTATTTCAAGTCAGTTCCAGTGGTACAATGAATTTTATGAGCAACTAGATGATGTAGCAATTGGTAACCCATTAGGTCCTGCAATCACAAATTTCTGTATGCAGAAATTCGAACAATCGGCTCTGGACAAAGCCAATAAGAAACCATCTCGCTGGTATCCGTTTTTAGATGACACAGTTGTGGTTTGGTGCCATGGAAGAAAGGCTTTGGATGAATCAAATTAATCCAAAAATCCAGTTCACCATGGAAATGGAAAATGATAACAGAATATCTTTCTTGGATCTTTTAGTTATGAGACAGTCCGATGGAAGTTTGGAACATAAAGTTTTTCAGAAAGTAACACATACGGACAGATATTTGCATAAAAACTCCAATCACCACCCACAACAAAAGAGCGGTGTCATTAAAAATCTTGTTGACAGAGTCAAACGAATATGCACATCGGAACACCTGAACACTGAAATAAAAAACCTGAAGCGGGCCTTCAAGAAAAATGGCTACTCAGGGAAAGAGAGAAATAGAATTTTCCAACCAAGGAACAGAAGACCAAAGGACAAGGATGAATCACAATAACAGAAAAATACATGATACACCCGCTAAACCTGCTGGGCAGAACAGGAATAGGATTGTGGAAAGGGCCAAAGGTTGAGGTCAGTTTCTCCTTCTAATTGTCACTTATTGTAATTTAATAACCTTTACAACTAAAGCGACACATAGCCGGACCTTTACCAAATGCAACTATTTCACGGCCGAAGTCCTCCAAACAAGAAATCTTAACAAATCAACAAGGTAAAAATTCAATTAAGATAGCAATAAAATAATAAAAAAAAACAGCAAATATATGCAAAGTACAATACAAATGGCTGAGTGCCACAATAAATTTCAAGATTTTAGAATATATTACCATAGACTTTTATAGGCAGAAGGCCAGAATGTTTAACAACAAGAAATCTTAAAAATCAACAAGATTAAAATACAATTAAAGAGGTAAATCAAATAAATAAATAAAAAAACGTATCACGGCTACGTGGAAAGCCTTAAGGCTAAGCAGATAGAACATACATATGCAAGGTGCAATACCAATGGCTGAAGACCACAATTACGTTTCAAAATTTTAAAATATTTTACCATAATCTTTAAAGCCAGAAGGCTGCAATTTTTAAGCTTGAAAGATAAATTTAAAAATTAATTTTGCCAAATTTTTAAGAAAATAAAAAAATAACCATAAGCCTCAAATTTAAGGTAGTTTACGACAGATAATTAAACACCGGTGGCACTCAGAACCCTTCAGGGAAGTCAGTCTGCCCTCGTTCACTTAGGCGAGACAGGTGGTGAGCCCAACTGTACTTGATCCGTCGGAACCCAACCAGGGGACAGCCATGGCGCGACCGACACAGAGACTTGCTTCCCGTCAATCCGTACATGAGAACTCAAACCAGATAGGTTACAATCGTGATAATTCACAATGGAGTATGTATTAGCTGTCAAAATTACACACTTGGACAGCGACAACAGGTGAGGAAAGGACGCTGAAATCACGTTAGTGACCAGGACAGGTAACCGGAACGCTAACGGCCACTAGGCAGAAAATTCCGCTGGTACACTCAAATTGTAGTCTACCAAAATAGTTAATTGCACCGCATGGGGGCTAAATTTCAGCAGTAGAAACACTCGATGTCGCTCACAGGAAAACCTCCCCAACAGCAAACCACCAAAACAAACCACCACAACATGAATGGACATGGTTTGAGTAGTTTGAAACCACTACTCAACTTTGACGTCTTGGGTTGGAGAACCACGAAGCTCGTAGCGATCGGACAGCTCCACAAATGCTCCAACACTGTGCAGGGGCTGCCAGCGGCCCCAGCCTACTGCACCGCGTGGAGATAACTTCCCTCGTCTGCAACAACCGACTGACTTCCTGCTGGCCCATCCATGACTGCTGCTCCATCGCAACTGCACTGCTGTTGCATCGCCCACTCACTTCCAGACACACGACAGCGGAAATACTGGCCTGGACCCATCCCTGCAGAGGAAACACGCCCACTGGCTAAATGACATCCCAGTACCAGGAAAGGACTGACCCAAGTTCCACAAGATGGTAATTGAAGAGACCCAGAAGCACTCAGAGAACCGGTTACATGTCCCCGATGAGATGACCGACCTCTCAGAGCCAGTACGACGACAACATCTAAAATAGTCGTCAGTGGAACTAACGCCAACTGCACACACAACCTGACAAACACTTGCATGAAGACCTGGATCATACACAACAGTAACTAAGCACACATGAAGACAAATCGGGAGTCGATGCACACCCACACAACCGACTCATGAACGATTGGCGAGCCAAAATGCCTCGTCCGGTAGGACAACCAACCGACGATCCACCAAGACTGTGGCCCGGAAATGATGCATGGTGGCAACATTCGGGTGAGCCATGTCGAGGCAGAACTCACTGCTCCAACCCGACTGCACTAGTACTGCATTGCAACTCCCGACTGGCAGGTCCGGACTGCGCTCCAGATGCGTTCCAACGGACTGGCAGACCCGAACTTGCAACCCGCACTGTTGACGAACTGAACTCCAACAGACAAGGACCGGGAAGTAATAGCAGTCGAGCAAAGATACTACAAGAGGGGATATGTCGATACGCGCTGCTAATGCCGCTCAGGGTCAGGCAAAGCAGCAACTCAGTGACAGTAGTAATTTAAATTTAATGTACTAAGGTGGAAGTACATTAAAACAAGGTGTAAAATACATTACGGCGGGAACACGAGCCACGCACGGCTCAATACAGTTTCTCTCCCTTTTGTTAAAAAAGTAACGGATCAGATCGGTAAGATTTTACAGAAACATGACGTCAGACTGGTCTTTAGAACAACAAAGAAAATAAGCCAGATACTTCGGTCTATGAAGGATAAATGGCCTCCTCTGTCGGCATGTGGTGTATGCAAAATTCCATGTATGTGTGGTAAAGTTTATTGGAACTACCAATAGGAGTGTAAATGCATGGCTAAAAGAGCACAAGTCTTTGCCGACTAGGAAAAATAGAGAAATCTGTTGTTGCAGAGCACGCTCTTCAGTCAGGAAACCACGAAGTGAAGTTTTCTGAAACAGAAATTTTATCTACAACATCAAATTATTATCTATGACTATGTAGAGGAGCCATTGAAATTTATAAGCATCAGGATAATTTTAATAGGAAAGAAAAGGCAATGAAACTTAGCGACATATGGGCAGTAGCTCTGCAGAATCGCTAGACAGTTTTATCTTTGACAAGATGACAATCAATCGTTAAGTTCTATCTTTGACAAGGATTATCTCCGCTCATCATGTGCTACTTCGACAAAACCCCCATTCCTACTGTATATATGTCACTCTTGGACGTCCAACCAGTCAGTTGACAAGACTCAGCGGAGGAGCACCTCTGGACGAACTGTCAAGAACAGAAGAGTTTCTTGGACCACAACCTCACATCCTGAAAGGTTTGCCAGCAGTTATTTCCTGTATCTGTTGTATCCAACTTTCCTGAATGGATTACAGCAATACATAATCTTCTGAAACTCCCTCTTGAAGGTAGATTTGTATAATTTCAATACACAACACCTTTTGTAGCAACTATCTGTGTACATATTGCAGCCACATTGCCATCCAATATTTGGTAGCTTGATATTGGCCTCCTACGTTGTTACCTTACTGTGTGTTATTTTAACACCAATTTTTATCAATAAGTGTGTTTTCCAGTGCTTTGTCTCATATTGTTGGAGTTTGAATTAAATTTATTTTGCATTAAGGCAACACGTTGCTGTACATATTAATTTATATCTCCTGATCCCATTGTTGTCCCAATTTGATTTTTTACTATGTTGTATAGTGTAACAGGAAGAAACAAATGTGTTTTGTTTGTCAGTTTCAAAGATGACATGTTTAAGGTCAAAGATCAAAGTCACTGACTTTAATTGTGTACAGTCTTCAAATATGACATAATTGCATACCACTGAAAAGCTTGTTTCAAGACCTTTCCAAATTACCTGCTTCACTGTTCCATTTTTATTAGAACAGAAGTTACAGCTGTTTTTGTCAGCAGTATATGTCAAATTCTCCACACATTTTTAGAACTTTGAGTGGCCATTACCCTTGCCTTAATTATGCTAAAATTCTATAATTTTGTATTTTGCATTCTCTTGTTATGTGCAATGAACACACCAGAGTTTATGAAAATCGAAGAGGATCAAGTTGAAAATTGTACATTTTTGGGATGGAATGACTCGATTGTATGTACACTTTTCTCTCTCTCTCTCTCTCTCTCTCTCTCTCTCTCTCTCTCTGTGTGTGTGTGTGTGTGTGTGTGTGTGTGTGTGTGTGTGTGTGTGTGTTTTGTTTTTGTATACATTAACATGTTTTCACTGTTAACTTATTTATGTTGACAATACTTCCTTCTGAATAATGGTAAAGGGGTTTTAATAATTGTTCCATTTTGTAACTGATAGGCTATTTACTATATCTACAAGATGATTTAATCCTACAGTTGCTGTTCCAGCCATGTACAAAATTTTTAAAAACGTAAATAGAATTATGGGAAGAGAGAAAGATTTTTTGACGTACTTAGGAAACATAATGGAATGGCCTGAGAGCTTTCATACTGCAAAACATGTAACTGAGTTTAGCACTATATCTCAGATCACAAGTATATAGACACACAGGGTACACTGCGTTGGCCATAGTAGTGTTCCATATTTATATTAATGATAACGCATAATGTACTATCCAAGTGCAAATGTGCTGTTCACAGATGACAGCAACTTTTTAATTCCTGCTAAGTCATCAGAAATTTGAAAGTAATAGTTGCTCCTGTGGTAGTACAGATATAGACAGCAAATAATGGAGTCATGTAGATGAATTGAAAAACATGAACTTCTGGTTAACAATGAAACCTGACCTTGGTAAAACTGAGTAAATGTGAAACTGAATCCCTTGCTTTCCAGAACATGGAAGAGCATTCCAGACACGACCTCCATAAGTTATCCAGCCTGCTGACATCCTACTGCCATCTTGGAACAGCACAATCCAACATCTATCATACCCACAGTGCTCCTCCTAGTCAACCCCTCATTGCATCCAGACCCTGCCTAGCTGAACCTGTCACGTTGCTACACTCCTGAAAACTCCTCTAAATCCAGAACACTTTTGCTAACCTTTCCACCAAAATCCTCAGCACCACAGAAGTTTCAGTTGTATGTAAAAGCTTCACCTTCAGCCCTTCGGTGACTACCTAGTGAAATGTCTATGCCAATTCTCTGGCTCTCCCATCCATCGACTCTCCACCATTCCCACCTCTTCACTGCTTGGATCCCTGCTCGTCACTGTTGATGCCTCTTCCCTACACGCCAACATCCATCATGCCCATGGTCTTGCCACTATTGAACACTACCTCACCCTACATCCTTCAGACTCTAAACAAACTGCTTTGCTCCTAGTACATCTTACTAACTTTGTCCTAACAAATTAATACTTCTCCTTTTATACAAACAAATTTGTGGCACAGACATGGCCACACACATGGTACCCTCTTATGCCAGTCTGTTTATGGGCTATCTAGAGAAAACTTCCCAGCCTCCCAAAACCCTAAACCGCTGGTCTGGTTCAGGTTTATTGATGCTATCGTAATGATCTAGATTCAGGACAACCTCAACACCCTCCCTCCCATGTGCTTGATTTGGTCCTCCTCAACCCAGCATGCCACCTTCCTGGATGTTGACCTTCTCCTTTCTGATGGCTACATTCATACCTCTGTCCACATTATACCCACGAACTACCAACGCCACCTGCATTTCGATAGCTGGCAACCTGTCCGCACAAAAAGACCCCTCCTATACAGCCTGGCCATCCAGGGATGGTGTATCTACAGTGACAAGAACTCCCTTGCCCAATATGCGGAAGGTTTCTCACAGGCCTTCACGGTCAGGCACTATCCTCCATATCTAGCTCGCAAACAGATCTCCCAAGCCACCCCCGCCCCCCAAAAATCATCCCACCATCTTCAAGAACTAACTACAAAGGAGTGCTCCCCTTCATCACCCAATACCACTCTGGACTGGAACAACTGAACCACATCCTTCGCCAGGGCTTTGATTATCTATCATCTTGCCCTGAAATGAGAGACATCCTACCTGAGATCCTTCTCACTCCTCCTAAAGTGGTTTTGCATCGCCCACCCAACCTCCACAACATTCTAGTCCATCCCTATGCCACTCTCAATACCCACATCTTGCTACAGTGTTCATATCCTTGTGAAACATTCAAGTGCAAGGCCTGCACAGTCCACCCATCTAGCACTTCCTATTCCAGTCCAGTCCCATGCTTATCCTACCCCTTCAGAGACCAAGCCACGTCTGAAACCAGCCATGTCATATACCAGCTCTGCTGCAATCATTGTGCAGCTTTTTACATTGCTAGGGCTACCAACTAGCTGTCCATCACAGTAAACAGCCACTGCCAAATTGTGGCCAAGAGCAAAGTAAACCACCCTATAACACAACATGCAGCTGAATATAACCAAGCAAGGTGACGCAGTGGTTAGCACACTGGGCTCGCATTTGGGAGGACGACAGTTCAAACCAGTGTCTGACCATCCTGATTTAGGTTTTCCATGATTTCCCTAAATCACTTCTGGCAAATGCTGGGATGTTCCTTTGAAAGGAAATGCCAACTTTCTTCCCCATCCTTGCCTAATCTGATGGGACTGATGGCCTCGCTGTTTGGTCCCCTCTTCCAAATCAACCAGGCAACCGGCAACTGAATATAACATCTTTCATTTCAATGGCTGCTTAACAACCTAGGCCATCTAGATCCTCCCCTCCACCGCCAACTTTTCTCAACTGCACAGATAAGAGTTGTCCTTACAACACATTCTCCATTCCCAAAAATATTCTGCCTGTCCCCATGCCCTCCACCCAACAGTTTCTCCACCACCTCTGTCCTATTACCTCCTCCATATTCATGTGCCATTGTGTGCTGTCCTCTGCTAATGCATCCATCCATCTTTTTTCATTCTCTGCTCCTCTATCTTTCTGCTCCCCATGCCCCATCCCTCCTCCTATCCGACTTCCTTGCCCCCACAGCCTTCTGACGCTACACCTGACAGTCTTGTCATGCTGCTATCTAGTTCTTTAACATTCCACCAGATTGCTCTTCTCTACCCTCCTCCATCCCTGCTATCTGCTCTCCCTCCCCCTTCCATGCCCCACTCTGGATTGCTGCTTTCGTTCAATGTGACAATTGCTTTCCAGCCTGGAGCTGTCAAAGAGGAGTGCTTACTTGTGTGTGTTTTCTTTTCTGGAGAAAGCATTATCCAAAAGCTCAATGGGTAACAGTCTTTTTATTGTGCCTGTCTGCAGTTCGATGTGTCATCTTTATGGCAAGAAGCAATCAACCCTTTTCATAATATGGTTGATATTCCAGCGTGGACTTTCTATTGTTTGATTCTGAGTGTAAATTAGGACTTCATAAACTGAGCTCCAGCAATATTGAACAGTGCAGTTTTCTACACACTGCTCAGTTCATTGACTGATGTAATTGTTCTGCTTGCCCCAACTTTTTGGAAGGTTGGACATGCATTTGTTCATGTATACAACTGGAGTTTTACTCTTCATAAGTTCTAGGTAGCCAGTTAAATAGAATCCTTCACTGTTGTCATAACTGGATTTAGATATATTTATCTAATACTGAGCCACACAAATTAAATTTAGATTGTTTTTAAACTGTAAAGTGGCATTGATATCCTCTGGAAACTTCTAATGTAAGACAACAATTTTTCAAGACAATCTTGCATATGCCAGTCTGTAAGAAGAAATATGTGACCACTCATACTCAAATAACAGCCTGTAAGTCAAGAACATCGAATAGAAAGTCTCTGCCCACTCAATTCATTTCCAGTGACTGGATGTTCTCTGTCAGTATTTATCAACACTAAAAAATACACTCATGCTAATAAATTAAGGATAATGCTGATACATGGTGAAACAATGCTCTGGTGGGTGGTTTGCAGGTTTAAATCACCTCGGGGTATGACCATGGAGTGCATTTGACCTGCGGTCGTCGCACGGTGGTGCTGGCAATAGTCCACATATGCAGAGGCGTGTTGGTGCATGTCAGAGTATGGTGCAGTGAGTAAGGGTGCAGATGTTTTCAGACGTGCTAATGGTGACTGTGTGTTGAAAATGGCTCAAAGAACACATATTGATGACGTTATGAGGGGTAGAATACTAGGGTGACTGGAGGCTGGTCAAACACAGCAGGTCATAGCATGGGCCCTCCGTGTGCCACAAAGTTTGGTCTCAAGATTATGGCAACAATTCCAGCAGACAGGAAACATGTCCAGGTGCTACAGTATGGGACATCCATAGTGTGCAACACCACAAGAAGACCAATATCTCACCACCAATGCCCGCAGATGGCCATGGAGTACTGCAGTAGCCTTGCTCGGGACCTTACCGCAGCCACTGGAACAGTTGTCTCCAGACACATAGTCTTTAGACGACTGAACAGACATCGTTTATTCCCCCAGAGACCTGCAAGGTGCATTCCACTGACCCCTGGTCACAGGAGAGTCTGTAAAGCCTGGTGTCAAGAACCCAGTACATGGTCATTGGAACAGTGATCCCAGGTTATGTTCAAGGATGAGTCCAGGTATGGTCTGAACAGTGATTCTCACCGAGTTTTCATCTGGTGTGAACCAAGAACCAGATACCAACCCCTTAATGTCATTGAAAGGCACCTGTATGGAGGTCGTGGTTTGATGGTGTGGGATGGGATTATGATTGGTGCACATACACCCACGCATGTCTTTGACAGAGGAACTGTAACAGGCCAGGTGTATCGGGACGCCATTTTGCACCAGTATGTCCACCTTTTCAGGGGTGCAGTGGGTTCCACCTTCCTCCAGATGGATGATAACGCATGGCCTCACCGACCTGCCAACATGGAGGAGTACCTTGAAACAGAAGATATCAGACAAATGGAGTGACCTGCCTGTTATCCAGACCTAAACCTCATTGACCACGTCTGGGATGCTCTCGATCGACATATCGCTGCATGTCTTATGGCAAGAAAGGAAGAATGAATTGATTGTTGGTGTTAATAACGATCATCCTCCTTTACCTCCTATGCATTACTGCAGATGACGTGTCGCTGAGCACATTTGTTCTGTGCATGCAGTACATGTGAGGCGCCTAGTTGTTTCCACTGCACTGTGTGGAATACGAAGGTTCTGTTATAGTTCACTAACCCGCTGTCTTCAAATTCGTGTCCCCAGCGCAGAAAACAGCACGCAGGTCATAGTTTCTGTAACTTGAGACTGAAACTGACTTTTAGCGAGGTTCTGTTCTGAAATAATGTATCACTTCTATGGGAAGCCACTCGTGTATTGCCGGCCGAAGTGGCCGTGCGGTTAAAGGCGCTGCAGTCTGGAACCGCAAGACCGCTACGGTCGCAGGTTCGAATCCTGCCTCGGGCATGGATGTTTGTGATGTCCTTAGGTTAATTAGGTTTAACTAGTTCTAAGTTCTAGGGGACTAAAGACCTCAGCAGTTGAGTCCCATAGTGCTCAGAGCTATTTGAACCATTGAACTCGTGTATTTTAATATAGCCGCACAAGAAGTCTACATGATCTTAATATAATGCCTTCTGGCACAGCAAAGCACACGATCAAACATAATGTTTACGAAAATGTAGCTTTACACTATTTGTGGCACTTGTCTGTGCCTCATGACTACCGGAGTGAATCTTTTAATACTGAATACTGGCAAACACATCCTGCCACAGACAACAGGACTGTACATCTCGACTGCCTAATCCAGAGTGACAAACAGGAACTTAAATAAAAACTGGAAACACATCCTACGGCAGACAACATGTCTGTTCTTCTCGACTGCCTAATCCTGAGTGACGAACAGCCCAAAACACTTCGCGCGCCATATCACAAAAGGCATGACCCGAACGCTTCCGAAGTGCTTCGTGTGCAATTTCATCAGTCTTTTGTTTTTGATTTAGATTGTTTTTAATAATTCTAAAATGACTGATTGATAGTCAGCTGTTGAGAGATGTTGTTGTGTTGTTGTGGTCTTCAGTCCTGGGACTGGTTTGATGCAGCTCTCCATGCTACTCTATCCTGTGCAAGCTTCTTCCTCTCCCAGTACCTACTGCAGCCTACATCCTTCTGAATCTGCTTAGTGTATATATCTCTTGGTCTCCCTCTACGATTTTTACCCTCCACGCTGCCCTCCAGTACTAAATTGGTAATCCCTTGATGCCTCAGAACATGTCCTACCAACCAATCCCTTCTTCTAGTCATGTTTTGCCACAAACTACTCTTCTCCCCAATTCTATTCAATACCTCCTCATTAGTTATGTGATCTACCCATCTAATCTTCAGCATTCTTCTGTAGCGCCACATTTCGAAAGCTTCTATTCTCTTCTTGTCTAAACTATTTATCGTCCATGTTTCACTTCCATACATGGCTACACTCCATACAAATACTTTCAGAAACGACTTCCTGACACTTAAATCTATACTCGATGTTAACAAATTTCTCTTCTTCAGAAACGCTTTTCTTGCCATTGCCAGTCTACATCTTATATCCTCTCTGCTTCGACCATCATCATTTATTTTGCTCCCCAAATAGCAAAACTCCTTCACTACTTTAAGTGTCTCATTTCGTAATCTAATTCCCTCAGCATCACCCGACTTAATTCGACTACATTCCATTATCCTTGTTTTGCTTTTGTTGATGTTCATCTTATACCCTCCTTTCAAGACACTATCCATTCCGTTCAACTGCTCTTCCAAGTCCTTTGCCTTCTCTGACAGAATTACAATGTCATCGGTGAACCTAAAAGTTTTTATTTGATCTCCATGGATTTTAATACCTACTCCGAACTTTTCTTTTGTTTCCTTTACTGCTTGCTCAATTTATAGATTGAATAACATCGGGGAGAGGCTACAACCCTCTCTCACTCCCTTCCCAACCACTGCTTCCCTTTCATGTCCCTCGATTCTTATAACTGCCATATGCTTTCTATACAAATTGTAAATAGCCTTTCCTTCCCTGTATTTTACCCCTGCCACCTTCAGTATTCCAGTCAACATTGTCAAAAGCTTTCTCTAAGTCTATAAATGCTAGAAACATAGGTTTGCCTTTCCTTAATCTTTCTTCTAAGATAAGTCGTAGGGTCAGTATTGCCTCACGTGTTCCAATATTTCTACAGAATCCAAACTGATCTTTCCCGAGGTCGACTTCTACCAGTTTTTCCATTTGTTTGTAAAGAATTCGCGTTAGTATTTTGCAGCTGTGACTTATTAAACTGATAGTTTGGTAATTTTCACATCTGTCAACACTTGCTTTCTTTGGGATTGGAATTAATTATATTCTTCTTGAAGTCTGAGGGTATTTCGCCTGTCTCATACACCTTGCTCACCAGATGGTATAGTTTTGTCAGGACTGGCTCTCCCAAGGCCGTCAGTAGTTCTGATGGAAAGTTGTCTATTCCTGGGGCCTTGTTTCGACTCAGGTTGGGAGATATTTATATTAAAAAGTGAAGCCATTCCAATGAGTAGAGTAACTACTAATAATAATAACTATACTTTAATGTTTTGGTGCCCTTGCTCCGAATACAGCAGCCAATCACAGAGCAGTAGCATTATGCAGGTGGTCTTTCTCACAGGAATGGTATCAAATCTAACATCTGTCACAGGTACCTCACACCACATTTCATCATCTATATACTTCTTGCATCTCCACTGCTCTGGGAACAGCTTCTTGGAGCCTAATATGATGGCTGACTAAGCCAGAAATATTACAGTCTTCAAACCCCTAGGACACTTCAGGAGCTCCAACAGGCACTGGTGCAAGCATGGGAGGCCCACCAGCTGCTCGACCACCTGATCCAGAGTATGCAACCCGTTGTGTGGCCTGTGTACATGTGCATGGCGATCATATCCCATGTTGGTGTCGGGGTACATGTGCAGGAAACAGTGGCGTTTTGTAGCACGTGTTTCGGGATGGTTTTCTCAACTTATCACCAATACCGTGGACTTACAGGTCTGTGTTGTGTGTGTTCCCTTTGTGCCTATGCTATTAGCATCAGTTTTGTGTAGTGCCACGTTGTGTGGCACCACATTCTGCAATTATCCTTAATTTATGAGCATAAGTGTATATGCTGGAGATGATGACTGGAGTATAGTGTACTTCTGCAGTATAGAAAGTGGCTTATAGAGCATTTTGAGCTTCTGCAATAGGTGGTGGCATGTGGAGCATCGTGCACTTCTAGAATTGGTTACCTCTTTGCTTTATAACACAGGACACAGTAGGTGATTCTTTCGCTTTCTTGGAGTCTTGCTCACAGTATTGGAGAAACTTAGCCTCCCACTGGTCATCAGCAAAACATTTCTGTTAGGAGTGAAACGAGTTTTTAGTGTGAAGCAGGCAGTAAGGTAAATATGGAGTTTCTAAATCTGTCCATATATTTTGCTTATGCTCATTCGTTGTTGAATTATGGAAGCAGAGGGTATTTTAGGGAAATGGTGACACAAGTGTGCAATCAGTTAGTTTACAGAGAAATAATATTATACTAATGAAAGATCATCATGGTGCTAACTATTTTAAAAAAGTCAAATTCTGCAACTTTCATGTATTTATAGAGTATAAAATGTGATTATTACAAAATAAAAATTAATTAGTAAGAGTCCTAGCACTGCTTGTAATGGATGTGTACTCAACTACTACAAAAGATAAATAAATGATGTACATGTACAACATACTGTCGTGGCATCAAACTGTGAAAAGCATTACCCAAGTCAACAAAAAACAGGTGGATGTGGGCAATTTCAGATCAGCAGTGAGGGATAACTTAGTGAAGCACCATGTTTATTCAGTGGTAGAGTATATAGAAAAACAAGACTGTAGCACCAATTATGATTGTGTCAGCGAAGTGTACATAGAGATTAACAACATGTTGTTGTTGTTGTGGTCTTCAGTCCTGAGACTGGTTTGATGCAGCTCTCCATGCTACTCTATCCTGTGCAAGCTTTTTCATCTCCCAACTCCATACATTGTGTAATATTATGTCTTGTTAGAAGTGGGGAAGTTCAAGAAAGATGTTTAGCACTTAAGCAGTGGACCAATACCTGCAGTTCTAGATTCACTGGACAGATAAATATAGCTATGGTCCTGTAATAGATTGTATATCCTTTGCTGTTTGCAAACTTTGAAGTGACATACACAGCCAGTTACTTGGGTGACCCATTGCTGATATTGGTCCCCATCCTTGCCCATTCTGAGATTTTGTCCTTTTGTTATGTACCAAAATGCATGTGAGGCAGATATGGAATTTAAGGCCTTGAACTCACACATACATATTTCAATCATGTTATTTACCCCAGCATAAACATTATAGTCTTACAGTCATGGAGCAGCTTGGAATTTTTCACATTTGTATATCATTACCAGAGCTGAAGGAAGTGATATATGAAAAAATAAATAAAAATTGGACATACCAAGGCTTAAATCCTACCCCTTCAGAATTGTAATTTGTAACTTACTCACTAAGCCACTATATACATACAAAGGAGACCATTAGTTATACATAACACTAAGAGCACAGTGCAGTAAATGAGCATTAATTATTCGTAACATTAAGAGCACAGTGCAGTAAATGGGGAATACTTTTAACAGTGTGCATGGATCCTGACTATTAAAACTACAGAATGATGACTGTTTGGTAATGAAAATGTCACATTTCTTTTGTTGTTCTGCTAACAACATACAAATTTAAACTGCAAAAGCAGACAAACACTTGAAGAACAGTTGATATTACAAATTATTAATATTAAATGACTGATGGTACACCAGAGAACAAAATACATACTTCACACAGAAGAGAAATAAGTTATTTCCACAAGGTCCATTTATGATTCCCATCTTCCCTGTCCAATTTCAGTGCCAGTTCTTTCCATCTATCTTCATTTCTTGGAAGTACGAGCATCATGAAGCCTTCACTTCAGTTTTTTCAATTAATAATGGCACAACCTGGCATTGTTCTCAACCGTCCTTTGTAAGTATGTGAATCATGGTCGTTACATTTAGTAAATCCCATTGAATATCATTTAATCTACAAAAACTGGTGTCTAAATCTAATTTGAAAATTATCGTTGTTGGTATGACTTACAATATGAGAGCTTTTTATTGGTGTTAAATTACAGTATCTGAACCAACAAATGACATGCAGAAGTTCCCCAAGACTTGTGGTATTTCTGTATGGGTCACAGTTGCATCACGCATCGTATGACAACAGTAAACACAAGTCTGGAAAAGACATGGTGTCCTGAGCTCCCAGCCAATCAGTGTTGATATCACCACTAGCCACTCCATCTCTGTGTATAGGCTCTTTACACTGAGTCATCTGTTGTTGGAATTCCAGCCCAGGCATGAAAGCTTGTGGATGGTCTACAGTAAGGTTCATTTTGTCCACACTTGTCATGGTACATGACATGGTAAATCAGGTCCCATGCAGATCCAGTGCCCCCCTCCTCCCATGGCACAATAATGCCCCCAGTAGTGTGCATCAGTGACTGCCCCCAGTAGTGTGCATCTGTGACACAGTCCATGTTTTAGCAGCAGTTTTCGTGGATGATGCAGTTTCCACAAACAACCATTCACTCTGTTTAACAGGAAACATGATTCATTCAACCAGGTGATACATTGCCATTGATGCACAGTGCAATCCCAAGGATTCAGTGCCCACTGCAATTGCAGCTGACTGTGACATTGGGTCAACATGGGAATACATAGATGTCATCTGCTGTAGAGCCCCATGTCCAGCAATGTGCTCTCAATGATGTGCACTGAAACACTTGTGCCTGCACTGGCATTCTACTCGGTGATCAGATCTGCCACATCTACATCTATACTCTGCAAACCACCATGAGGTTCATGGCAGGGGGCATGTCCCATTGTACCAGTTATTAGGATTTCTTCCTGCTCTATTGGAGTATGGGAAGAACGATTGTTTGAATGCCTCTGTGTGTGCAGTAATTGTTCTAATCTTATCCTCATCATCTCTATGTGAAAGATACCTATTCTGCTTTATGGAGATAGCAAGCCTCTGATCTCCACATTCTGTGATGAGTTGTGGATATCCAATACTTGTCACCTCCTTGGCATTTCATTATCTTTCAACTACTTCAAACATATTCTTATTTTAGTAGATGCAAATAGCTGACCAGTTTCCCAGTTTCAGAGATGCATGTTCCCAAGTGTTAGGCTATAACAATTGGGCTTTTATCAGAGTCATTTATGTCAGTAGATTTTAACATTTTCTGTCCATATCATAGCCAGCATAATTTTTCATTTATCTCTACTTCATTTACATATGACCCTAACTGTGTCATGTGTCTGCGATGCAACCAGGTCGCATTCAGTCTCATGGTGGGCAGTGTTAATAATGTTTAAGCACTGCATCTATATTTGCTCTCTAGAACCTCCATAATCTTTGGCAGACATATTAGTGGGATCACTTTTTGTCAGATGTGATGTAAGTTCCAGATGAAAGGGCAGTATTACAGTATATTGGTAGGTTGCTCCAGTACACTTTGTCATTTGCTTCGTAATTAGTGCTAGGTTGCCTATTATTGCCTATTACGGATATCACTGTAAGAACTGCATAGTCATCAGCCTTATTCCATACTAAACCATGAACCGTAAGCATCCAGGTGATGTCACCGATTAATGATTTATCAGAGGATATTATCTCGCTGTCCGTATTATTTTGTGGGTAATTATATTTAAAAAGTTGGAAGTCACCACAGTAACCGTGGTTGATAAACCCTCCTGAAAGCCATGTATTACTCACAAAAGTTCACAACAGTGGTATTGCACTAAATGCAATGATGTTACTTCCAACCACAGAGAGTGAAGTTGGTAAAACAATTCAAAAGCTAAAAAATTAAAAGTCAGTAGGCTTAGATGAAATACCAATGTGTGTACTGAAACAATGCATAGGGATTATATAAGGCCCCTTAACAAATATTATAAATGAATTCTTCACATCAGGGACATTTCCTGAGCAGTTAGAACATGCAACAATTGTACCTTTGCTTAAGAAAGATAATGCAGAAGACATAGAAAATTACCGGCCCATTTCCCTGCTGTCAGCATTCTCAAAAATAATAGAAGCAATTATGAAAGACAGATTAATGAATTGCCTGAATAAATACAATCTTTTAAGTGAATCACAGTTTGGTTTCCGAAGTGGCATAAGTACGGAGTCAGCCATAGTAGAATTCACAAAAGTTGCACTTGATGCTCTCAATAAAGATGAGTGTGTCACAGGCATATTTTGGGATCTTTCTAAGGTGTTTGATACAGTCGACCACAAGATTCTATTAAAAAAATTAGAAGCATTAGGAAATAGAGGGATAGCTAATGACTGAATTCGATCATAACTAACAGATAGGGTACAAAGAGTAAAGATAACACATACTTCAAATAGATCTAAACATTTAGTAAAACACTTATCAGAACCAAAATACATTAATATAGGGGTTCCACAATGTAGCATATTAGGACCAATACTGTTCCTGGTATACATCAATGACTTTCCCAGTAGTGTTACGCATGGTGAAAAAATCCTCTTTGCTGATGACAGCAATATTATAGTCAGTGAGAAAACAAGAGAACTCCTTGCCGAGAAAGCAAATGAAGCTCTCAAGGAAGTTTGTTTGGTCAATAAGTAATAAAGTGACATTGAATGTAAAGAAAACTAATGCCATGAATTTCAGTTTGAAGAGGAAAAATGGCAATGTTAAATTAAATGTAGATGGCACCTCTATAGACTGTGTAACAAATGCAAAATTTCTAGGAATGAATATTGATTCTCAGTTGAAGTGGTGTGAACACACAAAGGTACTTGCAAACAGAATGTCATCAGCATGTTATGCCCTTAGAATCCTATCATCAGTGTGTAACATGCAGTGTCTTTTAGTTGCATATTATTCATATGTACACTCAATTCTTAGTTATGGCATTCTTTTTTTGGGAACAAATGCACAAAATATGAACAAAATTTTCAAACTCCAGAAAAGAGCCATAAGAAGAATAACCAAAAATACTAGTCAAGCTCATTGTAAAGATCTGTTCAGAACACGGGATTTTAACTGCTCCATGTGAACACATTTACCAGTCAGTTGTTGTTGTAGTTGTTGTTGTGGTCTTCAGTCCAGAGACTGGTTTGATGCAGCTCTCGATGCTACTCTATCCTGTGCAAGCTTCTTCATCTCCCAGTACCTACTGTGACCCACATCCTTCTGTATCTGTTTAGTTTATTCATCTCTTGGTCTCCCTCTACGATTTTTACCCTCTACACTTCCCTCCAATGCTAAATTTGTGATCCCTTGATGCCTCAGAACATGTCCTACCAACCGATCCCTTCTTCTTGTCAAGTTGTGCCACAAACTCCTCTTCTCCCCAATTCTATTCAATACCTCCTCTTTAGTTATGTGATCTACCCATCTAATCTTCAGCATTCTTCTGTAGCACCACGTTTCAAAAGCTTCTATTCTCTTCTTGTCCAAACTATTTATCATCCATGTTTCACTTCCATACATGGCTACACTCCATACAAATACTTTCAGAAACGACTTCCTGACACTTAAATCTATACTCAATGTTAACAAGTTTCTCTTCTTCAGAAACGCTTTTCTTGCGCTTTCTTCAAGACACTGTCCATTCTGTTCAACTGCTCTTCCAAGTCCTTTGCTGTCTCTGACAGAATTACGTCATCGGTGAACCTCAAAGTTTTTATTTCTTCTCCATGGATTTTAATACCTACTCCGAACTTTTCTTTTGTTTCCTTTACTGCTTGCTCAATATACAGATTGAATAACATCGGGGAGAGGCTACAACCCTGTCTCACTCCTTTCTTAACCACTGCTTCCCTTTCATGCCCCTCGACTCTTATAACTGCCATCTGGTTTCTGTACAAATTGTAAATAGCCTTTCGCTCCCTGTATTTTACCCCTGCCACCTTCGGAATTTGAAAGAGAGTATTCCAGTCAACATTGTCAAAAGCTTTCCCTGAGTCTATAAATGCTAGAAACGTATGTTTGTCTTGCCTTAATCTTTCTTCTAAGATAGGTCATAGGGTCAGTATTGCCTCACGTGTTCCAATATTTCTACAGAATCCAAACTGATCTTCACCGAGGTCGGCTTCTATCAGTTTTTCCATTCGTCTGTAAAGAATTCGCGTTAGTATTTTGCAGCTGTGACTTATTAAACTGATAGTTTGGTAATTTTCACATCTGTCAACACCTGCTTTCTTTGGGATTGGAATTAATTATATTCTTCTTGAAGTCTGAGGGTATTTCGCCTGTCTCATACATCTTGCTCACCAGATGGTATAGTTTTGTCAGGACTGGCTCTCCCAAGGCCGTCAGTAGTTCTAATAGATTGTTGTCTACTCCCGGGGCCTTATTTCGACTCAGGTCTTTCAGTGCTCTGTCAAACTCTTCACGCAGTATCGTATCTCCCATTTCATCTTCATCCTCTTCCGTTTCCATAACATTGTCCTCAAGTACATTGCCCTTGTATAGACCCTCTATATACTTCTTCCACCTTTCTGCTTTCCCTTCTTCGGTTAGAACTGGGTTTCCATCCGAGCTCTTGACATTCATACAAGTGGTTCTCTTCTCTGCAAAGGTCTCTTTAATTTTCCTGTAGGCAGTATCTATCTTACCCCAAGTGAGATAAGCCTCTACAGCCTTACATTTGTCATCTAGCCATCCCTGCTTAGCCATTTTGCACTTCCTGTCAATCTCATTTTTAAGACATTTGTATTCCTTTTTGCCTGCTTCATTTACTGCATTTTCTCCTTTCATTGATTAAATTCAATATTTCTTCTGTTACCCAAGGATTTCTACTAGCCCTCGTCTGTTTACCTACTTGATCCTCTGCTGCCTTCACTTCTTCATCCCTCAGAGTTACCCATTCTTTTTCTACTGTACTTCTTTCCCCCATTTCTGTCAATTGTTCCCTTATGCTCTCCCTGAAACTCATGTAACAAGAGATAGACTCAACTTACATTTACCAAGAAAAAATAAACATGAAACTCAAAACAGCATTTTGTACCAAGGAATAAAACTGTACAATAAATTACCGAAAGAGATTAAAGAAATTGCAAAAATTCACTTATTGAAAAAGCCAGCTAAAAAGTACCTGTTATGTAATACATTTTACACATTGAAGGATTACTTAGCTGAAACAGAGTAGGGGTTTGATAAAAATGTTATACAAATAAATAATAATAATGATTTTAAAATATCCAACATTCCACATATCACCTTTACTCTGTGTTTTTTTCCTTCTTTCTTTTCCTTTCTAGAAATACTTATCCCCAAGCTATGCGTGGCACAATACTAACACCTCTTCCTCTTTCTGTGCTCAACATCTCACTCATTATGTAGGGATACTGACTCAGTTTTTCAGGATAGCAAATGGGAAGTTGCAGTGGCCCAGAGATCACCAGTGTTTGTGTGTGTGTGTGTGTGTGTGTGTGTGTGTGTGTGTGTGTGTGTGTGTGTAGTGAGTGAAGTGTTATGAAACAATGTGTGTACAGTGTGTGCAGTGACTGACAGTGAGATATGAGTGAACAATGTGGCAATACATTATTAAGTAAGTTATTTGTAAAATAAGTATTGTGTACCAGGAGTAAATCTAATGATTGTCTCTAACTAGAAGTCTGTAAATATATGTGTATACGAATTAGCTTATTTTAAATTGATCTAAATTTGTAAATATAATAGAGGAAAACATTCCACGTGGGAAAAATATATCTAAAAACAAAGATGCTGTAACTTACCAAACGAAAGCGTTGGTATGTTGATAGAGACAATAAACACACAAACACACACACAAATTTCAAGCTTTCGCAACCCGAGGTTGCTTCATCACGAAAGAGGGAAGGGGTTGCATCATCAGGAAAGAGGGAAGGAGAGGGAAAGACGAATGGATGTGGGTTTTAAGGGAGAGGGTAAGGAGTCATTCCAATCCCGGGAGCGGAAAGACTTACCTTATGGGGAAAAAAGGACAGGTATACACTCGCAAACACACACATATCCATCTGCACATATACAGACACAGGTAGACATCATTCACATAGGGATTATGAGGATAAGATTAGAATAATTACTGCACGCATAGAGTCAGTCAGATGATCATTCTTCCTGCACTCCATACATGAATGGAACAGAAAGAAACCCTAACAACTGGTACAACGGGACAAAACTGGGTGATGTGATATGAAATCATACAGGTCATGTCAACTCATGGTCATGAATTTCTCTGCAAAAAATTATAGTAGACCTCTATATCGTAAGTGTTAAGAAATAAAGTATTTTCATTGTATCTTAAATTTTGTAAATGGTAAGGCACTTTGAAAAATGTATATTTTGTGAATAACTCTTAAAACATTAGACAACAAAAAAATATATATAACTAATAAACCAAAATTACTGGAGACATGGCTGTTGTTTTGTGTTAAAGCTCCCTCTTAGTGTGTTGAAATTTAGTTGACACCTACATATTTATAGGCTTTCTTTAATTTACAAATTTAAATGAAAAAACGAAATTTAAGTTAATTTTTTCAGTTGCAACATTTTTTTTCTGATTTGGAAAGTCACAGAAGGTCATCTTTTTTTTTCATATTACCAGATACTACTGATGCAATTATAAACAGTATCTTCACTGCTACAGCTATCTGTATTACATAAATATTACGAAACATGTAAAAAAATTGCATTTTTATGACTTTTCATGAATTATTTACCTGAAAAACTTTTGAGAATTACACAAAATATTGTTTGCTTAATATGTCAGTAGTCAGTGCAAACACAGTGGAAATATTTTTCTGTGCAAAGTGTTAAAAAATTTCTAACATTCTGCATATTTCGCATCACTGAATTTCTGGTGTAAAACATGCATGCTGACAACACTGTTTCCAGCACTCTTCTGTTTATTAAAAAAAAAATAAAAAGTGAGAACTTGCACATCAACTATTCCACATCGAGTTTGGTTTTAACTTTTTGTTAGATACAATGTCAGTGAGGAAATACAGTAGTGGAAGAGCGAGGTGCGTGGGGGGAAGGATGTCGTGTTTAAGAAAGGTGAAAAACACTTCACAGTTGTTGGAAATCTGTCAGAGGTATTGCAGAAATATCTTGGTACTCAAGTAATGGTATTAGCATCACATTCATTGAGCAGGAATTGATAGATTCACTACAAGAGGAAATTTAGTCACAACCCACCTGAATGATCATCATCAGATGAATGTGCAACTGAAGAAGACAGTGCAGACATTTATATACCTGGGTGTGAAGTTGTTGATGTGTTGGTCTCATCGGATTAGGAAAGGATGTTGGCCGTGCCCTTTCAAAGGTATTTGGGCATGCCCAGATTCTTACTGTAGGGCATCTGTTGCAAGATGATACACGTACTGTTGCTCTGGAATATTACTTAAGTGATGACAAAGATTGCAGCAGGCAAAGTCCTAACCAGGGTGATGTTATCTCTGTCAGTCAAAATGGGGAAAATGTTAAAAAGGTAAAAAGATATATGACAAGATCAATAAGAGAAGCATATCTCCTAATGAAAAATGAGAACCCGAATTTAAAAACTGGTCTCACAAAATTCTACTCCTTACAACCAAAATGAGCAAAATGCCAACCAGTGAAGGAAGAATGCACATGTATTTACTGCACTAATTTGAAACTTATTTATTTCGCCATAAGCAGTGTCATAGGAAAGAAGTACACAGAGATGGGCCTCATGCTTTTGTGTATATGTCAAGAGCCGCTGGATAAATGTTGGTTGCAGGAGTGTGAAATGTGTCCTGGTGGTGAATTAATGACTGTTGAAGCATTACACCTTCAGGATACTGACAATGATATAAGCTATGCACTGTGGGAGGGAGATGAGTTGGTGGAGAAGACAGTAGAGCCAAAGACGTTTGCTGCAGAGGTTAGACATTGGGTCATGAAAGAAATAGTTCACCATCACATCCGGAGAATTCAGAGACAAGTCTTAGCAGAAGTAATATCAGCCACATCCCAGAATACCAACACATTAATTCTTCATTTTGACTTTGCTGAGAAGTGGTCTGCTGCTTTGCAGAATGAAATAAAAAATTACCACTAGTGCACATACCAGGTATCAATATTCACAGATGTTGCTCAGTTCCTTGGAACATCACACCATTTTACTATTGTCAGTGATGATCTCATTCATGACAGCACACATACATGCTATGCTGTCAGTATGATAATTGATGACATAGCATTTAGAGGCCTTGCATTTCCTAAACATGTTTGTGTAACTGATGGTGCAGCATCTCATTTTGAAAACTGATTTCAGCTTTATGAGCTTGGTCAACACTGTGGTATAGGTATTAAGACAAAATAATGGATATTTTCAGCACCTGGTCATGGAAGAAGTGCATTTGGTGGGATATGAGGTCTCTGTAAACTTCTTGCAGTAAGATTTGAGCTCCAGCATGAAGCTGTTGATACCGTAAGAGGTGCTGCTGGATTTGTATACAGCATATCAACATTAGTAACAAACATGAAATGCTTAATTCTAAATGAAAGTACATTAAGAGATTTCTGTTTAAAAAAGAGAGAACAATGGTCTGCTATGAAGCCTGCGGTAGGAATTCCATGAAGTCACTGCTGGGTTGCATTCCAGAGTGGCACATACAATGCAAGAACGGTTATCCACGAAATGTAGCCTGTTACTATGTGTGAAATGCATAGACCACAGTATAAATTAGAAGACTTGTAGTGAGCCACTTCATCTCTAGTGTGTATGACAATCAGTGATGGGTGGGACAGATAATAAGTCTCTCTCATGAGCTGCAAGATATGACCATCTCCTTTCTGACACCTCATGGTCCTGCTAATGCTTTCAAATGACCATCATCAAAAGATCAATGTGCAGTTCACATTTCCCATGGACTGTTCTTGTTGGATCATTCTTGTCTGTGTGTAAATGCACCTCACTATACATGTTCAATGGGACAATATTAGAGAAGGAAAGTTGCTATTCACCATATAGCGGAGATGCTGAGTCGCAATAGGCACAACAAAAAGATTCACACAATTATAGCTTTTGGCCATTAAGGCCTTTGTCAGTGACACACACACACACACACACACACACACACACACACACGTCTGCAGTCTCATATAACTGAAACCAGTGTGAATCTTTCTGTTGTGCCTATCACGACGCAGCATCTCTGCTATATTGTGAGTAGCAACTTTCCTTCTCTAATACTGTTACATTCCATCCTGGCTTTTAAATTGTTCAAGTTCAATGGGAAGCCGATGATAAAAAAAAACAAATGCACTCTTTTCAACAGTGCAGTGTTGATTGTTACATTGTATGCAATTTTAATTCATGGGCAGCCATAAAAAGTAAAATGGGTATAAGTATTCTGTGTCTCACTTTTGTTATAAAATGCTTTTGAACAAAATTATGAATTGTTTTCCCACTCACTTATAATGTTGTAAAGTAATTATTTTGATTCCAAAATGCCAGTTCTGCATGACATTTATGTAAAATCAGCAATCAGTTTAAATAATTAAGTGACCATGATTTTTTGCCATTGAAACAGGAGCTAGGTCTACTTAAAAATTTTCTCACATTTTGTATAGACAAGTATTGCCCACTCTGATTGTACATTCCATAAGTACAATGAGCAGCTAAAGTATTATAAAATTTTTAGAACGTTTACAATGGGGGTTTTGGAGAGAATAATTTCCACATAACCAAAAAATTTCAGATTCTTTCATCTTTACATACAAATACTTTGACACTTAAAGTAGTTCATACATTGATGTCATAGCTAACAGCAGTCCTTCCACTTCATCATTTCTCAGGACAGTTAAGATTCTACCACTACTCATATTTTCAAAACATAATTTGCAGAAAGATGTCTATCACGTTTGGTTTCTTTATTACAATTTTTCAGTTTTCCCTTTTGTTAAGATATTTTCACAAATCTTTAAAGAGATCTGTAGCATTTTATGAAATTACTAGAAAATCAAAGTATTGTAGTTTTGGAGAGCTATGATGTGGAGCTTCAACATCTATTTTTTCAGCAAACTTTGAAAAAGAGATGTGACACATACACTCTTGACCTGTACATGCAGCTCATGGTGTTTTGCAGAGTATAGGTGTAGATAGATAGATAGATATAGATGTACATGTAGATGTAAAAGTCTAAAACAATTTAAATTTGTTAGGCTTCTCTGCTTCCTCTTAGACTTCTGCCACAAACTGGATCCATTAAGTGTGGCACTACAAAATAAGGAACTCCTTATTTCATCCCTGAAAATAAAAACTGAATACTGCAGCTCAGTTTTGGAGAACCTGCACTCTACTGTTCGACCACACGAACATAGGTTTTTGGACCTGACATCCATTTCAGGCAAAATTAATATGTTCAGCTGACACGCATTCGTACTGGAGTGTAAAAATACCAGGATTGTAATATATTCAAAGAGTAATCATTTAAAGCTGGTTCTTGAAACTTTTATTAATAGACTTTCTTGAGATAGTTTATGTCTATCTTCGAGGGTCTTCCAGTTCAG
The DNA here is from genome assembly GCF_023864345.2 of Schistocerca serialis cubense. NCBI lineage: Eukaryota > Metazoa > Arthropoda > Insecta > Orthoptera > Acrididae > Schistocerca > Schistocerca serialis. The sequence goes on along the minus strand of NC_064638.1, from coordinate 244,568,607 downwards.
TTCATTTAGCATCTGTATGACACTCTCCTGTGGATTAAACAAACCTGTGGCCATTCATGCTGCCCTTCTTTGTGTATGTTCAGTAAACCCTGTTAGTCCTATCTGGTATGGGTCCCACACATTTGAGCAATATTCTAGAACAGGTCACACAAATGATTTGTAAGCAATCTCCTTTGTAGACTGATTGGACTTCCCTAGTATTCTACCAATAAACTTAAGTCTATCATCTGCTTTACCCACGGCTGAACCTATGTGATCATGCCATTTCATATCCCTACAAAGTGTTACACCCAAATATTTGTATGAGTTGGCCAGTTCCAACAGTGACTCATTGATATTAAATTCATGGGATATTACGTGTTTTCATTTTGTGAAGTGCGAAATTTTACATTCCTGAAAATTTAAAGCAAGTTTCCAGTCACTGCACCACTTCAAAATCTTATTGAGATCTGACTAAATATTAAAGTAGCTTTTATTAGGTAGTAGTTTGTTATAGATAACTGCATCATCTGCAAAAAGCCAGACTTTACTATTGATATTGTCTGCAAGGTCATTAATACACAACATGAACAGCATGGGTCCCAACACATTTCCATGGGGCACACCCGAAGTTACTTCTATTTCTGAAGATGTCTCTCCATCCAGGATAACATCCTGTGTCCTCCTTACCAAAAAGTTCTCAACCCACTCACAAATTTCACTTGATACCCCAGATGATCGTGCTTTTGACAATAAGTGTAGCTATGGTACTGACCCAGATGCTTTTCAGAAATCAAAAAATGTAACATCTATCTGACTGCCTTTATCCAAAGGTTTCAGTATGTCTTGTGAGGAAAGTGTGATTTGGGTTTTGCGTGATTGATGTTTTCAAAGTCCAGACTGGTTGACATTGAGGAGGTTATTCTGTTCAGATACCTCATTAGGTTTGAGCTCAGAATATGTTCTAAGATTCTACAATAAATCAGTGTCAAGGATATTGGATGGTAGTTCTGTGGATCACTTCTACTACCCAAGAGGGGCTAGCTCAGCCGCAAATTCAGTGTAGGATCTCAGAGGGATTCTCTATCTGTAGCCGCAAATTTAGTATAGAATCTGACTGGGATCTATTGGGCCTTGGAGCTTTGTTTAGTTTTGATGATTTCAGCTGTTACTCAACACCCTGACACTACTACTTATTTCATTCATTGTTTGAGTGGTATGAGGATCAAATTGGGGCAATCCTGCTGGGTTTTCCTTTGTAAAGGAACATTTGAAAACCGAGTTAAGCATTTACCTCAATCTCAGTTCCTGTCTCATTTACTAGGGGCTGGACACTAACTTTGGTGTGCTACTAACGACCATTACATATGACCAGAATTTCTGTGGCTTCTGTGAAAGATCACTTGACAGTATTCTGCTACAGTAGTCATTGAAGGTATCATGCATTGCTGTCTTGACAGCCCAATGCTTCTTTCTATCTATAGCCCTACTCCTTGTTTTATACATATTATGCAGTAATCTCTGTTTCATTAGAAGTTTCTTTACAGTGGCTGTGTACCACGGAGGTTCCCTCCATTTATGAACTGTTCTACTGGTTACATATTGGTCCCATGCATGGTCAGTTATTCTTTTAAATTTGAGCCAGTTCTGCTTTATGCTCCTGCCCTGTGCTGAAAGTTTCAAGTTCCTATTTCTGCTTGTTTTAATTGTCCTTCATACTTTGGTTGTCACAATCATGTCGTGGTCACTCGTACCAGTTTCGATGTGGACATCCTCAAAGACGTCAGGTCTGTTTGTTGCAATTAGATCCAACATATTTCCATCATGAGTGGGGTTCCTAACTATCTGTTCTAGGTAGTTTTCAGACATTTAGTAAAGTTGCACAGGACGTCTTATCTCGCCCACCACTAACAAAACAGTAATTGTTCCATTTAATTGTTGGATGATCTCCACCAATGATTACAGTATGATTGGGGAACTTACGTACAAGTGAACTGAGGTTTTATCTTAAGTTTTTGGTTATGTCAGGAGATGAGTCTGGTGGGCTATAGAAGGATGCAACTATCATTTTATGGTCACTCCTGATATTGACTCTTGGCCAAACAGTCCCACATGCAGCTTCAATTTCTACCTCGAAGTGGATTTGAGTTCCTTGCCAACTGTGACAAAAGCACCACCTCCATTTCACATTTGCCTATCCTTTCGATATACACTTAAAGTTTCCCCAAAAATGTCTCTGCTATCAATTTCAGGTTTCAACAAGCTTTCTGTACCTAGTATTATGTGAGCTTCACTGCAGCAAACTTTAAGGAAACTCATAACTTTAGTAGCATCACTGTCATTTCCAGCTTTCCATGATTGCAGGAGAGATTGAGTGACACTCTCTTTGCTGGCTATCCACCTGACAATTTGAATATCACTCAATTTACAAATTACTTCCCCAAGAAATTGTGCTGTTTCTCTTAGCGTCTGAAGACTTTTTATTGATCCATAGTAGAATCTGAAAATGCTTTATAAACAGTGAGTCAAATGTTTTGAGATGTTCACATTCCCTGCATTCATCTAACACGGCTAACTGCAAGTGGTGTGCAAGACAATGAATGCTTATTGTTCTAATCCAAGAACACTGTAATTTATTGCTTGAACAGTATACATATATAGAAGACAAGGTGCAATACAATTAGCAGTACACAAGCAACAAGCAGGGCCTTACACTCCGGCCTATGTAGACATTAGGGTGAGGCTGCTGACAGACTGCACATGCAGCTGATGTCATATTAGCAGGCAAGTGTCCTCTAGTGGCTGAATCAAGCACACTTCATGCACGAACTATGAAGTGGCGCACACAATTGGTAGTTGCAGCACTTATCACTCTTAGGCAAAGACCTTTGATTTGCACAGGTAATCCTGGTTCGTGCCCAACCATATTTGTAGCACCATCTGTACCTAAATCTATAATATAATGTTTTCCTCTATGTTCACGTGGACCTATGGTCTTTCTAAATAATTTGTTAAAAAGCTGTGAAATAACCAAAGTAGTGAGGCCTGGTAACTCCATTACACTTAAAATGTCCTCCTTGATGCAGCTGTCATTTGCATACATGTGTCTGACATACACATTTGTGTGATCGACTGCAGATCAATCAGTGAAACTATCAATTGAAAGGCTGATGTATTTACAATTTTTTAAATTGTGTGTGAGGTCCTGCTTCAGTATACCCACTATAAAATGAATGAATTCTCTGCACTGTTTTTCATAGTCATACTGTGCTGGCACAGTTACATTTAATTTTTGTGCAAAACACAGAAGGTGCACAAAGTCTTTAAATGGCTTCTCATGCATAACTATGTAGTAAGCTACATTAAACATATTTGTAAGTTAGGAAAACATTTAACTGCTGATTTTTATTTTTTAATGTGTGGGTAACCTGTGAAAAGATTTATCTCCACATATAAATTAACTACACAGAAGTATGCATTCTGCATAGCATTCAGTGTCAAACAAGACAAAACAAGGAACGACTATACAATCAGAAACAAAGAATAAACATAGTGCAGCATGGAAGCATGGGAATCAAGTGTAGTCTACACCACTGTATATAATGGAGTCACTACACTCCCCCCCCCCCCTCACTCCCACCCTCCACCCTCCCCCACCCCCAGTGTCAGAGTGTCTTCTCTACATGCTGTCCAGATTGCATTGTCATACTTTTCTTGAAATGTGGGGGCTTCTTGTTGGGATCTGTGTGTTCTTCTAGCTGCGGGGTAGTAGTGCCTGCTGATGTTCCTTGCATGGCAGCATCCGATGTTCAGCGAGGCTCCTCTGCAGCTTGCCATGCACGAGGATCTTTAGTTGCTACATCTCCCTTCTTCTTATTTTTTGATGCTAGTTCCTTCTCTGTTGGCTGTGATTCTTGGAACAGCAGTTTGACATGGTTAAGCACAACCATGGTAGGTATGACATTGGTGTCAAACATGAAAGTTTAGTCACCTCAACTAATTATTGCATATGGAGCTTCATACAGGGTTGTAGTGGTCTGCGTAGTGCATCATTACATAATAGTACATGTGAACAGGTGGCTAAATCTGCAAAGACAAACGTGTGGTGTCCAGTTCGTTCCTGAGGCTGTACTGGGTGAAACTGACATGTGGGATCACCGTTTGGTAGCAGAGACCGATGCTGCAACTGTTTCATGTCACATATCGTGGATAAACTCTTCATGCAGACACAATGATTGGCTGTACACCAGCTCTGCTTCTGTAGCTTGGAGGTCAGGCTTGAAGGCTGTTCACAATCCCAGTAAAACAATGAGAAGGGCTTCTGTCCACTTGCCTGTTGCATGACGTTGAAGGGCTGATTCCAATTGTAGGTGCAGGTGTTCCATTGCACTGTTTCTGTGAGATGATGAGCAGTGGTCGTTATTCACTTGACATCTAACCGCTTGGCAAGGGCTTTAAAGAGGTACGCCTCAAATTGACGTCCTTGATCTGTTGTTATTCTCAGTGGTACGCCAAAACATGCAATCCATCCTCTGAAAAACGTTCTTGCCACAGTCTCCACAGTGCTGTCTGGTAATAGGTAATAGGTCATAGGTAATGCATCTGGCCATCTTTTGTATCTGTCCACGATCATAAGGCAATAACTGCAGCCTTCGGACATTGATAGTGGGCCTACGATACCCATGTGGACATGGTCAGATCAGTGGTTAAGCAGTATAAATGTACCTGGCTGTGCCTTGACATGTTGTGTGATTTTGTTCTTTTGACATGTTGTGTGATTTTGTTCTTTTGACAGGCGATATGTTGTCGTACATGCAATTTACAGTTGACATTCATGCTGAGCCAGACAAAACATTTTTTAACCTGCTTCATGGTTCCTCGGACTCTGGGATGTGCTAGATTGTGTATTGAAGCGATTGCCTGGGCTCAAAATTGCTGTGAAACAAACAGCCAAGGCTTTAGCTTGGTGTCATCACAGTATAACTCCGTGTTCGTGCCCGATATTGTCACTCTTCATAGTTGGAAACATGATTGTTGCACAAGCAATGTTTGCAGCTGCTCATCATCTTGTTGTGCTCATGCCATGGTATCAAAATCAATAGCTGGGAATGCATCAGTAGGTACATTAAGTTTGCCTTGTACATGTATGATATTGGTTGTAAATTTGCCACTGTAGTAAGTATGCAGCAGCTGTCTTGGAGATGTTTGTCTGACTTGGCTTCAGTTTGAAGGTATAAGTTGACGGCTTGTGGTCCATAAGATATTGAAATCGAGGCCTTCCAAAGAATGCTTGAATTTTTTTACTGCAGCATAGGCTGCGTACAGTTCTGTGATCATACATCACTCACTTCTATTGTGAGGGAGATAGCTTTTGGCTAAAGAAAGCAAGCTGTTGTGAAGACTGGTTTATCCTCTGTTGCAACAGTGCACCAGGGGCGTTCATGGAAGCATTGACCAATAATGCTAATAGTGCATTTGTTACAGAATGTGGTAGTACAGCTACATCTGCCATCCACGAATTGCTGAAAAGTCTGCTCTGCATTACAGAGCCCGAATAGCATTGATGTGAACTCGAATAAAACAAACGTCATGGTGACAGCTGTCTTGGGAACACGCTCAGGAGCAATCGGAATCTAATAGTACACTCTGACCAAATCTCTTGTTGGAAAAGTAATTTTGCCTTGTATCCCAGCAAAGAAATCCTCTATATGTGGCAAGAGGTATCTGCCCAGAATGGTTTTCGCATTTAATTGTTGGTAATCGCTGCAGGGCTGTCAACCATTCTTATTTTTGGGTACCACATGAAGAGGGGCTGCGCTGTTACTTGAAGAGTGGCAAATATCTTGAGCTAAGATGCTACGAAATTCTTGTTTGGTACAGTCTTAGACATAAAAACTGACCGCCGGCCGCCCGCCCGCCACAGAGAGACTAAGTCCGAGTCGTTCACTTAACGTGGCCAATAAAACTGACCGCCCCTGACAACTCTGTTAGATGCGGAAGTGTTAGGAGGAAGTGTTGTCTACTTCCGAGATGTTCTCGGATTGTGTGAGCCCGTGGTATAGTGGTAATCTTCGTGCATTCTAAGCTTATGGTCGCCTGTTCGCGTCCAACTGTTTTTTTTTTTTTAACCACATTTCGGTCTAAAGTTATGAGCTGATTGAGCATCGAAGATAATTCGCTTAACATTCTACCCACCAGCAATAACAAGTATTCCAGAAACACCTCCGCAGGACAGCTCGTGGCTGCGTCGCGATAATAACAGCTTACGCTCGAGCGTTTCCTCGCCCTGCAGCGGCTACTGGCCAGACGCCACCCGCCGCCTGAAATCCGGCGCCGCCCATGTGAACGCAGCGCCACGCTGTCAGTGTATATATCAACTGTCATTTTCGAATTTGAAGTTCTAGTTATCATCTTGCAGTTAAGCATTAGATTTTGCATACTTGAAAATCATGAACTACAGTTAAGCATTGTAAAATTGAGTCGCAAGTGGAAAAAGGTGTGACATCTGCAACACAACGTTTACTTTTGGTATAACAGAGGGGTGAATGCAGAGGAGGCAGCTAGAAGGATTTGAACTGTGTTTGGAGCGAGTGCTTTTGGGAAAATAAGCCAGGAAAAGATATTCGTGTTTCAACAAAGATCGTTCTGGCATGAATGATTTTCCACATTAAGGAAGTCTCGACTACTGATATATGTGATAGATTACCATTTTACCATCATGCGACATTTGCATTCAACAGGCAAAGTTCAGAAGTCTGGTGTAGGAGTACTGCATGCTCTAATTCGAAACAACAAAAATCAACGTAGTGACTATTATTGAACGTCATCAGGTCACTCATGGAGCATTCCTATGCAGTACTGTTACTGGTGACGTGTTATGATGCCTTTATCGTTAACTTCCTAAGAAGAAATGAAAGGATGAGCCCCACCAAAAGACGTAAACTCGAGGAAAGGGTAGTGTGAACATAATATTTTACATTCGATAAATCCAAAAGTGTGTTTTGGGCTACGAATTCTGCCCCCAGGGCGTGTGCAACACAGCTGGAATTTGTTGCCAACGACTAAGACACCCTTCGGTCGCAGTGTAAGAAAATCGAACAACAAAACTACACCACCTGTGCTACTGCATGATAACGCACTATGTTGATTTGAGAAACAAAACTATCCAGGATACTGATAGGAAAGTCGTCTCTCAGGCATTTGTATTGATAGGGAAGTCCTCTCTCAAGCACTTGTCCCTCCTCTCGTCATATATTTGTAAAATTTTACCTTTCCCGCTCTTGATCGATCAACCGTCAAGGCAATTCATTTCTAAACGAAAATACTCTTAAGAGTACCTGGTTTAATGACATCGTTAGAATCAGTAGGTTTCTACAGGCGTAGAATTTGTAAATAACTTTAGCATTGTCTGATCGTTTTAGATATCGTGAAAGAAAATTCTGCTGCTGATTAATTTCTCTTTGATAATTACTGTTGCGTTTAGTAAACTAATGGAAAATGCAATTAATACATTCACTGTACTAATACAAATTAAATTAAGCTTACTACAGAAACATAACGACGGCAGTCTATCTTAATAAAGATTTAAGTCTTTCTGAGACGAGTGAGCCTATTTTAACACGAATTAGTAGGAGATTACCGACTTTTGACTTAGAAAACATCTGTATTTATTTAATTTCCTGTACCATTCGTAAGTATTATGAAAATGTGACATTTCATAGATAAAATTATGTATTCACAACAACAAAAAATATGTCGGCAGAAAACAAAAGTGGCATTATGAATTTGGCAGTACCGTAAGGTTTTCGCTCTGACACTAAGAGTTACTGAAAGTAGCAAGTCGAATTTTGCTCGAGCGTTGTCTTAGGATTCCCTTATTGAGTTTTTATCTGCCTGCTTGTAGCTGTGCTACAAAAGAATTTAAAATCTGGTTTTCAGCGAGTCTCGAAAGGCGAACGAAAGCAGCTTGCACCTGGTAAGTAAGCATGTTACCTGGGAACTGGTTTTTTCCTGAAGTGGGAAGACATCCTTTTGTGGTTGAATTGTTGGCAAATGTCAGTCAGACGTTTGCCGTTGGTCTAAGCGTTTCGGTGTACTGAATTTGTACCAATGATTTTTCTACAGGTTTTTTCTGTCCCAAATAGAGAGTTGAAGTCTCCCATTAGTATTTTCACGTCATTTTGGTGAATTTTGCTCATAGTATTTTCGAGTGTGTTCCAGAATTTTTCGACGTTTTCGGTGTTTTTCTTATTTTCGATGTTGGTGGGGACACGTGCATTGATGAGTGTATATTTTTTACTGGGGCCCTGAATGAGCATAGTCATAAGTCGCTTGTTGATGGGCCGGCCGCGATGGCCGAGCGGTTTTAGGCGCTTCAGTCCGGAACCGCGCGACTGCTACAGTCGCAGGTTCGAATCCAGCCTCGGGCATGGATGTGTGCGATGTCCTTAGGTTAGTTAGGTTTAAGTAGTTCTAAGTTCTAGGGGACTGATGACCTCCGCCGTTAAGTCCCATAGTGCTCAGAGCCATTTGAACCTTTTGATTGTTGATGGGTGTGATTTCTTTGAAAGACTGATGATAGATCTGTGTTCGAGAAATGCAGTGCCGAAGATTGGTACGCCTTTTGCTACCTTTTGTTGTATTTTGCTCTTGAAGATGCAATGGTTTCCCTAATGGAAGGTTTCATTGTCAGTTAGTCGTGGTTCTTGAAGAGCGAGGATGAGAATTTTTTGTCGGTCGATTTCTTTTGTGAGATTATTTAGTTTTCGTGTTTGGATCAATATATCGATGTTTACTTTTAAATGCGTGTTTTTTTCTTGTAGGGAAATTTACCAGAGATCTTCGATATTCTCTGCTGTGCTAACCTGGACCCCCCACAATCCGAAAATCCAACTGCCGCCTGTCGACAGCCGGGTTGCGTACCACCTGGGGTAAAGTTGACTTTGCTTGCATAGTTCATGTTTGCTTGTGTTTCATTGGTTTGGCTTGGGTGATACCAGAACCGGACAGGACCAGAGGGTGCTGAAGCTTTTGAAAGCAAATATCTTCAGCCAAGCTCATTGAGCTAACAGACGGTGACCAGAGTAGCGGTGATTTTCACTCAGACCGTGTCTGGATTTTGGGTTCAACGGACTGAGTAGCCGTTCAGGATTGTGTTAGTATTTGGTTCACCCCTAGTATTTGATTTCCTCGGTACCACCCATATGGGGGAGGGTTTCCCCTATCCGCCACACGCGATTATTATTATTATTATTGTTATTGTCATTATGTCATCAGCAAATCCGATATGGTGTATCTTCCCACCACTGAAATAGATATGTATTGTTCGATTCAGTATTTCCATCACATAAATGTGGGTTATAATTACGTTACAATGCTGCTAGTAGACATATTTCTCACTTTTTCTTAGACAGTTGCTACCTGTTACTCCATCATAGGAATTTATGTGCGCAGCATTGTTGCAATACAGACGTTCAAATTATCCGATTTCTGTAATTTAATTTCGATACCAGATCGTTTTAATCGGATTCAGCCAGGCAGTCTTAATGTGGATATCCGACTACGACTCTCATCATATGATAGACTGGGTAAACCACATTCTTAATCGGACTGTTGAATATAGATCACTTATCTATGACAGGGCCTGAATTCTTAAACACTGTGGAAAATAATAATCCAATGTGCTTATTTCAAATACGTTATTTAAATATAAGTATATGAACTAACAAGATAAGTTTATTTACAGGAGCAGAGCCCCATCCATCATAGCAGAGCAGTGCGAGATTGGTTTCAGGGCCAAGAGAGGATAAAGCTGTTGCCGTCTGTTCCACGATCAACAAACATCAACCAGACAGAGAATATGTGGGCAGAGGTAACAAGGCCATTGCCACGTGGATCTACAAAAGCAAGCGACCTTTGGACAAATTTAGAAAACATATGTTGGGAAGTAAACCATCACGCTGCACTGTCGACGACTTAATGAAATCAGTTCCCCTACGCCTTCGAGAAATCTTACGTAATGATCGTGGGTGGGTTGGTTACTAAAAGTATAAAAAAATGTTCAAATGTGTGTGTGAAATCTTATGGGACTTAACTGCTAAGGTCATCAGTACCTAAGCTTACACACTACTTAACCTAAATTATCCTAAGGACAAACACACACACAGCCATGCCCGAGGGAGGACTCTACCATCCGCCGGGATCAGCCACGCAGCCCATGACTGCAGCGCCCTAGACCGCTCGGCTAATCCCGCGCGGCTACTAAAGTATACTCGTCCACAAAACCCATGTGGACAATTATCTGATAATCGGTCAAGCTTAGCTTTGTCGCAGCTCTTTAGCATACAAATCCATTTACTTTCAGGCTCCTCCTTACAATTCTTGCATTGCAAGGTAATTGAAAAAAACTCATCCACTCGACGCTAGCTGAGGAGCTGAGTGGTGCATGTGTTGCTCAACACACAGTAGTTGTCACCCTCACTGGAATCACTGACTGTGTGTGTGTGTGTGTGTGTGTGTGTGTGTGTGTGTGTGTGTGTGTGTGTTCGTGTTCACGCACAATCTGAATTAATACTATTAACATTAGCAACCAACAATAAATATTGCATAAAATATGACTGTAAAGTATTTTAATGCGATGGGAAGTTACAAACTGAATTATCACCCAACCCACGTCCTGCATATTACGTTAAGTAAGATGTATTAACTCCATAGTATCGTTAGCAGAGACAGTGCGCTCTTGTTGTCGAGGCTCGCGACAAGCGCAGCGATCAGCAGTGCCCAATGACGCCGCGATTTGTTTATGTTGGCTGAGCGTGGACACTGCAGCAGACGCTTCGCCATAAACAGAAATAAATCACCTTGGCTCTGACTGCAGTGAGCGGATATCACTGCCTGCGTGTTCTTATAGTAACCAACGTGAGACTCTACTCACAGGTGCCAAGGAGCAATTGCAACGGGTACCATGTCATTAGTCATCAGAACATTAACCAGTGATGAAATGTCCACTCTATTTGAATCCCAAGAAAGTAGGAACCTTCTCACAAAGGAATGTGAGGTGGTATCAAAATTTATCCAAAATACAAAAATTAACTGCAGGGCTTTCATATATGCAGTAGTAGCACACAAGGAAATATTATGTCTTGGAAGCGTATATTCCATTTCCTATTCTCATATTAACGCCCTTGCTTTAGAATGAAGTGAGAAAATAAACACGAAAAACATAAGTTCCTGAAAAGCATATAAGTCATTTCCTCTTCTCATATCATAACTTTTGTTTTAGTATGAGGTAAAAAAATAAAGTTTAGGGTTCTGAAACATAATGTGACACCAGTTTCTTATCGTAGGCGCTATCGGAAACGCAAAAAGCAGGGAGCTGTCCATTCTTTTGTCCAAAAGTCTGTTTCCTTTCATGCATTACTCACGCTAGGAGATTCTTATTTAAGGACTTGTGGGCATCAAGTTCTTCAGCAGAACAAGCCTTATGTTATTGTGCTAATTACGGTATGGAAAAAATGTAACAAAGACGAGTTCCCCTAGAGCAGTGAGGATATTTGCACATGTCTGTAATCAGCAATGACTGCCAGCTGCCACAACACTTCACAGAATCCTTGCGGCAGGCAACACAACTGTACGTGCACTTCAGACTTCATTCAGTAAGACGTCAGGAGATGGATGGAAACGTCAAATTAACGTTGCTTTCCGAGTCGTATTCAATCCAGAATGAGGTGTTATTAAGGTAGTTGAACGTTCTAGCAATTACACTTCTATAATTCCCATATGAGTATTCCGATAGCCAAAAGAACCCGTTGGTGTGAAACCATCTGGAACTGCATTAACATCAAACTGCAAGAACTTGAGACAATACGTGGACTCTTCTCTTCGCTAGGTGACCTATTACTGATATTTAGGATCCTCTCCGTCCTAGGCGTAATGGAAATGGAACTTCAGAGGCGCTTTCCGCTATTCTTGACAAACACGGGAAACTTGTAATCACTGCGAGTTACAACTGCGTGATGATAACGGTTCAGGTTGTCAGTAGTTGTGGTGGTGTTATGCTGTCAAACTGCTTACAGCAACGTTAATGGTGGCGCACATAATTTAGCGCTGACTACCTTCTTAAGTAAAGATAGTGTTGTGGCGTCGTCGCTTGTCTTTATTTGGCCTCAGCTTGAGTAATCCGATTTAACGAACATAGTACTACATTCGCGGGTTGCTAATGATACAGTATGACTACAGAGATCATCGTGCGGGTACTACATTAATTCTCCAATGAATTGCTTAAAAGATGTTACCCTCAGCTATGCAGCTGGAACGACTCGTTACACAGGTCCTCTATGTGGCACTTGGTTGAGTGATCAGTTCGCTGCAATGCTGCTTCTACTGTTTGTAAATACTTGTATACTTCAAAAATGGTTCATATGGCTCTGAGCGCTATGGGACTTAACGTCTGAGGTCATCAGTCCGCTAGAACTTAGAACTACTTAAACTTAACTAACCTACAGACGTCAGACACATCCATGCCCGAGACTGGAGTCGAACCTCAGACCGTAGCTGTCGTGCGGTTCCAGACTGTAGCGCCTAGAACCGCTCGGCCACCCTGGCCGGCATACTTGTATACTGACCATTCGTTACTTGACTAAATATGAACTACAATCTAATTCGCATGTTTATGACATGGGTTAGCGCCGGCACAAAGGTATGACTAAGGATTGGATGCCGTTAGAGTCCCGTTATTTTGATGGCAAGACAAATGTTCGCAAATCACCTCTATTGCCTCAAAAAACAATTGCATCTTAAATATCAAAGGACCGACGTCCACACTGTCACAGCGCGTTGAAATACAGCAACGAAGGCAGATGAAAATTTGTGACCGAGTGAGCTTCGAACCTAGACCTCCTGCTTACTACACAGACGTGATGACCATTGCACTATTATTTTTTAAAAAAGTTTGAGAAGACTTTCAGCACCAGGTAGACGGAGGCATAGAGGGCAGGGGTCGAAAATCCGAGGCCTGGCCACAATGCCTGCCCCATACCTGTCACTGAGCAGCTGCATTATTCACATGTATTCCATGTTTGCACTCATATATTCCTTTAAATTGTGGATCAAAATGGAAGTAGTAATTAAGGTAAAATAAATTACAGATTGTCGCCTCCAATGGCGTGCGTTCCTTGTGGAACACAACTTATAACAGTGAACAGGGTGACGGAAAATTAAATAACAAATATTCATTCAGAATTATATTCACAATTTAAGTTATTATGCACTGGATGCATATGAGATCTGTAAGGAAGCCATATATTTTTCAACAAACGGAAGAAGTTTCGGAGCCAGAGGGTTTTTGCCGAATTAGAACAGTTCTGATTTTAGAACCAACGCAAGAGAATATTCCAGGAATAAAAAAAAGTGAAAGAATAGTATTCTGCTTCTAACCAATAAAACTGTCCACCTCTTTGTAGCCCACATAAAGCAATAGATTAAAAATTTTTAAACCATTCGTTATATTTGTTATTCTTCTTCAGCTTAAAATGTTCTTCTGCAATATAAAACATGCACTCTTCTAAGTTCTAAGTTTTGTTTATTACGACGTAAAACACAAACTGTCCCAGAAGCCACGAATAACTGTTATTCTTTGCGTACGGGTAACATTTCCAGTCGGGTTGTAAAGCTTCAGTTATCGGTATATGACTTTCTGCAGTTCTGTTGATAGTGCTAATTTCTTCCTAGTCCAATTCCAAATTCTGATTCTATTTTCACATAAGAAGGTGTGCGCTATAGTTTCTACAATCCCACATTTGTCGCAGTATGGAGATGGTCTCAATTTGATTTTTCATCATCGTTCCGCTGTGGGTATGGTTTCGTTTACAACGTCGCACCATACGGCACTGACTCTAGTTGGTATAATTTTATTGCTGATATTTTTCCAGACGTTCCTCCAGTTTTTTGTAGGTTAATTTACCGGAATTGGTTTGTGAAGACGATGTCTGGCAATGTAATCGTAGACTGTTCTAGTGTTGGTTTGTGCTGGTGGAAGTCTTATACAGCTCCAATCGCCATAGTACTTTCGGACGTAATGTAGGCTGGTGTGCTACATTAACAGGAGCGTTCCTATCCCCAGGATCTAACGAGAGGTACAGAAGTTTCGTGATGCTTTTCTTAGTGGCATGTATTAATTTAAAAGCACGTCTTTATTTCCAAGTCCTTTGTTTTGCCTCTGCAAAGTCGCCGTGTGGGAGAATACTTTGAAGATATTTTGTTTCCACACATACCAAGAGGCTACAGCTAATATTTTGTGTGCAGCGACCTGTAGTATCGGTAAGACTGCTGCGACATGATAAATTTTGCTAAGTATGTATGTATTCATAAACTGAACTTTCTGAAGTCAGTCTAACGATCGTAAGTCATGGGCCATCAACAAGGTTTCGATGTCATTAAGTTTCCGTTCCCAGTTGTTCGTGGCCATGCGCTTGGGATTCGCCCTTAACCACAATCCGAGATGGAGACTCTCATCAGTTACATCTAACCAGTGCGCACCTATTGCACTATTGTAGGAACCGAGATGCAGTATTCTGGATTTAAAATTTTGTAAATTTGTGGTAAGTACTTATGGGACCAAGTTGCTTAGGTCATCGGTCCCTAAGCTTACACACTACTTAATCTAACTTAAACTATGGACAACACACACATCCATGCTGGAGGGAGGATTCGAAGCTCCGACGGTGGGCACTGTCGGGACACAGCAACCAACCTCTCTGCAGCACCTATCTACACACGCTTCTCATCAGACTCGAATTCCCATCTTTGCCGCATACCACATGCGCGGTACCCCCCCCCCCCCCCCCCCGCCCCCCCCCCCCCCCCCCACCCTATTATTCCACTCGCTCGCGGCCGCACTGTATTCCCGCGAGGGTTTGGACTATGTCGTACGTCTAGCACTGAAAGCTTTAGATGACCCTTCGAGACCCAAATAATTATACAGGATGTTTCAGGAGAAATAGTAAATATTGTAGGAGACGGTAGTATAGACAAATTGCAGAAACAGTGACATATAACATGTGTCCAATTTTTATTGAACATACATATAGCTGGTTTGTAGTGTATCTAGAGGTAGCCCTGGATGGAAAAATATTATGAACACCTCACATAAAGAATGTGTTCCACTGCGAAAGACTATCTTATAAGCACTAGAAGCTGCTGTAGGGTAAACTGGGGTCTAAACCCAGTACTTACTGGATATACACCTCTGCAGAAAGACCATTGATAATTTATAGGCCTATAATATGAACAAAGTCGAACAGAAGGTGGCTGCTAGGGAGTCTGGCAAAGTGCAGAGACTGATCTGCTTTCACAAACGGATGGAATTAGCCGGACATCCACTCTTGGGATTGATATGATGCTAGACATGCCCGCCTTAACCTGTGGCTTAAAATGGAGGCAGCGGCAGGGACATAAAGGCTAAAAATTGGAAATAGCTGGATATAGTTAGAATATACGGAATCCCAAATCAATATGGCGATGGCTCGGGAAATGCCGACTAACTATACAATAACTTCTAGCTGTTTCAATAAACCTTGCCATGTAACAGTTGGAAGCAGGGAGAATTGGAAGAACGAACCACCACACCGTGCAGGAGACATAACATAGTGGTTTACTGCCAGGTCGAAAACAGATGAAAGTACTGGGTCTGGTGTACTGCCTAGAATCTCTTTAGGGAAGATAGCCACAATATTACATGACATCTTCTATCAGATGTGCACGGAGGAGAATTAGAGTAGACCCTACAAAAATCGTAGCATCTACTTTTATTCAGACAGCCAAGCAGCTCTGAAATCTCTGTCAGCCCGTACAACTAGAGCGAAGGTAGTTGCAGAATGCCATGAAGCATTTTCTTTCGGACATGTCCGAAAGAACAGACACCACACATATGTCCATATACAGGGTGTTTCAGGAGGAATAGTAGATATTTTAGCAGGTGGTACTACAGACGAATTGCATAAAAAAATTCCATATAAATGCGTCCACTTTTTATTGAAGACGGAGATACAGCTGTTAGTGCGTAACCCTAACAAACTCAAATCAAAGGCAAATGAGGACGTCCAAAGTTGATTTTCAAAAATTCCCCCACCAACTTCAATACACATTTGACTTCTCTTGATAACACCAAGTGTAGCTCTTCTGAGGTCGTCTTTGCGTTCTTATATGAGGGCTGCAATATTCATAATCCGAACGATCATCGGCTCTTGGGTTTACTTTTTCTTTGTAGACTTCGCCTTTAACCATCCCCGCAGGCAAAAATCCAAAGACAGAACGTCCAGGGACCTTGAAGGCCAAGAAAAGTGCCCATATCTAATGATCCATCTTCCAGAAAATGTTAGATTTGGATAATGTGTCACCCAACGACTAGAATTTGCAGGAGCCCCGTCATGCTGGAGGAACATAGGCATTCCTGTGGCCAAATGAACCTCTTCCAATAACGCTGGAAGTCATTTTAAAGGAAGTGTAGACAACTAAGTCCTGTAAGGACCAACATACGAAACGGAAATGGATTGAACCCAGCTGTATGTACGAAATAAAAATTGGACACATGTAATATGGCATTTCTTCTGCAATTTGTCTATACTACCACCTCCTACAGTATTTACTATTCCTTCTGTAACATCCTGTATAATTATTTGGGTCTCGGCGGCTCATCTAAAGTTTTCACTGCTAGACGCACGACATCGTCCGAACCCACGCGGGAATACAGTGTGGGGGCGAGCGAGTGGAATAATGGCCGGGGGGCATGGTCTCTTAAGTTATTATCACAAATTTACAAAATTTTAAATCCAAAATACTGCATATTGGTTCTTAAAATAGTGCAATAGGTGCGCACTGGTTAGATGTAACTGAAGAGAGACTCCAACTCGGATTGTGATTAAGGGCGAATCCCAAGTGCATGGCCACGAACAACTGGGAGCGGAAACTTAATGACATCGGAAGCCGGCCGCGGTGGTCTAGCGGTTCAGGCGCTCAGTGCGGAACCGCGCGACTGCTACGGTCGCAGGTTCAAATCCTGCCTCGGGCATGGACGTGTGTGATTCCTTAGGTTAGTTAGGTTTAAGTAGTTCTAAGTTCTAGGGGACTGATGGCCACAGATGTTAAGTCCCATAGTGCTCAGAGCCATTTGAACCATTTGACATCGGAAACTTGTTGAAGGACCATGGCATGCGATCGTTACACTGGCTGCAGAAAGTTCAGTTTATAAATACATACATACTTAGCAAACTATATGATGTCGCAGCTTACTTACCGATACCGCAGATCACCGCACATAAAATACTAGCTGCAGCGTGTTGATATACACGGAAACAAAATATCTTCAAAGTATCCTTCCAGACGGCGACTTTGCAGTGGCAAAACAAAGGACTTGGACTTAAAGCCACGCTTTTAAACTAATACACGCCACTAAGACAGGCATCACGAGACTTCTATTCCTCTCGTTAGATCTTGGGGATAGGAACGCTCCTGTTAATGTAGCACACCAGCCTACATTACGTCCGAAAGTACTATGGCGATTGGAGCTGTATAAGACTTCCACCAGCACAAACCAACACTAGAACAGTCTACGATTACATTGCCAGACATCGTCTTCACAAACCAATTCCGGTAAATTAACCTACAAAAAACTGGAGGAACGTCTGGAAAAATATCAGCAATAAAATTATACCAACTAGAGTCAGTGCCGTATGGTGCGACGTTGTAAACGAAACCATACCCACAGCGGAACGATGATGAAAAATCAAATTGAGACCATCTCCATACTGCGACAAATGTGGGATTGTAGAAACTATAGCGCACACCTTCTTATGTGAAAATAGAATCAGAATTTGGAATTGGACTAGGAAGAAATTAGCACTATCAACAGAACTGCAGAAAGTCATATACCGATAACTGAAGCTTTACAACCCGACTGGAAATGTTACCCGTACGCAAAGAATAACAGTTATTCGTGGCTTCTGGGACAGTTTGTGTTTTACGTCGTAATAAACAAAACTTAGAACTTAGAAGAGTGCATGTTTTATATTGCAGAAGAACATTTTAAGCTGAAGAAGAATAACAAATATAACGAATGGTTTAAAATTTTTTAATCTATTGCTTTATGTGGGCTACAAAGAGGTGGACAGTTTTATTGGTTAGAAGCAGAATACTATTCTTTCACTTTTTTTTATTCCTGGAATATTCTCTTGCGTTGGTTCTAAAATCAGAACTGTTCTAATTCGGCAAAAACCCTCTGGCTCCGAAACTTCTTCCGTTTGTTGAAAAATATATGGCTTCCTTACAGATCTCATATGCATCCAGTGCATAATAACTTAAATTGTGAATATAATTCTGAATGAATATTTGTTATTTAATTTTCCGTCACCCTGTTCACTGTTATAAGTTGTGTTCCACAAGGAACGCACGCCATTGGAGGCGACAATCTGTAATTTATTTTACCTTAATTACTACTTCCATTTTGATCCACAATTTAAAGGAATATATGAGTGCAAACATGGAATACATGTGAATAATGCAGCTGCTCAGTGACAGGTATGGGGCAGGCATTGTGGCCAGGCCTCGGATTTTCGACCCCTGCCCTCTATGCCTCCGTCTACCTGGTGCTGAAAGTCTTCTCAAACTTTTTTAAAAAATAATAGTGCAATGGTCATCACGTCTGTGTAGTAAGCAGGAGGTCTAGGTTCGAAGCTCACTCGGTCACAAATTTTCATCTGCCTTCGTTGCTGTATTTCAACGCGCTGTGACAGTGTGGACGTCGGTCCTTTGATATTTAAGATGCAATTGTTTTTTGAGGCAATAGAGGTGATTTGCGAACATTTGTCTTGCCATCAAAATAACGGGACTCTAACGGCATCCAATCCTTAGTCATACCTTTGTGCCGGCGCTAACCCATGTCATAAACATGCGAATTAGATTGTAGTTCATATTTAGTCAAGTAACGAATGGTCAGTATACAAGTATGCCGGCCAGGGTGGCCGAGCGGTTCTAGGCGCTACAGTCTGGAACCGCACGACAGCTACGGTCTGAGGTTCGACTCCAGTCTCGGGCATGGATGTGTCTGACGTCTGTAGGTTAGTTAAGTTTAAGTAGTTCTAAGTTCTAGCGGACTGATGACCTCAGACGTTAAGTCCCACAGCGCTCAGAGCCATATGAACCATTTTTGAAGTATACAAGTATTTACAAACAGTAGAAGCAGCATTGCAGCGAACTGATCACTCAACCAAGTGCCACATGGAGGACCTGTGTAACGAGTCGTTCCAGCTGCATAGCTGAGGGTAACATCTTTTAAGCAATTCATTGGAGAATTAATGTAGTACCCGCACTATGATCTCTGTAGTCATACTGTATCATTAGCAACCCGCGAATGTAGTACTATGTTCGTTAAATCGGATTACTCAAGCTGAGGCCAAATAAAGACAAGCGACGACGCCACAACACTATCTTTACTTAAGAAGGTAGTCAGCGCTAAATTATGTGCGCCACCATTAACGTTGCTGTAAGCAGTTTGACAGCATAACACCACCACAACTACTGACAACCTGAACCGTTATCATCACGCAGTTGTAACTCGCAGTGATTACAAGTTTCCCGTGTTTGTCAAGAATAGCGGAAAGCGCCTCTGAAGTTCCATTTCCATTACGCCTAGGACGGAGAGGATCCTAAATATCAGTAATAGGTCACCTAGCGAAGAGAAGAGTCCACGTATTGTCTCAAGTTCTTGCAGTTTGATGTTAATGCAGTTCCAGATGGTTTCACACCAACGGGTTCTTTTGGCTATCGGAATACTCATATGGGAATTATAGAAGTGTAATTGCTAGAACGTTCAACTACCTTAATAACACCTCATTCTGGATTGAATACGACTCGGAAAGCAACGTTAATTTGACGTTTCCATCCATCTCCTGACGTCTTACTGAATGAAGTCTGAAGTGCACGTACAGTTGTGTTGCCTGCCGCAAGGATTCTGTGAAGTGTTGTGGCAGCTGGCAGTCATTGCTGATTACAGACATGTGCAAATATCCTCACTGCTCTAGGGGAACTCGTCTTTGTTACATTTTTTCCATACCGTAATTAGCACAATAACATAAGGCTTGTTCTGCTGAAGAACTTGATGCCCACAAGTCCTTAAATAAGAATCTCCTAGCGTGAGTAATGCATGAAAGGAAACAGACTTTTGGACAAAAGAATGGACAGCTCCCTGCTTTTTGCGTTTCCGATAGCGCCTACGATAAGAAACTGGTGTCACATTATGTTTCAGAACCCTAAACTTTATTTTTTTACCTCATACTAAAACAAAAGTTATGATATGAGAAGAGGAAATGACTTATATGCTTTTCAGGAACTTATGTTTTTCGTGTTTATTTTCTCACTTCATTCTAAAGCAAGGGCGTTAATATGAGAATAGGAAATGGAATATACGCTTCCAAGACATAATATTTCCTTGTGTGCTACTACTGCATATATGAAAGCCCTGCAGTTAATTTTTGTATTTTGGATAAATTTTGATACCACCTCACATTCCTTTGTGAGAAGGTTCCTACTTTCTTGGGATTCAAATAGAGTGGACATTTCATCACTGGTTAATGTTCTGATGACTAATGACATGGTACCCGTTGCAATTGCTCCTTGGCACCTGTGAGTAGAGTCTCACGTTGGTTACTATAAGAACACGCAGGCAGTGATATCCGCTCACTGCAGTCAGAGCCAAGGTGATTTATTTCTGTTTATGGCGAAGCGTCTGCTGCAGTGTCCACGCTCAGCCAACATAAACAAATCGCGGCGTCATTGGGCACTGCTGATCGCTGCGCTTGTCGCGAGCCTCGACAACAAGAGCGCACTGTCTCTGCTAACGATACTATGGAGTTAATACATCTTACTTAACGTAATATGCAGGACGTGGGTTGGGTGATAATTCAGTTTGTAACTTCCCATCGCATTAAAATACTTTACAGTCATATTTTATGCAATATTTATTGTTGGTTGCTAATGTTAATAGTATTAATTCAGATTGTGCGTGAACACGAACACACACACACACACACACACACACACACACACACACACACACACACACACAGCCAGTGATTCCAGTGAGGGTGACAACTACTGTGTGTTGAGCAACACATGCACCACTCAGCTCCTCAGCTAGCGTCGAGTGGATGAGTTTTTTTCAATTACCTTGCAATGCAAGAATTGTAAGGAGGAGCCTGAAAGTAAATGGATTTGTATGCTAAAGAGCTGCGACAAAGCTAAGCTTGACCGATTATCAGATAATTGTCCACATGGGTTTTGTGGACGAGTATACTTTAGTAGCCGCGCGGGATTAGCCGAGCGGTCTAGGGCGCTGCAGTCATGGGCTGCGTGGCTGATCCCGGCGGATGGTAGAGTCCTCCCTCGGGCATGGCTGTGTGTGTGTTTGTCCTTAGGATAATTTAGGTTAAGTAGTGTGTAAGCTTAGGTACTGATGACCTTAGCAGTTAAGTCCCATAAGATTTCACACACACATTTGAACATTTTTTTATACTTTTAGTAACCAACCCACCCACGATCATTACGTAAGATTTCTCGAAGGCGTAGGGGAATTGATTTCATTAAGTCGTCGACAGTGCAGCGTGATGGTTTACTTCCCAACATATGTTTTCTAAATTTGTCCAAAGGTCGCTTGCTTTTGTAGATCCACGTGGCAATGGCCTTGTTACCTCTGCCCACATATTCTCTGTCTGGTTGATGTTTGTTGATCGTGGAACAGACGGCAACAGCTTTATCCTCTCTTGGCCCTGAAACCAATCTCGCACTGCTCTGCTATGATGGATGGGGCTCTGCTCCTGTAAATAAACTTATCTTGTTAGTTCATATACTTATATTTAAATAACGTATTTGAAATAAGCACATTGGATTATTATTTTCCACAGTGTTTAAGAATTCAGGCCCTGTCATAGATAAGTGATCTATATTCAACAGTCCGATTAAGAATGTGGTTTGCCCAGTCTATCATATGATGAGAGTCGTAGTCGGATATCCACATTAAGACTGCCTGGCTGAATCCGATTAAAACGATCTGGTATCGAAATTAAATTACAGAAATCGGATAATTTGAACGTCTGTATTGCAACAATGCTGCGCACATAAATTCCTATGATGGAGTAACAGGTAGCAACTGTCTAAGAAAAAGTGAGAAATATGTCTACTAGCAGCATTGTAACGTAATTATAACCCACATTTATGTGATGGAAATCTGAATCGAACAATACATATCTATATCAGTGGTGGGAAGATACACCATATCGGATTTGCTGATGACATAATGACAATAATAATAATAATAATAATAATAATAACAATAATAATGGAGGCCCGGGAAAATTCCGTGGAGGCCCGGGAAAAGAATAGGCCTCCGGTATGTTCTGCCAGTCGTAAAAGGCGACGAAAAGAACAAACCACTAATAGGGCTAACCCCCCTTTTAGTGTGATTAGTTGGTTCAGGACAGAACTAATGAAGCCTCGGACAAGCGCCGTCATGGTCGGGGACGACGCTTGAACCCTATGCCCGCCCACAATGGTAACGACACTGCTAGCCAACTGGAAAATGATTTAAATCCAAATAGAGGTGTTTTGCAGGATATGCTTCCTGCAACCACCCTAGAAGGAGAACAAAGACAGAGGATGAGATGGTCAGATGAAGTTAATCGACACCTCATATTCAGTTATTACCAAGCAGCAAACCTAGGAACCAACACAACTGGATACAGATCACAAGTATACACAACATTTATTACCAGATACCCAGAATTAAAATTTTTAACAGAACACGACTAGCTGATCAGATCCGTGTAATAATCAAAAATAACAGGATACCCCAGTCAGAATTAGATAACATCAAACAACAAGTACAACAAATACTGGAACAAAATAATGTGCAATCAGAAGAAGAAGAAAATACAGTAATGGACTCAAACATCCCAGAGCAAACAAACAAAGAACAACACACACCAATTAAACAATCAGAGGAAAACGAAATCTTAAGGCAGCCACCAGAACAAGCACAAATAGAACACAAAGTGACACAGATATTAGATATAGAAGAAAAATTTCAGCTAACATATATAGAATACAAAGACACAAATACAGACATTGGACCATTCTTGCATAGACCACCAAATAACCCACAAGTCGAAACAACAATAAAAACTATCAACACAATCATACACAACAAAATAAATGAAAACACAACTATGGAAGAGTTACAACTACTGGTATATATAGGAGCACTCACTACACTAAATATACACACTAGGCAGAGATCAGAACCAACCAACACACAGAAGAAACCCACAAAACCAGCATGGCAACACAGGCTACAGATCAAAATAGAAAAACTGAGAAAAGACATCGGACAGCTAACACAATTTATAAGACATGAAATCTCGGAAAAAAAACGAAAAAGGTTAGGTAAAATCTCACAACAAGAAGCGACAGAGCAATTAGACGAAAAGAAGCAGAAATTACAAGCATTCGCCAAACGACTCAGAAGATACAAAAAAAGTGAAAATAGAAGCAAACAAAACCAAACATTCAACACAAACCAAAAGAAATTTTACCAGACAATAGATAACACACACATTGAAATAAACAATCCACCAAACACAACAGACATGGAACACTTCTGGAGCAACATATGGTCAAACCCGGTACAACATAACAGGCATGCACGGTGGATACAAGCAGAAACAGACACATACAAGATGATACCACAAATGCCTGAAGTGACAATTTTGCAACATGAAGTCACCCAAGCAATTAATTCTACTCACAATTGGAAAGCCCCTGGAAATGATAAAATAGCAAATTTCTGGTTAAAGAAGTTCACCTCAACACATTCACATCTAACTAAATTATTTAACAGTTACATTGCAGACCCATACACATTCCCTCATACACTTACACACGGAATAACATATCTGAAACCTAAAGATCAAGCAGACACAGCGAACCCAGCTAAATATCGCCCCATAACATGCCTACCAACAATATACAAAATATTAACTTCAGTCATTAAACAGAAATTAATGACACATACAACACAGAACAAAATTATAAATGAAGAACAAAAAGGCTGTTGCAAAGGAGCACGAGGATGTAAACAGCAACTGATAATAGATGCAGAGGTGACATATCAAGCTAAAACTAAACAAAGGTCGCTACACTACGCATACATTGATTACCAAAAAGCTTTTGATAGTGTACCCCACTCATGGTTACTACAAATATTGGAAATATACAAAGTAGATCCTAAATTGATACAGTTCCTAAACATAGTAATGAAAAATTGGAAAACCACACTTAATATCCAAACAAATTCAAATAATATCACATCACAGCCAATACAGATTAAGCGTGGAATATACCAAGGAGACTCATTAAGTCCTTTCTGGTTCTGCCTTGCTCTGAACCCACTATCCAACATGCTAAATAATACAAATTATGGATACAATATTACTGGAACATACCCACACAAAATCACACATTTGCTATACATGGATGATCTAAAACTACTGGCAGCAACAAATCAACAACTCAACCAATTACTAAAGATAACAGAAGGATTCAGCAATGATATAAGTATGGCTTTTGGAACAGACAAATGTAAGAAAGACAGCATAGTCAAGGGAAAACATACTAAACAAGAAGATTACATATTGGATAACCACAGCGACTGCATAGAAGCAATGGAAAAAACGGATGCCTATAAATATCTAGGATACAGACAAAAAATAGGAATAGATAATACAAATATCAAAGAAGAACTAAAAGAAAAATATAGACAAAGACTAACAAAAATACTGAAAACAGAATTGACAGCAAGAAACAAGACAAAAGCTATAAATACCTATGCCATACCAATATTGACCTACTCATTTGGAGTAGTGAAATGGAGTAACACAGACCTAGAAGCACTCAATACACTTACACGATCACAATGCCACAAATATAGAATACATCACATACATTCAGCAACAGAAAGATTCACATTAAGCAGAAAGGAAGGAGGAAGGGGATTTATCGACATAAAAAACCTACATTATGGACAGTTAGACAATTTAAGAAAATTCTTTCTAGAACGAGCAGAAACTAGCAAAATACACAAGGCAATCACTCATATAAATACATCGGCTACACCACTGCAATTTCATAACCACTTCTACAACCCTTTAGATCACATAACATCAACAGACATGAAGAAAGTAAATTGGAAAAAGAAAACACTACATGGCAAGCACCCGTATCATCTAACACAGCCACACATCGATCAAGATGCATCCAACACATGGCTAAGAAAAGGCAATATATACAGTGAGACAGAAGGATTCATGATTGCAATACAGGATCAAACAATAAACACCAGGTATTACAGCAAGCATATTATTAAAGATCCCAATACCACAACGGATAAATGCAGACTTTGTAAACAACAAATAGAAACAGTAGATCACATCACAAGCGGATGTACAATACTAGCAAATACAGAATACCCCAGAAGACATGACAATGTCGCAAAAATAATACATCAACAGCTTGCCTTACAACATAAACTTTTAAAACAACACGTTCCTACATACAAGTATACACCACAAAATGTACTGGTGAATGATGAATACAAATTATACTGGAACAGAACCATTATAACAGATAAAACAACGCCACATAACAAACCCACACAATATCCACCAGTACATCAATGCAATACAGCTACATCCAAACATATATATACAACTACAGAAATCCGTAATTATTGATACATGTTCAATTACCCGAAAGTTCCTAAATGCAATATAACATATACCATACAGTTAAAAGGAAGTCACGCTTCATCGAGGTCTGCGTCACTTTCCATTTTTGACCAGACATAATGTTTGAGAAAAGAAAGAAAGATAATAATAATCGCGTGTTGCGGATAGGGGAAACCCTCCCCCATATGGGTGGTACCGAGGAAATCAAATACAGGGGTGAACCAAATACGAACACAATCCTGAACGGCTACTCAGTCCGTTGAACCCAAAATCCAGACACGTCTGAGTGAAAATCACCGCTACTCTGGTCACCCACCGTCTGTTAGCTCAATGAGCTTGGCTGAAGATATTTGCTTTCAAAGGCTTCAACACCCTCTGGTCCTGTCCGGTCCTGGTATCACCCAAGCCAAACCAATGAAACACAAGCAAACATGAACTATGCAAGCAAAGTCAACTTTACCCCAGGTGGTACACAACCCGGCTGTCGACAGACGGCAGTTGGATTTTCGGAATGTGGGGAGTCCAGGTTAGCACAGCAGAGAATATCGAAGATCTCTGGTAAATTTCCCTACAAGCAAAAAACACGCATTTAAAAGTAAACATCGATATATTGATCCAAACACGAAAACTAAATCATCTCACAAAAGAAATCGACCGACAAAAAATTCTCATCCTTGCTCTTCAAGAACCACGACTTTTTTTTGCATCTTCAAGAGCGAAATACAACAAAAGGTAGCGAAAGGCGTACCAATCTTCGGCACTGCATTTCTCGAACACAGATCTATCATCAAGTCTGTCAAAGAAATCACACCCATCAACAATCAAAAGGTTCAAATGGCTCTGAGCACTATGGGACTTAACGGCGGAGGTCATCAGTCCCCTAGAACTTAGAACTACTTAAACCTAACTAACCTAAGGACATCGCACACATCCATGCCCGAGGCTGGATTCGAACCTGCGACCGTAGCAGTCGCGCGGTTCCGGACTGAAGCGCCTAAAACCGCTCGGTCATCGCAGCCGGCCCATCAACAAGCGACTTATGACTATGCTCATTCAGAGCCCCAGTAAAAAATATACACTCATCAATGCACGTGTCCCCACCAACATTGAAAATAAGAAAAACACCAAAAACGTCGAAAAATTCTGGAACACACTCGAAAATACTATGAGCAAAATTCACCAAAATGACGTGAAAATACTAATGGGAGACTTCAACTCTCTATTTGGGACAGAAAAAACCTGTAGAAAAATCATTGGTACAAATTCAGTACACCGAAACGCTTAGACCAATGGCACACGTCTGACTGACATTTGCCAACAATTCAACCACAAAAGGATGTCTTCCCACTTCAGGAAAAAACCAGTTCCCAGGTAACATGCTTACCTACCAGGTGCAAGCTGCTTTCGTTCGCCTTTCGAGACTCGCTGAAAACCAGATTTTAAATTCTTTTGTAGCACAGCTACAAGCAGGCAGATAAAAACTCAATAAGGGAATCCTAAGACAACGCTCGAGCAAAATTCGACTTGCTACTTTCAGTAACTCTTAGTGTCAGAGCGAAAACCTTACGGTACTGCCAAATTCATAATGCCACTTTTGTTTTCTGCCGACATATTTTTTGTTGTTGTGAATACATAATTTTATCTATGAAATGTCACATTTTCATAATACTTACGAATGGTACAGGAAATTAAATAAATGCAGATCTTTTCTAAGTCAAAAGTCGGTAATCTCCTACTAATTCGTGTTAAAATAGGCTCAATCGTCTCGGAGACACTTAAATCTTTATTAAGATAGACTGCCGTCGTTATGTTTCTGTAGTAAACGTTGTGTTGCAGATGTCACACCTTTTTCCACTTGCGACTCAATTTTACAATGCTTAACTGTAGTTCATGATTTTCAAGTATGCAAAATCCAATGCTTAACTGCAAGATGATAACTAGAACTTCAAATTCGAAAATGACAGTTGATATATACACTGACAGCGTGACGCCGCGTTCACATGGGCGGCGCCGGATTTCAGGCGGCGGGTGGCGTCTGGCCGGTAGCCGCTGCAGCGCGAGGAAACGCTCGAGCGTAAGCTGTTATTATCGCGACGCAGCCACGAGCTGCCCTGCGGAGGTGTTTCTGGAATACTTGTTATTGCTGGTGGGTAGAATGTTAAGCGAATTATCTTCGATGCTCAATCAGCTCATAACTTTAGACCGAAATGTGGTTAAAAAAAAAAAAAAACAGTTGGACGCGAACAGGCGACCATAAGCTTAGAATGCACGAAGATTACCACTATACCACGGGCTCACACAATCCGAGAACATCTCGGAAGTAGACAACACTTCGTCCTAACACTTCCGCATCTAACAGAGTTGTCAGGGGCGGTCAGTTTTATTGGCCACGTTAAGTGAACGACTCGGACTTAGTCTCTCTGTGGCGGGCGGCCGGCGGTCAGTTTTTATGTCTAAGACTGTACATAAATACATAAAACTGCAACCAGTCACTTTTTGAATAGTTTTTATTACTCCATGAACTGGTTTTTTAACCTTTTGAGGTCCATCTTCAGATGGTTTTCTGGAAATTTCATAACTATTTCTAGCATAATGCTGGGTGCTGACTCTGTCACAAAGATGGAACATGCTTTAATGTATCACCATGAGTATTATTTATCTGTTGTATGGGTGCAAAATTTTAATTTTGTATTTACTGCGACAGTGTGGGTGGCTTTTTTGTTTTGTTAGTGTCTGTCTGCTTCCATTTTGGTGGCCTGTTGTTACTGTTACACAATCTGTGTAACATGTGTAAAGTGATGCACTAACTGGCCATCAAAGTGGAAGCAGACAGATGGATACTAATAGAAAAAAGCCGCCCATACTGTCGCAGTAAGTACAAAAGTAAAAAAAAATTGCATCCACATCGATGGATAAACAATCCTCATGGTGATACGTTACAGCATGTTCGCTCTTTGTCAGAGAGCTAGCACTCTATATTATGATAGAAATAGTGATGTAACTTCCAGGAAACCATCTGAAGATGAACCTGAAAAGATTTGAAAACCAGTTCATGGACTAATAAATAGGCCTAACTATTCAAAAAAATGACTGGTTGCTGTTGTATGATTTACATTTAATTAACAGTCACGGGTTATAAAATATCTGTAATGGATAAGCATAATCTTGTTTGACAATTTGTAATTTATCTGGTGCTAAACATTCAGGGAATGCATAAGTTGGCGGGCCTTAGGTAGTGAGGATATGATGAATCCTCGAGTGCTTGACAGGTGCGAATGTTATTGATTGCCTCATGATCTCTGGGAAACTTTTTAATAGTCTGAACATTTCAAGTCGCCAGCAATCACTCTGACTGTCATAGTAGCAGTACAATTCACCTTACCTTATGCAGTCATGTTTGTTGTTGCACCCAGATTGTAGAATGCCAGGAAGTCTGCTCCTAGTTTGGAGTGTGATACATCAGCCACAATAGACCACCACTCAAAGGTACCACACAGTCCGAGGTTGAGTAGAAAAGTGATGTGTCCATATGTCATAATCTTTGATCATTTGCAACATACAGCAAAGCATTGTCATTGTAACTTGGTTGTGGGATACACTGATATTTCCACTCCGGTGTCTATCAGATACTGCACTTCTCTGTTGTGGTCCATAATAAACAAAGATTGTGTGCTACCAGTGGACGTGGTTGTAGCTGGTACTGTATTGGCATCATGATTCACTTTATGTGGTAGTATACATTTCTGTGCGTCTTCCCCAAATTTTCTGTGGCACCAACATGTGTTGTGTTCCGCTGGTGAACGATTTCGACTCCTTGATCATCGATGTGTGCATTGCCTTTTGTGTGATTATTGTAGCAGGGTTACTTGTATTGTAAGCTCAGCTATGTGAAACTGTAGTAACGACGATGTCCATGGGTCGTGTTATCTTGTGCAGTAGCCATCATCATGACAATTGTTGTCTTATACATCTCCGCTATCCAATCAGCTGTTTGTGTTAATGCGTTCAAATCTCTCGGACATACCATTAAAATTTCCTGTGCATCCACTGGTAGTTGGGATAGTCATACATTGCATAATACATTGTCACTGACAGTATTACTCGTAAGAGTACACAGGCAACAAAGCAGTTGCAATGGATTTCTGTCACCTAATTCCTCTGTTCATAAAAGCATTTCCAAATGTTTAGCTTCTGGCTGGGACTTCACATAACACAATGATGCAAAAACTTTTTCTTAGTGTGGGAAATCCAAATACAATACTTAAAAAAACTGTATCACCCACCATTTCTTCACATTTACAGTTAAATTAATTAAATTAAGTGATTTTTTAAAGAATTTAACAGCTTTTTATATAGTTAAAATAATTTAAAAAGGAGGTGTAATGAATGTAGATGACATTGGTAGCTGCAGCTGAAAAACATTTGCTGGCAAAAAGAGGTTGATTCTATTTTTGTGTTAACAGATGGTGTTTTGTTTACTGTCAACCTAACCTCATTTTCTCATTTCCTGTACATGTGCTCAGTACAATCTAATCGTGGTTGTAAAAACTCTGATGACAGTTAAAAAGAAACATTACAGACTTTGCAAAAAAGGTTTACGTATCATACTTTGGATCTAAACTTGGTGATCAAGATAAATCTCGGGCCCCACATATGTTATGTGTGTGTTGAAGACCTGAGAAAATGGTCCAAAAAGGAAGAAAAAAACCTTTTGATTTGCTCTTCCTATGATATGGAGGGAGCCAAGATATCATTCCGATGATCGCTACTTTTGCAGTGTTGATATTACTGGTCATAATTCGAAAAACAAGAAGGTAATAAGCTACCCTAACCTTCCGTCCGCCATAGACCAGTGTAGATTTCCCACTTCATGAAACCAGATGATTTAAATTCTATTCCAACATAAGTATTTTCTGATGTACAATGTGATTTAGATGAACCAAATGATGATGAAGTCCATTGTAATACAGAAAGTCTAGAGCCCAAATTGTTTACTCAGACCGAGCTTAACGATTTGATTAGGGATCTGGGGTTAACGAAAGAAAAAGCCGAATTGTTGGCTCCAGATTAAAATAAAATAACTTATTGGCAGTTGGAACCAGCATATACATGTATAGAAAGAGAGAGCAGCAATTTTCCAAGTTTTTCCAACAAGAAGGTGATTTAGCATACTGCTCAGACATTCCCAGTCTGATGAAGGAGTTTGGTATTGAATACAAAAAGGAAGACTAGAGGCTGTTTATTGATTCATCCAAAACTAGTTTAAAGGCTGTTTTGTTACACAATGGTAACATGTACGCATCTAAACCTGTTGGACATTTTGTACATATGAAAGAAAGCTATGAAAACCTAGAAATAATGCTAAATAAAATAGGCTGTTCTGTTCATGGTTGGATGATATGGGCGATCTAAAAGTAACATGCATGCTCCTTGGTCAGCAAGGTGTCTTTACGAAATATCCATGCTTCTTGTGTGAATGGGACAGCAGGGCAAGGGATCAACACTGGTGCGGAAAGAACTGGCTTGTGAGGGAATCTTTAAAATCTGGTGAGAAGAACATTCTACACAAAAACCTTGTAGCTCCAAAAAATGTACTCCTACCACCTCTACATATAAAGTCAGACCTAATGAAATAGTTTGTAAAGGCATTGCCTAAAGATGGACCATGTTTTAAGTATCTCTGCCGAAAGTTTCCACACCTTTCAGAAGCTAAACTAAAAGAAGGCTTATTTGTCAGACCTGACATTAGAAAATTGATGTTTGATGTTAACTTTGAATCCACAATGACCTTAAATGAGAAAGAAGCATGGGTATCATTCAAGCCAGATGTTACAAAGTTCTTAGGACATGAAAAAGACCCAGAATATGTTTCTGTTATAGTTACAGTGTTAAAGAAGTTTAGGATGTTTAATGAGTCTGAAAGTTCACTTTTTGAACAGTCACCTTGATTACTTCCCGGACAGCATGGGAGATGTTAGCGAGAAGCAAGGAGAGCATTTTGACCAGGACATTAAAGTGATGGAATAACGCTACCAAGGCTGCTGGAACACCAACACGATGGGGGACTACTGTTGGTCACTTCACCGAGAAGTTCAGCAAGCGACTCATCGTAGAAAATGCTACACAAGAAGCTTCAAAGAAAAAAGAGAAAGAAAATACAATCCAATTCCAGCTGACAAGTGAAACCTCTATTAACACGTGTCATTGTTTTAAGTAGCTTACTGTAAATACAAATCATGCTTATGTTGTAACAAAACGTTTCATTAATTTCGCCGTTTACCGTATTGCATAGGATTTTTATAGTATATAATAAAAAGCATATTGCTCGAAAACTATGGGTGATACAAAAAAGCTAAGGCTAGATTTGGATTCAGCTCGTAAAATCTATAAAGATCAGCTATCAAACTAAAAAAAAAGTTTTTCAAAAAAAATTTTCCATTGGCCTGTGTAATCAATGCTTTCTGTATCCAGCATATCATACGGTTTCCAGAGGCGTAGTGAGAATGTCTTGGACTTCTGCAGCAAGATCTTCTGTTAACACAGCTCCCGCATAACTTATTTTGTTTCATCTGCTGTAATGTGTGCTAATGCCATGAATGGTAAAATACCAGTGGTTACAGGTGTTGGAGCAGCACCTTTTTTAGGATAGGTAAGACAGAAAGATGTCAAGTTCTACGAGAGGTCAGGATTGAAACAAATCTTCAGTTTAGGAAAGAAATTAAACAGCACAATTCTAGCACATTGGATCACCAATCACAGCTACCAATTATAAATTTTCACCAATCACCAGAAATTTTATCTCCACCAAGTTGTATCTCAGTCCTAGGTAATTCCATTGATGAATTAAAGTCACCCAACCCAGTTGACATAATCTGCCTCTCTGAACGCCATGTGACCACTGGTATAAGAACTAGGCCTAAGCACAATGAGAAACTCAGACAGGAGAGTACTGCAAATGTTAGAATAAGGAAAGGTTCTCATAAAAGTATAATTAAAAATAATGTAAGTATATTTCATCAAAATATTGGGAGTTTAAAGAATAAAGTAGATGAGCTTCTGGTTTGTTTAGAAGATTTAGAAGCTGAGAATGAAATAGATATACTATGCCTGTCTGAGCATCACATTGTTACTGATATGGATAAGGTAAATGTAAGTGGTTATAAGCTCTCTGCACATGTAATGAGAGAAAATATGGAGAAAGGAGGAGTTGCCATATATGTCAAAAGTTATCATTGTGCAAAAAGTATAGAAACAAAAAAGTTTTGTGTAGAGAAACATATAGAAGCATGTGCCTGTGAGCTTAAATTAAATAAAGGCACATTTATAATTGTAACTGTATATAGGTCCCCATCAGGAAATTTTCATCTATTTCTGAAAAATTTGGACTCCTTGTTGTGCTATCTGTCAGACAGGGGGAAGCAAATGATTATTTGTGGGGACTTCAATGTAGATTCTCTGAAAGAGGGTAATAGGAAAAATGACCTTGAAGTATTACTCGGTTCTTTCAATTTGACACCCGTTATTGATTTTCCTACTCGGGTGGTAAAGGATAGCAGCTCACTGATAGATAACTTCTTTATAGACCAAGATAAGTTTAACCAGATAAATGCTCAGCCTGTTGAGAATGTCTTTCTGATCATGGTGCACAGCTAGTTACAATATATGACATAGCTCCATTCAGCAATACTAAACAGTCCTCCAAAGTAGTACGTTCAGTCAACGATTTAACAATTGCAAATTTCAGGGAAAGCCTACAGCAGTTAGACTGGGATGAGGTGTACCGTGAACCTGATGCCAATTTAAAATATAATTTATTTCATGACATTTTTGTAAATGCATTTGAAAACTGCTTCCCCAAGAAAATAGTTAAATATACTCGTAAGAAACCTTGTAACAAACCATGGCTTACTAAGGGTATAAAAATATCTTGTAACCGGAAACGGGAAATGTATCTGACAGCAAGAAAGAGTAGTGACCCAGAAACTATCAAAAATTATAAAAACTACTGTGTTATATTAAGAAAAGTTATTAAAAAATCCAGGAGTATGTGTATCATGTCTGAAATCAGCAACTCTGATAATAAAATTAAAACAATTTGGAATATTATTAAAAGAGAAACAGGTCAACCAAGAGCAGAGGAAGACAGTATTACCATCAAATTGAATGAAAACTTTACGAACAAAAAGTCAGAAGTTGAAAATATTTTTAATAATCATTTTCTAAATGTTGTGGATATAGTAGGATCCAGGTGTTCATTAGAAGATGCTAGGCTGTTAATGGAAGAGGCCATACCTATGCAATTTGATACAATTGAAATCTCACCCACTTCTCCCTCTGAAATTAGGAAAATAATAAACTTGCTTAAAAGCAAAAACTCACATGGAATTGATGGCATTTCCAGCAAAATACTAAAAGCTTGTTCTCAACAGATAAGTAAGATTCTCAGCCACCTGTGTAATAGCTCTCTGGAACAGGGCATTTTCCCTGATAGACTGAAATATGCTATTGTTATACCTTTGCATAAAAAGGGGGATAGATCTGATGTCAACAATTACCGTCCAATCTCCCTTCTAACAGCTTTATCCAAAATTTTTGAGAAAGTAATGTATTCAAGAGTAGCTTCACATATCTGTAAAAATGAAGTACTAACAAAATGTCAGTTTGGTTTCCAGAAAGGTTTTTCAACAGAAAATGCCATATATGCTTTCACCAGTCAAATTTTGAATGATCTGAATAACCGAACACCTCCCATTGGGATTTTTTGTGATCTCTCAAAGGCTTTTGATTGTGTAAATCATGAAATTCTGCTAGACAAGCTCAAGTATTGTGGCATGAGTGGGACAGTGCACAAATGGTTTAATTCGTACCTAACTGGAAGAGTGCAGAAAGTTGAAATAAGTAGTTCTCGTAACATGCAAAGATCAGCACATTCCTCAAACTGGGGAACTATCAAGAATGGGGTTCCACAAGGGTCAGTCTTGGGTCCTTTGTTGTTCTTATTATATATTAATGACTTGCCATTCTATATTCATGAAGAGGCAAAGTTAGTTCTCTTTGCTGATGATACAAGTATAGTAATCACACCTGAGAAACAAGAATTAACTGATGAAATTGTCAATACTGTCTTTCAGAAAATTACTAAGTGGTTCCTTGTAAACGGACTCTCACTGAATTTTGATAAGACACAGTACATACAGTTCCGTACAGTGAATGGTATGACGCCATTAATAAATATAGACCTTAATCAGAAGCATATAGCTAAGGTAGAATATTCCAAATTTTTAGGTATGTCCATTGATGAGAGATTAAATTGGAAGAAACACATTGATGATCTGCTGAAACGTTTGAGTTCAGCTACTTATGCAATAAGGGTCATTGCAAATTTTGGTGATAAACATCTTAGTAAATTAGCTTACTACGCCTATTTTCACTCATTGCTTTCATATGGCATCATATTTTGGGGTAATTCATCACTGAGGAATAAAGTATTCATTGCACAGAAGCGTGTAATCAGAATAATAGCTGGAGTCCACCCAAGATCATCCTGCAGACATTTATTTAAGGATCTAGGGATATTCACAGTAGCTTCTCAGTATATATACTCTCTTATGAAATTTGTTATTAACAACCAAACCCAATTCAAAAGTAATAGCAGTGTGCATAACTACAATACTAGGAGAAAGGACGATCTTCACTATTCAAGATTAAATCTAACTTTGGCACAGAAAGGGGTGAATTATACTGGCACTAAAGTCTTTGGTCACTTACCAAATAGTATCAAAAGTCTGACAGATAACCAACAAGTATTTAAGAAGAAATTAAAAGAATTTCTGAATGACAACTCCTTCTACTCCATAGAGGAATTTTTAGATATAAATTAAGAAAAAAAATATTAAAAAAATAAAAAAAAATAAAAAAATAAAAATAAAAAAACACAAAAAAAATAAAGTTGTTATATTAACTTAAGTATGTTGTTAAATTAACCTAATTATATCATGTATTGGAAAATTCGACTCGTTCCACATCATTACGAAATATCGTATTCATGATCCATGGAACTAGTATTAATCTAATCTAATCTAATCTAATCTAAGATGAATTTGCTCTCTAATGGTGCGAACCAAATCCAGGGGTCATGCTGCCAAAAAGGGCAGTGATTTGATCGTAATGCTGCCGATTCTCCATTACTTGAGACTGGCTCAGTAGACACTGGCGAGGAATTCATCTTTGTGCTGAATGAAAAACCAATGTGGCTGGCGCAAGAATAACTGTTGTAGTTTCGACGCAGTGCGGAGCATCTATCTGGCGTGGAAGTGGTGTTATGCATGATTATTTGGACGGCACCAATCATATTTGGTTAACTCGTGATAAGACTTATTTCAACATATAAATTCATTACACAGAAGTAGGCAGCCTGCATAACATTCATTGTTAAACAAGACAAAATACAGAACAAATGTATAATCAAAAACAGAGAATAAACACAATGCAGAACAGAACCATTGGACTCTCGTACTGTCTACACCACTGTATCGCGGAATGTATACAGTAGGAGCCACTTCAAATGTAGCTGGCAATTGATGTTTCTGTGGGTCACTCCTTTGCCTTTACACAAGCAACATTTTCACAGTGCATTTTACTCTTGAGTAAACCCTTTTATGCACTTCTGCTTAATAGTTTGCACCTGTTCACAAAATTTGCAAGATGCAAGCTTTGTTGTGTTATCATACAGTCTCTAATAAATTTCCATGTAGTTGGGGATAGTGGTGCGGCAGTATCATATTTCCTTTTAGCATAGCAGGTAGGTGATAGAAGCTGACTAATATTACTGCTGGCTGATTCTGTCTCACAAATCACAGTTTGTTTTTCCTGTGATTCGGGAACATTCACAATGTCCTTCACATTTTTGTCACCGGCTGCATATGTTTCATTTGGTGTATTGCAGTTAGAAACAACTGTATATTTGTTTGCTTCTTTCCATGGTAACAACTAATTCGTCACAAAATTGGAAATAATACATGATTAGTCACAACACAGTATAAACAACCATAAAACTTCAACACCAGAGGATGCCAACTTATCAACAAAGCACTACCATACCACACACTACTCCCTTTTTTAACAGGTGGCACTGCTCTCTTGTTTCACAAATCAGGACTTTCTCATTGCCACCACTTGATATGGCATATGTATAGTACCGTAGCACACCCACTGTGTATGAGTTTATGTTGTCTGTACAATTCTGAACCTAGCCCTAGTGTGTTCATAAATTATACATGTAGCCTGGGTCACCAGCTGCCAATTTTCAGTCACCAATTGCAAGTTGGCGATAATAAATTTCACACCATGGACTACATCATTTATATATCTCATAAATAAATTTGGTTGATCTGTTCAATTGCATTGACAAATGTCAGTCCAGAACTAAAGATTGTCTTCTACCAGCAAATAGTAATTTGCAAGTTGTTGGTAAAAATGGATATGTCGTGTGGCTAGGGCCTCCCGTCGGGTAGACCATTCGCCTGGTGCAGGTCTTTCGATTTGACGCCACTTCGGCAACCTGCGCGTCGATGGGGATGAAATATTGATGATTAGGACAACACAACACCCAGTCCCTGAGCGGAGAAAATTTCCAACCCAGCCGGGAATCGAACCCGGGCCCTTAGGATTGACAGTCTGTCACGCTGACCACTCAGCTACCAGGGCGGACAAGTTGTTGGTAATACACATGGTAATCTAGATATTGTCCTATAATATATCATAATGTTTTGTTTTTTTTTTAATCAGTCCTCTGATTGTTATGGTACTGCCCACCATGACTTCCTCCCCTGTATCAACAACCTTGCACCCTATGTCCTTAAATATTAATCACATGTAATACAATTTCTGTCTTCCCATACAGTTTATAACCTCTACAACTCCCTCTAGTACCATGGAAGTTATTTCCTGATGTCTTAACACATGTTCTGTCATCCACTTGCATCATTTCAGTGAT
The DNA here is from genome assembly GCF_023864345.2 of Schistocerca serialis cubense. Taxonomy (NCBI): domain Eukaryota; kingdom Metazoa; phylum Arthropoda; class Insecta; order Orthoptera; family Acrididae; genus Schistocerca; species Schistocerca serialis. The sequence continues at coordinate 244,530,807 of NC_064638.1, read as the reverse complement.
TCCCATGTGTTCCTTTGTTCACCATTCCCTGAAAAACTTCCTCATTACTTATCTTAGCAGTCCACCCAGTTTTCAGCGTCATTTTACAACACTGTATATGAAGGGCTTCTTTTCTCTTCTTTTCCAGTTTTCTCACAGTCCATGATTCACTAAGTACATTGCTGTGCTCCAAACTTACATTCTCACAAAGTTATTCCTTAGATTAATGCTGATTTTTGATGTCAGCAGACTTCTCTTAGCCAGGTGTTTCCTCTTTGCATATGCTGACCTGCTTTTTTTGTCCTCCTTGCCTTGTCCATCATGTTACTTTTGTTCAAAGTAGCAGTATTCATTAGCTTCATCTGATCCATGGTGCCCAGTCTTGATATTAAATTTATTGCCAATCTCTTCTGCTATTCTTCACTACTTTCATTTTTCTTTGGTTTACCCCCCATCTGTATTCTGTACTCATTAGACTGTTCATTCCATTCAACAAATTGTGTAATTGTTCTTCACTTTCACTGAAAGACCAATGGCATCAGTGAATCTTATTATTAATAACCTTCCACCCTGAATTTCAGTCCCACTCTTGAACAATTCTTTTATTTCTGTCATTGCTTCTTCAATGTATAGGTTGAACAGAAGAGATGAAAGATTACATCCTCGTCATATACTCTTTTAATCCAAGCATTCTTATTGTAAATATTGTATGTTGCCTGTCTTTCCCTACAGCTTAATCGTATTTTTCTCAGAATTTCAAACATATTGTACCATTTTACATTGCCAAATGCTTTTTCTAGGTGTACAAACACTGCCAAGGTATCTTGATTTTTTGTAAGTCTTGCTTCCATTATGAATTGCAACATCAGAACTGCTCTCTGCTGTCTTTACGTTTCCAAGGGCTAACTGATCATCATCTAATAGATCCTCAGCTTTCTTTTCCTTTCTTCTGTATATTATTCTTGGTAGCAACTTAAGTGTGTGAGCCATTAGACTTATTGTGCAATAGTACTCACACTTATGTGGCCTTGCTGTCTTCTGGATTGTGTGGATGACAGTTTTCTGAAAATCTTCTACAAACTCATAACAACTTACTAAAGGCTGTCTATCAGAGTTGGACTATTGGGGAAACTGATCTGTGCAGAATAGGACTAAGGTCACTTGTTTGATGAGATCTAATGAGAATGTTTTAGGAAATGAAATAACAGTCATTGGCAGAAGCTTCAATAAAGATAATGTTCATCTTTTGTAACATTTCTTCCAAAATTTCGAAAATTCTTTTCATGAGTAGTCTAAGTATGTTCTGCTCACTTAGAGATTGTACATTAAAGAGAATTATACAAAGTACAGTACACACAACACAGAATCTACATTTATTTATCAAGTGTTATTGTAGGTGTAGTTATATCGTCTTGAACTTTGCAAAGCCGTTGCACTTCCTGTTTCATAATCTGAGAAATTAATTTTTGCACTCACAATTTTTTGATTTCATCCCTGTATAATTGTTAAAATTAAATATATCATAATTTTGCAAGTGAACTACTATTGAAATAGGTCTCAGTGAACAATATGCCTGAAAAATCTCTCTACTGTTTCAGGGTTTGCCGCTGTTGTCTTCAGGGTCACTAACTTCTGTGGTTTGGCACAATGAGTTACCGAGAAACAACAGAAGATTTAGAAACATTAGTGGGCAAATTAACCACTCTGATAACTGATACTTTCAAATGTTGCATAAGGAACTATGAAGCCTTACTGCCATACCTTGGGAAAAAGGAAACAAATTCTAAAACACGTCACAAATTAGTACAAGTTAATATACTGTTAAACAAGTTAAATGAAGACCTTGTGAGTCTAAGAGTTGAATATGCAGGTAACTCATCATATGAACAAAAAGGGAAGTCTGTTCTGTGTGAAGGAGATAGGAAGAGAAGAATGAATGATCTACTCGAGTTAGGTGGACATGAGACCAAAAATATAAAAATGAAAGTGCAATTTACCAACAATACAAAGCATTCCAATGCATTAACTTCAGAGACTGGAATCAATACGCAGTCGGAGAATATAGTATTAATGGATAGTGAAGAAACAGGTAATACGCAGGATCAGAAGTCGGACATACACAGGAAGAAAAACACAAAAATGGAGATACAAGATTCAGAGGAAGTCAAAGATACACATGAATTGCCTATAACTAATAGTCAGATTCATGCTGTTCAGAAATCATGTGACACTACAAAAAATGAAAAGACAGTATGTTTTGCTGATGATGAAGAAAGTGAATCTGTGCCAGATAGATTTGTGAAGGGTAATACATATGATAAATCTGCTGACAGTACTATTCATACAGAAAGTAATGAAGCATGTGTTCCATTACAAAATGTAGGAAGTGAGATTAGCAGTCAAGAGAAATGTGAAGATAGTGACATTGTTCTTAGTAAAGATCCTATAACATGTGTACCTGTTCAGAGAGTGGAGGAAGTGTGTAATGTAAGGCATGAACTATATGGTATCAAAAAGCACAAGAAAAATAGTTTTAAGTGTACACTGTGCACATGTGTAGTTTCTGACATGAAAACACTGTATAGTCATGTGCAAGGAAAGAAGCACCAAAAGAAACTGGCTGGCAAGGCTTGTTGGATCAGAATTGCTGAAGTTCCAAATAACACCTGTGAAAGTGCAGCATCTGTTTCTATGTGTTCTACAGTTGCCTGCTCACTCACTGATACTGTTCCAAGTAATAGCTGTGAAAGTATAGTGTCTGATTCTGTGTGTTCTGCTGTTTCCTGCTCACCTGCTGAAATTGGTCCAAGTAACAGCAGTGAAAGTACAGCATCTGATTCTGTGAGTCCTGTTTTCTGCTCTCTGGCTGATAATGTTGCTATTGTAGAGGACAAAGACAAGGTAGCATCAATGAAACGTGCAGTTGTGTTAGAGCATATATGGACTTATTTTGATCCACCATTTCACTTTAACAAAAAATTCATTAGGTTTCATTTGGGGCGAATAATCTGTTACCTTTGTTATGAAGAGACAGGAAGGTACATACTTGATGTGAGGAAGCACATTTCTAAAGTAAGTCATCTGGATCGGATAAATACATTACGAAACATGAATTTGAAAAATAAATCCTCCAATATACTAATGTTTGATGTACCAGGCAGCCTAAAGAACATTGTTCCTGCTACACAGTTTAGTTTGAGAAACTATGGTTTCTTTTGTAGTGTGTGCAACTGTTTCTGTGAAAATACAGTTGTGTTAAATCACATGACAAGTGAAAGCCATGGCAAAAAGCTAGATGAAATTCCAAAATCGGTATAGTATGAGGAAATTGAAACAGTGAAGGTACTGTCTGTGGGACTATAAGGTCATTTTTGCTGTAAATATGTTATTTCCATCAGCAAATTTTGTTAATGTGTATTACATCAGTCTACTGATACATACTGATTATTGTAGTTTGAGGTTCTGTCAAAAAAGTGAAGAAAGGATTACATCATACAAGGGTTTTAGAAAAGTGTTTTCAAGGAACTCATTTTTAAGAAGGCACCTTGTTGTAAATTAAGACAAAAATTGACATTGTGATAAGAGTGTGTGAAAATAAAAACATGAAAGTTAGTTAAATGTAAAATGCAATTTACCAAGGAACAACTGGGTGGGATATATTAATTAAAGGTTTTGAAGCACAGTAATTTGTTGACAGCAAGTTCGAACTTGTTTTGAGATGCCTGTCCATTATATTTTGGATTCCCTTTCTATGTTTTATATGACACTTGCCGTGAATACAAGGCATGTTCAGAAAGTAAGTGTACTGTGACCAAAACAGGCTGTAGATTTTTTGGTTTTTGAGGGTTGGCAACAGTCAGTGGTAGAGGATTCACTGACCAGTGCAAACATCACAGGACACCTAGTATGTAAACTCATATTGTAGAGTCCAGTTGTGTGAAAGATGTCAGTAAGAAACCCCGTCAAGTGCTGCCACATGCTGTGAACTGCTTCCTACTCACAGAAAGAATAACTACCGAAGGTCTTTTGTGAATCAAAACATTTTATGGTGAATGTGTTGTGAACAGAATGAGTGTGTTTGAATGGTGCAGGGAGCTTAGTAAATGCAGGAAAAATGTTCATCATGGACAGAGGAGTTGAAGACCTTACATTTTGACTGATGAGTTGGTGCAAAAAATCAAACTATGTTTGTGAAGACTGCTGATTGACTGTGGATGAAATTTCTTCAGTGTTTCCACAACTCTCCACGACTCTCTTATGCAAAACACTCCTAGAAATGCTGGGATACTGCAAACTGTGTGCAAGTTGGGTCCAAAAACAGCTGATGTAGCAGCACAAGAAAAATTAGGTCAGTAGCACCCATGAGTTTATTGAGCATCTTGAATTGGAAGATGAGGATTTTCTGAGCTCTTTTGTGACTGGAGATGAAATGTCACAGTGGTGTCACACCAATTCCCAATCTGCCAAAAAATTTAAAACCACATTTTCAGACAAAAAAAATTGCAACGATACTTTGGGACCCTAAAAAACACAAAAGGAGAATTCAGAACAAAAATACGTGAATGCTGACGAGAGGAGTGCCTTTCCTCACACAGCCTCAGCCACCAAGCTGCTCTTGGACCTATTATTTGTTTGGGATTTTACAAACCATTCTCTCTCCCTTGTATTCCCCTGGCTTGGTGCCTTAAGATTATCATCTTTTCACCTCCTTGGAGGCTTACAAGAGTAAAATTAAATTTTCAACAAATGAGCAAATGCAGAAATAGGTTCTGAAGTGGAGGAAGGAGAGTTCTATGAGGAGGGCATAAAGAAGCTTGTGCCACAGCTCACACATGCACTGAACAAGATGGTGATTGTGTGGTAAACTAGCCTGCAAGTGTATCAACAATATTCCAAAGTTTTCATTCAAATACACTTTTTTTTTAAAATATAAAAATCTAGTATATGTACTTTCTGAACACACCTCATATAACTTATTTTCCTGTTCCCGCAGTTCTTTGAGTGCATTTTATTATTCATTGTCTAAAGTAGTTTGTAGCCATTAGTTTGGATGTTTCAGTGGTTAACTGTAAGGCTATTCTTTACAGGTGAATTTATCTTTCATTTGATTATGATGAATTTTCCTCTGCGAGTCATTTCATATCAAGTCATCCAGACCATGACGCCCATTATCTAGTTGTGAAATGGGATTTTGTGTACTGCTCTTGTATCTAATATCATGAAATTTTGCCAATTTTTATTGCTTTATATAAATTCTCTTGGTAGCAACTGCTTAAAATTGGGTGCACTGTAAAAATTTGAAAACCTGCTGCAGTTTTTAAACAAAAAATGGTAAGCTGACAGTTTTTTTCCTGAATATCCTTGGGTCATGTAGTTTCCGAGAGCATATTAGAATTGTCCAATTAAATTTTTGTAAGAATTGCCCCTCTCTGGAAAACACTGAAAAAATTATAAAGTGATCTACAAATAATAAAGTTTCATTACACAAAAAAATCAGGTTTGAGAAATGAATGGCACTAGGGAAAAAAATTATATATAGACACACACACACACACACACACACACACACACACTCTGGAGAGAAATACAATTACTACCCCAGAGACTCCACCAACTTTGAGGACTCTTTGCTCAGAGAATATGTATGGCTTGTTACTGTGGTGATATCAACTTCACACAGAATACGAGAGGAAGAAACATCAAAAACTTCATTATCAGGCCAATAGGAGAACAGGGATGGTCCACGAGGATGCATGAACCTTACTGTAACGATCTCCTTCTTCACAATTCACCTTCTCAACAATTCCCGAATACCGAGAAGAGTCATATGCACAAGCAACATAGCAGTTGGGCTGCACAGTGCATTCTGGCATTAGTGGTGGAAGTGCATCTGAGAAATCATGCACAATACCAAAATCTGTATCACAGTTCAGCCTTTTTCCCCAGTCTTGGTTGGGATTCTGCTATAATGTGATGCGTAGATCGTGTTCCAGGAATTGTTCTTGCACTTGTGAAGCACCGAGAAAGATAATGTCTGACTTGTACCATTTCATCTTTTGAAACAAAGAGAACTGAAATGCCTTGCAGGTTCTCCCGACAGAATTCAAATACCTGTAAAGCTGTAAGTATTTGATCTTTATAAGAGATAAATACACTAAGCAGATTCAGAAGGATGTAGGCTGCAGTACATACTGTGAGATGAAGCAGCTTGCACAGGATAGAGTAGCATGGAGAGCTGCATCAAACCACTCTCAGGACTGAAGACCACAACAACAACAACAAACTCTTTGCAAACTTGTTTTTGTGACAAGTCTTTTAACAGTGCCACCAATACCATCACAGGGAGATTTGCCGTGGTTCCCCTATAGTTTGTCTTGAACAACAAAAATTGAGATTTTCACTGAAATCCATTAAAATTAACACTGATCCTTCATCAAGTGTTTCCTGCTTCGTTTTCAGATAGTCAGATTTTGATTGAGAAATTAAAGAGTGTGGAGTAAGTTGTTCAATTTTCTTAACTAGTGTGTCAGAATTCTGATACATAAATGATTTGAACATCCTTCTCCATTAAAAAAGCTCTTGCTTGTCATACCAAATGTTCAGAAACCTGAAATTTGGAACTGACTTTCCGTTGAGACCAAGTTGGTGGCACAAGAGTAAGTAACTGAATTTTTTCACAATTATTTGCATATTCAATTTTCTGTTTGATTTTGTACATGAGTTCATCATTATGTTTTGCCTTTTCTTCCCGTTCTGTTAAATCACTGTCATGGGGCATTGCTTGCATCAGCAGCCAGCTCAACTTGATATGTATGTGAAATTATAGTTTTCAGAGCCCCAACTGCTGATTCCAATTTTTGGTTGGCTGCTGCATAATGACTATGCCAATCAACTGAATGCAGCTTTGCAGGAGATACTCCTAAGCTAGTTAAGCTAGTATTGAGCACAGATTTTTCAGGAGTCTGCACCTTCACATTACTGTCATTTATGTAGTCTGGTGATGAGTCAACACTTGCTTGTTTTCATTAATAAGTCTGATGCAGGCTGGGCACATTTTCTCTCCAGGAATCACGCTAAAGACTCTCATTTTGAAGGTCTGTGCCTTTTCTAAACTAATTTCACGCAATCCAAATGAAACAGATCATTTATGGCACTTGAAGGGATCACAGCAAATTTCCTTATGTAGAGAGAATCAGCGCAGGTATCACAGTATGAATGACTGTTGCTTCACCATAATAAAAGTTATTGTTCTTTGCTGGTCAGTTCATTCACACAAGTCAGGGCATTAAAACGCATATGCTACAGATAGTGTCCAAGAAAACACTGCCTACTTGTACAGGGCTATTACAAATGATTGAAGCGATTTCATAAATTCACTGTAGCTCCATTCATTGACATATGGTCACGACACACTACAGATACGTAGAAAAACTCATAAAGTTTTGTTCGGCTGAAGCCGCACTTCAGGTTTCTGCCGCCAGAGCGCTCGAGAGCGCAGTGAGACAAAATGGCGACAGGAGCTGAGAAAGTGTATGTCGTGCCTGAAATGCACTCACATCAGTCAGTCATAACAGTGCAACGACACTTCAGGACGAAGTTCAACAAAGATCCACCAACTGCTAACTCCATTCGGCGATGGTATGCGCAGTTTAAACCTTCTGGATGCCTCTGTAAGGGGAAATCAACGGGTTGGCCTGCAGTGAGCGAAGAGACGGTTGAACGCGTGCGGGCAAGTTTCACTCGTAGCCCGCGGAAGTCGACGAATAAAGCAAGCAGGGAGCTAAACATACCACATCCGACGGTTTGGAAAATCTTATGGAAAAGGCTAAAGCAGAAGCCTTACCGTTTTTCAATTGCTACAAGCCCTGACACCCGATGACAAAGTCAAACGCTTTAAATTTTCGGCGTGGTTGCAACAGCTCATGGAAGAGGATGCGTTCAGTGCGAAACTTGTTTTCAGTGATGAAGCAACATTTTTTCTTAATGGTGAAGTGAACAGACACAATGTGCGAATCTGGGCGGTAGAGAATCCTCACGCATTCGTGCAGCAAATTCGCAATTCACCAAAAGTTAACGTGTTTTGTGCAATCTCACGGTTTAAAGTTTACGGCCCCTTTTTCTTCTGCGAAAAAACGTTACAGGACACATGTATCTGGACATGCTGGAAAATTGGCTCATGCCACAATTGGAGACCGACAGTGCCAACTTCATCTTTCAACAGGATGGTGCTCCACCGCACTTCCATCATGATGTTCGGCATTTCTTAAACAGGAGATTGGAAAACCGATGGATCGGTCGTGGTGGAGATCATGGTCAGCAATTCATGACATGGCCTCCACACTCTCCCGACTTAACCCCATGCGATTTCTTCCTGTGGGTTTATGTGAAAGATTCAGTGTTTAAGCCTCCTCTACCAAGAAACGTGCCAGAACTGTGAGCTCGCATCAATGATGCTTTCGAACTCATTGATGGGGACATGCCGCGCCGAGTGTGGGAGGAACTTGATTATCAGCTTGATGTCTGCCGAATCACTAAAGGGGCACATATCGAACATTTGTGAATGCCTAAAAAAACTTTTTGAGTTTTTGTATGTGTGTGCAAAGCATTGTGAAAATATCTCAAATAATAAAGTTATTGTAGAGCTGTGAAATCGCTTCAATCATTTGTAATAACCCTGTACTTCCCATGCTGCTGCAGTCATAAAACCAATATTTGTCATAAATAATTCAAAAGATGATTGGTGTAACCTAAAAAGTAATTAAATAATGAAAAATCATTCTATCCCATTGTTTCATACATAAGTTTTCACATTATCATTGTAACATTAGGGGACTTACTTTTGTTTTGGAATGAATGGTTAAAAACTGCAACAATTCAATTTTTAACCAATAATTGACTCTGGGTACAACTCAGTACAGGAGCTCAGAACTGCATGCTCAATGAACACAGGACTCAAAATGAAGGAACTGGATGATGCAATATATGTGTAGTGGCAATAAAACAGTGTTCTCAAATATGATTTGTTCTAGGGAAATCCAGTGCAGCCAACTTCAGCAATTTAGTGGTGACATGGTAGTCATGAATTAGCAACTTCAATATTTCTTTTACAATAATGTTGTTTTTCACACTTCCCATTATTTCTACAAACTGATTCTTTTTGTGTGATGTAATGGAATATTTATAACAATATTGTAAATTTTTCAAAGGTGTCTATGAGGGGGCAATACCTTATAATGTCCATGCATGGATTTTGTTTAAAATAAGTTATTTACAATTTTTTTTGAGATGTAGATGATGGATATTTACTACAAAAAGCATGACTATAAAAATATAAACCTTCCTCTTTAACTAAAAAAATTCGAGCTTCCACTTCAAAAACTGTAGGAGCTATTGCATTTTTAAATTATAAAGGAGCTCGTCTATGAAAGCCTGAATCCTGAATCTATACAACTTCTGTTTTGTCATATGTGAAAAAGTAACTGACATACAACGTTTACGTTTTGGGAATGTGAATATATCTAGGTAAACTTCCACTACCCGAAATGTCAAGAATTTGCATGATGATGGTTGTCAGTTCCTAAAATTTCTGTATCATTTGGTGTGGAATTACCCCTCCCTTATATTGCTCTTTGCCAGCTGTTTACTTAAATGTTCTGTACATGTAAACTTGTTATCTGTTCAGAATTCCAGTAGTCAGAAAGGAGGACTCCTGAGTAGGAATGCTTTCAGTTAGTTCTTAAAGCTATTTTTTTTTAAATTAATAGAACTTATTATTTGAAGAGTAGATGGTGAAATTCAGTTCCATTTTACAGCAAATTTCAATTGTGTGCATCACTTGTTTTTCTCCTCTTAAGTCCCTGATTTCACCTGAGCACCTGCCCATCATCATCTTCCCCACGGCCCAGGCTCCATCATACCTAACTGCATAGTTTCCCATCCCAAGTGTATGTACATACATTGTACTCTTTGTGTTTTTTTAATAGTCATTCATGGTGAGTGAAGTGACCCAGTCATCAAAGAATTAGACTCACATTTCGTAGGAGCATAGTTCAAATCCCCTTCAAACAATCCAGATTTAGGTACTCTGTGCTTAACATAAATACTTTGAAGTAAGTGTAAGGATGGCTCCCAAGTGAGCTTGTGCTCAGTCTTTAAAGCCCTTATCAACTGGATTTCAAACCTGTATCTTTCTCCTTCCCTTCCTTCCTGCCATTCATTCATTCTATTTTATATAAACCCATGTATTTCTTCCAAGCATCACAGGTTTTTCTTTCTAGATTATTAATTTTCCTGTCCATTCTCGGTTCATATCTTGTATTTCTTTTACCGAGCATCTTCAGTCCTTATTGCTCTATACATCTCTTTGATGCTGCAGATGGCGGGTTCAGTCCAGCAACAATATTCAACAACCAAATCTTGATACAACATAAGTCTCAAGTTTATGTACCAATCAGTGTGTAAGTAGTAAGTCATATTTGTACTGTATTTTTGAGTGATTGTTTATGATTAGCAACCATCAGATCAAGCCAAGATATTTTTTCCTGAGACCTTCTGTTAGAGAAGTGGGTGTAGCATCTGATTAGTATTATACAGTGAATTTCAATATTGGATGATGATGCTGGTGTAAACAATTCAGACTTCCTACAGTTCATTTTTTATGGGAGCAAAATAATTTTTTAATATGTAGTATAACAATAAGGTTTGTATGATGGCTTTTATTGTCTGATTTCATTGCAACATCTAGAGGTTTTGATTTTCTGAGTGAAGATCACTTGAAATTATCAAAGTTGGTTTTTAAAGGGAAAAAAGTTAAAATTACTCACAATAGTGTCAAAATCAAGTTGCAATAGATTAATGCAATTGCAATAAGATGATATCTGAAGTTATCGTAAACGAGACAGAAAGGAAATGCAATGAATAGGTCCACAATGTAGCAATTACTAATAACATACAACACAAATTTTCAGAAAAAAAAAAACAAAATCACAAATTGCTGTAATGCATAAGTTGGTTTTTTCAAGAGATAGTCATTATAACATAGCAGAGAATGAACAAGAATGACTTTTTATGTAGGCAGAATTTTTTTATCTCATCAGGTCATCAAGAGAGAAACCATGTGGTGGTGAGACTGGTACTGCACACACACTATTAAGTTGAAATAAGGATGATTCAAACTTTTCTGTACATTGTGAGCAATAACAGAAGAGAAATTAAACGTGTATCAGTGAATTTAGGTGTGTATCTTATGTGCTTATTGTGTGGTAACTTCAAAGACAGTATTTAGTTTGAACATTTGTTTATTGGCTGACAGAGTCACAAATTAGTTAAAAAGATGGCCAGTTTTAGTTTCTCACAGCTACCATCTTCCTTTCATACTACCACAAGTAACCCATGCAGTTTTTTACATAGTTCATAATAATGATCTGTAAATGTAATCGTGAAAGGGGGCACTGAGGATCTAAAGTGAGTCAAGTTATACATTAACACATACAAGTAGCCACACCTTGCTATTTCTGTGAAGTACACTTACAACTGATAAAATTTTCTCGAGCTTCCAGCTGCGTCAAGTGGTTGAAAATCCATTGGCTTTCGGCTGAGTGTTCCTTGGCTGTTGTCAAGTGGTGACTGTTGAATGATTGCTGCTGCCATCCTTATACAGTTGCACTGTCTTCAATGACATCATTTGTGCTCACTCCAGCACCATATGTGGTAATGTTTTCATTGTGCACTTGCAGCGCCCACTTCAACCTGCTGATGACCAGGTTCCAAGCTGTGCTGAGCTGCAAGCCGCCATCTTTATTGATGATGTTGTCAGAAATGTTATCTCAAATGCTTCTTTTACTACACTGTTCCAGAAACTATTAGTCTGTGTAGCAATAGATGTCTTGATGAATACAATACGGTGTCCATTTTCTAGAGCACGTTCTGCTACCACTGATTTGTCAGGATACCATAGGTGAAAACATCTCTCATGTTCTACGTGACACTGTTCAATAGAATGCACAGTCTGTCCAACATAAAATTGTCCACATCCACAATTATATTATACATCCTGGCATTCAGTGACCTACATTGTCTTTCACAAGCCTCATTAATTGTCGAATTTTTGCACAGGCTCTGAAAATTAAATTGTATTATGTCTCTTTATGAACAAATATGCAAGCTTCTTCATTTCCTCCTCTAGTGCCTTCTGCTTACATTTCTTCAGCAAGATGAGTTGACACAGCTTCTCATAAAAAGCAACTTACTTTATGTTTTGTTAGTGTTCAACTCCTATACTTCATGTGTGTTTGTGTGTTTATCCAGTCATTTTTAGTATGGATAGGAACTGTGATTGCTGTGTGTTCAGATGCAAGTTGAGTTGGTGACCCTGTGCTCACAGCTCCAGACACTTTTGGCTTCAGTTAGGCGGCTTGGGGCTGCTGCCAGTGGGAATCACTGTGGGGAGCCAGACGGGACGATCTGAGGGATGTCCAGCACAATCCGCTTGTCCCCCAATCAGTCCACTACTGTGGCCAACCAGGTACTGCCTGCACTGAGGTTGCCCTCACCCGTGGTTGAGTGGGAGGTCATTCCTAGGTGTGGTTGGCAGCAAAAGACTTTCAGAGGGGCTAATCGAAGGGCTTCCCTGTTTGTCTGATGAAAGGTGTCAGGTGCTGTCTGTGGCTGACGAAGTCCCTGAGCCAGGTGAAGTTGCTCACCATGTTCGAGAGGAATCCTGTTGGCTTGCAAGGTCAGGGCATTCACTGAGGGTGGGGTTACTGGTAGTTGGAAGCTCCAACATTAGGCATGTAGTGGGGTCCATTAGGAATATGGCTGCATTGAAGGGGAAGGAATCCAATGTGCACTCTATGTACATGTCAAGAGTTATTTCAGAAGGGGAACTGGTTCTTCTGGATTCTGTGAAGACTACAGGGTGCAGCAGACTGCAGATGGTGACTCATGTTGGTACTAGCAATGTCTGTTGCTTCGGATTGGAAGAGATTCTCTCTGATTTTGTATGGCTAGTTGAAAAAATAAGGACAGCTAGTCATGCTTGGAAGATGAAGGTGGAGCTCACCATCTGGCATCATCAACAGAACCGACTGTGGTTCTTTAGTACAGAGGTAAGTGGAAAGTGTGAATCAGACTCAGGTGGTTCTGTGATTGTGTAGATTGCAGATTACTCGACTTGTGCCATAGGGTGGTGGGTTTCTGAGATCCACTAATTGATTCAGGAGCCCACTACATGCAGGAAGTGGCTACAAATGTGGCAGGTCCTTTGTGGAAGGGAGTGGGTGGAGTTTTAGTTTAGAGTGTCTCAGGAAAGTGTAGAAACGGCTTCAGTTTCAAAGGGTGTTAAACAAACATAGTAAGAGGGTATACATACGAACAATCAATATTGTGATTGTAAACTGTCGTAGCTGTGTTGGAAAAGAACCGGAAATCCAAGTGTTCATAGAAAGCATTGAATCTCAAATCGTTATATCTGCGGAAAGCTGTCTAATTCCAGAAATGAGTTCAGCTGAAACTTTTAAAAAGGACCAAAATGTGTCCAGAAAGGAGAGATTAAATACAGTTGGTAGAGGAGTGTTTATTGCAGCCAGAATTAGTTTACCTTGGAGTAAAATTAAAGTAAATAGTTCCTGTGAGTTAGTATGGGTAGTGGTTGTACTTGACAACTGGAAAAAATTAATTATTGGTTCATTTTAACCCCCCCCCCCCCCCCCCCCCCCCCGCCCCGGCTCAGATGATACATGTGCTGAACAATTCCAAGACAACTCAAGTGCCATTTCAAATAGGTAACGCCCCACACACACACACACACGATTATAGTAGTAGGGTGAGGGTAATGGTGGTTCTAGCACATCTGGTTTGTGCAGGTTGCATACATTCATTGGAAAACTTGATTGATTTATAATCCTCTGGGGATTAATTGATTTATGAACCCCTGGAGATAATCCCATCCCTTTGAGAAACCCCTCACTCAAATGCCCCTCCCCCACCTCCCTGTCCTCCTCCCCCACCCCTCTGGGAAATACCCAACCCCACCCCCTCATCTATTTAAGCACACTTTGGAAATCAAAATTGGCTAATTAATTAAATTGATGAATTAATCAATGCCTCCCCTGCGCAAACCCCAGCTCTCCCCTCCACCACTCCCCCCCTCCATTCCTATATCTGGAGATTGGCGGGAAAAACACTCAATCTGTGCTGGGGAAGAAGAAACTCATGACATGAAATTCAAATTCATGTCAATAATAACATATTGATGTATATTCGTCATTTGATTAGTTTAAGGGAGAGGTTACGTCTGCCCCTCTTCCCGTGACATAATAGCTGTAAGCACCAAGAAATGGAATGAAGTGTGGTTTATTAGCCACCATTGTACACGTAGGCCTATGTGCCTGTTGTCTGGGCACCAGCGGCCTCGTGTATTCCCACAGGTATAGGTCAGGAGTGAGGCCTACACATAGGGCTGGCTCACAGTCCAGAAAACAACTTTGTCTTGTTCCACTACCCACTATCTTAGACAGAATGAACCAGAGGTATTCACCTTGGTGTCTGGGCATCAACTGCACTAGTTCACAAAACTGCTGCTGAGGGGTTTTTTTTTTTTTTTCCCCCTCCTCAACACTTCCCTCAGGAACAATAGGAACACAGCAGTCACCCCCTTCCCCATCTGAAAATTGGTGGGAATTAATAGGAATGCTAGAACACTATATCTAGTTACTCGATCGAGTCATCAGGGGATGTAAGACAGATGCACTCTCAGTTGCAGTCAGTCAGTGTGAAGAACCCTGAAGCGTCAACAGCAGCCGAGATCCTCATCTACCTTTGCATCACAGAAGTAGTATAAAAGTAAGTACTCATTGCATGTCTTTGTTACTACAGTTTCTCTTCGCCTTCAATTTTTTTTTGCCACTTAACAGTTTTTAACCCCTGATGCTGCTGAAGCTAGATACAATAATAAGCTTTATCAGGTCCATTTTCTTTGTCAATTTAACTCAAGTGGGATTTAAGTATGATGTCACCCACACATCTCCAGCCTCAACAATGGTGTTAGTCAAGTTTTTCCCCTTTAATGAAGAACGTTCTCAAAGAAAATGAACTTCATAACTTCCAGCTCTGTGTGTGCTGTGAGTATGAATAGTTGTCTAAAAAGGCATTGCTACATTTGATGCCTTTCTCTACCACTTATTTATGCAAGCAGACCTTTTCTGTTCTTTGCAGTATTAAAACCTTAAAGCAAAATGGTCTTAATGTGGAATTGGGCCTAAGATTGGTGATAAAACTTATTCCAGATTTCAATAGAATTATGGAAAACTGCAAAGAATTTTATTCCTCATATTAGTGACCAACCATTGTTAATCAAGTGGACATTGACTTTCAGTTACTCTATGTACTGTACTGTAATACATGAGGTTCACCGATGACATTGTAATTTGTATGGGGTGTAGCCATGTATGGAAGTGGAACATGGACGATAAATAGTTTGGACAAGAAGAGAATAGAAGCTTTCGAAATGTGGTGCTACAGAAGGATGCTAAAGATTAGATGGGTAGATCACATAACTAATGAGGAGGTACTGAATAGGATTGGGGAGAAGAGGAGTTTGTGGCACAACTTGACTAGCAGAAGGGATCGGTTGGTAGGACATGTTCTGAGGCAGCAAGGGATCACCAATTTAGTATTGGAGGGCAGCATGGAGGGTAAAAATCGTGGAGGGAGACCAAGAGATGAATATACTAAGCAGAATCAGAAGGATGTAGGTTGCAGTAGGTACTGGGAGATGTAGAAGCTTGCACAGGACAGAGTGGCATGGAGAGCTGCATCAAACCAGTCTCTGGACTGAAGACCACAACAACAACATAATGTACACTAAGTTCTGTTTGTGCGGTCAGAGGATTCCTAATATAATAGCTGATTTCAACATAAATATGTTACCACAAGGACAGCAAGCTGATGACAGATTCTCCATATAAAGTAACAGTAGATTGCTCTTTATTCAGTCATGTACACATAACTAAAGTGGATTATAGAAAAATTGTACAATGTGTTTCTTTCTTGTATATATTCCCTTATAAGACCACTTTTCAGTTGATTTTTTTTTTTCCACTCACCTCACACTTTCATTTCTCTCGTGTGCTTTCATCCTTGCATTTTTTGTTCCAATTGTCTTGTCTCCAGATGAAATCATTTGCTATGCTGCTGTTTTTCAAACATTAAAAGAAGGTGAAATATACCCACTGCTGTAGATAATCAGGTACCTTCATTGAACCCCTTGCCAATTCACAATTTTAATTTTCCGTTACTGTTTAAAATAAAATTATAAGACTGGAAAGTCAACAGTATTATGAAAACGGCAGATTGCCACTCTCTGTAAAGTTGCGTTGAGTTCCAAGCATACACGATGAAGAGACTGTGACATATAAGCTTTCAGCCAATGCCCTTTTCAGGAAAGAGAAATGCGCACACATTCACCCAACTTAGAACACCTCACACACACGACTGCTACCTCCAGCCAGACTGCAACAGAAACATGTTGAACAGGAGCAACAATCCAGAGTTTGGCAGGGAATGGGGGAGGGGGAGCACAGTGAGATATGTGTGAGGGAACAGGAATTGGCCCTGCCTGGCGGAGAACACTGTGACTACAGGTGACAAGATAAGTTTGACAGATGCAGCATTGGGAGGCTGTGGGAGGGGGAGAAGATGGGAAAAAATGGGGAGCAGAAAGGACGTAAGCAGAGAAGCAAAAAAGAACATTGGCAGATAACAGCACATTATGAGGGTGAGGGGAGGCGAATTTTGAGGTGACAGGACAGAGGAGGCTGGAAACAGTAGGATGGAGGGTGTGGGGTCAGTAGGATAGTGTAGGTTGTGGATGGGATGATTTCAGAGCAGACAATATGTTATAAGGATGTTTCCCATTTGTGCAGTTTAGAAATGCTGATATTGAAGGGGAACCACTTGGCCTGGGTTGTGAATCAGCTATTGAAATCAAGTATTTTACTTCTGCTGCATATTGCGCTACAAGGTGGTCCACTTTGTTCTTGGCCAGATTCGTAGTGGCCACTTATCTTCATGGACAGCTGGTTGGTAGTCACACCAATATAAAAAGCTGAACAATGACTGCAGCGAGCTGTTGCATATAACAGCTGTTTTCAAAGGAGGCCTGACCTCTTTGGCGTGTTAGGACAAGCCTGTGACAGGACTGGAATAGAAAGTGCAGAGGGAGTGGACTGGGCAGGTCTTGCACATGGATCTTCCACAAGGGTAGTGTCTGTCTGTGAAGGCCTTTGTGAAACTTTTAGTATTCCAAGCAAGGGCAGATATGGCATCCCAAGGTGGCCAGTCGGTATGGGAGTGATTTTTTTTGTATGTGGACAGTTTTTTCATCATGTCTGTCTGCAGTTCAGTGTGTCATCTTGACCATGACTTGCAATTTGTCCTTTTCATGATATTTTCAAATAAAACTCTTGTTTATAGACTTTAGAATTGCCCATAAACTGAAGAAATGAGACAAAACGAAGACTGCAACACATAATACAATGTGTATTGCCCTTGGTCAATAAAAGCTAGAATAAATGTATCATGGCTGCAGTAAAAGTAATAGGCCATCCAAAGAACACACTACAGCCATAAAAATACAAAACACAATGTACCTTGAGAAAACTGTTTGCTTCACTGTGTGTGTTTATGATTATTGTAGCATGCATAAAGAGTATTTCGCAACAGCATGCTGTAAGGATATCCGGTAGCCAGATGCAGAACATGACACTAGGTGGCTATAAAAACTCTGCAGATTGTGAATGGAATTTTATGCAGAACCAATGCTCACAGGAAAACACTCTACCTACCTCTCCTCTCATACAAAGAATTTTTTAGCTTTGTTTCCTGACAGTTTGATAATAATTGAATATCAAGTTCACTGTAACTGCTATGAGTTCCCAAGTCTCATGTGAAAATATCAGCTGATGACAAATGGAGATGGAAATTATTCTACAAGTTTTCACAAATCTCAATGAGACTTTCAATTTTACGAGTGGTTTGCTGCTTAGGATCTAATATTTTAATTTTGAAAAGGCTAGATTACAACTCACCTCATGGAGGAGATATTGAGTCACAGACAAGCACAACAAAAAAACTGCTACACATGTGAGCTTTTGGCCAAAAAGTCTTGTTCGTGGCCAGACACAGTGCTTATTTGTGAGAGAGTTGTGGTTGCATGAATATGTGTGTGTATTTTCTATGAGAGAAGAAGGCCTTTTGGCCACAAGCTCACATGTATAACAGTATTTCTGTTGTACCTTCCAGTGACTCAACACCTTATCTATATGTTATCAATCTACCCGTTTCTTAATATCATTGTTATTTCATCCTGAATTTTCCATTCTTTGATTTCAATTTTGAAAGTATTTTCACACTGTGGTGCATGTTTGACTAAACAGAAAGAATCCTTGTGATGAAATCATCTTAGCTGTTCAGAACTACACGTTAAGAACAATGTCCAGTAAAGACATAATGAGATAGCTCTGAAAGTTGTCAACACTAGTTGACAACTCAGGCAACCACTGGTACTGTGAAGGATATAGGCAGTACATTATAATAGAGCCAGATTTTTGTGATGGGTGAGAGCCGAGACCATACATTCTGCACATTAATAGAGAAGCAACACAACATAAAATTGCTAGGATGACAATTTCATTAATAAATACTTATCAATCTTCATAGATGATGAGTTTTCCATGGTACCACTTCATATTTCCAATTGGTAATTATTTATTATGTAAAGTGGGCAAAGTATCAACAAGATACAAATTCTGTAAGAACATACCTTTATTGACTCAGTAATATTCTTATAACTACTAAAGACTTCTGAGTAAAACAAATGTGGGAATAAGTTGTGTGTGACCTACTATCAGACGTCTGTAGTTCAAAATAGGCAATCAGCTGGCTTTTTTAGGACGATACACTCAACAATTTATTAATGACAAAGTTTAATAGTTGGGAATGATTTCATTCCTGAATGTGATAGAGGAATTAAAATGCTTACTAAAATGAAATATTAAACTCTGAAAATTTCACGAAAACAAAATCGTTTTTCCTAGTGCATCCAAAATTTAAATTTCTCAAAAGCTTTGAAACACATAAGACAGTTTCGTGGGATTACTCTTTAAGGGAGCCAAGTATTTTAATTGGTGAAACACAATTAATAGTGTGGTTGAAACAAATTACATTACCTGCCAATGCAATTATCTAAAACTGAAAATAAGTGTTTGCTTAGTAAAGGTCACACAAAACAAAAAAGTATCAGGCAAATGCAAAAAATTAAAAAAAAGAATGTACTGTGTGGATTAAATTACACTCTGCTTTAGATGTCAAAATATAATAGATTAGGCTAGGGACGTGAGATCGCATGGACATTACACAAATCAAATCAAAAAACTGGACACCAGAAATATAATAAATTGGGAATAGAACATGCAAATACCATTGATCAAAATATAAGAAATGAGTTATTACATTAACATTGATTCAGATACACTGAAATACATAGGCTGCAAGGTCTAACCTCTCACAGGGATCAGAGTATATGCATAGTTTTAGTTCCATATACATACATATACTGTGAGGAGAACCTCATAGATGTAGACTTCTGCAGAGAACAAATACATAATACATAGATGATTTCTTCTGGATTGTCACAACAGCCTCAATAGATCTGAAGGAGAACATTATTCCACCAGGTTACATTTCAAACTACATTGAGGGACAGCGCAACTCCTGCGAATGTACTGCAATTTGACAGTATCAGCTCTTCAGACCAAAGAAAATAACGCATGACAGCAATGTTAATAATTCAATAGTGCTAAGCTACTTTCAGTGTGGCTACACAAACTCGGAAAAAAAATTCCAGACATGCTGATAAAGTAATGGTAAGAGGGGATGGGGAGAGGGGTGGGCAGAATACCACAATAATGGCTTTTCTTTTATTTCAGTTGCACTATATAGCAACCATAAGCAGTAATTTAGCCACAGTTTTTAAACATCAATAATTTGTATAGAATAATATTCATATCGTTAACACACTTAGGAATATTAAGTATTTTAAAATTTGCAATTTATAAAATTCAATTTCAATGATAAACTGAAATGCAGAATTTCCTTGGATTTTATAAAATTCCTGCAATTCCCTGATTTTTTCCAGGAAAAATTTAATTCCATGAGATTTTCCAGAAGAATCACCACCCTGTACTTCTTAGCAGTTCTATTTTTGTTTATCGTATTGCATACATCACAATCCTTATACATTCTATACATAGAGTAATTACAGATCAACATCAAGACATTTAATATAATCAGTTGCTTCCTCTGTTGCAGTGAGGAAATCGTTGAATGTTCCCTAGTAGGCTCGAACTGGGCATTCTTCCACTATGTGCTGGACTGTTTGTTTTCCAGCATTGCAGTCGCAAGTTGGTGTTGGTATCATTCCCCATTTGTAGAGGACGTCAGCACATCTTCCGTGGCCCGTACATATGCGGTTTAGAGTTGTCCACACTTTGTGTGACTGGTTGAAGCCAGGTGGTTTCTCAGCTGTCATGAGACTTTGGAATTTTGGTGGGCAGTGTTCTTGCCAGTGTTGTTTTCACAGATTTTCGACATCAGACTTGGAGTTCGTCATCTCTTTAGCTCATAGTAATGCTGGTCTTCTTGATTTAAGTCTTCTGCTCTCCAAGTCAGCTATGTCGCTGTGTATGGGCATATATGGGTTATTAATTATCTTATTGAACTCACTGAGAATATCGTTTTTTCGCCGCATTCCGGGGGTGGTATGTGGCTCATTGTTGACAGCCATACAGTGGGCATAGATTTTATTGTGCCACTGATGATGTGCATGGTGTCAATTAGTACCACATCAATCCTACTTGTATGCGGGCTGTTAATCCACACAGGAGCACAGTATTCTGCCACCGATTAGACAAGCCCAACTGCTGAGGTGTGCTGCTGTGGAGTCCCAAGTGGTGCCACACAGTTTATAAATGATGATGTTTCTTGTCCTCATTTTATCTGCAGTCTTGGTCAGGTGCTCCTTGTAAGAGAGTGTCCTGTCCAATGTGACTCCTAGGTGTTTGGGGTAGTTGTTATGGCTAAGACATTTCCCTTCAAAGATGACATTAAGCTCTCTTCTTGCTCAGTGGTTGCAAAGGTGGAAGCATCATATTTCAGTCTTACATTCGGCTGCAGTCTCCGTTTGCGGAAATAGCCACTCAGCAGCTTCAAGTCAGAGCACAAGGTGTCTTCAGTAGCCTCGAGTGATTCATGCTGCACAACTATAGCCCATTCGTCTGCATAATCAAATTTCCTAGATTGTGTGTTTGGGATGTCAGAAGCATAAAGATTGAAGAACAATGGAGCAAGGACTGAGCCTTGTGGTAGCCTATTCTTGAGAATTTTGGTAGAGCTCATTTTTTCTACAGTAATCACTTGAAGAACTCTCCCGGCAAGCATGTTATCGACGAGTCTGATGATATTTCTGCATGGGATTAGTTGTATGACTTTTTACAGCAGACCTTGTCTCCAGACAGTGTCATAGGCTGCGCACAAGTCTATGAATGCAACTGATGTATTTTACTTTTTCCGGTAGCCTGGCTCCATATGTGACGTCAGGCAAAGTGCTCTATTAGTACAGCTTCTATTAGGGCGAAATCTTGATTGTTCATCTAAGATTTGATTCCAGTAATTTTGGGCTGAGTCTGTTATACAGGAGTCTCTTGAGTAGCTTGTATATGACATTGAGCAGTTTTGTGTAGTTAAAAGTATTTAAAACGTGTGCTTTTAAGTGTGAAATTTGTAGAAACTAGTACAATTATCGCAAGATTCTGGGACCAAAGTGGACCCACAGCAGCTGAACGAAAATATAACTCATGTTACAAATAATGGATCTTCATGTTCCTTACAAGTTCTGTGTATTCGACAAGAATTTTACTTCTAAAAGAAAGTAAAACACAACCAATGAAACACTCATGGCATAGTGTGACAGAAAACATTGAACTGTATGATGTGTATATTTTAAGCTGTTTCTAAAAATTTTTGGTTTGATTGTGAGTTGAAAGAGGAAAGGGAATGCACTTCATAACCCAAATTCGTCAAACACCATGCTGCTAAATTTATTGACGATTGCTCAACTTTTAAGTATGTTTGCCTATTTGGGTCAATTTATCTGCAAAGGTAAAGGGACAAAACACCAAATATTGTAGGAAGAAACAAAATCAATGGAAAATGTCCTGCAGAGATGAAAGTCCTCTATTAGGAAGGAAAGTGCCTTGTTAATTTTTGGTTGACTCATGTTGGACACAATTTAGACTTAAGTATCTAAATGTGACACCACAAGAACCAGAGAGCATTTCTGCACACTTTTGTGTGAGACTCCTGTTTTCCATTGTTCTTGACAAATTTTGATCAACAATGCAGGATTCAAATATGGAGATATTACATCTCACAATGCTGTAGGGCTTGCATAATGTTGTAGCTTCTTATAATTTGGCTTCATAGTCAGTCTCACACGAATTATGCAATCACCATTGAAGCTTAAGTACACAAAGTTAAGCAAAGCAGTAATCCATATGTACTGCTTTTATAAGCCATAGTAATCTGTATGTGGAATTAATAAGCAAATTTTCAAGTTACCTGCACCTGGAATTAACAAGGGAAGATTTCATGCAAGTAACAATTAATAATGCACATGGTGAATTATTGGCAAAAATATGGAAATAATTATATTTGTGTTGATGTGACTCTCAGTCTAAATGGCTGTGATTTTCAATTTACGATGATAACAGTACTGGATGATATAAAGTCTCCCTTTTATTACTAGGCTAATTACTATTTAGCTCTACAGGGCCTTTATACTGAAATGGTTCCCCACACTACCTAGTATTGTCTTTCTATGTGTGTGAGTAACTGTATGTTCACTGTTGCGGGTAAATACATACAGCGTACACAGGGCGGTGTGTGCAACTGATAGCGATTACACGCTTCCGCTGTTGTAGAAATCTGCTCCAGATGCTGCAGAAACCGTGTTGAGCTGAAAGTGGTAACCAAAGTACGGAGAAATATTCTTCGGGGCTCTGTTGCATAGCAATCAGATTGCTTTCAGTTCTGAAAAATGTCCAGTTACTATTGTGGATTCGAATGATCCATGAAGTGACTTCTTTTCCGAAGAAAACATCGAACTATTTCACTAGAACTGAACGCTCCCGTCGGAACTGTTCTCAGCTGGTGTTTATTAGTAAATCACAATAGCAGTACATCGTTGGGTGTATAATAAGACGTACCTTCTTGAAATGAACAATATTTTATTGTTCTATTAACTGATTTCCTTCCATATGCACTTATATTTTACAATGTGAATCAAAAACTCGCAACGGCGTCGATTTTTTACATCACAAGAATGGCTCTCATCCCCTAAAATTACTCTTAACAAGAACAAACAAAAACTATCTATCCTAAGAATAATTATGTGAGCACTGACCGCCACAGAGTGATGAACAATATCTTTGTCTCTCTCTCTCGCACTGTCACAGCAAGTTACGCTGCATGATACATCATATATCCCCCTCTTGTGGACGAACGTTTTTGGGCAAAAACAAACACGAGCGTTCACACAACACTATATCGGTGATTGCTTATGACGCTGTATTAAAGTCCACTAGAGTATTAATGTCCACTGTATTTCTTATGATATTTTGGTATTAGTGAATGACTATCTAAACGTAAATTGTAGATTTGGGTGCATATACTGCTGACAAAGCCTGTGCTGAATTCCTGATGCAGCTTATATGCATAGCTTACATGCTTGCTTTTATTCATTTGTCGAGGATGGCATGAGATGTGATCAGAAACCTTTTTCATCATCACTCAAAGCTTCTGTCACTAGCCTTGGGATGTCTCAAATGGATAATCTAGCCATTCGGCCAAGCCCCACAAAGGAAAACCTCGGGGTAGATTTACCATCCTCGTATTTCTCATTTGCAAAGAAAATTAATTGAATTACAATGGAAAATAAAAAAAATATTTACAATATGGATTTCACAAAAGAAACACAACACTGTTAATCTTCTGTGTCTTGAGGTGAACCGTCGACGCGTTGGTTTACGCCCATCTATGATTCCCTTCTATCAGTCATCTCTGGGTAACTGATTGAATTCTATTCCCATTTCACCATCTCCTCGTGGGTATTATGGGTTTCCGCATATGGTTAACATGAAAATAAGAGTCAGTGTAAGTTCCGTGGAAAAGGTGTTTGATCTATGCTGAGCTGAAATAGAATGTAATCTAAAGTTCTTTCTAATTCTCTGTCCTGAATTCGAAATATTCGGAAGTCGTAAGCTGTTCTTCATTTCTATCAACAACCCTAGAATGCACTATACACAAATCCAACTGGTGCTGCCATGTCAACTTATGCTCGTCATGTTTCAGATGGACTTTAACACTTGTTGATATGCTTATAACTGAAAGGCATTCGCTCAGTTGGTAACTTTGCGAGCAACAATTGATATAACATAATTTACATACACAGGTATGTTACAACAATAGTACAATTCTAAAGACAATGTTCATCACAAAAGATTGAAACAAAGTAATAGGCGTCCTTTTAAAACTGAGAACGGGTTACCCCTTCTGAACAGCATGACTTCAGCGCAGCGAGTAAAAAAGCAAATACAAACATACATTGTCATTGTTAAATTGACATAAGGAAAAATATCTTGCCATAGACCAGATTCATTTGAGTCACCATCCCATGGTCATTATGCATTGTGAAACCTCATTGAAGTTATTATCTACAAAATAAAAAAAATTTTTAAAAGAAATCATTCATACTATAGCTAATTCTCTGCATACTGAAAAGAAAACAAGTGATGAGGATACATTCCTTTCACCTTTCCATTCTTCACATCCTTCAAAACATAAGTTCCTGGATGGGGTATTTTGGTAATCACAAATGGTCCTTGATACAATAATTGCCATTTTGTGTTCTTCTTCTGTATAAGTGAAGCCTTAGTATGAGTTTTTACTAAAACTTGGTCTTTCACTTTATATGTTTTTATTTTTCCAAGTCGATTGTCAAAATATATTTTCCTTTTTCTTGCCTTGTCCATTATATTGAGTAAGGATTGTCGTACTTTATTTTGTAGGTCTATTTTGTTAATAGCTACTTTAGGAATTGGTCAAATCGAGTCATTCTGTTCCTGTTTTCCAAACATCAGTTCGTATGGGGTGTATTCTGTCGTAGTATGTGGCATATTGTTTACAATTTCCTGAAAATCGTGAAGATAATCGAACCATTTGGGTTGCTGGTTGTGGCAATATGTTCTCATGAACCGGTTTAATTCACAAAAATTCGTTCCACGGGATTCGCCGGAGGGTGGTACACTGATGTTAGAATTTGTTTTATACCACAGCTGGCTAATGTTTGCCTCCAACGAAATCCAGTGAACATTGACCCATTGTCAGAAAGAATAGCCTCTGGTTTGCCTACTTTGACTATATAATCCTTGAGCAGCTTCTTGGCTATGGATGCAGCAGTAGCTGATTTTAATGGATAAAGTTTGACATACTTAGTGAATATATCAAGAAAAGCTACAATATATTTGCATCCTCCCCTTGATGATGGTACAGGAACACAGACGTCGACCGAAATGATTGACAGCGGTTTAGTGGGTATAATAGGATGTAGGAAATCTTTCACACAAAAATTTCCTGGTTTGGCTAGTTGACAAATTTTACATTTCCTTAACTGTCTGTGCACTTTCCTGCGAATGTTTGGGAAGTAGCAATATGCTTGAATCTTCCGAGCACACTTTAATACTCCAAAATGTCCCCAAGTGATGTGTGTGTACAAAATTAAGTCATTCTCATTCTTCTCGGGAATACACACCTTCCAATTATCTGAATCAAGATGCCCTTTGAAAAATAAGACGTCGTCCTCAACTTTGTACAGTCTCTTCAGATCATCGTTTCCAGGCTTTGCTAAAGTTTCCTTTATTGAATGCCAACGAGGATCTTCATTCTGAAGTTTTTCCATGTTCTTACACATGTCAAGAAAATGTTTCCTATATATTCTATCAGTCATTATAATAATATTAAATTCAGACGGATTGTCCGTGATGTTGATAGTTGACAAATCTCCATCTGGCATTCTAGACAGTGCATCAGCGATGAAATTATCCTGTCGACTTAGGTATTTAATTTCAAATTGAAACTCTTGGAGTGAGAACGTCCATCTTGCTAATCTTGGCTGTAATAATTTACACGTTTGCAAAAAACTTAACGCTTTGTGGTCACAGTATACTGTTGTCTTTGCTCCATATAAGTAATAGTAAAATTTCTTAAATGACCAGACTACGGCCAATGCTTCCCTTTCGGTAGTCGTATATGTTCTTTCACGAGCAGTTAAGAGTCGGCTAGCAAAGGCTATTGGACAGAAAGTTGATTTTCTGTCTATCATCTTTACTTGGAAGAGGCATGAACCTATTCCAATTTCCGAAGCATCTACCATTAAACCGAATTGTTGGCTCATATCTGGATGATATAATATTTGTGAATTGACTAAGGCATGTTTTATTGCTTCAAATGCATTCTGACATTGTTGTGTCCACACCCACAGAGTATTTTTTCGCAACAAGCTGTACAACGGTTCTGCATTAATAGAGTGGTCGTGAATGAAACGCCTGAAAAAAACAGACAACTCCGAGGAAGCCCTTTAACTGTCTTTTTGTTGTTGGAACTGCAAAGTTTTTGATTGCCTTTAGTTTCTCGGAGTCCGGTAAGATGCCTTTTCCATTTATAAGATGACCCAAAAATTTGATTTTATCTCGAGCAAAATGGGACTTTTGCAGATTTGCGGTTATGCCTGCTTCCTTGAAACGTTCTAACACTCTTTTCAATAAATCAACGTGCTCCTCCCATGTGGTCGTAGCTATGAGCATGTCGTCCACAAACAAAGTTAAATTGCTTCGAAGTGCAGGTCCCAATGCATAATCTAGAGCATCTATAAAAAACTCCTGAGCTCACGTTTAGCCCGAAAGGTAAAACCTTAAATTGATAGCTTCTACCCCGCATGTACAAATGCGGTGTACCTTTTTGATGGTTCGTCTAGAGCCACCTGCCAAAATGAACTTCTCAAATCAATATTTGTTAAGTATTTCATCCCCTCGAACTTTTGAATTAGCTCATCGATATTTTCCGGATGAGTTCGCACGGGCACAATAATCTTATTTATCTGCCGTGTGTCTAGCACGAGACGAACTTTTCCTCCCTTTCTCGAGACAACATGAAGCGGACTACAGTATGGACTCGTCGAAGGTTCGATCAGATCCCATTCAAGCATCTGGTGGATTTCCGCATCAACCGCCTTTCGTTGGTGTCACGGTACTGGATAAAAATTACGGCAGAGAACTTGGTGTGGTATCACATCTAAATGGCATGTGTACCCCTGGATTACACCAGGTCTTTCTTGAAAGACTTCATGATATTCCTGTAGATCATATAATTGCTTTCTTTGGTGTTGTTGCAAATATTCAGGTTCTTGTACCTTTTCATATACCATATCTTCAGGGTTTAAAACTGGTTGCAAGTAATTAATTTGGTAATACCGTACAGGTTTGTTATGTATCCACTTTATTTGCAGCTTTCGTCCCTGACAATACTTTCCATGGGTACTATATTCCCTGAGAAGATTCACTTGATGTTTCTGATCCATTATTGTAAAACTGGCACGGCCTAGAGAAAAATCGATATGCCAATTTCTCTCTCTAAATTCATCTATACCCAGGATACAGTCCTCAACCAATTTTTCTATTACAAGGAACGTGCAATTTAAAGCTACATTTCCTATATCTAACTGGAGTTGAGTCTGCACTTTAACCTGAGAAGACTTATGACCAGTAGGACCTACAATTCTACAACATTGAACAGGAAAAATCGGTGGATTTGCTTTCTGAAGTATTCTTTGAAATAACTTCTCAGAAACGACATTTACTGCTGCTCCTGTATCTAAAGTAACTTGCACAGTAATGTCTTCAATTGCCGCCTGAATTTTCGCAACAGGTTCAGTGATATGTTCCTCTTGACAAGGCATCATATACTGCTGAAGTTCTTCTATTAATAATTTGCCATCATTGTACCGAAAAAAATTGACGCTTGAATTTTCGCCCCTGAAAAGTTCCTCGACTGCACCGTCGGGGCTTCTGACAGTCGAGTTTAGTTTGACGATTGTCCATTATTAGTAGATGTCTGCTCCGTTACGTCGGTTATTATTGGTGGTTGATTTCTCCATTCATTTGCATTATCATTTGGTACCCAACCTGAAGTTTGTGGTTGGTTGTGATATTCTTGGGTTGGTTGCTGATATCGGCGTTTTTGCTGATAATTCCCTTCTTGATAGTATCCTTTCCTCTTCTTATTATTCTTCCTCCATTTCTGTTTATATGTTTGTTCACATTGTTGGTCATGATTACACTGGTCGGGATTTTCGTTACCAAATTTCACGTTTTTCTGGAAATAATTCACCTGTGGGTTTGGTGAATTGTGTGCAAAAGGTTTGTTTCCATACTGTTTGTTGTTACTATTGTATATAGCGCACACGTGATTCTTCGAACAGAATGTCTATTGAATCCAATGTGGCTAGAAAATCTTCCACATGTTGTTCAGGCACATGTAGAAGGTTTTCCTTAACTTCAAGTGGAAGTTTGCCCTTTAATATTCGAATGATATCCTGTGTCGGGATTGGTTCATTCCAGTATTTGCTTTTATTTATATACTTCTCGAAATACTTTCTTAAAGACTCATTTTTGAAAGACAAAGGTTGTGGGTCAAAAACTTCCTTACGTAGTCTTTCTTGTACTCCCTTATTCCAGTATTTCTGCAAGAAAGCGCGTTCAAATTGGTCATAATCTTGACACCAATCGGATGCTTCTGACGCCCACATCGATTCATCTCCATGTATGAATCCTGTAACGTACATAATTTTTTGTTGCTCAGTCCACATTCGCGGCAATATCTCTTTAAATTGCTTGATAAATACCACGGGATTGATCGACTTCCTTTCGGGAATAAATATCTGGAATTGACGATATTTAAGCATTTTTTCTTCATTCATAGTCACAGGTGTATTCTGGTGGCTACTTCGTGGCGAATGATAATCTCGATAATTTGTTTCTGGTTGATTACGTAAATATGCACCAATACATGGATATTGTTGCACGGATTCGGTTTCACTGGTTTCATCAGGAATAATGTCTGCTTTTGATAAACTGCAAGTAGTATGTGCCCCTCTAGTATTAACTAGACCTTGCTGGCATGCTTTTAATGTATTTTCTATCTTTGCTTTCCAAGCAGGAAATTCATCTCCTATATTCTCCTTAATCTCTTTAACTTCTGCTTTAAGTTGTTTTTGTGCAGCTTCGTTGTTAACTTGCAAGTTAGAAACCGTTTCTTTCAAGGTTTTGTCAACATAATTTCGCACTGTCTCGGTTTGCTCTTTCGCCCAATCTTCAATGTCCTTAGAGAATGCGATCTTATGTTCATTGAAAAGTTTCTCTATGTGTTTCTCGCCTTCGAGACTGAGAGTGTCTATCCTCCGACTAAACTCAATGACAGCTTGCTCTTCCCTAAATCGCTTCAGGCAAATGCCGGGATGGTTCCTTTTAAAGGGCACGGCCGATTTCCTTCCCCATCCTTCCCTCACCCGAGCTTGCGCTCCGTCTCTAATGACCTCGTTGTCGACGGGACGTTAAACACTAATCTCCTCCTCCTCCACAGCTTGCTCGTTATCGTGCTTAATTGTATTCACGTCTTGCGCAATAGTGTTCTGTACATGAATAACTTCCTGCACTTGATGATTTAGTGTATCTTGACGACATAAGATGTCTTTGTATTTGTTTGTTAATTCCTGATACTGTTGTTCTTGTGTAACTATGAGTTGTGCCTGACTGGTAATCAAGTCACTCCGCTTTGTTTCCAAACTCTGGAATTTTTCAGTAATCTTATCATTTATTTCTTTTAGTTTATTAGATTGCTCCTGAGCCAAATTAAATTGCGCACTCTCCAATACTTGGAATCTACGATTCATATCGTTTGCAAACGTGGATTGTGCCGTTGCAAGATTAGATTGCGATGTTTCCAATGCCTTAATCCCTTGTGTTATGACAGTCAAACTTGACATCAGCTGGGATAACAAATCGGTATTCTCAGCAATTGGGCTTAATGAGGATTGTACCGACACAATTTTCGGTACAGTCATTTCATTTTCGCACGCGTCTGTGTCAGAGATGAAATTCATGTTGTTTGTTGGTTGCTGCATATTTCTCTGGACTTCTTTCGACATATGAATGTCGGAACTAGCAACCGTTTGTGTGGACGGCATGAGCGCATTAATTATTGCTGGTTGCTCAGCCGTAATCGACATATCGCTAACTACGGCGGTATTAAATTATGTGGCACTAGTTGACGATGCATTCACACTATTTAATTCATTTTGTGGCATTGTGATGCGTGCTTGCTTACTGGCTTTGAACGTAGATCTAGTTATCACCATGTAAATGAGCAATTGACAGTTTCTCCTCTAAATAAGTCCTACAAAAGTGACTACTGAACTTTTACACACGCAAAAAAACGTTAATGTCCTAATGCTGTTAATGTACACTTTGCAATGTGACACAAACACAGTACATGGATAACACATAAAATATTGTCTTACTATATCTACTGAAATACTGGATTTCTAGTAAAAGTAATATAGCAACACTATTTATACTTAGAAAATTAATAGATGAAAGGTCACTAAATGCATAAATGCTCCAGAAAGCTAGTAACTCAAATGTTCTGGCCTTTTTGAAGTTTCTGCTCGGCTGCTGGGACGGCGTACTCGTTCTCTTCACAAGATACTCCCGCGCGTTCAGTTAGCATGAAACATACAAAGGACCATAATGTAGTTACTCTATAAAACTAGACATATATACACACACAATGAAACATTAATTACTAAATTACTAACATGGTTATATTTCATGTTCACTATGAGTGTTGTATCAGGATCGTGTCCTGTCTAACGGTAGACATATATAAAGACTCCATTTATTACTCGGCTAATTACTATTTCGCTCTACAGGGCCTTTATACTGAAATGGTTCCCCACACTACCTAGTATTGTCTTTCTATGTGTGTGAGTAACTGTATGTTCACTGTTGTGGGTAAATACATACAGCGTACACAGGGCGGTGTGTGAAACTGATAGCGATTACACGCTTCCGCTGTTGTAGAAATCTGCTCCAGATGCTGCAGAAACCGTGTTGAGCTGAAAGTGGTAACCAAAGTACGGAGAAATATTCTTCGGGGCTCTGTTGCATAGCAATCAGATTGCTTTCAGTTCTGAGAAATGTCCAGTTACTATTGTGGATTCGAATGATCCATGAAGTGACTTCTTTTCCGAAGAAAACATCGAACTATTTCACTAGAACTGAACGCTCCCGTCGGAACTGTTCTCAGCTGGTGTTTATTAGTAAATCACAATAGCAGTACATCGTTGGGTGTATAATAAGACGTACCTTCTTGAAATGAACAATATTTTATTGTTCTATTAACTGATTTCCTTCCATATGCACTTATATTTTACAATGTGAATCAAAAACTCGCAATGGCGTCGATTTTTTACATCACAAGAATGGCTCTCATCCCCTAAAATTACTCTTAACAAGAACAAACAAAAACTATCTATCCTAAGAATAATTATGTGAGCGCTGACCGCCACAGAGTAATAAACAATATCTTTGTCTCTCTCTCGCACTGTCACAGCAAGTTATGCTGCATGATACATCATAATGATACGAGGCAAGGATTTCCATGCACTTTCCTCATTTGTGACAGAATTGACAGTGATGTGTTGCCTGTATTTTTCAACTATATAAAGTCACTGGTTGGACAGTTTTTCCCCAAGGTATTAATGTCAGATCCGTCGGAGTCATACAGTATTGCTTGGAACAGAATAATAGGAGCTCCTAAAATGAGACTTTTCTTTACTTGGCATGTGGATAGAACATGGAGGAACAACACCAAGAGTAAAATTCTTCACAAGGAAAACAGAAAAGAGGTATACAAGCTTGTTAAAATATTAATGCATATGGGAGAAGTTGCTATGTTCGAAGAATGGCTGCAAAAAGCACTCCAGAAGCTGTGTGGTGATCCAAATACATCCGAATTTGGTCATTAATCCAAAATCTACTATGAAAAAAAAAAAGGGAAGTGTTGGGCATATTGCCACAGGATACAAGCTGCAGTCAATAGTGTTTGAGGAATCTGAATTGTGTAATGCATTCCATTTCCTCTTTCCACTTCAAAAATTCTCCTTCATTAGAGAACTCCAGATTTCATACTATTTGCTAAGCAGATTGGAAATGATCGATCCAAAACTCGGCTTCAAATGTACCCATAACACACTACAACTTCTTCTCCTGCTGCGTTACGCCATGAATGTTTTGTTTGTGGCGTTTTAAAGATCTTTTGTGAGTAAAACTCTTGTCGCCTTTGTGGCACTGGTAGGAACATGGAGGTTCATTATTTCTAACATGAGGTACGAAATCGTTCAGATGCTGTGGGTGCGCTTTGTAAATATGCCGCCTCAGAGTCTCCAGGTAATTATATTCGTTTACACAGAATTCACACTTACATGCACTCATTTTAAATACCTTTAACTACACAACACTCCTTGTACAAGCAACCGCAGTAAAATAAGTGGACTGCAAAAAGGCGAGGAAAAAGCAAATTCTTTCTCTGCAACACACTAAAAAAGGCGACGAACAAACGCTCACGCTGTCAAACACGGCACACAAGCAAAAGCTCAGTCAACAAATCACTACAAAAAGCGCACAATAAATAAATGCTCTCGCAATAAAACTAACTTAATAAAAACCGGTGCCCCGCACAGTGACAACGGCCAAATACCATACGATGTGCACTACACGGCCTGGACCAAAGTCTTTACCCTCGACATTTCTAGTTAGCATATGGGACAGGACTTGTTCCATGTCCGGGACTGTCGATAACGTTTCCTCATGCATAGATGGGACTTGCGCAATTATGATTGAACCATCAACTCCGATTCCACCACATTTAATATCTGTGTATCTGCTACAATCTCTCTGCACTGATGTTGTGCCCATTCATGTATGATATGTGCACACATATCGTTGCGTGTGTACCGTGATTTTAGATCGATAATCCATCGTACGTCCTTCCAGTTCGAAAGAAGTATTGCCTATCAATATTTTGTATCGCAGTGCGAAATGAATGCATGAAATTCTATAAAAAAGGTGGTGTGTTAATGTTGTGTACATGTGACAGTGAAAGCTATTACACAAAAGTTATTCACAAAAGTGAGTTCCTTTCGTGCTTTTTCTGATTGAGAGATTCATGAATGACAGATAGTAATTAAGTCTTGAGGAACACTTGTAGCTGTATGAAAATTATTAAGCTTGGAAATAGTTGTTGTTCTGCTAGGAGACTCTGAATACAAAAAGATATTAGGACGATATGTGGCGATGCCTCATTGCTTGCTTGTGAAGACACAGCTTCGTATTCTGTTTGTTCATCTAATGTTTACCTGTAAATATTGTTATCCCACAGGTACTTACTGACTAACTGAATTTTCTTAATTCCAAGTTTCCTTGGTGTGATACAGTGTTGTATAGTTGTTTATGGCCTTCATCCCTATTCGGCAGATGTGTCTGAACGTTTATTCTGGATTATTTGCCCAAATCACTTGAGCATAGTGCTGGAATCATATCCGAAGCAGGACATGGACGATTTATTCTCGCAACCAAGCTGAAATTTATTCCGTATCAGTTATACGTCAGCTATCTATTTTGCAATGGCAAATGGAAGAAATGTGAATTTTTTATAATCTGAGCAACATCCTGAACCCTGACCCTCCAAAAAGATAAAAGGTGGGGTCAACTTATAATGTAGCCCTACAAACTAAAATTAAATCTGAATCATACAGTTCAGTCGACCTGTACAGCTCAAACGAAGCCCACAATACCAAAAAAGCAATAACCCCAACCATGAAAAGTGGAGTAGGACATTTCCCTTAACATACTGTATATAGTTCAAATGAAGCCCTCGATACCAATAAACCAATGCCTACAACTCCTAAAAGCTGAAACGGAAATTTCAAATAAAAAACCACAACCACAAACTACACACTTACATAGCTCACAAAACACCACCAAAACCAAAATCCCAAAGAACTCAAAAACCCAAAAAGCCCCATGTTCACGAGATCAGTTAAATGATAAATGAAATACCATAATTATAAAGCAGACAGAACGTCACATTTATGAAAACACATACACACAAATTCTCCAGAAACACACACAGCCTCCCACCTATAAATGAACACAAAACCAGCTGTTACCGCTCCCCAGAAACAAAAGCAACAAAATAAAAGAACAAATGAAAATAAAAATCAATCACACCTTTAAAAAAGCAAATAAATTGATCCTTTCCTAAATAACCTCTAAACAACCCCCCCTCCCCAAACCATAACTTGCGCCATCAACCCCACAAACAATACCCACAATCTCCCTCCACTCCCCACAAATACACACAAAAAGCCCCTCAAATCAACACACTCAGCCCATACATTCTCATTGCAGGTTGGAGGAGCACCACTTTTCACGCACTAAAACATATTTAATTGCACCCCAAACCCCCTCTATGTATTAAGTCAAGCCTCCAACGTCATTGTCTTTAAATTGAATACTATGGTCAACTGCTAAGTGTTCATAGCTCCTCTTTCTCTAACCCCTATGCAATGAAAATGTGTCTGAAGTAACAATTCTACCCCTCTTAGTGAACCTCGCAAGTTCCCTGCTACTATGACTCCACAAAACCCTAAAAACACAATCAGCATACCCACCTCCCGAAATAACAACTCCCTCCCACACCCACAAACGAAACTGATAACCACCCCTTCCATGCTTTCTCTTACTGAACTGCGACCCATCAATTTTAACAATGACCCCTGGCACACACAACTTCCCCCTACACTTTACATACTTTGAAAACATCTCAACAAAAACAAAACCAACTAAAACGGTTCTAACACTCCCCTCTGTCTCATGCACCTATAACAAAAGTAATATGTACGCAAAAGAATCCCTCTTATGGTCAACCTAGATGTAACATAACATACTGAATGACAGATAATGTTACGCTGACAATGCCGTCTGTATAGCTCTCTGGTCTAAGGTGCCAGATCTCTTGTCAACTTCATGCACTGCCCACAGGCATGGCACCTAAGATATTGTGCTATTAATCCTCAGAGGTTGCAGAAACTTTATTATCAACAACACGTTACCACCCGGAGTGCCATGTAATGAAATGCTGGTAAAGAGAGAGAGAGAAACATATAATAACTCACTGAAAACAAACCAATCACTTCCAAATCCACATTATTGCACTGACTACCTAGACTCAAATAAGCCGATGTTACCACAGTGATAACCAAGACTCAGATGAACCCCATAGCACATGCTAAACTCCACACGTAGCACACACCAGCAGGAGGCACTGTAATATACAACAACACGTCATCTACAAACATGACCAACTCAAAAACATTGCACCATAGTGATGTCACACAGGACAACACCATTCCATCATGGGTCGAAAGTTGTCAACTTCACTCGTTTACCATTATTGAGAAAAGAAAAAAATAATTTAAATCTTCCTAACATGGAAACAGAAATTAATATTAAGATTGGTGATGGTTGGATTCGCCCTAATAGTACACTACTTTATAAGATGGTTAATCAAATATTAAACTAATTGATAATTATGTTTTAAAATTGTGTGGTATTATTAAAATTAAAAAAGGAAATAATATTTTAACTAGAATTGAACATCATTTTATTTCTTATTCAACTCTTATTAAAGTAAAACTAAACAGAATGAAATAATTTATCTTTTAGAATTGTTTGGTGGATATTTTAAAGATTATAAAGAAATTGTTTTTGGAGGTGATTTAACTTGGAGTTCGACAAAAGAATCAAGAAAAGTCGGACTACTGAGAATGATGATTCTACACTTCCAAAAGAAGGTAAAATTGTTATAAAAAGTGTGGAAATTCTTGTTTCTGTTGTTAAATATGAATCAGAATATTCACCTGAATTAGAACAAGAAAGACTCCAAAATCCAAAACTTCCAGTTCTTTTTTCAAACTACAAACAATCGAATTTGCTGGTTAACAGGGAAAATGAAATTTCGAACCAGATATTACTAATTGTTATAATTCTGCAGTATTTCATATGCCTTACTTTACTTTTGTTGCTTTCCAAACTCTGTTTTATTCAAAATGATCTTATTTATGTATTTCATATGTCTAGAAGAATGAATGTTTTAATTACTCAAAAACAACAATGAAAGTATTTGCGTCCTTTAAGGGAAATATCCCAAATGATACAACTGCATATGTTAGTATGTACAGTAAAAAGAAAATTTATAATTATGTAATATTAGAAAAATTAAAGAACTTTTAACTACTTGTTTTCATTTCATTTTGAAATATTTTAGAAAACTAGAGAAGATAAAAACAGAAAACTTTAGTTTTTCAAAAATTAAAACATTCCTGAAACGAAAACATTTGGAATTTATATTTATTATTTTTTTCTATATAAATAGAAAATCACTCAAATGGTAGCATTGAATAATTATTAACTAAACTTAACCATTAGAGCTAAATTATCAGCACTTGAACAAATATAAAACATGTTTCAAAAGCAGAAATTTTACCAACTACATTTGGAGAAAAAGTTTTATTACTTTTAGAAGATAAATTTATTATTACTCTTTCAGATCGTAATATTAAAATCTTTTCAAATTGTGACGATAAATTAGATAAAATTATAGGATTAGAATTTATTTATTGTGGTAAAATAAAACAAATAAAGATAGACCTTTTCATGTTATTGAATTTAAATAAGTTTTTAAATTTTTGTATTTATCCTTTAATTAAATTAAAATTTCCTTAAGCTTTTTTAAATAGCTTAGTTCTGTTGTTCATTTTGTTTTGGTTGTATTTATATAGAATTAGATTGGTATATACTGCAATTGCAACCTGGAATTTTTACTACAAAATGCTTTTTGGCCCAGAACTCTCGTCAATATACTACTAACTAAGATTCGAGTTAAATTTGCAATTTTGTGTGGCTTTGAGAATTTGATCCATTTCATTGACCTCAATTTCAAGATCAGAACACTGTAACTGTACAGTTAAGCTAACTGAAGATCTAAATTTTTATTTTCTTATCATGATTTTCACACCATAATATTGACATACTGAAATTTTCAATTAGAGGAACTTCACTTTGATTTTACGGTTTGGGCATCCACAGCTTCGACACATGATAGAAATGATTTAAATTTTTTTTACGATTATTATACGTTCTAAATCAGTTACCTTTTTCATAGATGTATGCATCTGAGCATACGATTAAATCATCACAAAATCGTTTGTGTATGATCCAGTAATAAAGGAACTGCTATTAAGTACTGCAGCTCCCAAAAATGCATTTCATAAGGTTTTACTAGTTTTTTTAAAAAAATATTTCTAAATAACTTCATTTTGCTGTTGTATTCATGGGACTAACTTTAGCCATCTCAGGTTACATCTGTTTATATTGTTCCACTTCTTTCCCAAGCGACCAATATTAATTACTTAATTAGTCTCACTGATGCAATTTATTAACTTAGTCCAATAACAATTTCGAGCACTTTAAGAAGTGAATTGTGGCATGGACACAAAAGGATTAATTGAAAAAAATTAAGCATTAATGACAAAATATGTTCTCCAAAAGTTTAGAATACACTTAAATTTATTAAAAAAAAGAAAAAAATCGCGCTTGCCACAAACAATTTGTTACCGTCAATCTCTCACTGATGTTTATATCGAAAATCCGTCGAAAGTTCCATCACTTCGGAACGTATATCGACTATCGATATATTTTAATGACACCCGGTACGAAGCTGCGAAGAAGTGCCATGCTTAAATTATGTGTATGCGACAGTGAAAATTTTGCTGTTGTTATAAACTATTTCATCTCATTGAATTGCTTTACATAAGTAAGTTCCTTACGTAATTTTTCCTGTTTGTCAGATTGTAATAAAGTCTTTCCAGAGCTGTAGAACTATTATAGTGGAACCACTTCTGCATGTTTGAAAATTAACTATGAGATAGTTGTTTTTTCGCTAGGAGATAATATAATCTGAATAGAAGAAAATGTGTCGATGGTTTATGGCGAGATGCTTGGTTACTTGCTTGTGAACACGCAAACGTATGTTGTCAAGTCATATCGTTTTACCGAAGGATTACCAATGAATATCGTCATCCACCACCTTCTTCTTAACTAACTGCATTTCCTAATTTGCACGTTTCTTCATCGACGTCGAAAAATGTTGTTCAGGTATGCAGTCGTATTTGGAAGGTGTATCCGCAAAGTTTGTTTCGGATTATTACTCCAGATCACTTAAACGTAGTACTAGTATAATTCCTGAAGCAGGTCATACGCGATTACCTCCAGCAACCAGTCTGTTATTTTCTTGTGTTCGGATACTGTTGTGTAGGTGAAACTTAACATTTTATTTTCGGTCCTCTTTATTGTTTCAGTAGAGTTTCGTAAACGTAATTGTGGTTTGACATGCTGCAATATAAATTTCCCAAAGTGTGTCGCCCATCATTTTCTTTTATGAGGATAAGATTATCCATGCAGTAGAATGGTGCCATTAATACTGCAATACGGATGTGCGCAGTTCGTCCTGTCTGCTTTAACCCGTGACGTCATCAAGATGGCGGACACCCATATTCCCAGCGCATGCGGTATGGCAACAATCAATACACTAACCCCACACGCGGTACGAAGCTGTGAAGAAGTGCCGTGCTTAAATTACGTGTATGCGACAGTGAAAATTTTGCTGTAGTTATAAACTATATAATCTCATTGAATTGCTTCTCAAAAGTAAGTTCTTTACGTAATTTTTCTGTTAGCCAGATTGTAATGAAGTCTTTCCAGAGCTGGAGAACTATTGTAGAGGAACCACTTCTGGATGTTTGAAAATTAACTATGAGATAATCGTTTTTTCCCTAGGAGATAATATAATCTGAGTAGAAGAAAATGTGTCGATGGGTTATGGCGAGATGCTTAAACGTTTCGGATTACCAATGAATATCGTCATCCAACACCCTCTTCTTAACTAACTGCATTTCCTAAATTGCACGTTTCTTCATCGACGTCGAAAAATGTTGTTCAGGTCTGCAGTCGTATTTGGAAGGTGTATCCCCAACTTTTGTTTCGGATTATTACCCCAGATCACTTAAACGTAGTACTGGGATGATTCCTGAAGCAGGTCATACGCGATTACCTCCAGCAACCAGTCTGTTATTTTCTTGTGTTCGGATACTGTTGTTTAGGTGAAACTTAACATTTATTTTCCGTCCTTTTTATTGTTTCAGTAGAGTTCCGTAAACGTAATTGTGGTTTGACATGCTGCAATATAAATTTCCCAAAGTGTGACGCCCATCATTTTCTTTTATGAGGATAAGATTATCCATGCAGTAGAACGGTGCCATTAATATTGCAGTACAAAAGTGCGCAGTTCGGCCTGTCTGCTTTAACCCGTGACGTCATCAGGATGGCGGACACCCATATACCCAGCGTATACGATATGGCAACAATCAATACACTAACACCACCGAGGAACAAAGACATAAACCGCGCGAAATATTTCACTCCAGCAATAATACGAAACTGACGGGCAGAAAGTAGAGGGCTTTTGGCAGGGACGAGCTTAATATAGAACAATAAGAATAGTGTCATTCAAAAACTAACAGAAAATCGAATATTTCATTTTACCTTTATAGCTCAAAGAACGTACCGATACCAGGCACCTCCTCCTCCCTCCACTCCCCCCCCCCCCCCCATCCTCACAAACCCCACAACGTGAAATAACAAATACTGAAACCCACTCCAAACAATACCGCATACACTCATCCCTAGTTTGAGTGACAGAGACATGGCTCAGATCCATAATTTCCATGCACTGCTGACACTTAATACATTCCACCAACTGGTCATATAACTGTAGAACTTTGATTGTATACGCCATATTGTTGCCAATAGC
This sequence comes from Schistocerca serialis cubense, assembly GCF_023864345.2. Taxonomy (NCBI): domain Eukaryota; kingdom Metazoa; phylum Arthropoda; class Insecta; order Orthoptera; family Acrididae; genus Schistocerca; species Schistocerca serialis. The sequence continues at coordinate 244,490,610 of NC_064638.1, read as the reverse complement.
AGCAACCAACCAATTAAATTTCGTTGTTACATCATACATAGCACCAACAGAAATCCTAAAATATGGTTTTCAGACTATTAACAACTCGAACTGACAGTTACAAAATCAAAAATAAATCACTTGCTAGTAACTAACAATACTAAAATAACACACTGCCAAGGCAGCAAATAACTCCCACAATATCGAGTAACACACAGTACTAAGTCCAATGCACCCTGTCACAATTTAGAAACATGAACATCCCACACTGGAGTGCACAAACGCTTACTCTAACACACCCTTTGCAAACACAGACCATTTAGATCACACTGTGCCTCAGTGATATGACACAACACACCACAGTTATGTCAAGAGTCAAAGCAGGTGGGCGGAATCGGACCCTTCCATTGGTTTAACAAATAGAATTTTTTGTGCTGTACAATCAAATGTTTTGGCAAGGGCACAGAATAAATTAACAGAAGACTATAATATTTTGTAATAAGCTCTGCCAGGACTTATGTTTGGTTTTCACCATGCAGTGGCTGATAGGAGATACTGTAAAGGCATTCTCCACTTATGGTTACACCTATCAGCCACTGCACTGACTGTCAACTTAATTTGTGTGGACAGTATAACATTCCCATTGGTGTCACCGGCTAGTGAGAATGTCACATCTTTTGATAATACAAATGTCTGCTCTGGCAGTAAACACAAATGTTGGAGATGGTCTGTGTGGATACAACAAGCTGGACTTTACCTCATTTTTTTTCACAAGATTATAAGGCCAACCACGAATGACTGTAATGCATTCAGGCAACAAATACATGTAAATCTGCTAGCAGCATTTTATTCACTTTAGCAGTCTCTGACTCTTCACTGTCCACTGACGAAGTAGAATAGGTCGTTATCTTTGTTATAGCCATTTCTGTCAACAAGTGTTACACACTGAAGCTAATAGAGACGTGGGATCATCCTTGTATTCGTGAAACAGTTTCAGCTTGGTATTGTCTTCATCATAAGGGGAAGCCAATGTATAGTGGGAATCAGCTCTGAAACAACTGTTGTGATGTCAAAATATGATTTTCAAGAAGTCACGTGAAAAGTGTTACTGACCTCTTTAGCCCCTACAACCTCATCACATGGTCCTTTACCATGCACAGTAGCAAAAAAAATAACGTTCCAATATAACATCAGAATCTTCCTGTTGGTGGGACACATTCATGAAATTCTTTCTCTTTTTGTATTGGGCAGCATATCCATCCAAAATGTGATAAATATGCTTTGGGGTTCGGAAAATGGTGTTTTAAGAAATTGTGCAGGTAAGAATGTACACACCTTGTATCTTGCTGGAGACAGATATTTCCACATATTACACAAGGGGTATTGCATTAGCATTTGAATCTCTGTAGTAAGCTACAAATGGTTGAATTTTAACCCAAGAATTATTCCAATAGAATCTGTGTTCCTTGTCATGGATGATGGAGAAACTCTGCAAAATCTCAAGAAACAAAATATTCATTTATTTTTTCTTTAGTGAATTTAAAGAGGCATGATTGTTGCTGTGTGATAAGTGAGTGTGGTGGGAGCTGTTGTAAACTTGGGCCAAAGTCATGTATTGGACTGCCCCTGAAATCTTTGTTGTGGTGACACTGAGCTGTAGCACTGCCGAATGTCTAGGTTAGGTTGGAAGTTGTCAATTTGTTTGTGTGTTGGTGAAGCCAATGAAAGTGAAAGCAGACAATCTGGTTGTGGTAACTATTTGACCTGTAGTGAAGCCTGATGTTTACGTTCATGCCATATTGAAAATAGAAGGGAGATCCAATGCGTAACTTTTACCCTAAACTTTATGTAAGCATTTCAGTGAAATCATCTGTTGCTGTTGTTATCATCTCTAAAACTAATCTACCTGTAGTTAGCCATCACTTACACTGATCATCCAGAACACTATGACCACCTACGTAATATCCGGTATGTCTACCTTTTGCACAGATAACAACAGCGACATGTTGTGTCATGGAAGCAAGGCTTTGGAGGGAGTCGGCTCCATATCTGCACACATAAGTCACCTAATCCCCATAAATTCCAGGAAGTTGTGATTAGCTTTGATGCAACACTCAATCGCATCCTGGATGTGTTTTATTGGATTCAGATCTGGCAAGTTGGGGGCCAGCACATCAATTGGAACACAGTGGTGTGTTCCTCAAATCATTCCAATCACTCTCCTGGACTTGTGACATGCTGCATTATCTTGTTTATAAATGCCAGTTTCATCATGAGACATGATTGTTGTGAAGAGGTGTAAGTGGTCTGCAACCAGTATACAAAACACCGTGGCCATCGTGGTGGCTTGCATGAGCTCCAATGAACCCATTGATGCCCACATGAATGTTCCCTAGAGCACAATGGAACTGCCACCAGCTTGTCTCTTATCGTGCAGGACAGGTGTCAAGGAGCTGTTGCCCTGGAAGACGACAGATTCATGCTCTCCCATTGGCATGATGATGAAGGTGTCAGGATTCATCAGACCATGCCACAGTGCCAACGTGCAGTGCCAATGGTGATGTGTCCATTTCGGTCGAGGGGTGAACATTGGCACATGTGTGGGTCACCAGTTGCGAAGACCCATCAGTAGGAGTGTTCAGTGCACTGTGTGTTCAGACACACTTTTATTCTGCCTAGCATTAAAGTCTGGTATAAGTGACAGTACATTTCACTCCCTATCCTGTGTTACCAGTCTGCCCAGCCTACAACGTCCGACATCACAATCTCACCTTGTTCAAACTCAGATAGATCGTGTGCCATTCCAATTCTACACACAGACAGCATGCTCAGGGATACTGTATGAACCATGCATGCACCTGACTAGCTGTCATTCCTTTTCAGGTAACGGCACTATCACCTGGACGAGTTATATCAGTAGTAGGTCAGTCATCATAATGTTCTGGCTGATCAGTGTACCTATGTGTAATTTTGTCAATGCCATTCATACTTAACAGTTCAGATAGGTAGACTGATATGATTATTCAGTCATCCTAGAGCAGTACAAGCTGTATGGATGTCATCTAATTGTTGGTACAATGTTCCTTATTAAATAAACATTCATGGATTCTTGCAATTTTGACACTTCTTATAATTAGCCTTAGAATATTTATAATTATGCCATACAGCCCAGTGAAAGAAGACCAAAAAATGTTGGTTTGGTGGGTGGGGTGGGGGGGTAGAGATCGAGGAGTAGTCACAAATTTTTGCACATTACTAGGAGGGAGTGACACAAACAACATACTAAAAATCTAGTGTGGTGTGATCATTGGGATGGGGTTGGGTTTAAACGTAACTTGTTTTATACATATTATTCTCAAATACTCAAAAATTGTAGTTCCTAGCAAAAATGTTTACTTATACAAAATCAGACTACATTCAATTTTCTACAAAATAAACCCTATTCAGTTTTTCCCTAGTTTCCACATTCAGGAGATATAAAAATTGCAATTATTAAAAATATCATTCTGACAGTATAAAAGTAATGTATATCTTTAAATTAAGTGGGTTAGAAACAAATATGAAATGTGTGTACAACACCAAAAATGCAGTAGAGCCATATTGAAGGATAAATTGTGTTCCAGGGTGTAGCAAGGTAGGGGGGAGGGGGGATGTGGGTTGGAAGTGCGAGGGAAGGTAGGTCACCAGATTGTGTTCGTGCAGTTCCCTTCTTCATAATCCTGCTAACTGAAGGTCAAGCAGGAGATTCTCCAAAAAGTTCAAATGGCTCTGAGCACTATGGGACTTAACTTCTTAGGTCATCAGTCCCCTAGAACTTAGAACTACTTAAACCTAACTAACCTAAGGACATCACACACATCTATGCCCGAGGCAGGATTCGAACCTGCGACTGTAGCGGTCGCGCGGTTCCAGACTGTAGCGCCTAGAACAACTCGGCCACTCCGGCCGGCTGTGATTCTCCACTCCACCTACCACACTACATCACAAGAAGCAACTACAGCGTATTTCATGAAGTGATACAGGCTCTCCAAAGAATACTTTATGAATCATTGGCCAAGCAGTGTGCAGACATACCCAGGGAGTGTTTATTTTGCTTAAAATGCATGGACATTACATGGAATGTAGATTTGATAACTAATAACACTAAGACGGGTAATGCAAAATGACAGAATCTGTGTAAATCTCTGCACACAGTTCTACACTGCTAGAAGGAAAAATGATTCTTAGTCATCCATAAGTGTGGTGCTGACAGTAACCTTTGAAAGTGTTGGTGGTAAAGGGATTACATTGGTAAATGTGACACTTCGCTGTTGTGCATCATTGGCAGCATATTGTGAAGCTATGTAATTATGTTGTAGTCATATGTTAGTAAGTTAGAGAATGACCAAAAAGTTACTACACTTCTCTCACCATCAGTTGTGTAACTGGTAGACTGCATAAATCTTTTCCATTCAGGAATTACTGGCACTTGTCGAGTGTACTGAAATGAGTGGAGCCACTTACCACACATCCATAGTGTATCGTCTAAGATGGGCGTGAATATGTCTGATCGAATGGGACTGATCATGTTCAAGTCTAGAACAGTAATCTGCTGTAATGCATTGCTTGGCTTATGTTGGAAATTCTGACATTAGATAACACTTAGAAGACCTACTTCTGTTGCAGAGGGAGACAATTTAAGCCTCTGGGCCTCTTCAGATTTTGGGAGAGCTGATGAGGCTGGATGATGCATTTGCTGTGAAAAGTATTCTAGACAGTGATATTGGGTGACAATGTAATTGACATTATTGGGCACATATTGATGGCTTGCTACAATTGGAAAATTCTCTGCATTGTAGTAGACACTCGACAGCTCCAGCTGTTGAGCTTTTTTACATAGTAGCTCATTTAGCAACAGCAAATAGGTATTCCCGTAATAAACTGAAAATAATTCCACTAGATATATGCGAGCTAAGTGAAATTATTTTGTCTACTCACATAAGAGAACTGGACTGGAAATGCTGGGGCGCTATAGTTCGTCTGTAAACTGAAAAACGAGTAGTGCTCATGGTTGAGGAAGTTCTCTTTATCGGAAGAACACTGCCCCTGGTGCACAGGATAACTAAGAATCAATTTCCCCTCTAGAAATGTAGAACTGCGTGCAGAGATTTATGTAGATTCTGTCCATATGCATTACCTGCATTGTTGTTGTTAGGAACTCAAATCTGCGTTCCATGTACTGTTAACATGTTTTGAGTAAAAAAAACACTTGCCCAGCATGCCTGTGCACTGCATGGCCAGTGATTCACAGAACATGCTGTAGTTGCTTCTTGTGATGTAGTGGAGTAGATAGAGTGGGGAATCACCTGCTTGACCTTCAGTGTCCAGATCTATGAAGGAGGGAAGAGCATGAACACAACACCATGACACATCTTCCCTCAGGCTTCTACCCCACTCACCTCCCCCATCTACCCTGTTATATCCTCGGAACACAGTTTATACCTTACTACAGCTCTGCCACACTTATATGTGGTATGCACATTTGATATTTGTTTTTAGCCTACTAATTTAAAGATAAACATTAATTTTATACCGTTAGAACAACTTTTTTAATAACTGCGATTTTTCCATCGCCTGAACGCAGGAACTACTAGTCCTACAGAAAAAAACGAATAGGCTCACTTTTGAAGTAAATTTAATGTACTTTAATTTTGTACTGGGAAACATTTTCGCGGTTTTTGGGTTATTCGTGAAAAACATGAAGAAGTCACCTTCTGACTTCCCCCACCCCAACACTCACATCTCACTGAATTTTTAGTATGACACTTCCTCCAAACACTGTGCAAAGATTTGTGACTGCACAATTTTTCCTCCAATTTTTCTTCATTGAGTGGACTATTGTTGCTTAATACATGGGGTATTCATGAATATTAAGTAGCTGTCTATAATTATTTTAAATATTCACATACAGTGTAATAGATTTTACGTAATAAATAAATTTTTAGCCTTTGGTTGAAGATATAAAATTCATTTACATCTTTAATTTCTTGTGGTAGCCTGTTGCACAGTTTTAGGCTGTTATGTAGTGTATTATTGTGTTTTTATGACTTGCTTTTCCTGTTTAGGTATAAGTAGCGACTGGATTTAGTTTCATGGTCGTGTTTTGAGCTGTTTGTAATACAAGGGTGAGTATACTCTTTGTGTACATTACAGTGTGGAAAAAATATTCACCTGGGACAATCAGAATTGCTAGCTTTTAGAATTAATTGGTACAATGGGTCCTATTGCTACCATTTGTAACTATTCATACAGCCCTTTTCCATACCTTGAAGACAGTCTGAAAGTTCACACTGAGGACTGAATGTATGTATCCAAAATATGTCACTATGGTGCAAGAATTCGCAAAGCATAACATACTGTGGATAGTCTCTTTGCCAAATATTTTATGTGCTCTGTCCATTACGGCTGACAATCTACATTTAACCCCAATTCTAATACATCATCATTAATTTTTAATCTAGCATCATTGCGTTTTCTGTTTAGTTGGAAGTAAAGCTATTAGTTTTCTTTAATTCTAAAGTTACTTTGTTTTTCAGTGACCCATTGTTTGAGGACTGCATTAGCCTTTTCTTTCACCTGTGTTGGAGTTTTAGCTCTGATCACTATGTTACTGTCATCAGCAAACAATTTCTCCATATCTGACACTCTGTGAGAAATAATTGATATAAATAAGAAAAAGGTTTGGGCCCAATACGCTCCCTGTGGGACACCTATATTAATATATTTTTTAATCTGGTTGCTGTTTTACTAGAAATCCCTGGAAATTCTTTGAAGTACATTAGATCTCAATTCATTGCACCCAGTTTTCTACGTATGACTAACATCACTTCTTAGCCACACCTTATTCCTACCGTTTTTCCAGCTTTTAGGTTTGGTCTCACCTTTTATGCCTTTTACTGTTTGTGTTTAATGTTCATTATTTTATAATTTGACTCTCCTGACTGGATCCATCCACTTTTAGTGGACCCTCTTTCTTCTGTGACTAACTTCGGAATCGTGGGACTGATGACCTCACTGTTTGGTCCCATAATCCCTCTCAATCAATCAATCAGTCAATCAGTCTTATTCCTAGAAACTCTAATTTATGCAATAATATTCTGTACTCAGCTGCGTTGAATGGCTTTGATAAGTCCAAGAAAATTCCATTCACATGACCACCTTTGTCTAGTGCCTCAAGAATGAGTTTTGTAAACTGTCCAAAAGCAGATTCTGTAATTCTTCTGTGCCTGAAATCTTGTTCTTTATTGCAAAGAAGTTTAAATTTGTTTAGGTACTTCATTAATCTGTTTTTCATTAGTTTTTCAATAATTTTGAAAATGGTGATTAGTTAAGAGATTGGTCTGTAGTTGTCTACATTTTCCACATAACCACTATTAAATATGGGTATTACTTTTGCTTGGTTTAGGTACTTGGAAAAACAGCCGGATGAGAATGCTTCATTGATTATTTTTGTCAGTGGAGTTTTTATGGTATTTATACATTCATTAAAGACAAAGGCTGGGATTTCATCTGGACCAGTTGATTTTTTATTTTTCAATTGGTATATAATATGTGCCACCTCTCTGTTGCTGGATAGGGTACCACTGAGTTTGGTGATTGATCGTGGGTGAGTAAGACATATGCATCTGAATTTTTTTTTTTTTTTTAATTTCTTGACAGTCTTGTTGAAGTAAACAATCACAAAGTTTGCTGTTTATTTTTTGTGGCTTCTTTGACTATCTCTTTTTAATAAAGGTAATCGGTCAATCTTGTCACACTTGGACAATAAGGGCGTGCATGTAAGCATTATGCTGGAAAAACAGGACTACACATAACAAATGTTGAAATGAAAGTGTCTAGGGCTGTTCACAGCAAGAAATGTTCACCAATTGGTCAAACCAATAATGACGCTGTTGTCAACCTTTGAGTGTGCAGAGTCAAATGTGACAAGATTTTGAATGTTTGATTGTGCTACTTGAGAGTCAGTTCCAGTGTGTGGTCAAATTGAAACTAACAAGTGGCCCCATGGTTGAGGCTGATTGCAAGAAGTTTTATACAAATATTGGGTTTTATGACATTTGTTTGACTAAGGTGTGAAATAAAACTCAAGACAAATAGTTGTGAAACAATATTTTCTATAATAATTAACAATGGAAATTATAATTAACAGAAATGCCCTGCCCTGAGTGACTATAGTGTAAAATTAGTGTATAGTGAACTACAGTCTGAAGGACGGTAAAACTGGATACATAGCTGCTTACTGTATTTTTTTACTGTTAGTGATGAAGGTGAAATCATTTTTTTGGATATTATGTCTTTGGTGTGTCACTTTGATATTGACTGTGTTTATAGTAACTTACTAAAGCAACAATTCTTTCCAAAAACATTGGAGGTAGGGTGATTAAGATATTCAGGGTCACTCAGTGAAAATTCTTATAAAGAAGCCATGTTGCATCTCAGCGTGAAACTCTACCCATTAGGTTTTCAGTCATATAAATTTCATCGCTGTATATGGAGTAGGAATAGGATAGACATTTAGATTGTGGCAAGGCAGAGGCAGGACAAACGAAATGTGTAACAATTCCGATAAAGACATTCCAAAACAAATACTGATGTAAAAGTCAAGCAAACTCAGTCCTCAGCAGTCAACAAACTCAAAATGAAAAAGTTCTGGCGTCAGAAATTTCACTTGACCTATATAGCTCGAACGAAATCCACAATACCAAAAACCCACAACTTATACTGATACTTGTTATCTAAACCTAACATGACCAAAATATCTGCGTAACAATCAATAACATTATGCAGAGGATACATCACTACCCATCATACAGAGAAGATGTTGAGTCGCAGACAGGTGCAGTGAAGAGACTGCTGTACATTCAAGCTTTCAGCTAAAAGGCTTTCTTCTGAACTAGAAAACATGCACACATCCACACAAACACAACTCACACACACATGACCACAGTCTCTGGATGCTGTGACCAGACCACAGACAGCAACTGTGCCTGATGGGAGCAGCAATCCGACATGGGCGATGGGGCTAAGGCGTAGGTATGAGGCAGGAAGGGGGAGGAATAGCAGAGTAGGGGTGGAGGAAGGTGTAATGCTGCCTATGGGAGCATACAGGGACTTAGTGGGAGCAGGTTAGGACTGCTAGGTGAAGTCGAGGTATTTTTTGGGTTTGGAGGGAGGGGGAGGGGGGTTGGAGGAGTTTGTGGAGACAGAAAAGGAGAGAATTAGAGAAGGGGAAAAAGAATGGGGTGCGACCATAGGTGACAAGGTTGTATGGAAGGGACTTCTTGGTATGGAATGGGTGGCAGCTGTCACAGTTGAGGTATTGCTGGTGGTTTTTAGGTCGGGTATGTCTGGAGGTACTGATGTAGCTATCCTTGAGGTGGTCAGTGTTGAAGAAGATGGCTTGTTGGCTTGAGGAGGACCAGTTAAGCAAATGGGTTAAAAAGGATTGAGGTTCCGGAGAAACATGGGGTAGGGTGTCCTCATCCTCAGTCCAGATCAGGCGCGGCTCGTAATTGAAGGCTCTGAGGCGGAGCCGCCCCAAAATATATGCTAAAGTAAATTTTGCAAGAAGTATTACATAATTTAAATTATCAGGACGAATTTCGCATATTTCCCATTCCGATTAAAATAACGGCGGTCAACGTTTTTGGAACTGTTTGTATCGACAGATGTTTTCCGAACGGTTAGTAGTGTTTAGGCTGCGCCTTGGAACATCTGTAAGCTGCATGTAGTAGCGGTTTGGGGGCATGGCTTCTACATAGTACTGCTCTTTATGGGCGACCCGAAGGCTCAGAGCTTGCAGCCTAAGGGTGTCATACCAACCACCACACATTTTTCAGGTTTCACTATCTATGTAATAAAGGAATGTAGAGTGGCCGAAACTTCGCTATCCAATCTCTGTCTCTGCACATCTCTACTACGCTTCGATGCGCCATTAATCGACGTTTAGTATTATTGTTTTGATAATGTTTTACATAGTTGTTTTGTTTCAGCCATTGGCTATTTTATCTACATTTAGAATAAGTTTGCAAATATCTCGCCAGAGTGCACTACACTACAGTAACATACCAGTACTGCCATCTAGCGAGAGTTTCCTAAGTGGTTAGAGGACAAAGCGCGCGAAATTTGTCCCGTTACTTTACTTTCCTTGCTTGCTGATGCTGACTGCTTTTGTTGATACCGTTTAATATTAGCAAGTTTCTTTTTCGGAATATATTTTGCAAGATTTTAGTGAGTTTTACTTGCTGGTGAATATCTGCGACATACCGCGAGTGTGAAACAAGCGCAATATGAATTCAGTGTGCAATTTAATAGGTAAAAACTTGGAACATGGCCATAGAATGAAAGTGAAAGAACTTTGTGCATCCAGACCCGCATTAAAGATCTCTCCGAAACGTGTCTTTACATATGATTTGCTGCAAAGTGTCAGAAAATGTAATGATGACGTATAAAAACACTTACCAAAGATTTTAACTTGAAGTTAGCTTCTAATGATATTTATTACCTGATTATAGAAGATACAGTATGTAAAATTATGGATAGAGAGTGATCTGCCCACCCCGTCCACCTGAATTCTTAGTTGTTTATGTCAGACTAATCTGTAGCATAACCCGAGGTCTATGTTGGCTCCGATTGATAAATGCTGCAGCCTTCCCCAGTATAGAAACCACGAGCCGCGCCTTGTCCAGATCATGATGTCTTCAGCGAATCTGGAGTAGGTGAGGGGTTTGGGATTCTCTGTCGTTAGAAAGGATTCTTGTAGATCAAGGGTTCCCAAACTTTTCCTCTGACAAAACACTTCGAGAATCCTGGTACTTTGATGGAACACTTGGTTTATTTTGAAGGTTAATAAAATTTTAAAAAATGAGAAAAACTTTTTTACTCAGTGATCACTTCAATTTTAAATACTAACAGACAACTTAGAAATTATTTTAAAAAAATAAAAAATAATTAGAACCCTCAAAACGTTAAAAAAGTTGCCACATTGTTCAAAGCTTTTCATGGAGCACTAACTCAGTTCTTGCAGAACAGCAGCATTCCATGGAACATAATTTGGGAAACCCTGCTCTAGATGGCCCCTGAGTAGGTTGGTATAGGATAGTACCATGTCGGTACTCATTGATGTGCCATAGGTTTGTTCGTAAGTGGTGCCTCCAAAGGAGGCGGGTAAGGTAGTGTTCAAATAACAGCTGCATCATTGTCATTGGAGATGTTAGTGTAGAGGGAGGTGGTATCAACAGTGATGAGGAGGGGTCCTTGTGGTAAAGGAACAGGTACTGTGGAGAGTCAGTGGAGGAAATGGTTGATTTATTACGTATAGGAGTATGGGTTACGGGTAATAGGCTGAAGATTTTGGTCCATAAGAACAGAGAGGGCATGCAGCTTTACTGTATGGTTAAATGATGATGGCGTCCTCTTGGGTAAAATATTCCGGAGGTAAAATAGTCCCCCATTCGGATCTCCGGGCGGGCACTACTCAAGAGGACGTCGTTATCAGGAGAAAGAAAACTGGCGTTCTACGGATCGGAGCGTGGATGTCAGCTCCCTTAATTGGGAGGGTAGGATAGAAAATTTAAAAAGGGAAATGGATAGGTTAAAGTTAGATATAGTGGGAATTAGTGAAGTCTGGTGGCAGGAGGAACAAGACTTCTGGTCAGGTGAATACAGGGTTATAAATACAAAATCAAATAAGGGTAATGCAGGAGTAGGTTTAATAATGAATAAAAAAATAGGAGTGCGGGTAAGCTACTACAGACAGCATAGTGAACGCATTATTGTGGCCAAGATAGACACGAAGCCCACGCCTACTACAGTAGTACAAGTTTATATGCCAACTAGCTCTGCAGATGACGAAGAAATTGAAGAAATGTATGATGAGATAAAAGAAATTATTCAGGTAGTGAAGGGAGACGAAAATTTAATAGTCATGGGTGACTGGAACTCGACAGTAGGAAAAGGGAGAGAAGGAAACATAGTAGGTGAATATGGATTGGGGGTAAGAAATGAAAGAGGAAGCCGTCTGTTAGAATTTTGCACAGAGCAAAACTTAATCATAGCTAACACTTGGTTCAAGAATCATAAAAGAAGGTTGTATACATGGAAGAATCCTGGAGATACTAAAAGGTATCAGATAGATTATATAATGGTAAGACAGAGATTTAGGAACCAGGTTTTAAATTGTAGGACATTTCCAGGGGCAGATGTGGACTCTGACCACAATCTATTGGTTATGAACTGTAGATTAAAACTGAAGAAATTGCAGAAAGGTGGGAATTTAAGGAGATGGGACCTGGATAAACTGAAAGAACCAGAGGTTGTCCAGAGTTTCAGGGAGAGCATAAGGGAACAATTGACAGGAATGGGGGATAAGAAATACAGTAGAAGACTGAGGGATGAAGTAGTGAAGGCAGCAGAGGATCAAGTAGGTAAAAAGATGAGGGCTAGTTGAAATCCTTGGGTAACAGAAGAAATATTGAATTTAATTGAGGAAAGGAGAAAATATAAAAATGCAGTAAATGAAGCAGGCAAAAAGAAATACAAACGTCTCAAAAATGAGATCGACAGGAAGTGCAAAATGGCTAAGCAGGCATGGCTAGAGGACAAATGTAAGGATGTGGAGGCTTATCTCACTAGGTGTAAGATAGGTACATCCTACAGGAAAATTAAAGAGACCTTTGGAGAAAAGAGAGCCACTTGTATGAATATCAAGAGCTCAGATGGAAACCCAGTTCTAAGCAAAGAGTGGAAAGCAGAAAGATGGAAGGAGTATATAGAGGGTCTATACAAGGGCGATGTACTTGACGACAATATTATGGAAATGGAAGAGGATGTAGATGAAGATGAAATGGGAGATATGATACTGCGTGAAGAGTTTGACAGAGCACTGAAAGACCTGAGTCGAAACAAGGCCCCGGGAGTAGACAACATTCCATTAGAACTACTGTCGGCCTTGGGAGAGCCAGTCCTGACAAAACTCTACCATCTGGTGAGCAAGATGTACGAGACAGGTGAAATACCCTCAGACTTCAAGAAGAATATAATAATTCCAATCCCAAAGAAAGCAGGTGTTGACAGATGTGAAAATTACCGAACTATCAGTTTAATAAGTCACAGCTGCAAAATGCTAACACGAATTATTTACAGACGAATGGAAAAACTGGTAGAAGCCGACCTCGGGGAGATCAGTTTGGATTCCCTAGAAATATTGGAACACATGAGGCAATACTGACCTTACGACTTATCTTAGAAGAAGGATTAAGGAAAGGCAGACCAACGTTTCTAGCATTTGTAGACTTAGAGAAAGCTTTTGACAATGTTGACTGGAATACTCTCTTTCAAATTCTAAAGGTGGCAGGGGTAAAATACAGGGAGCGAAAGGCTATTTACAATTTGTACAGAAACCAGATGGCAGTTATAAGAGTCGAGGTACATGAAAGGGAAGCAGTGGTTGGGAAGGGAGTGAGACAGGGTTGTAGCCTCTCCCCTGTGTTATTCAATCTGTATATTGAGCAAGCAGTAAAGGAAACAAAAGAAAAGTTCGGAGTAGGTATTAAAATCCATGGAGAAGAAATAAAAACTTTGAGGTTCACCGATGACATTGTAATTCTGTCAGAGACAGCAAAGGACTTGGAAGAGCAGTTGAACAGAATGGACAGTCTTGAAAGGAGGATATAAGATGAACATCAACAGAAGCAAAACAAGGATAATGGAATGTAGTTGAATTAAGTCGGGTGATGCTGAGGGAATTAGATTAGGAAATGAGACACTTAAAGTAGTAAAGGAGGTTTGCTATTTGGGGAGCAAAATAACTGATGAAGGTCGAAGTAGAGAGGATATAAAATGTAGACTGGCAATGGCAAGGAAAGCGTTTCTGAAGAAGAGAAATTTGTTTACATCGAGTATAGATTTAAGTGTCAGGAAGTCATTTCTGAAAGTATTTGTATGGAGTGTAGCCATGTATGGAAGTGAAACATGGACGATAAATAGTTTGGACAAGAAGAGAATAGAAGCTTTTGAAATGTGATGCTACAGAAGAATGCTGAAGATTAGATGGGTAGATCACATAACTAATGAGGAAGTATTGAATAGGATTGGGGAGAAGAGAAGTTTGTGGCACAACTTGACTAGAAGAATGGATCGGTTGGTAGGACATGTCCTGAGGCAACAAGGGATCACAAATTTAGCATTGGAGGGCAGCGTGGAGGGTAAAAATCGTAGAGGGAGACCAAGAGATGAATACACTAAACAGATTCAGAAGGATGTAGGTTGCAGTAGGTACTGGGAGATGAAGGAGCTTGCACAGGATAGATTAGCATGGAGAGCTGCATCAAACCAGTCTCAGGATGGAAGACCACAACAACAACAACAACAACAAGAGCAGAGATTCTCTCGGTGGGAGCACAGTAACTGGCCACAATAGGGCATCTTGAGTGGTTGGGTTTACGGACTTAAGGCAGCATGGAGAAGGTGGGGGTGATAGGAGTGAGGAGAGGTTCTGTAACGAGCCTAAGGATTTGGGACTGGAGATCCCGTTGGGTTTCTGGAATGGAGTCACTGTGGCAGGGTTAGTAGGCGGACAGATTTGGCAACTGGTATAGTCCCTCTGCAGTTCAATCACAGTGCTTGTAAAAATTTGTAAAATAGGTAAAAAACAGAAAATGTATTTTTGTGCATTTTTGTCTTCCATTATGGATCCTAGATACCCTATCCCTAGCCAGAACCCAGCCCCACATATCATTCCTAATATATTTTTGTGCCTTTCTGTCTTCCGCTATGCATCCTAGTTAACCTATCGGATAGCCAGAACCCAGCCCCACATATTGTTCGCGCATTGGAACCTACCTCATGTATTCCCACACAGACTGCCTGACCATCAGATTACAACCCCTCCTTTGCCAGTGACATCTATCTGTTCATATTCCATCAGTCCATAGCCCTCACCAACTCAGTCTTGCAAAACCATGTAAATCCACCCCTAACCTCCTTGCAACACCTATCCACCATCCGTGTTATTCTCCTGCTGTGCAGTCCCAAAAGGAGAGGAGGTCTTTAATAAGTCCAGCATGATTGAATTTGGGAGTGGGGCAAAGGTAAGGCTTTTGGAAAGGACTGATACTTCTGTGGGACTAAGGCATTTGGAGGAAAGGCTCGCGACTGTTTGAGGTCTGTTTATGTTCTCAACGCTGTATGGTGGGTGACATACACGTAGCAGGTCTGCAAGGCATGGTTTGTCGGCTATGGGGTGATGTGACGGAGATTTGGAGGCTCTTGCAGAGGTGGCGGATAGTGGTAATCCAAGATGGCAGTTGAAACTCTTGCCCTCGAGGAAGTAGAGCAGCATGCACATTGCGGCCTCAAAGAACTCTCCAACCTGTAAACCACCTACTGCCACCTTGGATTACCACTCTCTGCCACCTCTGCAAGAGCCTCCAAATCTCCCTCACATCACCTCATAGCCAACAAACCCTGCCTTGCAGACCTGCTACATGTACGTCACCGTAGAGACTTCTTCCCACCACCATACAGCACTGAGAACATAAACAGACATGAAACAGTTGTGAGCCTTTCTCCAAATGCCTTAGTCCCACAGAAGTATCAGTCTTTTCCAAAAGCCTCACCTTTGCCCCACTCCCAAATTAAATCATGCTGGACTTGTTAAAGACCTCCTCTCCTTTTCACAGTCCGTACAGTGAAAAAACGTTTTTGCCACCAACTCTACCAATAAGACCCAACACGAAACCAATATTGGACCCTGCCTGACTCAGATCATTCTTCCATTCAACTGTGATCCACCCCCACTGACCTCAAACCATCCCTGTTAGCATTTCAGAATTTCTTAACCTTGGACCCTGCCTCACCATCATTTCCTAGATCCTACAACATGGAAACCAACTTAACATCTACAGTAGGAACCAAAATCCACCACCTAACAATTGATCCTGACCTGCCAACAAAGGCTCCACCAATGTGGTTTGAATTGCAGATATTATGAGGTGGAGGGACTCCACCAGCTGTCTGATTCATCCACCTTTAAAGCCTGCCACAGTGACCCAATCCCACAAATCCAACAGGATATCCATTCGCTCCTCAAATCCTTGGGCTGCTCCCAAAACATCTCCCCTGAGTCTCTCTCCCTCAACCCTATCACTCCCCACACTCTTGTCTTCTACATGCTGCTTATAGTCCATAAATGCAACCACCTAGGATTCCCGATTGTGGCTGGTTATTGTGCCCCCATGGAGAGAATCTCTTCTCTCATAGACCAAAAACCTTCAGTCTATTACCCATAACATCCTCTCCTACCATTTCCTCCACCAGCTCTTCACAGTTGCTGTCCTATACCACATTGTGCTCAGCTCATCACAGTTGATGCCACCTCCATCTACATTAAGATCACCAAAGCCCATGGCCTTGCTGCTATTGTACACTACCTTTCTCGACACTTAACTAACTTCAGACCCATAATTCCTTCCTGGTCACCATGACCAACTACATCCTTACCCTCACTTGCTTCGCATTTGAAGATGTTACCTACAAACAAATCGGTACAGAAATTGTCACCTGCATGGCACTATCCTAGCCAACCAATTATGGGGTATCTAGAGGAGTGCTTCCTAACCACCCACAATCACAGATCCCTTATTTGGTTCATATTCATTGATGACACCTTCGTGATCTTCAGAACATCGACTCAACACCTTCTCCCCCATTCACTTCACCTGGTTCTCCTCAACCCAACAAGCCACCTTCCTTGATGTTGACCTCCACCACAATGATGGCTATATCAGTGCCTGTCCGTTTCAAATCTACCAACCACCAGCAATACCTCCACTTTGACAGCTGCTACCCATTCCATGCTGAAAAGTACCTTCCACACTGCCACCTGTGGTCATCACATCTGTAGTGGCGAGCAGTCCCTCTCCCGATAAACTGAGGATTTCTCTGAGACCTTCACAGACCAGAATCACCCTTCCAACCGTGTACAGAAATAGATCTCCCTTGCCTTGCCCCTCCAGTCACCTACCATCTCCCACATACCCACCATCTAGCCACAATAGAGCACTCCTCTTGTGACTAAGTACCACCCAGGACTGGAGCAGCTGAATCACATTCTCCACCAGGGTTTTGACTAACTCTAATGATGCCCTGAATTGAGAAATATCCTACTAACTATCATCCCCATCCTTCTCACAGTGCTGTTCCACTACCCATAGAACCTGTGCATTACCCTTGTCTATCCCTACTCCAGTCCTGCTCCCTGTCCCTCGCCTCATGGCTCATCCTTGCAATAGACCTAGATATAAGGACTGTTCCATACATTCCCCACCAACATCTACTCTAATCTGATCACAGGCATCTCCTGCCCCATCAAATGAAGGGCTACCTGTGAAAGCAAGTATGTTATCCACAATCTAAGCTGCTACTGTTGTGCTGCTTCCTACATGGGCATGACAACTAACAAGCTGTTTGTCATTGTGAATGGTTAGCGATGAATTGTGGCCAAGACACAGCTGGACCACCCAGTTACTGAACATGCTGCCCAACATGATGCACTTCTCTTCAGTGACTGCTTCACAGCCTGTGCCATGTGGATCCATCCCACCAACACTAGGTTTTCTGAATTGCATAGTTGGAAACCGCTCTCTACAGTGTATCCTACGCTTCCATAACCCATTGGCCTCAGCCTGCACTAGTCCCTGTCCTCCATTTACCTAGTCACTTACCTGCTCTCACTCCGACACTACACAGTGTTTGATTTCACTAGCGCATCCTCTAGTCTTTTTCAACTCCTCTACTACATCTCTCCTTTTCCGTGCTCCCCACCCCTCACCATCAAACCTCCCAACTGACTTAGCAGCCTTACCCTGTCCCCACCATGCCCCTGCATGCTCCCATAAGTAGCACTACACTTTCCCCAACTCATACCCTACTATCCTTCCCCTGCCCCATCCCATGCCTCTTCCTTACCCCCACCACCAATGCTAGGCTGCTGCTCCCGTAAGGCACAACTGCAGTCCACAGTCTAGCCACAGTGGCCAGACCCTGTGGTCATTATTGTGTGAAACTCACCCTACTGTTGATACTTCACACATTTTGCCGTGAGGCTACATAACTGCAGGAACTGGATTGTAGTGGCCATGTCATTGACCAAAACGGCAACCAGCATATGACTCATAAATGTATTTATAAGATTCATAACTAGTAACAAACTGAAAACAAAAACTTATATGTGCAACATGAACTAAGTGGTGAACTAACAGTTCCAAAACTGAAAACAGATGTGTAGCCAATTACTAACAACTATAAAATAACTCACTGAAAAGCCAACAAAAGCAAACTTCCAGAACACTGCCTCACTTACATCACTCATATACAACTTGTAAACATAGATACTCAAACCAAGAGAGCATCACTACAGATGACAAAATGCCATCTCCAGACACAATGCATTCCAAATATGTTGCACAAGCATGACATCATGTAACGCAACATATCTGTGTCGTGGGTCACAGCCTAAGGATGGTACTGCAGACTTTGTGTGACCTGGTCCCTATGGCACACTGTTCTTAAATTTATTCACAATTTGCTCCAGACGACACATAATATAAAATGCAGTTATGCATTTCATCACTGGCCACTCTACAGTGACTGCCAGACCATGAACATGTTGCTACGCTCCTTGCACTAATCGCTGTCTATTTGGAAAACTGACTCCGTGTTCATAAATGTGCAATTACACTCCATGCACATCTTCATGTTCTCCCATCTGCCAGAAAAAACTGTGTCAGTGTTCACCCATGATGAGTGAGATGTTGAGCTCAGAAAAATCATTAATGTCATCCTCTACAGATACTGGCACATGATTTTCTTGTAAAACATTATGATTATGATCATGTATTGTAATGTGATAGGTGTTCCTGTTATCACCTTTCCTTATTAACCACCACTCTGAGTTCTTTAAGTAATCTTTAATTGTGTAGTATGCATTACTTATGAAGAATGTTTTGGCTGCCTTTTAGGACAGATATATTTTAGTAACCTTTTTCATTTCGTATTATATAATAAATTGTATTCCTTGATAGAAAATGCTGTTTTGAGTTTTTGTTTGTTTTTCCCTGGTAAACGTAAGTCCGATTCCTTGGTATTTGCCCAACAGATTGGTAGATGTGCTCACTTGGTGCAGTAAGGATATCCAGTTTTTTAAATAGCTATTTACAATAAGCCCTTCTACTACTTTTAGTTGCTATTCTTATAGTCCTTATCTGCAGTTTAAAATGTTTTTGCCATCAGTGCCTAGAAAAGGATCCTGTAGCAAAGAATATAATGTATGTAGGAATAGTATGTCACCACAAGTCATTGATTGCTACAAACTGATGATAGTATCCTTTTTGCCGGTGTCTTTGTGTTCGTTCCACAGTAATTGACACTCAGTATTCACCTCAAAAAAAAAAAAAATTGTGTGTCTGATTCAATCCACAGATTTGTTATCTATTGATAATACCAAATGAGGTGGCGCAGTGTTTAGCACATTGGACTCGCATTTGGGAGGACGATGGTGCAAACCTGTATCCAGCCATCCTGATTAGCCTAAATCGCTTCAGGCAAATGCCGAGATGGTTTCTTCGAAAAGGGCATGGCCAACTTCCTTCCCCACCCTTCCCTAATCCAATGGGACCGATGATCACACTGTTTGGTCTCGTCCCCCACATCAGTCAACCACCCTATTTATAATGCGACAGAATTGTTTTCCCTGAAGTGCATATTCTTTGTTTTCTTTATGTTCAATGTTAATTTTTTGCATATTGCCTAAACATAAATATCTTTGAGTGGTTCATTTGCTTTCCCTAATAGGCATTCAGTTGTTTTGTTAGCAACTATAAAATTACTATCATCAACAAAGATCTCTTTTTTTGGTGTAGATTACAGTGTCTGGAAAGTTGGTGATATGTATAAAGAACAGACTTGAGTCCAGCGCACTAGCATAAGAGATTTTCTTCTCTAACTACTATTTTACTAAAAATTTGTTGATGATAGACATGAACTATCTCTACCTTTTGCATCCTGTTTTTCAGGTAAGACTGGAGCCAACTTTTGCTGTTCTTCTTACGTTTAGTGATTCCAGCTTATTTAGTAGTGTTTTATGGTCAACAGTGTTAAAAGTCTTGGACGAGTCTAAAAATATGCCTGTAACACTGTCATCCTTGTCAAGACCCCCCAGAGGGCTCACAGCTCTTTTGTGAGTTACGTGCTGGGCTACCACATAGCCCCAGCCTTTGCAGCATTACTTCCTTTCTGTGCTGCAAGCTGTCCTTTTCCCATTCTGCCCCTCCATTAGCTGGTTTTCTGGTGCAGATCCCGTGTGGATCTGATTATGATTTGGGACTCAAGTTTCCACTTCTGAAGTTTTCTACAACTTTTCATTACACACACTTGGTCCCCGTTGTTGGGTTTGACCTGCCACCAATTTTCAAAATCATCCAGAAGTATAGATCTTGCAGAGAACATCACCCAATGCAGTGTATGTGCCACCTTTGTGCCTTTCAATATTTGCATCCTTCCCTTTAATAAGGTAATATACCCAAAACCCTGCATGGTAGCCATCCTGTCGTGGGACAGTTGTCAAATACCTGCGCAATGGTAGCCACCTGACTACGCAAGGATCACACTGTTGTTGCCTGAGCTGAAAACTCCCCATGTATGCCAAAGCAGTATATCTCTGTTGTGACTGGAGCATGGGGGATTCCAAGCAATGGATTAGTAGTGAGGTGGTCGCTGTTGGGGCCAAGGGGCTCCCATGGGGGAGAGCCCCCATGTGGAGTGGATGGGACCATGCCGAATGAGCCACAGATGAAGTGCAAGAAGCTATCTCTCACTCGTGGCCATGCGGCCTCAACACTCTATGGAACAAAAGTCCTCTTTTAATGCAAAGAGACCTGACCCTAAAGTTTTCCCTTCCCAGGCTATGCTATGGAAGGAATGTAATGGCCACAAAGCCCTTATTCTCTGTGGAGAACTTAGACAACAAGTTTGGAGAAGTGGCAGCCATCTCTAAAATGAAAAAGGGGCCAATTTTGATCAAAACAGCATCCCCTGCACAGTTGTGGGCACTGCTCACTTGTAACTCTCTGTGTGACATACTGGTGATTGTCATTTCCCATAATAGACTAAATGTGGTTCAGGGCATCATTTGCCACTGAGACCTGCTCTTGCAATCTGATGATGAGCTACCCGCCAACTTGGAATGATGGGGTGTACACTTTGTCCATCATGTACGTAGGGGGTCAAAGGACAAAGGGTCACTACCAATGCCTTCATCTTGGCCTTTGAGGGCGATTCATTGTGTGAAAATGTTAAGATGATGGTATACCAGTGTGATGTGAAACATTATGCACTCTCCACTCCTCACCCCCCTCCCCTATTCAGTGCTTCAAATGTTCGAAATTCGGGCACATGTCTTGGCATTGCTATGCTAGCCCCATCTGTAGAGATTGTGGACAGTTGTTGCATGCGAATGCTCCTTGTGCCCAACTCCCACCCCCAAGTATGTGTGTCAACTGTGGGAAGCACCATTCTCCCTGCTCATCAGATTGCCCTGTTTTCCAAAGAGAGGAGAAAATAGAAGAATATAAGACTTTGGACAAACTTACAAGAATACAAGACTCTGGGCACACTAACTTACCAAGAGGCCAAGAAGTAGTATGAGCCATTGTACCCAGCACGTAAAACACCCACACACCAGGGACATTGGTCCACACCTCCCAGTTGGAGATGAAACACCTTCCTGTGGCTTGGTTTTCACTGGTCTAACACCGGACACCAGCCAGTGGCTGAAGGAGCCACAGTCTGCTGGTCGCAGAGTTTGCAATTATCATCTTTACATGAAACTTATTCAGAGGAGCCCTTGTATTTATTGAAAGGAGAGGAAAGACAAGAAAAAGTCATCCAAGTAAAAGAACATTGCTGTGGCCTCTGCACCACCAGATCTCACCTCTTTCACTCCTGTGGCCAAGGCGGAGGTTCTGGCAGCCTCTGAGGTCCCAGTACACGCCACATGACAGAACCCGGAACCTATTTATATTGATGCTGAAATCCCTCAGCCAGTTGCAGCAGGTGACGTAGGGTTTAACCTATCTCTTTGGTCCCTACATAGTGTCACAGTACATTGACAACATTGTTCTTGAGTAGAATTGTAGTGTTTTTTTTTACCGCCTGCCTGAGCTACGACATCTTTTAAGCATTTCTCCTGCCTTCTGTGTTGCCCTGCAGGAGACTTGATTTCCAGAATGTGGACCCTAGCCCTTTGTGGATACTGAGAATATTAAAAGAATTGTGCCACCTATAACAGGGTGTCAAGTGGAGGACGTTGCACATATATTCTGGACACACTGTATGATGAACTTGTGTCTTTTGATATATGTTCGGAGGCTGTGGCTGTTTGGTTAGGGGCATTTACCATCTGCAGTGTTTATCTCCCTCCTGCTGGTGAAGAACATATTGTTTGCATTGGTTTCTCAGCTCCTCCCACCTTTCGTAATCTTGGGTGATTTCAATGTCTATTACCCTTTGTGGGATAGAACCACGATTACCGGCTGCAGTCAAGACATGCGGAAAGACCTCTGGCACAACTTGACGTTTACCTCTTGAGTATTGGTACCACCGCACATACTTCAGTGTGGCACACACAACCTTCTTGGCCATTGACCATTCCATTTGCAGTCCTTGTCTTCTCCCATCCATTCACTGGAGAGTCCAGTGACCTTTGAGGTAGTGACCATTTCCCAGTCTCTCTGTCCTTCCCTCATCATCACTTCCATGGATGCCAGCCCAGGTGGGCTCTCAACAGTGTTGCTGGGGTATTTTCACCTCTGCTGTTGCCCCGCCGCATGGAGATGTCGATGAAGCAGGTGCAGTAACTACAACCATTCCTTCAGCAGCAGATTTGGCGATCTCCTGTTCCTCGGGCCCAGCCCAATGGAAGACAGTACCTTGGAGGCTCTCCAGTGCCATAAGCGGCACCAATTGATGGAGCACCTCATTGCCTTTAAATGGCTTGATGTCCGGGTCTGCCACCTAATAAAATGATGGAAGTGAGAATGCAGGGAACAGTATGTATCAACGTCGGACCACGTATCTCCCCTTTGTAGGTTTGGGCAAAGGTCACATGTCTTAGGGTACCAGACATCTGCAGACAAAACTGGTACAGTAGAGCGTCGATTATCCGAACGTCGGTCAACCGAACGACCGCTTAACTGAACTGTGTACTCGCTCGCACCTGTTACTCTCTTAAGAAATCATAAGAATATTGACTTGAAAGACGCGTCCTACATGATCAGCGCAGCATGGAATAGTGTAAAGGAAGAGAATTTGAAGAAAGCCTGGAATAAAATTTTTTACACAGAAGAAAATTCACAAGGTACGATTGAAAATGACGAACAGAATATGTCCGAAATTCTCGGTATGCTAAAAGAAATAGATTGCCGCGAATGTGATGAAGAAGAGGTTCATGAATGGATGAATATCGATGATGCAGATCCAGGACACCAAATCATGCAGGACAACGAGATTGTAAACGTCATCACTGATAAAGATGACGCCGCCAGTATCTCATCAATCAGTGCTCCAGAAAGTGAAGATGAAAGTATACCAACCGCTTCTGAGGCATTCACTTGTTTAGATAATGCCTTGCAATGGTTTGAAGCCCAAGATGAAAGTGACCAGTTTCAGATATCTGTAATGAAAAAAGTACGTGACTTAGCTGCTCGTAAGCATGTAGGCTTGCTTAGACAGACCAAAATAAAGGATTTTTTTTAAACGTTAATTTTGTATACTGTGTATTGTTCATGCAAAATGCGTATGTAATATGTATATATTTTTGTTTAATAAATTGTGCCACATACTATATATTCCTACTGAAATTGCCTTTGTATGTTACTTTGTATGTTACTAAAAGAGATGCCTGTTTTTATGAATAAATTTACTGTACAGTACTTCTTTTTGGCAAATAAACATGTACAGTTCGATTATCCGAACAAACCAGTTTTCCGAACACCCATGTCCCCCAATTACTTTGGATAATCGACGCTCTACTGTATTACCTTAAATGTCACTGTCTACACAACCTAGATGCCATAGCCAAACATTTTACTCTGCATTATGCACAAGCCTCTGCATCTCAAAATTATAAAACCTGCCTTTAGTGTCCTGAAACAGTGGGTGGAACAAAAGCAATGACCTTTTACTATATGCCACATGAGCCATATAATTCATCAGTGTTCTAGCCCACTGCCCTGATACAACCCCGTGGCATCCACAATCAATTGATCAAGTACATACCAGTGGATTGTCAACGTCATATCCTTGCCATCTTTAACTGCATCTGGAGTGAAGGAAAGTTCCCATTGCAGTGGAAGGCAGCATCATCATCCCAGTACTGAACCTGAGTAAGCACCCTTTAGAGGTGGACAGTTATTGCCCACTAAATCTCAGAAATGTTCTTTGTAAGTTGCTTGAATGCATCATGAGCCGGCAGCTGTGTTGGCTTCTTGAGCCTTGGGGTCTTCTGGCTCCATCCTAGGGTGATTTGCCGAGGCAGCTCCACTACTGATAATCTGATTTATCTGGAATCTGCCATCTGAACAGCTTTTGCTCAACGTGAACACCTTATGGTCACCTTCTTTGACCTGTAAAAGGCTTATGACGTAACATAGTGACACCACATGTGGGCTACCGTACACGAGTGGCGTCTCCAGGGTCCGATCCTGATTTTTATCCAAAACTTCCTGTTGCATTGCCCTGTATGTTCCAGTTCAAGTTGGTGCTTTCCACAGTCTACCCCCCCACCCCACACCATCGCCAAGAGAATGGGGTCCCAGAGGGCCATCAGTGGTGTAGCAGTAGCCGCGGAGTCCACAGTATCACTCTCTATGTATACTGACGACTTTTTCCTCTGCCATTGCTCCTCTAGTGTGGCTGTCACTGAACATCAGTGGATCAATGGCAAGGTGCTATACAAAAGATACAGCCATGGGCTCTCATCCATGGCTTTAGATTTTCAGCTGCCGAGACTTGCATCATGCACTTCTGTTGACAATGTACTGTTCATCCACAACCAGAAATTTAGCATGATGACCAGCTTCTCAGTGTGGTGGAGACTCATTGCTTTTTAGGACTGGTCTTTGATTCTCAGTTGACATGGATTCCCCATCTTGACAAGCTTAAGCGAAAGTGCTGGCTGCACCTTAATACATTTTGTTGCTTGAGTGACACCAGCTGGGGTTCATACTGCACTACTCTTCCGCAGCTTTACAATACCCTGTTGTAATCCCATTTCAATTATGCGAGTCTGGCATATGGTTTGGTATCGCCCTCAGGACTGTGGATACTGGATCTGATACACAACTGTGGTGTTTGACTTGCAGCAAGAGCCTTTTGAACTAGCCTTGCGAATAGTTTACTCGAGGAGGCTGGGGTTCCTCCATTTTGGATCAGGTACCACCAAGAGCTTGTCAGTTATGCTACACATGTTCGCAGCTCACCTAAGCATCCAAACTACCATCTCCTCTTTCCAACAACAGAAATCCATCTCCTGCATAGTGGCCAAGATCAGGGATTACGATCGAGGTCTGCATCCAGTCCCTCTTCTCTAAACTCCAGTACCTCTTCCACCTCCCCTCTGGGTCCACTCACATACACCTCCATGGTGCATCCCTCAGCCACAGCTTCATCTTGACTATCACAAGGTCTGAATGACTTGGTCCCTCCGGAGGCCCTCTGCCACCAATTTTTCTCCATCCTTTGTGCATCCCGGGGCTCAGAAGTAGTCTTTACTGATGGCTCGACGGTTACTGTCCACATGGGCTTTCCTTATACCCACACGGGGCATACTGAACTTACTGGATGGCTGTAGTGTTTTCACTGCAGAGTTGGTAGCCATCTCTTGTGCTCTTGTGCATATCTGTTCTTGCTTCAGTGGGTCCTTCATCATCTCCAGTGACTCCTTGAGCAGTTTGCAAGCTCTTGACCAATGTTACCTTTGTCATCCCTAGGTCATTGCTATCCAGGATTCCCCGTATGCCCTCAAGCAATGTGGACACTCAGTGACCTTTGTCTGGATGCCGGGCCATGTCGGGATCCTGGGTATGAACTTGCTGATAGCCTGGCCAGACTGGCTACCAGTAGACTGACTCTTGGGATTAATATTCTGGAAGCAGACTTCAATGGTGTTACCTTGTGAAGTTTTAGGAACCTGGAATAAGGAATGGCTCACTCTGACTTCACCAAGCAAACTATGGGTGATAAAAATGACTACGAATCTGTGGAGGTCCTCCACGCAGGCCTCTTGCAAGGACTTTACCATTCCTTACTGGGTCCACATCAGCCCTGCTTGGCTGACTCATGGTCGTCTCCTCTGCTGTGAGGACCTACCCCACTGTTGTTGTGGCACTTGTCTGATGGTGGTCCACATTTTGCTGGACTGTCCCAATGTAGCCACCCTGTGGAGGACTCTTAATCTCCCTGACTTGCTACCACATGGTGTTAGGAGATGATGCCTCAGTGGCTGACTTAGCTTTACATTTTATTTGTGAAGGGGCCTTTACCACTCTTTTTAGGGAAGGGCCACTTAACCTTATCAGCCTATTGAGGTATTGGCAGAAAACTCTGTTGCCTCCTCTTACCAGACTGGGTGCAGCTGTCTGGGCATGGTGGTCCAATACAGTCTTCACCCAACCGGCTCTTCGTACTCTTCTTCCTTACTGTCAGATTTGCTTATCTTTTGTGTCTCTGTTCTTCCCTTGCTCTGTATGTATTGCTAGTCTTTCCTAGGCAATTTCTGAGTGGAGTACCTGTGATATGTTGCAGTGTTGCAGGGGCTGGGGAATGTATGTCTAATGAGTACCTCTGGTAAGTGGCAGGGGCTGGGGGATGTGCCCGCCCCCTCATTGTACTCTGCTTTCGGAGGCTTCCAGCTGCTCCCTCAATGCGGTACCTTGCCTGCCTTTCGTCCTTGTCTCCATTTCTTCTTTGTGTCCTTTATCTTGCCTTCATTGACATTTCATAGACCTGCGTGTTTTCTACCCCTGGGTTTTTTTGCGGTAGGCTATCTCTGATCTGCAGTCATGGATACCTGTATGTCTGAGGAAAAAGGGATTGATAACATAGTATTTTGTTTCCTTTTATAATTCTACCAACAAACCATGCTTGTCAAGAGCTTCAAGTGCCAGTTTTGTGAACTCTGTAATGACTGATGTCATGCTTCTCCTACTTCAGAAAACAAATTGTGCTTTGTTTAGAAGATTGTTTCTATTCGTGTAGCTTTTTAGTCTATCTTTCATGTTTGATTCAGTTAGTTCTGAGAATGCACACAGTGATAAAACTAGCATACAGTTTATTACAATACTACCCATATTGCTTCCTTGCTCCCTTAGCAAGGGCAAAGCTTCTGTGTGGTTTTGGCACTCTGGAAAATACGTGATCTAGAGGACTCATTTATTACATTTGTTAATGAGGCTTGGATACTCTCTATGCATGTCTTCGGCACAGAGACTGGAACCTCATCTATGCTAGCTGAGTTCTTATTTTTTAATTTCTGTATTGTCTTTGTGACTTAAAGCTCTGTTGTGGAAAACAATAATGTTTTGCTTACTATGTGTCATTGTGGATGCTTCATGTATTTTAGTAAGATTTTGCTGCAACTTCTCTGCTTTACCAGAGAAATAGCCACATATAAAATTTGCCAATACTATAGGATTTTCTGTTATTCCACCCCCATTGTCTTTCATTTGCATGTTGTTGTACTAGCATCTGCCTTTTCCTGTTTCGTGTTCTGTGTCATCCCAAATTTCTACACTACTGTTTGTGGAAATTGCAACACCAAGAAGGAAACGCACGAATTCAATTAATTTAATACCACAGGTTAGGTAGATGACAAGTAACAAATGATTACCTTTTCAAATCTGTACATGTTCTTTGAGCTCTACTATTAATATGTTGTGTGGCTTGTATCTGAGCCCACAGATCCGTGACACCAGTTAGTGGAGGACCGTGACGCACCAGGTGCCGTTCAAAGTGCGCACAATATGTACAAGACAAGATCGCTTGTTGTAACCAGTGGCACCCCAAACCATCACACCTGGTGTTTGTCCTCTATGTCGCTCCACAATGCAGCCCTCCAGGTTGTGCTCACCACAGTACCGTAGACACGTATGCGGAAATCACTGTAGGACACATTGAAGCGGGACTCATCTGAAAAGATTACTTGTTGCCACTCAGCATCCCAGTGACAGCGTTTGTGTGCCCATTGCAGTTGGAGGAGTTCATGATTTCTGGACAATGGAAGCCGACATAATGGTATGTGTGCAACCATTCCAACCTGCAGCAGATGGCAATGAACCGTCAATGCAAACAAGTTCACACCTGTTGCAGTGCTTCAGCGACAAGCCAACACTGTGGATGACACTGTACAGTCCGTAATGGCCATGTGGACAAGATGACGGTCATCCCTTGTCGTGCTCATGTTCCATGTCCAGTTCCCACTCGTTGCTGCTTATGACCTTCCTCTATCCACTGTTTCCACACACCTATCACTGTCATAGCGTCATTCTCTGTGCGAGCTGAAATGTCATGGTATGACAACCTTGTTTCCTGGGGACCAATCATTCTGACCCATTCAAACTCACTCACATGCTGACACGGCTCCCTTTGATGTTGGCGAAGCATACTGGCACTCACTGTATTGTTTCCACTTTGTGTGACAGCTCTGCACCGAATGCACTAGACGCAACACCAACCCTGTTGGACCAACTTGAGAGGGCTCTGCTGGGCCTACATGTACCCCATCTTGCTGCAAAATGTATTACGTATTGCATGCACACCTGTCGCCACTTCCACCAAGTGTGACACTATTCGGGTAATTCCTTCTTGGTGTTGCACTTTTCACAAAAAGCAATGTATGTTTTTATTTTCTGCATTATACAGTGTCCCAGGAGGAATGGTCAATATTCAGGGATGTGACAGATATAATCATTTGAAGCAAAAAACTTCATATGGACATATACCTGTTCCCGAACATCTTCCTAAATAGAACTTATTTAATGTACATTGTTATTTATTTTCTGTATTATTCAATACTTCGGCAGGTTTACACATGTACAACAGTTAGTAAATATTACAATATGCAAAGTACATTACACCTGCTGTACAGTTCACCATAAATGTTTGAATATTCCACTGTCAACTTTATGCATTTGTGCACTTTTGGGAGGAAATGTTGTGCTGCTTGTCTTGAGGCTTCTTCATGTTCCCTATTGACAGCAGTAGTGTCCGTGAGGCAACCAAGCAGTTCATCTCAAGTATTTAGCTTTTGTTTGTACATCTCAGTCTTCATCCACCCCCATAAACAGAAATTTAATGATGTAAGGTCTGGCAATCTTGATGGCTGGTTAATTGTAGTACCGTGACCGATCTAGCGATTATGGTAATTGCGGTTGATACACTATGTGATCAAAAGTATCTGGATACCCCCAAAAACATACATTTTTCATATTAGGTGCATTGTGCTGCCACCTACTGCCAGATACTCTATATCAGCGACCTCAGTAGTCATTAGACATCATGAGAGAGCAGAATGGGGGCGCTCTACAGAACTCACTGACTTCGAACATGGTCAGGTGATTGTGTGTCACTCATGTCATATGTCTGTACGCGAGATGTCCACACTCCTAAACATCCATAGATCCACTGTTTCCGATGTGATAGTGAAGAGAAATGTACACCACAAAAGCGTACAGGCCGACCTTGCCTGTTGACTGACAGAGACAGCTGACAGTTGAAGAGGGTCGTAATGTGTAATAGGCAGACATCTATAGAAAACTTAGATTTCATGGATGAGCGGCTGCTCATAAGCCACACATCATGCCGGTAAACGCCAAATGATGCCTCGCTTGATGTAAGGAGCATAAACGTTGGACAATTGAACAGTGGAAAAACGTCTGTGGAGTGATGAATCACTGTACACAATGTGGAAATCCGATGGTAGGGTGTGAGTATGGCAAATGCCTAGTGAACATCATCTACCAGCGTGTGTAGTGCCAACAGTAAAATTCAGAGACAGTGGTGTTATGGTGCAGTCACGCTTTTAATGGAGGGGGCTTGTACCCCTTGTTTTGCATGTCACTATCACAGCACAGGCCTACATTGATGTTTTAAGCACCTTCTTGCTTCCCACTGTTGAAGAGCAATTCGGGGTGGCGATTGCATCTTTCAATATGATTGAGGACCTGTTCGTAATGTACGGTCTGTGGCAGAGTGGTTACAAGACAGTAACATCCCTGTAATGCACTGGCCTGCACAGAGCCCTGACCTGAATCCTACAGAACACCTTTGGGATGTTTTGGAATGCCGATTTCGTGCCAGGCCTCATCGACCGACATCGATACCTTTTGTCAGTGCAGCACTCCGTGAAGAATGGGCTGCCATTCCCCAAGAAACCTTCTAGCACTGACTGATCGTATGCCTGCAGGAGCGGAATCTGTCATCAGGGCTAAGAGTTGGCCATCACCATATTGAATTCCAGCATTACCGATGGAGGGCGCCACAAACTTGTAAGTCATTTTCAGCCAGGTGTCCAGATACTTGTGATCAGATGGTGTATGTTCCCTCACGTGTCTGGTAAAGTGTAGAGGGGCTCAGTCATCCTGGATGTACATTGCAGTCCACATTCAACAAACGAATTTTCCAAAAAATGCGAATAATTCTTGTCTCATCATTCGCTCTTCTAAAATGACTGGCCCTATCAACACGTCACCAATCATGTCGCACCAATCATTGATTGATAAATGAACTTGTTTCCACTGTAGTGTGTGGGTCTCCCTGTGAGTATTGATGATTATTACTTAAGTTGTTTCCATGCTGTGTAAATTTGACTTGATCGGTGGTAGTATTAAAGAAAGCAAATCACAGTTGTCATTTAAGCAGTGACAAAATTCAAGTTTTGTGGCATAGCCTCCAAAGTCAAGATTTTGCATACACTGTATGTTTAATGAACAAGTTTTCTGCATTTAATGTTCACCATACTTATGTTTGTGATATATTGATACATGCAGAAAATTACCATGTGCTGGTAGTAGGACAACACTGCACCATTTCAACACATTTAAACAATGCTTTTCTCTCATACACTCTCAATCCCTCACCCTACTTCACTGACAACACACCATGGACAGCTGTGCCCTCAGCAGGCTAGTTTAATGGCAGAAAGACATCCTGGGCAAAAAGGTTGAAAGGAATGAGGTAGATTGGGCTAGAATAAAATGTCAGAAATTGGTGGGTAAGACTCATACATGTGTGTCCCTCGCCAAGAAAACAAATGTACTTTAAATGTGTTATATCTCAGAAACCATTTGGAATGAGGCATATGTCTATGTGAAGTTTTTTGCTTCAAATGAGAGTTTCCGTGATATCCCTGAATATTGACCATTCCTTCTGGGGCAACCTATATATTATTTTATCAGTGAATAAGTTTTTGCAACAAGCAATAAACTCCTGTATATTTTCATATCCATGATATTAATCTAGGAACTGTGGATTAGTGTAGTGCTTTTGCAAAGAACTGAGAAATTTAAGTGTTTAGAAGGACTTCCTTTCCTAAGCTGCTGTTGGGGAAACTTTTGAAAACATCTCAAAAATGAAACACTTTGAGGAATTTAGAGAACTTAGTATCTACTTTGTTTTCCATACTCACTTAATCCCAGCAGATATGGAGAAAATGTTGACAATGACCAACACAGACCTCGCCCTGCTACATATTGGTTTGTTTAAAAACAATCTTGTTTTGTATTCGCAAGTGTTCCTTCACCAACTCACAATTAAATTGCCACAGTTGTATATAGTGAATTCCACTGACATGTAAACCTATCAATTACTCTTATTCAGGAATAGCAATTTATTAAAAAATTTTCCTTAATGGAACACTAACACATTTTTGAAAGTGAACCAGTCTCTGGTGCATATTCGTACAGTGATGTGATGGTTTATGTAATAAAATAATAAGTTATCCAACATTTGATTAAAATAACATTGTACTACAGGAACCAACTGGGCAGCACAGCTTTTGAGACACTGAACTCATATTTGGGAGGATGCAGTTTGCTCTTTTTGGCCATCCTGATTTAATTTTTCGTAAATCCTTGCTTGCAGATGCCAAATGGTTCTTCAGCAATGCCACGGCCAATTACTTACCCTATCCTTGTAAAAACCTGGGGTACTTATGTATTCTGTTTGTTACTACATTTGAGCATCTGTTTTCGTTGTATTAGTATGACAGCTCCTATATCATTGTAAGATGACCACTGGATGAATAAATTAATAAATAGTTACAGTGACTGATTGCTGTGGTTTAGATGGGTAGCAGTTTCCCTCTCCCCCAAAATAGAAAAACCTTGCTTATTGTCCAAGTTTTACGTGAATACAAAGCTGCACTCCAGGCAAATACCTCCAGAAAAGTCTTCCTAACTTTGAAATTTATATTTGATATTAACAAATTCTCTTCTTCAGAGATGCTTTTCTTGTTGTTGCAAGTCTGCATTTTATATCCTCTCTACTTTGACCATCATATGATATTTTGCTGCTGAAATAGCAAAACTCATCTACGATGTTGTGGTCTCTCATAATCTACTCCTATTCCCTTAGCATTGTCTGTTTTAATATGAATACAGTCCATTTTTGTTCCTCTTAAAACCTGTTTTCAATACACTATCCATTCCATTAAACTGTTCTTCTTAGTCCTTTATCATCTCTGACAGAATTAGAAAGTCATTGGCAAACTTCAAAGTTTTTATTTCTTCTTCCTGCATTTTTTTATTCAAAATATATTTTTGGTTTTCTTCTCAGCTGGTTCAGTGTACAGATTGAATAACATAGATTGGGTTAGATTATATTAGTACTTGTTCCATAGATCATGAATATGACACTTTGCAGTGATGTGGAACACGTGTCAGGTTAATAAAAGGTGTCTATACAAGATATTACATTACACAAAATATTACATGACACTTGATATTTTTATTTTATTTATTTATTTATTTATTTTTTGGTGGGGAAATTACCCACTTACTATATCCAAAAATTCATCTAATGAGTAGAAGGAGTTGCCATTAAGAAATTCTTTTAATTTCCTTTTAAATGCTAATGGCTATCTGTCAGACTTTTGATGCTATTAGGTAAGTGACCAAAGACTTTCGTAGCAGTATAATTTACCCCCTTCTGAGCCAAAATTAGATTTAACCTTGAGTAGTGAAGATCATCCTTTCTCCTAGTGTTGTAGCCATGTACACTGCTATTACTTTTGAATTCATTCAGATTGTTAATAACAAATTTTATAAATGAATATATGTACTGTGAGGCTACAGTGAAGATCTCTAGCTCTTTAAATAAGTGTCTGCAGGATTAGCTCCAGCAATTATTCTGATTACACACTTTTGTGCAATGAACACTCTTTTACTCAACGATGAGTTACCCCAGAATATGATGCCATACAAAGGCAGAGAATGAAAATAGGCATGGTAAGCTAATTTACTGAGATGTATATTGCCAAAATTTGCAATGACCCTAATAGCATAAGTAGCTGAACTCAAACGTTTCAGCAGATCTTCAGTGCGTTTTTTCTAGTTCAACCCCTCATCAATGCATACACCTAGGAATTTTGAATATTCTAACTTAGCTACCAAGATAAAGGATAGGTACAACCCTGTCTCACTCCATTCTCAAATACTGCTTCCCTTTATACGTCCTTCAGTTCTTATAACTGCAGTATGTTTTCTGTACAAGTTGTGCATAACCTTTCACTCTCTGTATTTTATTCCCAATTGCTACTTTCGGAAAGTAAAGAAGTGTTGTCAAGTCAACACAATCAGAAAATTTCTCAAGACCTACGAATGCTATAAATGAAACTTTGCCTCTTTTCTACCTGTCTTCTAAAATAGGTCATAGTCAGTATTGCCTCATGTGTGCCTACATTTCTATGGAACTCAAACTAATTTTCTCCGAGGCAGCCTCTAGCAGTTTTTCATTCTTCTGTCAGCATTTTGCTACCATGAATTACAAAACTGATAGTTCAGTGATATTCACAACTTTTTATAAATAATTACAACTTCAAACAAAATTAAGATATGTTGAACTATGAACTATTGGTACTACACATACATTTAAAAATAGGGAGTGAGGTTGTAACACAATATTACTATATTTATAAGATTGTAGAGAGACAGAATGACTCGCCAAACATATCTTCATGAGGTGAAATTGCAGTCAGCCCTGCAGTTAATAGGCACTAGGCACAGAACACAACAGGTGTAAAACAAAGCCTAAAAATCTAGCTAGGGAGCTGGTAACATAAACACAATAGGCTGTCAGAAGGGCACTACATGAACCCTTCCATGACTACTGTAACAAACTGTAACTAAAATCTCTCTCACAGGACCCAAAGAAATTGTAGCCACAGATGAAGACTAGGGGTGGCATTAAAGTAAGATTCTGCACACTCATAGATTCGGGGTAACTCAGGGGCTGAGATTGAGGATAGCAAAAGCAGAAGTGCTGGGCTCAATTTTAGAATGTTTCTTTACAAAGGAAAGGAATCCAGGAGTACTCCTGCAGTTTTTAATTCTTGTGCTATTGCAAAGATGAGCGATGAAGACATTAGTCTCAGTGGGGTTGAGAAATATCTGAAATCTAAAATTGGACAAGACTGCATGCCCTGATGTAATTCCCATCAGATTCTGTTCAGAATTTGCAGCTGATAGCTCTTTCAACCATAACATATCTGATATCCTCAAACAAAAAACTGTTCCCAGTATTTAAAAATCTACAAGTGACACCTGTCTTCTATAAAGGCAGCAGAAGAGAGTTACAAAACTACTATCAGTTGCATTGCCATCCATCTGTTGCAGAATCATGGAACACATTCCAAGCTCAAATGTAATGAGGTGTCTAGAGGAGAATGACCTTGTCCATGCCATCCAGTATAGATTCCGATACCATTAGTCTTGTGAAACTTACCTCATGCTTTTTTCGCATCATTGTGACAGCCATATATTGAGGTGTGCAGGTTGTAATCTCCCCCTCCTTGCTACTTTCATTGTCCACATTAAACAATAAACTAAGTCTTTTATGAGGATTTGAGAGAAGCAAAGATTACAGTAATCTTTCTAGTTTACTTAGCTTGTCATGTTGAATTGGGTCCAGTTCTTCTTGTCCTAGGGTCTGATTCTTGAAGCTGAAAATCTCACATTTTTGGTCCTCACAGTTGGATTGAACTAAATAAGTTTGAAGATTGTTGTTACAGAATTTTTTTTACATTAATATATTTTCTCACATCTTAGTATATCATACAGTATTTTGATTTTTTGTGTTAGTAAAGCCAAAATTACATTGTTCGCTCAAAAATACACCTGATCACATCAGAGGCATGCTAACAAATCCTACACTGCGAAAGTAATAATGTTCCAAAAAGTTTACAGTTTTTCTTAACAAATGAAGTTCTACCAGTTTCTGTTACCATATTAATTTCAATTATTATATCATAAATGATTACAGAAATAAACGTAGTAAACAGTACAGGATTGTGTAATTAATAAAAGAAATTTTAAATGTGCCAGTAATTCGTAATTTCAAATGTTTGTAAAAAAAAATAATTTTATCTGTACATTCAGAACCAGTACTTATTGATTATAACATCGAAAATGAAATATTTTATAAAATAATTCCTTTTCATAAATTTTAGCTGGAAAATAACATACTATGTATAAAATTCTATGAACGTCTTCAGAAAAGCAACTGATATAATATTGACCTGTCCAAAATTTGAAAAATAATACTGGTATCGACAACTACTGTTGAGGGAAAGTAATGCTAGAGGAGGATGTCCCATTAGAAGGTGGATGCATTATTTGCTGACTTCAAAAAATCATTAACTCATTATTACCACACCAACATTTTCAAGGTGTATTCGTAAAGTTTTGATTGTCACATTGGAAAGAATCAAATGTGTGACCATGGAACTCAGGGTTAGCTTTTGTTCTCCTTTACATAGTCACCCTTCAAATGTCTAAAATTTTTCCTAATGATGGATGACTTGGTGGAGACCTTAGGTGTAGAACTCTGCATTTTGGCTCTTTACGAAATGCTCCAACTCAAGACTCACCTCATTGTTGTTCTCAACATATGTGGCAGGCAGTTGTTTCTTCATCTGAGACACCTGAAGAATTTGCTAGGTAAAAATGGAAATGCTGTTTGGCTGGGGCTTCATGTCGGGTAGACCGTTCACCTGGTGCGAGTCTTTCGAGTTGACGCCACTTTGTAGACTTGCGTGTTGATGGGGATCAAATGGTGATGATTAGGACAACACAACACTCAGTCCCTGAGCGCAGAAAATCTCTGACCCATCTGGGAATCAAACCCGGGCCATTAGGTATGACATTTCATTGCGCTGACCACTCAGCTACCAGGGGCAGACATTTACTGGGTGCCAGCAGGTGTGGAACCTAGTGGCTGGTGAAGTTCGTCGTTTTCAAAATGTTTTGCAAGATGCCGAAAACTGATGCAGCATGAATTTTCACATTTCACAATCACCTTCATTACCAGTATCATAGTCATCCTTCAAATGTCTCACATTTTTTCTAATGTTGGATGACGTGGTGGAGTCCGTGGGTCTTTGAGTGATTCGTGGCTCTTCTCAGAGAGGGCATTTGAAACTTCTTTCATCGTTGTTCAGCCCACACTGGAAACATCTACATGCCTGACCACTGTGTAATTTGACAGTGCGTTATAGCCTTAGACTTTGAACAACTCAGTAGGGGTTGTTGCAGTATTTTTCCCTTTTCAGAGCAACAAATGAATTACATAGTTCTACTGGGGAGAATTTACTTGCAGAAGAGAAGGGTTTAGGTTTGACTCCCAGTTTAATCTTCTGGGAAGTTTCAGAACACTATATATCACACAACAAGGAAAGATTTATTCTTCAAGGAAAGCTAATGTTTGAAGGTTGAAATTAGGAGACACGGAGTAATTTACTTTGTTTTGTTTCCAGGAAATCATCTTAATCTGCATGCTCAGAAAGCATGTTTAATAGGGTAGTCAATCTACTGCCCATTTCCACAGAAAGGATGATTTATAAGGCAGAGAAGTAACTTCAGTTTTATAAAAGCAAAGTTACAGCAATTAAAGCATAAAATAATAATCACTTACCAATACTTTACCAAACTTTCGGTAAGTTTGGCAGAATAAATTTTTATAAAATGACTTACTTTAGTTAAATCTAACTTTTAGCTATACTTTGCATAATTAGTTATGTAATTAAATTATTAATAGGTTCCCATAGGGTGATGCTGCAAAACTAAATACTGTATATCTGGCTCAAATTGTGTAAGGAATGAACAAAGATCTTCTCTTTTGGAATCATTCAGACAGTTTCTTTATTCATATATAATATGATTAACAGCAATAAATAAAGCTTGATTCCACGAGATGTGATGTAGGAAAAGGTATCAATAAACTGAATGTTGTTTTCGACATATAAGATAAGCTTCTTTTTCTGTAGATTTTCGTATCCACCACTACTGAATTTATGTTTACCTTCTTTATCAAATCTCATTTCTAAAACGTCTTCTTGGCAAGTTATATCAGCCTCTTCAATATTTATGATAAAAGGGGTTTTCAACCAGTTACACACTTTCAGTTACAAAATATCTTCAAATTCTTTTTCCGTGCCCAATTTAAGTTTATTGAGGTGGCTAGTAAATCTATCCATATCCTCTGCATCTGAACATATCTTCTAAGATTATAATGCAGGAATCGTGCAAAATTCCATCTTCAACAGATAATAATGAAGTGGTTCAAATTTGTCGATAAAAATGAGAATACTTTGGCAATCTGTAAGAGCTCTTGACTCTGCAGGCTGTCATAATTAAATCTATCGGAAATACCTGCCAAATAAAAGGCATCATTCTATACTGTTTTTAACTATTGACACAGATTAGTCTCTATTGCTTTCAAAAATTGTATGAGCCTATCATAAATGTTACAAAATGAACCAAAAATGTACCCTTTGCCAGACACCAATCTTCTGTGTGCAAAAGTTACCTATTGAAATCTTTGTTACATTGTTGACAAAGCTATCAAAACATTCTATCTGTTTTTGAGTTGGATTTGATCTTGTTTCTGACTCAAAATCATATTAATGATGAATGGTGCCATGAACATAGATGTTTTTCTACAAGATTTTGTCCTTTCACCACAAAATGAACACACAGAACATTTGACACGTCTTCTTCCAAATAAGCAACAAATCCACCATAGTGATGTACCATCGTTATGCTCTATCAGCAGCATTTGCAACAATATTATTCAGAGGAAACAATATTATATACTGATAATCCTGTTGTATCTGTAATGAGGTTTATTGTGAATAGCATTTCTTCTCGTAATATGTTTTCATCATAATAATGCACATGTTGTTGTTGTTGTGGTCTTCAGTCCTGAGACTGGTTTGATGCAGCTCTCCATGCTACTCTATCCTGTGCAAGCTTCTTCGTCTCCCAGTACCTATTGCAACCTACATCCTTCTGAATCGGCTTGGTGTATTCATCTCTTGATCTCCCTCTACGATTTTTACCCTCCACGCTGCCCTCCAATACTAAATTGGTGATCCCTTGATGCCTCAGAACATGTCCTACCAACTGATCCCTTCTTCTAGTTAAGTTGTGCCACAAACTTCTCTTCTCCCCAATCCTCTTCAACAAATCCTCATTAGTTATGTGATCTACCCAACTAATATTCAGCATTCTTCTGTAGCGCCACATTTCGAAAGCTTCTATTCTCTTCTTGTCTAAACTATTTATTGTCCATGTTTCACTTCCATACATGTCTACACTCCATACAAATACTTTCAGAAACGACTTCCTGACGCTTAAATCAATACTCGATGTTAACAAATTTCTCTTCTTCAGAAACGCTTTACTTGCTATTGCCAGTCTACATTTTATATCCTCTCCACTTCGACCATCATCAGTTATTTTGCTCCCCAAATAGCAAAACTCCTTTACTACTTTAAGTGTCTCATTTCCTAATCTAATTCCCTCAGCATCACCCTATTTAATTTGACTACATTCCATTATCCTCGTTTTGCTTTTGTTGATGTTCATCTTATATCCTCCTTCCAAGACATTGTCCATTCCGTTCAACTGCTCTTCCAAGTCCTTTGCTGTCGCTGACAGAATTACAATGTCATCTGTGAACCTCAAAGTTTTTATTTCTTCTCCATGGATTTTAATACCTACTCCGATTTTTTTCTTTTGTTTCCTTCACTGCTTGCTCAATATACAGATTGAATAACATCGGGGA